>NC_139027.1:47343739-47943739 GCF_964662115.1 Mustela nivalis | reverse complement strand
AGAAATATCTAGGAACACCTGGATCACTTATATGGGCCTGTACTACTTGTGGCAAGCCCCATAGACATTTCCCCCACTGGAGGCAATGTTGTACCTGGAGTGCCCTTGTGGTTCTTATTATGACCGCAAGATGCACCTCAGCAACAACTGTTGAGAACTTTGAAAAAACAATATTTATTGTTCACAGGTCCTGAAGGGTATGTGGCATGCTTGGAGCCACACAATTTGCATGTAGAGATAATGAGGTAGCACAGACCTGAGTTCTGCATTCCTTGAGGTTAAGGGTGGGTGTCTAGGACTTTGCAGCTTCACTTTTTATTGATAAATTTAAAATTAAATACACACACACTCACACACACCACATAAACTTTCAATTTTAGTATGTTTTCTAATATACAAAAATAATAAAATAAAAAATTACCTGTATCTTTTTAATCATTGTCAATCTTTCTATACAGATCTTATCATATTTTTAATCTATGAATGTATATTTTTATGCATATATGCAAATATATACATTATTTTAAAAATAAAATTAAAGAATTATATTTGGGGATAGTCAGTTATGTCAGTTCAAAATTTTATTTAATTGATATTAACAGAGACATAATAATAATTGCTTAAAAAGACCAGGAGATGTTTTCTTTCACATAAATAATTAGAGATGGATTGTTCATGTCTGGAATGATTGATGGTGCTACAGACTCTTAGGAATCTAGGATTCCTCTATCTTTTTGTTTCTCTCTCTACTCTCTACATCACAAAAGAGCTGCTGAAACTCAGTAATAAAGTTTGTCTTACAAGCTAGAATTAGAGGAAAAGTGAGGAGGCAAAAGGAGCTTCAGATGGAAGATATATTAGTCTTTATTTATTTTTTTTAAAGATTTATTTATTTATTTGACAGACAGAGATCACAAGTAGGCAGAGAGGCAGGCAGAGAGAGAGGGGGAAGCAGGCTCCCTGCTGAGCCGAGAGCCCAATGCGGGGCTCGATTCCAGGACCCTGAGATGATGACCTGAGCCGAAGGCAGAGGCTTTAACCCACTGAGCCACCCAGGCACCCTATATCAGTTTTTAAAAAGCTCTCCTGGTAGGTCTTCAAACAACATTCACTTACATATAATTGGTCAGTCCTTTTAGTTTGTAGCTGGTCTTTTTTCCTGTCCAGTTAAAATCAAGGTTTTATTACAGGGGAGCAATGGATTATGGATACTGACAATTAGTCTATGCTATTTCCATTTACCTTTGAATATTTTTCTATAACCACACATTTTTTGGCTGTATATTATCTAGTTATATGGACACTATCATCTAACCAAGTCCTTGTGTTAGACATTAGTTGTTTCAGATTCTTCACTTCTATGAAGAGGGCTGTGATGAATATCCCCATAGCTGTATTTCTGTATATCTGGGCTTATATTCTTAGAACATATTTCTAGGAGTGGAATTGCTCGATGAAAGGATATGCATCATTTTAAGCCTTTTGATGGGAATTGCCAAAAATCAGGCTTCCGATCTTTGTGCATTTATCATTTCTTGACTTGTAATTTTGGGCAAAATCCCATGATTTAGGATGGTGCTTCTCAAATTTTGTCTATTGCATCTATTTCCCCCTGCCATTAAAAAAAATTCTTGTCAGAGTTAATGGGAAGACCAGCACAGTTTGTGATGAAATCCCATTGAGGTAGTCTAGTTTTGATTAAACATTATGAGTAAATTATTAAATCCTACAAAGAAAAGACATCTGCGTTGCCATGTACATTAGCTTGGAACATAAACAAGGCTGCAGATAAGCTGGGGAATTGTTAGTGCACCACAGAACACACTCAATCACCACCGTAAGAAAGGAAGAGATTGTTTTTTATAACCACTAAAATAAATTTCTTGCAAATGTTAGGAGTTTAGTCTATGATATACTGACATTTGTTTTAAAAGAGTAAACAGAAACATTTAGCTTTTATCTGCCCCTACCCCCCACAATACAGACACATACACAGACACACATACAGAGCCATTAAATTTGTAGGTGCAATTCAATGCCCATAAAACATTCCCAGGGGAGCATTTTGAAAATGTGGTAAGGCTTTATAGAAAATTACATCACACCAAGATGTGACTCTGATATGAAATTCTATTAAGATGAAATCCAAAGAGAAGAATTATCCCTGTTCTGTTCTTTGAAATTAACTTCGGCTAGGCTCCAAGGGAAAGAGAGAGAACTGTCCCTCTTGGAGGGTGGAGACTTTTGGTATACCAATAGTGTAAAGACAGGTGAAAGCATGTGTTAGAATCAAGAGTCATCAAGAAAAATACAGATCACCATGTAATTAAATTAAAATCCTTAGTTTTGGAGTAAACTGAGACAGCAAAGCAAAATAAAACAATAATCAGACAATGACTGAAATCACATGCACCATATTATAGCCTCAGCAAAAGATAAATAGGTAAATCCTCACTCTTTTTTTTGCTTTTTGTTTTGTTTTGTTTTGTTTTAGAAAGGGAGAGAGAGAAGAGGGGAGGGGCAATGGGAGAGGTAGAGAGAGAATCTTAAGCAGGGGTCTCCATGCCTAGAGCAGAGCCCAACGGGAGACTCCATCTCAGAACCCTGAGATTAGGACCTGAGCCAAAATAATGAGTTGGAAGCTTAACCGAATGAGCCACCCAGGTGTCCCTTCTCTCTATTATCTTTATCATTCTTGGCCTATTTATATATATCCTTTCCTCTTGTTATTAATGTTATTTGGCTTGAAAGATTAAAAATATATTTGCTGTATCTGGTAAATTGAATCATATAAAGAACATTATATAATCTTTATATAATCTTATGACTATGACTATCTTATGGCATTATATAATCTGATGACTATCATTTAAATTTTAGCATTTTATTACTGCATTTTCTTTTTTTCTTTATATAATTTTAAAGACTTCCCTAATAAATGTCAATTTAACAAAATTAAGTATTTTTTTCAAATGGACAAATGTCTATGAAATTTAATCTTACCTAAATTGAAAAAGAAAGAAAAGTAGAACCTAACCAGTTTAAAAAATATTCAGTTTTATGCATGATCCAGTGTAGGCTTTTGAAGATATTTGCTTTATTTTCAGTTTTGATTACTTGGCCTCTGGGGCTCTCTTTCCTGCCCCTGCTACCTGAGATTGATCTTCACATCATCTCACTTCCATGGATATCAGGAGTGTAGGGCTTGGTTTTAACCAAGATCTCCCAAGATAAATCAGAGAAATCTGAGGTGACTCTACAGGGTTGCACAGTATATGATTTCGTCTGTAGAGAATACTGCATGATATCAGACACTGGATAGCTAGTGGACCCTGGATAGCTAGAAAAAAACAAGCTTATTTTTTTCTTTAAGATTTTCAAATCTTTCCCCCCAGTTTTATTGAGATAGGCTTGAGAAACAACACTATCTAAGTTTAAAATGTGTAGTATGGAAACATATACCACTTACAAAAAGGTATAATGAATAATACAGTTAACACCTGTGCACACAACCCAGTTTGAGAAGTAAAACATTAATGATACAGTTGAATTCCTTCTGTGGTATAGTCACATAATGGAATAGTAAGCAGCAGTAACAATAAAAGAATCATAGCACATATGTCAACAGGAAAGAAATTTAAAAACATACTGTTGAAATAAAAAAAATGAAGTTGCAGAAGTAATACTACAGTAGAATATCATATATGTATAGTACCCTACTGGAATTTATAGCGTATGTGATAGATTATAATATAGTTTATATTATCATATAGCTTATCACATAAACTAGATCACATAAGTGATATCATACATCATATATCACATTATGTATTTTATATATTACATGTCTATATTTCATCCAAATATATAATATATATCCTTATATAGTATATGGCATATATATTTATAGTTTAAAATGTGAGAAATGGAGTACTGTATATTGCTTAAGGGACACACATAGATAGGTAAACATGAAGAAATATATGTCTTGCTTATAGGAATATCAGTATCACTAAAGGAAAATTCATGTTAACAGTACTAGCTAACTATGTAATAGAATAACAGTATTTGACTGCTTTAGGTTTTTTTTTTTTTTAAGATTTTATTTATTTATTTGACAGAGAGAAAGAGAGATCACAAGTAGGCAGAGAGGCAGTCAGGGAGAAAGGAGGAAGCAGGCTCCCTGCTGAGCCCAGAGACCAATGTGGGGCTGGATGTGGGGCTCGATCCCAGGACCCTGGGATCATGACCTGAGCCAAAAACAGAGGCTTACCCCATTGAGCCACCCAGGTGTCCCAACTGCTCCTGGTTTTAAAAGTGAATATCAGGACTGATAATTAAATTCCTATGAGTATATTGGGAGCTAGCGAACATTATTGCTTGCTGAACCAGTATTAGACAATGAAGTAACAACGTTTTCCCGCTGATCCTCACAATCACCCTAAGGGGCAGGAATTACTCAGAAACCACAATCCCATTACCTTTTACCTTTCAGCCATTTCACTTCCCCATGCCCACTCATTCCTTTTAGTTTCGCCCATGGCTCCTTCCTGCATTCTCTCTTTGTGTTCCTGCCTCACCATTTGCTTGAAGGGTCCACACAGCCTTGGAGTCTATTTTCAAACGTCCTATTTTCTTAAGCGTGTTCCAGTGCCTTGTTACCTTTGTCACATTCATCACCTCATCATCGTGAGTGAAGATAATTATTCTCTCCTTTGGGTTAACTCATACGTGCCTCTATTTTCATCCTTGTCATAGTGCTTTAGAATTTTTTATGTCATAGGATCTTCTCTTAGACTGTCTTCTTCTTGAGGGAATAGACTGTCTTTATCTCTGGACTTCTGGAAGTTAGGGTTATATTTAAATTTATAGTATGTATTTGTTAAATGGAATTGAATGATTTTCCTAAGAAAATCGTTGGTGGGTAAGAAATATTTTTCTGCAGCAAAATAGTGAAAGAAGACTTTCTTTTGGGGACATAGCTTGCAATCTTTAATAACTCAGAGTACAGGGACTTGGCTCTCCGGATACGCCCACTCTTTGCTTAGATCTGAGGAGAGGGTGGGTTGGAAGGAAGGGGGAACTGGAAGGGAATCAAGAAGTGTGTGTGCCATAAGCTCACCTAAAATTATCCAGTCAGAGGCTGAGAGAATGCAAAGAATCGGGAAACACTGTTGAATGACTTGTGATTAACAAGGCTACAAGAAAAGAAAAAGAAAAGAAATAGGCAGAAAAGTTGTTGAGATGTAGTTAGATGAACACAAAGTTTTTACTTAATGACTCACATTTTCATGTGCCCTGCCTTTTTTTTTTTCCGCCTTGCTTTTTTTGAATTGATGGATATGGAGGAAGCCCACAGATAAGGTAGAAAAATCAGGCTGAGTCGCCTTATAAAATAGGAAGAACTGCAATTAGACGAAAATTCACTATTAAAAAACACTAAGGCTTGAAGTTAGGCAATAGATCGTCATGAATTACTTATTTAATGTTTACTGCTGATTTTAAGTTTGCAAAAGATTTAAGAACTACAAGCCATGGTCCTTGTTCTTCTTCTTCTGGTTTTTTTTTTTTTAAAGATTTTATTTATTTATTTGACAGAGAAAGAGATCACAAGCAGGCGGAGAGGCAGGTAGAGGGAGAGGGAGAAGCAGAGAGCCCGACGTGGGGCTCGATCCCAGAACCCTGGGATCATGACCTGAGCCGAAGGCAGAGGCTTAACCCACTGAGCCACCCAGGTGCCCCCATAGTCCTTGTTCTTAAGGCATTACAACTTTGTTAAGAAGAGAAGGCTTATTTACATGAGATAACTAGAAAACAGCATGGAATGTTATGGTGACAATTCTGTGTGTTTTCGCAATCTGGAAAGAAGAGAGCCCCTGCCAAGTGTCAGCATTGCTCTAGGAATGTGTGTGACTTATTTGTTCGCTCCTCTCAGTAACTGAAAAGTGTAGGGCGTTTCTTGTTTATGGATGAGGATTGTCGAGTGTCCAGGAGGTTAACAAATAGTAAGTAATAAAGCAAGACCATGTAAACAGTCAATCATAAATGTCTCTCACTTGCTTAAAAAATATCATCTGACATCACATTTCCTACCAGATCAAGTCTAAACTGCTTAGCCAGGGAATCAAGGCACTGCTGCTGGTGTTAGGCTTCTCTACTTCCAGATGGTCAAGGTTCTGTTCTTGGAGCTGTTAGTGACTTGCCCTGTCCTTGAACCTTAGTTGTTTTGTTGTTGTTGTTGTGAATTGTAAAATTCACATAACCTAAAATTAACCATTTTAAAAGTGAACAATTCGGTGACATTTACTATATTCACAATCTCATGTAACTGCCACCTCTGTCCGGTTCCCAAATATTTGGATCACCCCAAAATAATATTCCAGACCCATCAAGCAGTTGCTTCCCATTCCTTTCTGTCCCCTGCCTCTGAGCACCACCAGTTTGCTGTTTCCATGAATGTACTTATTCTGAGTATTTCATGTAAGTGGAATTACACAAGATGTGATCCTTTGTGTCTGACTTCTTTCATTTGGCTGAATGCTTGCAAGGTTCACCCGTGTTGTCGTACATATCAGAACTTTATACTGAATATGACCAAATACCATTTAATTGTATGTATGTACTGTACTTTGTTTATCCATTCTTCAGTGGATGGACCTTGGGTTCTTTCCACCTTCTGGCTGTGGTGAATTTTGCTGAGCACTTCAGTTTTAATAACAACAAAATGAATGTATGGACTAAATGTTCTCTGTCATCACTTCCACCTCCAATAATGGTTCTATGAACCTATTTTAGGCTTGAAAACTTTTTACCAAACTTGATACTCAATAGACTAGACCTCAGAATGCACATTGGTCTTTCTTCCTCTCAATCTTTGCTCAGTTTCTTCAATAGGAAATAAGTCGTACATTAAAAAAATAATTATATTATTATAATATAATATGTAATATATAATTAATATTGGGGTGCCTGGGTGGCTCAGTGGGTTAAAGCCTCTGCCTTGGGCTCAGGTCATGATCTCAGGGTCCTGGGATTGAGCCCCGCATCCGGCTCTCTCCTCAGCAGAAAGCCTGCTTCCCTTCCTCTCTCTCTGCCTGCTTGTGATCTCTGTCAAATAAATAAATAAAATCTTAAAAAAAAAAATAAAAAAAATTATCAGAAATCCTGCTCAATATTTAAGATTAAGGCCAAATGTTCCCTTTCACAATCAGGCTTTCCTCATGTCCCAGCAGTCAGTGACCTCTTGCTCTCTTCACTTAGGATAAATTTTGATTTGTACTAGTTTCTCCTAATGCCATTTAATTTCTTGTTCATATTCAAATACCTATGCCTGTTGCTAGAATATTTTTATGCCTTTTTTTTTTTTTGAAACTGGTGTTAATAAAGCATTGTATTTGGTTTCTACTTCTACAGCTTTTAAAAAAAATGTTGCTGACGTTTTGATGAGTTCAAGCTCCTCCAGATGCTAAGAGATTCCTTCTTTAATGACAAAGTTCAGGAGTTTTGTGTAGATATATCTAGGTGTTTCTATTGTTATTTCCATAAGTTCTTTTTAGTGTAAAAAGAACTTAATTCTGGGCCTGAATTACAGCTCATTTTCTGCCAATGGTACAGGGATTTGTCACCTGAGGTCTATAAGTTAAATTGTTTTGTTTTTAAAATCCAGGTACTTTGAAACGATGCTGTGGACTTCCCAGGGAAGAGGTTTATACTTTTCATTAGATTCTAAAATGGGTACTTTGTCTTATTCATTGCATCATGGGTAAAATTTTGACTCTTCTGAATAGCAGAAACATTTTCCAGCACTGTTGCTAGGACTTTTTATGATATTGTAGTGGCATTTTAAACTTATTTAAAACATTTTCTTTCTCAACCATCCTGCTTTTTTTATTCCTGCCTACATTACTTCAAGTTCCCTTTCATCTCTGTTGGCTTTCTTATCTCATCTGTCATCTCTTATTTTATATTTTAAATTTTATTGAGAACAAAGGCAAAAGTGGATCTTGTTTAAAATGTGCTTTTGTTTTCTATAGTAAAGTTTGCTCCTTCTAACTCTTCCTCATATCTTTGGGCACCATAGTAATAATGCCTTATTTCTTCCCAATTATTTCCAGTGACTACATGTTGATTTTTATCTGCTTCAGGGTCTGGTTTTTGTTCCATAGAATGTGGATAATTTTCCTGGAATCCTTTCATTTTTCAACTGGGTGCAGCTAGATTTCTTCTCTTTGGTTGTAAGCAAGGTCATAATACATTTAACTTGCATTGTCCATTCAGAGGAGTGTGAATGGACCTGTGGCTGAGGGAAGTCACAATATGAGTGTGTAAATATTTGTAAATTCTGTGTTTGGATTTAACCCCTAGGGTAGGTAGACTAATGGTCTACATCTCCCCCAAAGATGTTCACATCCTAATCCCTGGAACCTATGAATATGTTAGGCTACTTGGCAAAGGAGAATTAAGATTGCAGGTGGATTTATGGTTCTCTTCCCGACTACCTTCAAATAGGGAGATGATCTGGGATTATCTCAGGTAAGCCCATTGCAGGCTTCGAAGATAGAGAAACAGGACCATGAACTCAAAAATGCAGGTGACTTCTAGAAGCTAGGAAAGTCAAGGAAACAGATTCTCCTCTTGTGCCCATTCAAGGAACGTAACTTTGCCAACACCATGGTTTTAGCCTAAGGAGACCTGTATCACACCCTTAACATACAGAAGTCTGAGATGATACATTTGTGCTGTTCTTAATCACTGAATTTAAGGCAGATGGGTATACCAACTCGCCTTTACTCCAGGTATTCTTTGTGGCTGTGTCCAGACTTCTTCCAAGTGGGAGAGGAGCTCTTCCCTAGCAAGGCAGAAAGCCATCTCATCATTTGGTTTGCCACGATTACAGGAATGACCTGATCCTCCAACACAGTTCCTTTAAGAACAGTGTTATCGCACAGTAGAGAAAATCTACCCATTATCTTGTGTGATCTCATCTGTCCAGTGGGCAGTCTCATTCCTCAGACTTCCCTCTAAATAAGGTGGTAAAGACTTTTGCCAATTTCTCTTTTCTTCATTTTCTTTGACACATTTTTTCTTTTTAAATGTGAAGTTTAGAATTTGCCTTGTGATTTTTCTTCATTTTGTACTATACTTTGTACATTTTGTACCGATTTGCACTATACTAGAATTCTTCTTTGTTTCCAGGCAGGAATGGCCCTTGTTATTTCTTCTCTCCTCCTTTTTTTGATCCTATCAATTGTAACAATCAAATGGGGGCTTTAGACGTCTCGACTCAAGGAACCGTCTTACTTAGAAGCCCCTTTTATTCTAGAAATAAATATTTATTTTCATTAATGATATCAGTTTTATGTAAAACATTCCTTTATAAGGTCAGCAGTTCTGCTTCTCATAGGATCATAGTCACAGAAATTCATGTATAAGTAAATTCTGGAACTTGTATGGATGGAATTTTGTCCCACACCCCCAAGTTTTATATGTTGAAACACTAACCCCCAATGTCACTGTATTTATAGATAGGACCATTAGGAGGTAATGAAGGTTAAATGAGGTTAGAAGAGTGGGGCTCTAATCTGGTAGGCTTGTTGGTCTTACAAAAAGAAGAAATCTCTCTGTGTGTACAAAGAAGAGGCTATGTGTGCACACAGTGAGAAGGTGACTGCCTTACAAGACAACAAAAGAGGCCTCAGAATAAAACCTACTTTGCTGGTACCTTGATCTTAGACTTCCCAGCCTCCAGAACCATGAGAAAGAATTTCTGTTGTTTAAGCCAGCTAGTCTATGGCATTTGTTATGGTGGCCTGAGTCGACTCAGACAGGAAAATGTGGGATTTAGAGGACTGTGTTCTCCAGGTACAGTCTCTGCAGGTAGGCGTATGTAGGGCTGTGTCATAGGCAAGAAAAAAGATTATTTCAAGAGATTTCTTTCTGGAGATCCAAGAGGCCTCAGCCTTGTAGATTCTTTAGGTTTCTGTCTTTTGGATGACATATTTTTTCCCAGGGAAGAAGTGTTTCCAAAGACTAGACATTGTTTAGAATTTTTTACCTGTGGCACTTCTCTGTCAATATAACTCAATTTTTTATAAGATTGCAACTTGAAGGGTGCTTCTGATGGTATTTGAAATTCTTCCACGTTGCAGGTGACTCACTTCAGCCTCCATGGAAAATACCAAGAAAGAAAGTGCTTGTCCTAAGTCTGCTTCTTGCCAATGCATTTGCAGTGTTACAGGATTGATGGAATCAGGCTGAGGGAGGTAGACTTTGACTTTGAAGCCAGGTTTCATTGTTTGCCAGTTTTCCAAAATTGTTGAAGTTTTTTTTAACTTTTCTGGGCTTTAGATTTATCATTTCCAAAGTGGAAATAACAGTTAGCATGAGGGCTAAAAGAGATAATGCATTTTAAATAATTTAGTACCGTTCCAGGTACATATTTAGGGTTTGATCAATAGCAGCCATATTGTCTTACCTCACAGAAGCAGTTGGTGTATGTTTCACTGCCTCCTGCCTCCAGATATGTCCCTCTAGGGTACAACCTTTCTTTTACCTCATCGTGGATTCATTAACAGTCTTTCTCTTGCAAATACATAATTTGGCCACATTTAGGTAGTTCTCTATCACACAGGTTCTCTCTCTCTCTCTCTTTTAGACAAACCTCATTTTTGCCAGTTTTAGGGGAATACAAAACTAAAGCAAGCTGTGAAATAATAAGAAATACATATTGGTCTCTGCCCCCAGTTCCTGACAGAGGGCTTCTAAAACCCTTGTAAATTTCTAAGGGAGAAGAGCCCTAGGAGCATGTCTTATTTTAACTTTTGGTTTTTGATGCCAGTTCCTGACACAGAACTCTTAAAAACCTTTGTGAATTCCTGAGAGAGAAGAGAACTAAGAGCACCTCTGGGTGGGCACCTGAATGGCTCCTAGACGGGATGGATCACCAGAAAGGCCGAGCCATTGTTAGAAGCTTTGAGTCTGTAACTTCACCCCTCATTCTCCAGAGATGGAAGAGGGGCTGGAAATGGAATTAATGATTGAAAATGCCTACATGAGGAAGCCTCCCTAAAAATCCAAGAGTTCAGAGAGCTTCCAGATGGGTTGTACATCCATATCCCAGGAGAACGTCACACCCCAAACTCCACCTGGAATGAAGCTCTTGTGTTTGGGACTCTCCCAGACCTTGCCCTATGTATCACTTCAGCTGACTGTTCTTCTGTATCCTTTATCATGTCCATTAATAAACTGGCAGACCTAAGTAAGTGTTTTTAGAATCCAGTGAGCTGTTCTAGCA
Organism: Mustela nivalis; assembly: GCF_964662115.1. Taxonomy (NCBI): domain Eukaryota; kingdom Metazoa; phylum Chordata; class Mammalia; order Carnivora; family Mustelidae; genus Mustela; species Mustela nivalis. Next base: position 47,932,446 of record NC_139027.1, on the reverse strand, counting down.
AATAATTGAATCTAAGATGGGGATCATGGGAACTTTTGATTTGTATCCACGTTGGGCAGAAGTTGTGAGTCACCTGGGGACCTACTATTTGTGACTGGCAGTCTTGAGGGACTGAGCATTTACCCTGTGGGATCTGATGCTATCTCTGGGTGGATAGTGTCAGAATTAAGTTAAATTGTAGGCACACAGCTGGTGTCACGGCAGATTGCTTGATGGGGAAACCCCACCCAGTTGGTGTCAGAAGGTTGTAAGTGTGGTAGTTGTGTGAGAGTGAAGGGAACACATGGAAGGAAGGTCTGGGTTTTCCCTGTATAAAAAGCAAAGCAGAAATAATGGGAACACATCAATATTTTCTCTCAGCCTGGAGCAGACTTCCTGTGCTGTTAAATGTTCCTTGTTCTTATTAAATGTTCCTTGATTTTCATTTTTTTTCCAAAAAAAGACACTTTTGACTTAAACTTTTCTTAGCTCTCTCTGCAATTTCTTAATTAAAAAGCCCCCATCTTGATCTCATTTGTGAATTTTCTTAATTATCCATTTTGTTAATGTGATTAAAACCAACAGTAACTTGACATTGTGTATGGCAATTGATTTTGAAGGGGGTATATAAATTTCATACTTAATTTTCTTGTACATTATTTATCTGTCATAACCAGAAATTAAAATATTCCATATAGCCACAAACACATATTTCCAAATACTCAAAGCCTTTTCTTTCAGCTTCAAGTTACTTTTTGTTATTTTTTGGCAACTTTTTCTGAAGTTTAATGCATCCTAACCTGTCCTCTTCAACAGAGTACTTTTTTTTTTTTTTTTTGAATTTAATACTTTCCTCATGGCTGTAACTCTTTGTTAAAATAAAATATTTTGATGATGTAAAGGTCTTCATGGTTATTTCAGGTGCCAGTACTCTTTATTTCTTCCCCTGCCCCCCAAATTGATTTCTTTCTTCTATTGTTACTCTTATTCTGTTTCATTTGAGGTCAGTGATATGCAAAGCAAGGGTTGTTGAGACATTTGGGGAAAGACGTTTCCTGGGAAAGACGTTTCCTCCCTTTTAAAAGAAGTTCAAAGGAGAAGGGAGTCTCTTTTTTTCAAATGTCATTTGGTAGCTGGTGAACATGGAAACTTGATGAGGTATGGCTGAATATGGCAGGTCCTGGGGAACTTCCAGGAAATAGAACCTGAGCTAAAACCTGCCTGTATAGTTTACTCATTTCCTTGATTATTAATGATCAGTTTGAATTAGGCTTTCTTCCACTTTTACATCAAAAGATTTCTAACATATATTATAGGATATAGAATTTATGTCATCCATTTTTGCTGTTTGAAAAGTTTGCTTTTTCTTGATCATAAGAAAAAACAATGTTTTTTAAGGGCTGTGTTGCCATGATACATGGGATATATCTTCCTTTATTTAATTCTATAGACCCAGACCTTTTCTGGAATTTCAGATGTTAGCTATCCATATCAATACCCATCAAAGTCAAGCATTGGATCATCTTATGAATCATCAGTACTGTTACCTAGATAATTATCTAAGAAATAACATTTCCTAAGTATCTTTAATTACTGTCTATGTTAATATTAATTCCCAAGGAGGGACTAAAATGGAATATCTATTCATCTAAAATCATGGTATGTCTAAAATTATCCCCTAAATTTCAGCTTTTGTGAAGCTAATTTATGTGGAAACAAGGTAAATAAATAAATAAATTTAGATAGTATTTGGATATAAGTGGGCACAGGAAAAAGTTCTATGAGGAAACAAATAGGAGAATGTTTCTATAGGCTGTTTCATCCTGACTGGGTACAGCTTCAATTTTGAATATTTCCAGATACCCTATAAAATGTTAATTTCACCCCAAATTAACTTTAAATTTCATCTCAGAAGAATTGTGAAAGACCATTGAAAAAAAGGAATTGATGCATAAGGCTCTCTGAAATAGTCATTGGAAAAAAATGTGTTGCTCTTTCTAATAGAGAGTGCTTTTCCCAACTGTAACTCCAGTGAGATTCAAAATTTTATTTTAAGCTCTTAAACCTATGACTTTGATCTTTTGTTCCTTGGGAGAATTAATGTACTATGGTGTGAAAAAAAAGTTTGAGATGTTTTACTGATTTCAGTTGATACAGTAGAAAGAAAGAAAATGAAGCATTGGTCTCCAATGAGAAGGAAAGAGTTAAAGAATGAGGGTACTGGAAATCAAAGATAAATCCTATCTACTCTCTTATTTTTGAACAACAATGGTTATAAGCTTCTGGCAGCTACTGTGTACAAATTTGAAAGGCTGTGAAATTTTGCCCAAGATTGGAAAGATTGCCAATGGAGTGAGAAATTGGAAAAGCCGGTTGGGGTTTCCTTCACAAAAGTACAAAAAAAAAAAAAAAATTGAAATAGTATTTGTGACTTTAGGAAGGTCTTCCATGTCTCACTTTGCCATTTATTTGTTTGTGAATTATAAGTTTGATAGGTTTGGGGAAAATCACTCCCCAGGAGCATATTAACCATTTAGATTAAAAATGAAGATCTGAAGGATAGACTGATATTCCACAAACTGCAGATCCGACTCACTTCAGGTTCAAGGGAGAAAGTCCTCAGTTTTCCAGGATCTGAGTAGGATTACTACAGCTTAAGAACCCGGCTTAGAAAATGATTGCTTCCAAAACCTTGCTCTTATTGATAATCTTCTCAAGAACGTGCTTGCTGACATTTCCCTGCTTTAAATATCTACATGATATTTATTGGGTCTATTGGGTCAAAGAAATGAAAATTTTAATGTTTTAATACATGGTCAAATTGCCCTCCAGGAAGTGTATACCAGTTTTCTCATTCACCAGTAATGCTCTTGGCAACATTTTTAGAGGCACTCCGAAGGGTTTCATTTTCTAGAGCATGAATTTTATGAACATCTACTGGTAGATCACTAGTAATTCTGAAAATATGACAAGCCTTAACAACCAATTGACATGAATTTAAATTATCCTGGTTTTCATTGTTGTAAGTTCCTGTTAAATCATAAAAAAAGTCTCACTGGCACTCTCAACAGAATCTTGAGCCAAGGTAGGATCTCCTCTTGGATAGAGCTGTGTCTGGGATAAGAGAGTACTGGCCTTGCTTCATTGAGCATATCACATTGGAACTGAATGTGCATAGCTCAGCAACACAGAGCATGAGGTATCATTATTAACAATTTTGTCAGTTTTATTGCCTAAACATTTTTTGGATCTCTCTCTCCATTCGGTCTTGTAACTCATTCTGAATGTATTTTTTCCTTTCAGATTTGTTTTCAGTCCTGAAGCTAGGGTGATATTTAAAAAAATGTAAATCTGATTGTGTCAATCATTTGCTTAACGAAAACCTTCCATGGCATCTCATTATTCTTTAAAGAAAAGAATCTTAACACTACCTTTACAACTGCATGGGATCCGATATCCAAGTATTTCTGCAGCCTCATCTGGTTCTCTCTCCATCCTTCCTCTCTGCATTTCAGTCACATAGAAAGTTTGATATCCCAAATCTGCCATATTTACTTCTTTTTTTTTTTTAAGATTTTATTTATTTATTTGACAGACAGAGATCACAAGTAGGCAGAGAGGCAGGCAGAGAGAGAGAGAGAGAGAGAGAGAGAGGAGGAAGCAGGCTCCCAGCAGAGCAGAGAGCCCGATGTGAGGCTCGATCCCAGGACCCTGGGATCATGACCTGAGCCGAAGGCAGAGGCTTTAACCCACTGAGCCACCCAGGAGCCCTCCATATTTACTTCTTTGTCAGGGTATTTGCACATGTGGTTTCCTTTTCCCAATATACCTTTCTTCCCTGTTTGCCTCATAGTCTGTTCCTTACATCCTTTAGCTATCATCCCAAATATCATTTAAAAGTTTCCTTGATTCCCAGACTATATCAAACACTTCCCATGTGTTCTTTCAAAACACCCCACCTTTTTTCCTGTAGCACCTACTGCAGTTTGGATTTACGTATTTGTGTGATGATTTGGTGCCTTTCTATCTGTACTATGAGGCCATAAGCTTTATGGGATGAGAAGATGTGTCTGTTTATTATTATATCTCAGGGTACCCGAAATTTCTGTAACTTAGTAGATACTCAGTAAATATATATGAAGTAATTGAATGGGAGACTTCAGAAGATCGGCTTCCAAAGGAAAAGACCACAAGAGTGATAGGATGTTATGTAACAGAAAAATTTGAGACCAACTTGCAGATAGGTGCTTCCTAACCAAGAGTGATTTTGCCCTGCCCAGGATATCTGGCAATGTTCAGAGACATTATTGGTTGTTGTAGCTGGGGGGTAATACTGGTATCTAGTGGATACAGGACAGAATGCTGTCCCTTTAATGTACTGGACAGCCAAGGTTGAGTAACCCTGCTTCAGATTGAATGCTCTTTGAAAGACAGAAAGTTCACCCAGAACAGTTGTAGAAGACATCTAGGTTGATCTTGGTTATTAAAGTCTTTAGTTTGGCTAATTCAATCTGTATGTATTTAGCATTGAGACATTTATAGAAATATGCAGGGGTGAAATTTAAATTATTCAACAATCAGTATAGCAGGGAGAGTGACTAATGAGAATGGATGTTGGTTGTTCAGATAAGAAAATCAAAACAAGGAGTCAATACAAGCAGAATATCAGCCCTGGTTATAAACTGTATGCCATTTTATAGTTTTTTAGAATGTTAAAAACCTCAAGGCCTTTAATTGTAAAATAAAACTAAACAAAGTGCTTTGTTAATAGCAACTCAGTGAGAGTCTAAGTTACATGCCAAGAATCATTTTGTCACTTTTTTTGGTCTTGCTTGTTCATGCTTATCTCATGGTGACTCTGTGAGTGGTTCAAGTTTACACCCTAAGTTATGTTTCCATGGTTTAAGCAGAGATTATATACATATTTCTGAGGATAATGCCTTTCACCCTAAATAGTGAATTCTAGCCAGATCACAATATCCATCTTTCTTAGGAGACAGAGTATCTTGCAACTCAAGAATGATTATGATAGGTGAATAGATGTAGGCAACTAAAGAAAAGGAATATGGAAAGACAAAAAAATTGACAAATAAGCCCTTTTGATTATAGAAAACAGCAGGAAATGATAATATTTTCAATCAACTGGTGCAGGACAGGGACATCAAAGAATGTAGAGCTACCAATAGGAATCGTACTGAACTTGAGTCCAGAATAAGGATTGTCTCAAAATGTAGACAGAAAAAAAGGATATGGTACATTTCAGACAAAAATGTAAGAATGGCATGAAGATGACAGCCGGGTGAGGGTGACACAGAAAGATGAACTACACATGGGAAAGTAGAGGCTAAAGAGAAGAGGGTAAAACATGGTTGACTCTTGCCCCTGTTTGTTTGGAATTTGTTAGTTGACTCCATGGGTTTGCCTTGGCTACCCCAGGATCACTGAATGAAGGGATTGGGCTCCGTTCATTTAACTGAGCTCCCTTCTGTAGGAGCTCGATTCTGAGTGCATCACGGCTAAATGGTTAAATCCCCACTTACATGGAAACTGTACGGGAGCAAATGGAACAATTTAAGTTTACACCTAAGAAATCACATCATCCTTACCTTCTAATTTTCATTTCTTTTAATGATAACACATAAACGTATTATAAAAACAAAAGGGAAAAAAATCAGAGCAACAAATATCATTCGCCTGCCTAGCCTCCTTATCTCTGAGTTCATCACCTCAGACATAAGCACATTTCACTTTTCAGCTCTTTCTCTTCTCATACTAAGTCCATATTACTATTTAGAACTAATATTAAGTCCATATTAAGTCCATATTACTATTTGTCTGTTTATAGATTCCTGTTTCTTAACTCTTCTATTTTAAGCATTACCTATACTTCTTACTTTGGAAGATAAAGTTTTGCCTCTTACCTTACTCTACCTCCCAATTTCATTACTTCACAGTTTTTGGTTAAATTCATATTCAATGTGTAGATTGTTATTAATAAATAAATATTATTTATGGCTGAACCTAATATTGTTATTTAGCATGTTGTTATAATCATCATTTGCTTTTTATATAATTCATTTTTTGGATTTTTTTTTTAAAGATTTTATTTATTTATTTGACAGAGAGAGATCACAAGTAGGCAGAGAGGCAGGCAGAGAGAGAGGGGGAAGCAGGCTCCCTGCTGAGCAGAGAGCCCGAGGTGGGGCTCAATCCCAGGACCCTGGGATCATGACCTGAGCTGAAAGCAAAGGCCTTAACCCACTGAGCCACCCAGGCACCCCTATAATTTGTTTTTTAAAAATTTTATTTGAGTATAATTGACATACAATGTTACATTAGTTTCAGGCATACAGCATAGTGATTCACTTCTCTATACTTGATGCAACCTCCGACCACAAGCGTAGCAACCGTCTGTCAACATGTAACATTGTTACCACACCTTTGACTATATTACCTCTGCTGTGCCTTATATTCCCCGACTTACTGGTTCTGTAACTAGAAGTCTGTAACTTCTACTCCCTTTAGCCCATCTTTTCCATATCCTCACACCCCTCTTGTGGCTGCTATCAGATTGTTCTTTGTATTTATAAGTCTGGTTCTGCTTCTTGTTTGTTTATTCATTTGTTGTTGCTGTTTTCTTGTTTTTGTTTTTGTTTTAGATTCCACTTATGAGTGAAATCCTATGTTATTTGTCTTTCTCAGCAGCTTTATCTTATTTAGAATAATACTCTCGTTCCTCTCTACGTTCATCCATGTTGTCGCAAATGGCACAACGTCAGCCTTTTTTATGGCTGTGAAATATTTGTGTGTGTGTGTGTGGGTGTATCACCTCTTCCTTATCTATTTGTCTAAAATAAAACCTTAGGCTTTTTTGATTACCTAATAGTGATGTTATTTTTTACTTATTTATTTTGAGTCTTCAGCTAAACTAAGGCTGTGTGAAAATATATAATAAGTAAATATATGCATGTGTGTGTGTATATATAGATATACATGGGTAAGTATATATGTATCAGTGTATATGTGTATATATATTTTATATATGTAATTTTCTATGTTGTCAGCCTGTCATATAGTATTAATAGATTCCATTTTTCCCCTGAAGACAACTGTTTTGTACTGCCTAACTTGTGCTCCGCTCTGGGTTTATTTCTCCTTAGGCCCTCTCCTGGGATCTCCATCGCAGTCATTTTTACATAACTTGCACCCTTCCATTGCATTTGGTCCATTCCTGAATCCCATCCTTCATTTACTCTTCTGATTTGTTGGACCACATAGTCTAGGAGATTCCTGAGAGTGGATGTGTAGGAAATGGGTTTTTGGGAATTTGCTTTTCTGCAAAGGACTTTATTGTGTCACTACAAATGAATGATAATTTGACTTTACATAGAATTTTAGGTTGAATGTAATATTTACTTATAATTTTGAAGTCACTGTTCCATTATTCTCAAGGATCTCAAATTACTTTTGAGATGTCTGGCATCTCTTTTTACTCTTGAGGGGTCTTATGTTGAAGATTCATATTCCTTTTAGGACTTATTGTTTTTCCCAGGAGCTCTCAGATTGCATGGTGATGAACGCTTAAAAAAATAATTTTGCTGTGTGGCTCAGTCATTTGTGTCTGATGCTTGATTTTGGCTAAGGTAATGATCGCAGTGTTGTGAGATTGAGCCCTGCCTCAGGCTCAGAGCTCAATGAAGAGTCCGCTTTTCCCTTTCCCTCCCCTTCTGGCCCCACCCACCCCCGGGGGAGGGGTGTGTGTGTGTGTCTCTTTCTCTCTCTCAAATAAGTGAATAAATAAAATCTTTAAAAAATAACAATTTTGCTGGACATTCAGTGGGGTTTTGACTTTGGAGACTCCTAACTATTAACTGTGGAAAACTTTAAGAAAATTTTTTTCTAGATATTTTTCTGTTCTTACTTTCTGTAAACGTCATTTTGATGTTGGATCCTGGATAGATGTCCTAATTTTATTATTTTCCATCTCTCTGTTCTGATTTCTACTTTTAGTGATTTCTTCTTTATCTTTCAATGTTTTCATTAATGTTTCTCACTTTTTTACTATGATTTCCTTTTTCAAATAACATGTTTTTATTTAATTATTTCCTATCATTCCACTGAAACTATTAATGGTAGGATCTATGACAAAAGAAACTTATTATGCTTATTATTTATAGCTTTTCTTCTTGCTTCAGCTTTATGTCTGTTTTCTATGAGCTCCTTGCTATGTTGTTTGTTTAAATCTCTGTCTTTCGTGGTAGAAGATTTCTTAAATGTCTGGTGATTATTGACTATGAACTCACATGGAGGACTGAGGCAACTCAAAAGCCAATGGGAAGTTGTGTATACGAGTGGGCTTGTCAGTGGTGTGTTTACATGAGTGCCTCCTTCCCATGAAAAAGTGCTAAGAAAAGGACACCTACCACTCACCACTCTTCGTGGTGGGACTGGGAGGCTACTGTCCCTGGTTTGCAGGGACAGGGGACTTAAGTTCACACTACTCCTTATAAAGCTTTTAAATCATCTTATTTTCAGTCTTCTGCCAAATCCCTCATACCAAGTGATATGAATTCATTGGGTATTTTTCGCATGGTTTCTGGTTGTCTCACCAGCACCCATCCTCTACAAGGTTAAATTTCTGCTTTCAGTTACCTACTGAGTTACCTACTTTTACATCTGCTTTCTGATTTTGTTGGTTCCCTCATCTACTGTCACTTGGTATCTCATTTTCCTTATCCTTGCACAACTAAATTTTTTTGTCTGTTTGTTCTTAGTATGTCATTGAGGTTTTTTCCCCCCCACAGATAAACACCAATATTCAATCTTTCATACTTAGCCAAAACTCAGTCTTAATTTTGTTGATTTCAAAATAAATGCACAGGTACTTCTATAATATGCTAAAGTGATGTGAAATTGAACTACATTTGAGTTACACATATTCAGTTATAATTGTTTCAAGAAATGAATTAACACCAAACAAAATGAAAGAATGAATTTAAATAGGTGATTCTGTTCACCCAACAAACACATGCTTGATGACAGGCCTCAGAAATCTTACTCAACTGGAGAAATAAGAATGTTTCTCATTGCTGGAAAAAAATATGCCCATTTTGGACTTACTGAAATAATATTAGCTGTTTTCCTAGGCTATTTCTTAAGAATTAGTTTAACAAAAGCTTTTACCTTTAAACCTAATTGCAGTGCATGAAAAAGTTCTGTTGCTTGGAAGATTTAGGGGGTTTTAATAATATTCATTTGGGAGATTGCTTAATAAGGCAGTTAGTAAAATATTATAACTCTTTCATAAAACCTAGGATTTTGTTCAAGATTAAGATGAAATAAATGGAAAGAAAACAAAAATATCTCTGATTAAAAAAAACTATATAAGTGGAAGCTAAATAGCTTGCTAAACAAAGAGAAAGATAAATACCACTTTTAAGATATTTTTCATATCACCTATTTGCATTTTTGTAATCTCTCTCTCTCCCTATATGGCCCTCTTTTAGATTCGAGTAGGCTCTAGTGTGGGCTGTAATCTAGTTTACTGCTGTCCAATATGTGATTTTTTCCTCATCAAATACCTGCATGCTGCATTAGGATGTACCAGAAGGGGAATCTAATGGAACCTTTGTGCAATAAAGAACTTACTTTTAACCATTACACATTTTGCCTCCCATGGATTTTATGAATACTTGAGATGATATGTTTTTGAAATTTCTGAAAGTCAGGAAGTTTTATTTTTAATTAAAAATATGGAAAATAAGGAATAAAAATAAAATAGGGACCCATATTCTTTTTCATAATAATAGCTGCTTTTAAAAAAATTTATTTAAATTCAATTCAGTTAACATATAGTGTATTATTATTAGTTTCAGGGATAGAATTTAGTGATTCATCAGTTGCATATAACACCCAGTACTCCATTCCATCAAGTGCTCTACTTAATGCCTGTCACTCAGTTACCCTATCTCCCCATCCACCTCCCCTCCAGCAATGCTGTTTGTTTCCTAGAGTTAAGAGTCTCTTATGGTTTGCCTCCCTCTCTGTTTTTATCTTATCTTATTTTTTCTTCTCTTCCCCTATGTTCATCTATTTTGTTTCTTAAATTCCACATATGAGTGAAATCATGTGTTATTTGTATTTCCCTGACTTATTTTGCTTAATAATAAGCACAATACAGTCTAGTATTGTCCACATCATTGCAAATGGCACGATTTCATTCTTTTTGATAGCTGAGTAATATTCCATTGTGCATATATACCACATCTTTTTTACCCACTCACCTGTCAAAGGACATCTCAGCTCCCTCCATAGTTTGGCTATTGTGGACATTGCTGTTCTGAACATTGGGGTGCAGGTGTCCCTTCATTTCACTACATTTGTATCTTTGGGGCAAATACATAGTAGTGCAATTGCTGGGTTTTAGGGTAGCTCTTTTTTTAACTTTTTGCAGAACATACTGTTTTCCAGAATGTCCATACCAGTTTGCATTCACACCAACAGTGTAAGAAGGTTCCCCTTTCTCAGCATCCTTGCCAACATCTGTTGTTTCCTGAGTTGTTAATTTTAGCCATTCTGACTGGTGTGAGGTGGTATCTCATTGTGGTTTTCATTGGAATTTCCCTGATGCCAAGTGATGTGGAGCATTTTTTCATGTGTCTGTGGGCCATTTGTATGTATTTCTTTCCAGAAATGTCTGTTCATATCTTCTGCCCATCTCTTGACTGGATTTTTTTTTTTTTTTTGGGTGCTCTGTTTGATAAGTTCTTTATAGATTTTTGAATACTAGCCCTTTATCTGATATGTCATTTATGAATATATTCTCCCATTCTATAGGTCACTTTTTCATTTTGCTGATTGTTTCCTTTGCTATGCAAAAGCTCTTTATCCTGATAAAGTCCAGTAGTTCATTTTTGCTTTTGTTTTCCTTGCCTCTGGACACATGTCTAGCAAGAAGTTGCTGCAGTGGAGGTCACAGATATTACAGCCTGCGTTCTCTTCTAGGATTTTGATGGATTCCTGTCTTACATTTGGACTCACATCGAGTCTATTTTTGTGTATGGTGTGAGAATGTGGTCCAGTTTCATTCTTCTGTATGTGGCTGTCCAATTTTCCCAACACCACTTATTGAAGAGACTTTTTTCCCCATCATTGGATATTCTTTCCTGCTTTGTTGAGAATTAGTTGACCATAGAGTTGAGGGTCTATTTCTGGGTTCTCCCTTCTGTTCCACTGATCTGTGTGTCTGTGTTTGTGCCAGTACCCTACTGTCTTGATGATAACAGCTTTGTGATACAGCTTGAAGTCTGGAATTGTGGTGCTTCCAGCTTTTGTTTTCTTTTTCACCATTACTTTGGCTATTTGGGGTCTTTCTGGTTCCATACAAATTTTAGGATTGTTCCAGTTCTATGAAGAATGCTGGTGGTATTTTGAGAGGGATTGCACTGAATGTGTAAATTGCTTTGGGTAATGTAGGCATTTTAACTGCTTTTTGTCACATATGCATCCTTTGAATGTACACACACTCCTACATCTGGACATACACACAAATACTATGTCTTTAAAGAAATAAAACCATACTAAAGTCCCCTCTAACCAGCTTTACAGTCTAATTTCCTTTTCTCAAGATGAGCATTATCATGAGTTTTGTGTATATTTCTCTTGTCTATTTATTTTTATATTTTAACATTTATATAAATACCCATAAAACATATATATTACTGGTTTTTTATTTTAAAGTTCTCATAAATCAGCATTTATACATTATATACAAATATACCCTTTTCTTTCTTTCTTTTTTTTTTTTTTTATCAGAATCATGCATTTAGAATTTATCCAGTTGGGGCACCTGGGTAGCTCAGTTAGTTAAGGGTCTGCCTTTGGCTTAGGTCACCATCTCAGTGTCCTGGGATCCTCCCTGCTCAGTGGGGATTCTGCTTCTCCCTCTCTCTCTGTTCCTTCCCCCTGCTTGGGCTTGCTCTCTCAAATAAATAAACAAATAAATAAAAAGCTTTATTTTAAAAAAGGATCTTTCCAGTCAGATGTATATAGGATGAATTCATCCATTTTATCTGTTGTAAAGTGCCCCTCCTATGAATATCCAAAATTATATATAATATATAATATAATATAGTATAGTATACAGTATAATAGACAGCTATATGTATATACTATATATATATATATTACCTTAATGATGGGCATTTAGGCTGTTAATAAGTTTTATCACTGGAAACACAGCACAAGTGTGGCAATGAGCATCTTTGAGGACATGTAGGAGGTATTTGTCCTGGGGAACGTAACTGGAGATGGATGTTCATGGGGTTTGCCATTATGTCATTCACTCTGTAGAGTTTCTACCTTGACACACACAGGTTCCTTGCATGCCACACCTGTATTAAGGAGACTTTGTTGGTGGGCATATAAACTGGTACAGCCGCTATGAAAAAAATTATGGAGGTTTTTCAAAAAATTAAAAATATAACTACCTTATGATTCTTCAATTCCACTTCTTGATATATATCTGAGGGAAATGAAATCAGGATCCTCAAAAGATATCTGTACCTTCATGTTAATTGGAGCATTATTTGCAATAGTCAGACATGGAAACAATTTATATATCCATCAATAGAAGAATGGGTAAAAAAAGATGTGGTATATATACATTGTGGAATATTATTCAGCCATAAAAAGAAGGAAATCCTGCTATTTAGGACAACACTAATGAAATTTGATGGACATGAAATTTGAAATTTGAGGATATTATACTGAGTGAAGTGAAATAGACAGAGAAAGACAAGTATTGTATGATCTCCCTTATAAGTGGAGTCTAAAAAAACACCTGAACTCATAGAAACAGAGAGTAGATTGGTAGTTAGCAGAGGCTATAGGGTCAGGGAAATGGGTGAAGTTAGTAAAAGGGTACAGACTCCCAGTTACAAGTTGCTGAACAAGTTCCAGGAGCTAATGAACAGCATGGCATACTATATTTTATACTTGAAAGTTGCTAAGAGAGTAAATATTTAAAAAATAAAAATAAAAATAAAAATAGTAACTATGTGAAGTGATGGATGTCTTAACTAAGCTTATTGTGGCAATCATTTTACAATATATACATATAAAAATAATGATGTTGTACACCTTAAATTTATGCACTGTTATGCCAATTATATCTCAATAAAGCTGAAAAATAAATTCATTAGAAGGAATTAAAAAAAAAAACACTTTGTACTTACCAGTTGCCCTCTTACTGCTGCTCATCTGACAATACCAGTGTTTTTAAATCTCCCATTAACATTGCTTTCCTATCAATTTCTCATTATGTTCTTAATAGTTTTTGCTTTATTTATTTATTTTAAGATTTTTTTTTTTCATTTTTTAACTTTTTATTTTTTATAAACATATATTTTTATCCCCAGGGGTACAGGTCTGTGAATCACCAGGTTTACACACTTCACAGCACTCACCAAAGCACATACCCTCCCCAATGTCCATAATCCCACCCCCTTCTCCCAAACCCCTTGATTTATTTATTTGACAGAAAGAGATAGCAAGAGAGAGAGAGAGAGTGAGTGCGCACACAAGCAAGGGGAACGGTAGACAGAGGGAGAAGCAGGCTTCCCGCTAAGCGGGGAACCCAATGCAGTACTCAACTGCAGGGCCCCAGGACCATGACCTGAGCCGAAGGCAAATGTTTAACCAACTGAGGCACCCAGGTGTCCGAGTTTTTACTTTAGATATTTTTATTCTGTGTCATCTGGTATGGCATCACTATGAGAATTTGGTTTTTCTCATAGAATGCATTTTAGTTTAGATGTTTCTGTATTTTTTTATTCTAATCAAAATAGTATCAAGTTTTCTCTTTATTAGTAAAGCATATTTTGTTATTGAAGTAGCTGACATACAAATGTGAGTTTTAGATATATAACATAATGATTCGACAATTGTCAGAATGGCTAGTATCTTAGTGAGTAAATAATGCTTTCTTGTTGGTTGGCACATCTTTGCTTATTCTTTCATTTTAACTTTCCTGAGTCACATTATAAAAGAATGGTTTTCATTGATTCTCATAAATCGATGTCTTCTTCTGAAAAAAAAAAAAATAAGGAAGACTGTATATCTTTCACATTTGTTGCCAAACAGACACAGTCATAGCTCTTTTGATTACCTAATGCTTTTGTTATTAGCTTTATGTATATGGACTGATTATTTAATTTTTTTCCTGTAATTTGTGCATTGTCTGCTTTAAATTCTAATGATAATTTTCTTCTTATAAAATAAATAATTTTATTTATATTTTTCTAATAATACAGAAGAAGAAATAAACTGCAGTTCCCGAAGGTTCCTAAAAAAGGTGCAGTGAGGGGCACCTGGGTGGCTCAGTGGGTTAAACCTCTGCCGTTGGCTCAGGTCTTGATCTCGGGGTCCTGGGATTGAGTCCCGCATCAGGCTCTCTGCTCTGTGGGGATCCTGCTTCCTCCTCTCTCTCTGGCTACTTGTGATCTCTCTCTCTGTCAAATAAATACCTAAAATCTTAAAAAAAAAAAAAAAGGTGCAGTGAAGTGTACATCCTCATTCACCATTTCTCTCCATTCATTTCTCATTTTGCCAATACAATCTGGGATTTTTGTTACAATTTATTATTAATGAAGAACATTATATATCTTTTTATTAAAAATCATTTCTAACATTCATACTCTATTTTGTATCCTTATATACCATAACTCTTTTTATTTACTTGTAAATTTGAACAGTTAATATAAGCCTGGTTAATTCTTTTATACTATACTTTCTGAACCCAGTAATTCTTTTCTTTGGTCCCTTTCTCGGATTATTGGCGAATAATTCAAGTAGCAGAAATCCTTTGACAACTACATTTTCAGGATATTTAAATACCCATCAGTGCATATCTTTTTTTTTTTTTTTTTTAAGATTTATTTATTTATTTATTTGACAGACAGAAGTCACAAGTAGGCAGAGGGGCAGGCAGAGAGAGAGAGAGAGAGAGAGAGAAAGGGAAGCAAGCTCCCCACCAAGCAGAGAGACAGATAGGGGCTCAATCCCAGGACCCTGAGATCATGACCTGAGCTGAAGGCAGAGGCTTTAACCCACTGAGCCACCGAGGTGCCCCACCCCCATCAGTGCATATCTATTGCTTTATATGTGAATGTCAATTTTTCAGCATAAAAAATTCTTAAAGTGCAATTTTCTCCCAATCATACTTCTCTTGACATTTCTTCATTTGTTTTCTGTTAACTAATGTACAATGAGAATTGTGAGGGTATCCTGATTTTCTTCCTTTATGAGTGAATTTTTAGATTGATACATATAGATGTTTTTGTCTTAAGATTTTTATCTTAAGATTTAAAGTTTTTATTTTAAGATTTCATCTTAAATATTGGCCAGTTTTTAAGGTTAAACTCAATGAAATTGATATCTTTAATTTTGGTGTCCAATTTTTAAAAAAATTGATGTATAGTTGAACACAGTGTTAGCAACTGTCATTTTATAGGTCATAAAATGACCTATAAATAGTAGCAATTTCACGTAGTCCTCCTTGTATATGGCACAAAATTTTGACCCATACATTAAGATCTTCCTCTATCCCTAAGAAGTTCTAAGAAGTTACCTTTTATTTCATCTTTATATATTGTTGCTTTTAGTCAGTTATTTGTAAATCAGATATATTATCTTCTGCAACAAAAACCCTCTTCTCTTTGGTTGCTAACTTTTTGGATTTTGCCCATTTCATTGACCTTTAAAGAAAAGAATACTTTTTGAAACATATACAAATTTCTGTTTCAATCACTTTCTTTGCCATTTTGTTGCTGTTGTTAATCCTTACCGGACCATTTTCATCCCGGTTTGTAGCCTTGTGATCTTCATGGAGTGTATGTTTCCTTTAATAACTGGAGTACAGAGGTAGATGCTGTCTAAAATGTACTCATATTTCCTATGATAATTTACCTCAAAAATATATCCTTTTATTTCTTGTATATAGTGTTATTGCAAAATTTTTAAACTTAAATTATTGAGTTCTTTCCCCCATTTACTCTTTCACAAATTGGGGCAGGTCTATCCTGGTCTACTCTTACTTGGCATATGAGAACATTTTTTTCTGTTAGCTGTGGGGTGGGAAAGATTTAGAATCCTTCTCCTTAGGCTGGATGCATGGATAATTCAGGTTTATACCTCTAGGTTTCCAGAAGACTGAATTTTAAGAGCAGGAAGCTA
The DNA here is from genome assembly GCF_964662115.1 of Mustela nivalis. Taxonomy (NCBI): domain Eukaryota; kingdom Metazoa; phylum Chordata; class Mammalia; order Carnivora; family Mustelidae; genus Mustela; species Mustela nivalis. Next base: position 47,916,234 of record NC_139027.1, on the reverse strand, counting down.
AGCAATGTCAGATTCTACCAAGGAAGCTGTCTCTTTGCAACTTTGTTTTAGTGCCTGGTAAAAATTATACAGCAGGGGTGAAAACATATCTGGTTTCTGGTTTGACTTAGCAAAGCTAGACTTTGCTCTAGGATTTGATAGCCAACTCCAGTTTTATTCTTGCTGTCACTGTTGGCTGAGTAGAAAAATGTTTTTGCCTCATTAGAGGAATGACCCTTCATCCAATTCATCACAACGTGTTTCAGGCCAGTGTTTCAGGCCAATATGCTAGGGAGAAACTGGGTCAAAAAATATTCCTGCTGCTTACCAACTGACTTTTATTTGGGTGTTTATGCACCTGGACTCCCAGTCTTGGCAGAGACCATAGAGAAATAGCCACAAAGACTATTGACCCAAGGGAAAGGACTCTGGTTGACTGGTCTTATCTCTCCCACTGCTTATTCTTAGAGTCAGGCTCAGTCAGAGGTATTGCTTGGTCCAAAATGGCTTCCTTTAATTGTTTTCTAGGACAATGTACTGCTTTCTCCAAAAAGCAGTGGAGTATGATATGGTGTGTAGTTATTTCCTTCAGTTCTGCTTCACGTACACTATGGATGACAGAATTCCATAAAATGTATAGGGTGAGTTTGGGCCCTAGTTTCAAGTTTCAGGATGCTCTACCCTCATGCTCTACTTTTTTGTCTTTATGGGGGTGGGAGGAGAGTTATCAGGGTCATGGAAGGTGGCATATACTAATTCCTGTACCATGTTGTTCCTGGAGCTATCTCTTTGATATTTTTGAGTTGGTGATGTTGTGGCTCTGAAGGGTGAATGATAAGCTCCTAAGCAATTTGTATTGGGAACTGTTTCCTGAAAATGGAAATTACAGTATGTGACAGATGAGAGCACCTTAACCCTTGACACATAGAGATTTTTGGACACTGGGATTTTACTATGAAATAATAATTAAGTCACTGTTGTGTGCATTTTTTACAATCCATGAAATGACCATGAAATATGTCAGATTTTTCCAGGAAGTCACCATGAAATCAGCACAAAATTTCCATCAAAAATGAACCTCTGTTGAGATTAGAGATAGGATTGCTAGAGGCATTATATCCGTGCTGCTCTAATTAAATGTTTCTTGTCAGAAGGAGAAGCTTTTATTGCTTTTTTAGAACTATTTTCATAACTGTATGGCCTGGGCATATGAGGTTTGCTTGAGATGAAATGGCAAAGACAGTCCTGTGGGGTCTTGTTGCACTTTTAGTTCAGATCTTGTGACTGTAAGTAAAGAGACCTTTAATAAACCTTCATTTAAAGACAGAATTTGCCTTATGTATTTAAATCCAATATGACTTGTCTCTTTTTACTTCCCCCACACAATCTGTTTTATCCAATATTGGCTTCCTTTAGCAGTCCCACACTCAAAAACTACTACTCCTATGGTTAGGTGTTTGCATTCCCCATTGTGAGCCAAGTCAGACACTTTGAGTTAAGAAAGGTGTAGAGTCACTGGTCTAGCCAATCATGCTAAGCAATCCACATGTCAGCCTATTCACTCATCTTTCAATTCAGCGAGAATCACAAATCCCAAACTACTTTAGTCTTGAGTGTTCAAGACTATCCAGGAGCTATTTACATTTAAGTTTTTAAAGTTATTTATATTTAAAACTTTTTAGAAAAATGTTCATTTGAAATGGATGGTAGTAACCTGTGCATGTTAATAAAAGCATCCAGTAATTTAAATTTATTTGATAATTTAAAAATTATCATCAATATATTCAATTTTTAGGAAAAATATTTTACAGGGGAAAATATTCACCTAGTTGTGAGGTAAAAATAAAATTATTTAAAAAATTCATGTAGAGGATATTTGTAAAACCATTTTTATACATTCTTACATGTTAATTGATAAAATCTGAGAGAATATATAGCAACATATCAACAGTGCTTTCCTTTGGGTGATTTTAATGCCTTTCTTCTTTTTATTTATCTCTATTTCCAAATTTTTTTCTATATAAACATGTGTTACCTGTGTTCCAAGTGTAAGCAGAAGAGAAAATTACATATAATACATATATTTTAAAGCATTTCTAATTTAACTTTACTTGCTGCTAGCAATTTCATATCATTTGGCTTGGCTCACTGAGCTTCTCAAATGATACCAGGCTGTTTATATTAGAGAGTACTACAAATTGGATAACCAAAAATCTCCTAGAGAGAGCTCATAAAATGACATGGTTGGATGGAAACCTGAACAGATGGGCTAACTCTACCATGTGCTGTATTAACCCTGCTGTTCTCAGACTCGTGGCCAATAACACATTGAAAAAGTATAATTCTAAAAATAAGTTGGTGAAATGGAAGATGGTTAAGCAATTTAATCTATGAGTTGGGACTTAGAGGACAGCACTTGTTGAAATGTTACACTCTTATTAAGACCATTTTTTTTTATGACTATGAAAATACTTGTGCTTCAGAGGAGTTCTGGAAAGATGAACTCTAATGGGGGATGAGGGAACAGTAACCCAGCATGTTTCCAAGCAGTTTGACTGGGGTTAGTATATTACGCTGAAACAGAGTAAGTGGTGCCTCATTATGTATATGGTGATGATAAGAGAAGGGAGAGTGGAGTTGTAATTGACTAAATAAAAAGAATGGTATGATTTCCTGATCTTCTGTATGTTCCAATCACTGGTTGCCACAACCAGTGGCAAAAATATACATAGTACTGTAGAAAAAAAAATTCTTTTTTTTTTTTTTTAAAGATTTTATTTATTTATTTTACAGAGAGAAATCACAAGTAGATGGAGAGGCAGGCAGAGAGAGAGAGAGAGGGAAGCAGGCTCTCCTCTGAGCAGAGAGCCCGATGCGGGACTCGATCCCAGGACTCTGAGATCATGACCTGAGCCAAAGGCAGCGGCTTAACCCACTGAGCCACCCAGGCGCCCCTAGAAAAAAAAAATTCTATTATCCCACTCTCCAATCATCTGCCCAAATTATATGTAGAAAAAAGAGTTTAAAGATATGAGTTGTCAGAATTTAAAATAAAACTGTAAATAAGAATAGAAATCTACAACTTTTGGAAATACTCCTGAATAACTAGTTGGTGGTCTATTCAACATCAACAGAGACCAACAGGGTCACTTAGCAGTATAGTAACAATAGAGGAATGGCAGGAAATTTCATTTTGATCAGGAAGAAAGTATAGAGTCTCTGTTGTCAGAAAGTCTGGTTTCTTGTCATACATCTGTCATTAGGAGGATTTATAACCTTGAAAAAATATTGCTTATGTTCTATGAGATAGTGTCCCTTTGTTTAAAAAAAAAAAATGGAACTAGACAGATGAAATTCAAAGTTCTTCCCAATGTTAAAATTCTGTAAAACAAAGTACATGTTTGAATTAGTTACTTCAAGTTGAAGTTGTCTAGAAGGAGTTCATCCGACAGAAATTGAAGTTGCGATGATATGGTATCCACAAGCCCATTTCTTAAAGACATTTTCAAATTTAATGTGTAGTTTGGTAAAATAAAGTGAGTTGGGAGGTTAGGTTATAGAACCTCTTTTCTGAATTATAATGAAAGAATGACCTTCTTTTAGTAATACTTTGAGTTTAGTCATGGGTGAAGACCTGTGTGGGCTTCAAGTCCTAAACTCTGATTAATCATTCAGCTCTCTCCAATTCAATTTTGAGTTTCCTGCCAGAAACCATACTACCACTAAATGACTAATCTGGCATTGCTGTTGGTGAGAAACCATTCTGGATTATCTGGAATGTATTGAAAGACTACATTATTTATTTAATCCCAAGCCAAAAGCATAAGCACAGTCACATTAGGAGAGCACAAGATGAGAAACTAATTTGGGTTTTCTTGGAAGAATTGAGTTGAAAACCAGATGTTTCTACCTTGTTCTTGGGAACTATTTTTAGATGAGCTTCCAAACATGCAGTCTATGATTCTAAAGAAATTCAAGACAGGTATTTTATCATTTTAAGGACTTAAGTGGTTACTAGAAAACTGATTGAATTGCCTAAAGAAACTCCATGGGTTGATAAATAAAAACAACACAATATATAGTAGGTAAAATATTCATTTCATCTTGTTTAAATATTAGCAGTTAATGAGAAATTAAACTGTCCCATAAATCCCTGCATGAAGGAAAGATAGGAGAATGGAGAAATAACTATGAGAAATACTAGAAAATAAAATTACCATTGGAAAGAAAATTAAACTTATGTGTGTTTATTGGTATTAAAAATAAGAGATGGCATCATTGGGCATTGGATTTATACAAAAAGGGGTCATTGAAAGCTGGAGAAAGTACACTCAATGACATGGTAAGGAAGGAAATTCTGTTCTTATTACATACTTCAGTATGACAGAGAATGTCATTGATTTATAAGTTGGATTGAATTGGGGTGGTCAAAAAATGATTACTTCTCCAGGAGATGTTGGTGATGTTACTGAGAGATGAAAAGAGGTGTGCATATCACAGAAGAGGGTTTTGCTGGAAGTTATCTCTCGCAGAGAAGTGACACATCTTTCCAGAAAGGGGTAAACCAGATGCTGATAATAGAGCAATGTTAAGAACTTTCCTCAAATGATATATTTTTTAAAGATCAGAAGAAGGAAAAGCTAGTGAAATCTATTCCTGGACAATTCACAATGAAAAGATAGAAGATAGTGACTGAGGGGGGAAATCCTAAAACACTGAAAGATGAATTAACATTTGAATCCAGAATAGGCCAATAGAGTCTACAAATTGAAATCGGCAAAACGGACTGCCTGAAGGACACAGTTACGAGGAAACATCCTAGATTTAATAGGAGAACACATTTAAATCTCCAATTATGCTATTCATTTGATGACTCGAAACCACATTTTCCCCATTCTCTGTTAAACTGCAAGCTTTGAGTAAAATAATGATCTGGGTAAAATAATGATCTAGACATACCTTTATTTCAAGAAATTCATCCAACTCTTAGTTTCTTTGGCAGTAACTCTAAACATGGGACTGAGACTACTTCCTTTGACTGATAGGAATACCAGGATTAGTTTTACTCTCAAATATTTAAGGGACAGGAACATTTCTAAAATTTCTTCCATTCAACCAAGTCTGGTACTCCTGACTATTAATTATCATTTCCTGAACACTTTGTCTGCGCTAAGCACTTTGCATACAGCTGTCAAATCTTACAGTTATTTACAAATTAAATAATTAAACAGTGGAGAGGCTAGATGACTTCTTTGAGTTACACAGAAAATTCAAAGTAGAGGTTCAAATTCAGTCAGCTGGATCCTGAAGCACCTGTTTTGCTCACCTTGACTTGCTGTGTTTTCATGCCCAAGCTGTGTAAAGGATTGATGGCAGATGTGGGGGGTCCTCCCCCATCTTCTACTTAAGGTTGATTAGGGAGATGAATGCATGGGAAAGAGCAGAAACAACCCACATTTCTACTTCCAAGAGTTTTAACTATCTTGCCCTTGAAGAGACCTGAGGTAAGATAGTGAAGCAAGTTTTGGTCCTTACTTTTCTTCTTAGGGTTTGATTTCCTCCCTCCATTCCTAGGTCTCAGTTGTCCCCAAGTGCTTGCTCTCTCCAGCTGGAAAGTGACCAGGAGTTTGGATGTTATGCTGTGAATGCAATGTATTTTCCTTTACAAAATTTCTGAACTCCTAGATCATTCAAAACTCCAAAGGGGAAACTCAGGGGGAAAGGTCCTGACCTTGGAGAAGGAGTACTTTGAGGCAGAGGAATTTTCCCAGAACTCTTAAACCCCACCACGGAGGTCATCGGTTGGGTAAATACAACACTGACTCAGTTCTTAGTACATAAAACATCTTTTTTCCACTCTTGAAAACCCTTCAAACCTTGTGAGTGTGTGTTTTTCCCCAAAGAGCATACTCTCTATAACTTAAAAAATGTGGCAATGTTCACTTTGATGGTATCTTCAGTTGATGAACTGACCCAGGAGAAGAGGTGGAAGCTTTTATCTTCTACATCAATTAAACTAAGAAAACGAAAGGTTTTTCAAGCAAGACAATTTCTATAGAGGTCCCTTAACAATTAAAGGATGGTGAAAGAAAGCCAATTTTAAAACACAAGTTACTTGTTCTCCATTTGTATCCTATGAAACTCCATACCTTAAAACTCCTTGCAAGCAGTCCAGTTTAACAAAAACAAAATTCAAAACTGTTTAAGCCTTCACCTAAAATATTAGTCCTCATTATGAGTACCTTCTCCTTTCTGAATGACTATATTGTCTACAAATGTTTGTTTGGAATAAGTATGGATGGAATGGAGACAGATTCTGGAATTTTTTTTTTTTTAATTTAGCTTTTATGTTTTGATTCAGTTATAAAAGTTCATACATGTTCATGTTTCACTATCTTGCCAAGACTCTGTAATAAAAAACTGGAGGCTTAAATGCGAAACAAAGAGTACCAAGGACGAGTTACTGAAGAAAAGTATTTTCATCATCCTTTATCTCTTCAGTCTCCCTGAACCCTGCACCTGTGAGGGAGATTTTGGACAAAGTGTTTGGAGCCATTTGGGGATTTCCTCAAATCTAACATTTTGTTGGCTGTGATTTGTACCCCATTATGTGCTACAGTGCACTTTATTTCCCACATTTGGCACTTTTAGTGATAATTCCTCCAAACAGACGCAGGGAGCCATGCTTGGTATTCTTTAAAGGGAACAAATAGATGAGCTAATTGTTTTAAATGTCTCCAATGAGATAAGTGGCAGGATGCTGGAATTGATCATCTAATTACCTATTTGCTGTTGCACAGAGGAGGAAAATCCAGCCATAATTAACGTTTAGGGAATGCAAAAGTTGTCATCTTAAATCAAGGTAAAATATAATAATCACATGGAGGTCTTATTATAGAAAAATACAAACAGTTTGCTAGATGGTGGGGGATTGGCTGCTTAGTTTTGTGGCTAATTGAGTCCTGGCATCTGTGGTATGGTATTACCAAAGAATTAGTCTGGAATTTCGTTTTGATTTATCTGCATTTGCATTTACAGAACTTTGGGTGCCATTCCACTCGAGGTCTAGAGTGGAATGGCGATAGAGTTCTCGGTCCAGGGCCAGCCACTCATCCATTAAGCATGCCCTCTTACTTGCCAGAAAGGGGCAATGGCAAAGCACTACCTCTGACTAAGCAAGCTATGACTTTAGTAATAAGAAAAGTATGGATATATCTTATGGGCTATACATGAGGATATATACATGAGGCTATCTTCTGATATATACAAGCTTGCAGAACAGCATGCCTTCATTTCTAGTGCATGTGCTATTTATTGCATAGATAGTCACATTGTGATCCACTCAGGGGAAAGACAAAGTTGTCACAGACCAGGGAGAAGTTTAGAAGGGAAATATATATGTAAATGGTTTATTCATTTTCTTACCTTTCTCTCTTTCTTTCTTTCTTTCTTTCTTTCTTTCTTTCTTTCTTTCTTTCTTTCTTATTTTCTTGCTTTCTTTCTTTTGTTATTTATTTATTTATTTATTTGCTATTATCCTGACAAATCTGGTGAGTCACCTGGCTAATGTGCTGGGTAAAAGTTAAGTGAGAAGGTTATTGTGATACATTTGTAATACTCATTGTTCTTTTGTCCTGGAAAGACCTCTTTATTTCCCAGTCCATCACTGAATTATTAAAGTCAAAGCACTTTCCTTGGGCACACCTTTGCTCACCTCTGGAGTGATTTGGGTGTGGTCAGAAAAAAGTGGTGGAAGGGAAAGCTTAGAGTATCTCTGACACATGGTCTTCCATACCCAGGCAAGGTTGATATTATACTTGAATGGGGACCAACGTAACCTATGATCAGTAGGGAGAACATGTAACAGAGCATCAGGATCTCAACACTTCCAAAAGCTAAAGATCTATAGATCTATTAATTCCCAAGGATAAGGGCAGTCTCAGACAAACTTGCATATATGGTCACATGGAACGGCACATTACATTAAAATTGGGAGCAATAAGGAAGAATTTATTCATCCTGCCCTGTCTTCTTTCTTGCACATACCTCCCTAGGATGAACTTGAGAATCTCCCAGAGGATGGGTGTGGTAGAATGGAGTTTGAATTTTAGAGATCTTGGGATGAAGCCATCTGTCATTGTCTTTCCACTTGAGAAAGAACTAACTTTGGATGTGTGGCATACCAAGGCTTGGAGATATAGACTAGGGAATGGAAAGGGATTGGGAAGGTAGGACTTAGGTGATGGGACAAGCCTCTAGTAGTTATATTCCAACTACCAATGCAGCCATAGGACAGCTAAACTGGATCCTGTTTAGCCAGTAAGATGTGGTATTTATGGGGAAAAGTTTCATAGACAGAGCCAGTTCATTCAGCAGCTTCATCTGTGGGAGCATCTGGCTTATGTTCTCCCAAATCCTGCAAGGTGGCAAAGCTCTCAGAATGTGTTTTTGGCTATGGCAGATGGAGTTGGGGTGCCAAATGATGAAGTTTTAGAATATAGGTAAGGTTCAGCGGGGTGGAGTCCAGAGCTGATGACCAAGAAAGAATTCTTGAGACATCTTTGGTGCAAAATGGTGGTTTATTTAAGGATAGGACAGGACCCCTGGGCAGAAAGTGCTTGTGAGGGGTGGCAGGTTATGTTGTGTAGGATGGAAAAGGGAGCTTTCAGTAGAACTTTCATATGCTAAAGAGGACCTATAAGATACCAGAGGCCTTGCCATTGTCCCTTCTTAGCAAGGTATTAACATTAAGAACGTTGATTCCTAAAGAATTAACATTAATAGTAGATTCCTAAAGAATCTATGTTCCACCCAGGAGTGGGAGTGGGGGTGGGGGAAGGTTGCAGGGTTGCAGGGTGTTAGCCTTTTGCTTTGTCCTCAGCCAGCCTTCTGTTCCCTCATCATTCCCCCCTGTACAATTTTGTCCCTTCAATCTTTAAGTTTGTTGAAGGTGGAAGGTCTCATCTTCTGTAATTTCTTCCTACTGAATAGGGGCGTAGAGTTGTCCCTGCCTACTTGGGTCAACATTGGTCATTTGGGGGATGTGTAGGGAAGTTAATGAAAGATGGAGGCAGCTGAATCCAACGCTGACAGTGAAGAAGTGTCTCTGTGAGTGGTCAGAATCATCTGTTGATGTGAAGTCATTGTAGCCACAGAGTCTCCACACCAAGTAGATAAATGCTGAAGATTAGTAAGGCTAGAAGAATGAGAAGTCCAATAAAGAGATCTTTAATCATTGACCATAATTCTGCTTTAAATTGGGAACTTAACCAATCACTGAGAGAGAGGATTTTTGTAGAGGGCCAATTTGGGTATCATGTCTTTTATTAGTCCTGTGACATTTTTGTGATAATCTGGGATGTACACACAACATTCTTTTCTGATAATTGCACATGTGCCACCCTGTGCTGCGGTTAGGACATCTGAGGCCATTCTGTTTTGTAGGACTGCCTTGTGCATCTGTGTGACTTTGATATTACGTAAGGAGATGCTATTTAGTGAATCATTGAGTGCCTGTGCAATGTATTTATTAAGGGCTTCTACATGCCAAATGACATCTTTAATCCTACAGATGGAGCAAAAATAGATGTTAAGTGATCATACCATTTAAAAACAGATTGTGTCCAACTTTGCTTTAAATTGGGCAGATTAGCTGGAATAGTGATGGTTTTAGTAATGCGTCATGAATCCAGGCAAATCCTAAGGTGCAGTAACCTTTCCACCCTGAAGGAAGTCAGAGCCACAGGTTAGTTCCACAGATCCAATGGGTTCCATTTGGAGCTGGCCATCTGATGCCAGGTCGCCTCACCCAATCTGTAGCAAACCAGTCAGTAGTCCGGAGTACTGTTATTTGGGAAAATGTTTCTAATGATAACCATCCTAGATGTCATGTGTTATTTGCCCCAGTATCACATGTATGACTTCTTTGTTCCCAGCATAAAGCTGCCTTTTGACTGAGCTGCCCAGTAGTGGGTGTGAGCCGCAAATATGTATCCCCAATTTTATATATGCCATCCTTGGTAGTGCAATACATAGGGTTTTGTAGCCCAGGCCCTGGCTGGTCTGGTATTCATGGGGGTTTAGGTTTATTATGAGAGCAGCAGAGCTTTAACCAGAACATCAAATTGTAAATGAGGCTGCAAATCAAGTTGAAAACATCTCTTGTGAAGTGCCTAGGAATTGGGAGAGGTAAAGATTGGGATTCATTTCTAATGCTAGGACAGACTATAAATTTTGGTCGCTATTCCAGTTCGACAGTGGGACCTGTTCATGTTTTTTTAAAAATGTTGAAGATGTGGGAAAGATATGATATGCTTTGATGTTCTGCTGACATTCTAGAAAGATTGGTTTTTGCATTAACTCCAGAAATTTAATTTCTATGTTATTTACTTGTTTATTTGAGAGAGAAAGAGAGAGAGAGAGAGGGCACATGAGCAGGGGAGGGGGCAGAGGGAGAGGCAGAAGCAGCTCCCCTGCTGAGCAGGGAGCCCAACTCAGGGCTAGAGCCTAGGACCCTGAGAACATGACCTGAGCCTAAGGCAGAGGCTTAACCGACTGAGCCCTCCAGCCGCCCCTCATTTCTATCTTTTTAAAGTAGAGATAAGTACACTGAAATACAGTAAGTTTAGTGATTTTCTTAAGGAGAATAATTTGTTTGGCAAAATTACTTTAAGATGCTTTTAATAAGTTGTAAAATCAATCTCAGGTGCCAAGAAGTTATCAGAAAGTAAGCTAATGGTTTGAATATTTATTTTGTCCAACTTGGCTTCAGAAAAAAATATCAAGTTAGAGAGATTCTTGTATTTATTATGTGATCACAAATGTGGTTAAACAAGCAGAGTGGGCCCATTTGCTTAAAAATAAAATAGAGAATAAAATTCTGAAAAATAAACATTAATACTGAATAATTTTGAAATATGCTACCATGTAAAATTCATGAAGGTCACTTCTCCAAAGGTGAATATTTTAAAAATCTATAAATTAAAAAAATAATGATAACTTCTAAAATTCTACAAAGTTAACATTGAGCGATGTGGAATATTGTTCTAGGTCCGATCTATAATTACTGACCAACAAGCAAAAAGCCCATAAAAGGACACAAAAAGCCATATAGCTGTCATTCAGTACAATTTAAAAAAAATATTTTTGAGATAAAACACTTAATATGAGATCTACATTTTTTTAAACAAATTTTTAAGTGTGTAAGACATTATTGACTTTAGGTACAATTTTTTATGGTAGATCGCTAGAACTTATTTACCTTATTTAGCTAAAATTCTATGCCCATTGTTTAGTAATTCTTCATTTCTCCCTCCTCCCAATCTTTGGCAACCACCATTCCACTCTCTAATTTTATGAACTTGACTATTTTAAATAGCTCATATAGGTGGAATCATGTAGTATTTGTCTGTGTGTGACTGGATTATTTCACTTAGCATTATAACCACAAGCTTTAACCATGTTGTTGCTTACTATAGAATTTCCTTCTTTTTTAGGGCCAAATAGTATTCCATTGCATGTATTTATCAAGTTTTCTTTATTCATTCATCTGTCGATGGATATTTAGGTTATTTACACATCTTGGTTAATTTGAATAATGTTGCAATGAACATGGGAATGCTAATATCTCTTTCAGATCCTGATTTTAATTCCTTTGGCTATATACACCAGAAGTGGGATTACTGGATCATATAGGGATTCTTTTTTTTTTTTTTTTAATATTTTGAGTAAATTCTATACTGTTTTTCACAGTGACTCTACCATTTTGCATTCCCACAAACAATGTAAAGGGTTCCAATTTCTCCATATCTCACCAACACTTGTTGCCTTTTTTAAGGCAAAACAATTGTTTGTTTTTTTTTTCTTTTATTTTTTTGTAATTTTTATTGTCTTTTTAAAAATAACTATCCTAACATATCTGAGTGATATCTCATTGTGATTTTGATTAGCATTTCCCTGATGACTTCTGACTGAGGAGTTTAATCCATTTACATTGGAAGTAATTATTGATAGAGAAGGATTTACTATTGTTATTTGGGTAGTTGTTTTGTTAGTTTTGTAGTTCATTTGTCTGTCTTTTCTTGCTGTTTTCTTTTGTATTTTGTTGATCTTTTGTACTGATATGCTTTGCTTCCTTTCTCTTTTTGTTCTGTATGATTTCTATAGGTAATAAAAAGCCTATAGGTACTAAAATGAGTTAGCTATAATTTTAGTAGGGATTTCAAACATCTGTGAATAAATGGAAGAATTGGTAAGTCCATGGGGCTACATGGGGTTTTTATGGCCAAAACAACTACATAAAGTGCTGGGACCTCCTCTCTAGGGATCAGGAAAAATTGCTCTTGAGGTCCTCAGACTTTGAGCATTGAGAAGGTCACCTCAGATTACTGGGTATGATGAATAAGTGGGTAAATGCTTTTTAACCTTGAGATCATTATAATTAAGAATAGAAATAATGAAGGTAATTAAAAAAACCTTGTCTTAATATTTTCTCTTCACCTTAGGCATGTGTTCGGTGCTTAAAATATAACGATTAAGAGTATTTTGGTATAGTAGACTACCTACAAAACTTTTGACACCAATCTAAAATAGATATTTGAGTAGTTGACTTGGACTAGTGGTTTTACATTGAATGGTGTAGAGCACTTTTACTAACACAAATAATGTTGAACTGTTAAGAGGAATGAAGTCATTATATTTATAAGCTTAATTGGTAAGATTTCTAAAAATTACTTAAGTATTTGTGAAAGCTTTTCTTTCACAAAAGCTTTTCTTTCACAAATTGTTAGATAGACAATTGAAATACCTAAAAAAAAAGTTTGATTGTTTAACTATAAATTTAATGTAAAGGGTTTAAAGGAACATAGTTAGCTAAGTTGAAAGCCCCCTAAAAGTTGATTTTTAAAATTTAGTAGATTTCTGAAAGGAATAAAATTTTTAAGGTGTATTTTAATGTGTAAGGAAAAATTATGTTTTTTAAATTTTTAACTTTATATTATTGAATCTCAATATTAGAAAAATCAAGCAGCCCGAATCTTTTTTCCCCCCTCCTGTGCATTAAAGTTATTTGGAACATACAAAAAAATTCATTTTCATAGATGAGAGAATAAACACCTTGAAAATGTATATAAAAAAGAGCAAGATAATGATGCACGAGGTGTCCCAATGATAGTTGATAGCCGAATAAATCATGCAGACGGTAAAACCGTGGGGTTGGCTGAGAGACAGTCCACTGTGTCTGAATTGTTCTGGTAAAGCTGAATTAAAATGTATTAATGATCGCCAGCCTCATCCTCATGAATTGGGTTAAAAAGATTTTTAAAATTTGCAAGATGTGGTGGTGATAGAGACAGAGGTGACGTATCAATAATGCTTTGTTTAAAAATGAGATATTCTCTGATATGAAAGTTTCTGAAAACGTTATCCTTCCTTTAATGTGAAGACGTCACTGTGCTTTATTGATTTATAGTTTTGTATTTTTTGTTCGTTAAGTGTGGAAATGTGCCCCTTGACTGAACAATGTTTCTTGCTCAGTACTGAAAAATGACCTCATTCGTTTGTAAAGATTAGTCACATTTTAATGGGGACACATTCAACGTTTGTACAAGAACTCCCGAATCTTCTCAAAGCATTATCATCACACATGGGTGAATTTCAATTACCAATGGTGCTGCTAATTCAGTGTTCTTCTTCTATTATGATCACAGATGAAGGTGAGTTTTAGATGGCCAGTGACTAAAGGCATTGAAGCAACTGATATGGTTTGCTTTCCTTTTGTATCTTTTTTGCTCTTAATTGTTGCTGCCCCTAATAAGCAAGATGTATTCTTTCAGAATCTGCTAAGCTTTGAAAACGTAAGGTCATTTCTCTAAGTGACTAAGTTAATGCATCCAGATTATTTCCCGTTTGGTGCATGAGGAGGAAATAGAACCAGGGTTCGAAGTTAAATCTTAGGGAAGGGAAACAGATTTAGCTCTTTAATGGAAAAGGGAAAGCGGTAACGGCTGCCCACAAAACAAAAAGAACTCTTGCTGGAGAAACAGAATTTGCTGAGCACTTGGACTGGAGATGGTTTCCTTTTCCACAGGGGTAGCAGGGTGTTGGGAGAAGATGATGCTTTTAAATGTTATTGCAAACGTGGCAGGGGGAGCAGATCGAGGAAAAGCTTTAGAATCCATTAGGGTGCTCTTAAGACCTCTCACATTACTCACCTGGAAAGTTATTTCCTCAAATGTAAACAAGAGATAAAAAATATCTATCTTGCACTGTGGTTGTGTAAAGTGCTGATCACAGTGCTGATACAGACCAAGAACTCAATAAAAGGATAGGATTTTGAATGTAAATGAGAGAAGTTAAAACCTGCTCAGACAAGTAAGAAGCCACAGACTCTTCCCTGAGATTCATTTTCATCATTTGTAAGTCCGGTATAATGACCCTATTCTCTGCCTTACGGTGAGGATTAAATCAAGAGAGCATATGAAAATGCCTCACGCAGAGCCTGGTTCATTACAGGCACTAAATGAAGCTCTTTTCCCCCTTCATCCTCCTTACTTAGAGATTTGGGAAATAAATGTTTTCTTAGTGCTTTGGTGCTTGTGTTTTAAATTTAGAAATTTACAAAACAGTACCTTAACGTATTAAAACAATATTTTCTAAAGAACTGGGTTGTAATTAATGGTTTACATTCTGGGGTAAGTTAAATTAGGAATCAAGTGGCTCAGAAATTGAGGTTTTGCCTTTTCTTTGGGGGAAGCGATCGCCTCTGCAGAACAGAAAGATCAAGAATGTGAGACAAGTATAATCCACCATTAATCAATTAATAGAGTTTCTGGCCTTGGGCAATGTCATCTGGAGGACAGGGTGTTGGCTGACCAACTCCGGAAAAAGTCATTTGGAATAACCTGTTGCTCAGCAAAACTATGTTTATTGAACCCATTGTCATAAGGGAGCCCCTCTTCGATAGAGTTTTAGTTGTATCTGATTGGGGGTGTTTTATAAGATTTAAAGATTCTTTTGATGGCAGGACAGAACACAGTGACTGGAATAGATGAAACGCAGGACTTTTTGTCACAACTGCAAATGAGAGAAGCCTGCCAGGCGGGGCCACACGTACACTTAAGAACAGGTTACATCAGGCTGGAGCTGTAGGGTGCGGTTTAGATGTTCCAAGCAGGAAGGGGATGGCTAGGTTTTGTGGGCTCCCTGTGGACTGCCTAATTTGGATAATTTCCTGGGATCCAAGGCATAGAGATTATCTCTGGTTATCTTGTTTCTGACCTTGGGGTGATTAGGGCAGGTGCACGGTGGCCAGGAGTGACGTGATAGGGAAGTGGTTGGAGTGTGAACTTAATCAGAGAAGGGAGGCTGTCTGGATTCTAGCCATGGATTCAAAAATGGGTCAAGACAGTGTTTAAATAAATCAAACCAAATCAAAACTATATTATGGAAGAATGTCAGGGAAAGAAATTTATCTTCTTTTGGGATCCGGGGTCATGTGGTAGGTTTTCATGGCAGGGATTGATTGGTTTTGGGCAGAGTTCATCACATAATAATTTAATATTGGGGGACAAAGGAGAGAAGAGGATCTTGAAACATATTTTAATAAGTAAACTGTTGCTTGGTGAGCCAACTGTTTGCCCAGGAGAGTGATCTGTAATTTTAAGAAGGTGGCTGTTTGCCTTGAGGAGGAAACTGTT
The DNA here is from genome assembly GCF_964662115.1 of Mustela nivalis. Classification (NCBI taxonomy): domain Eukaryota; kingdom Metazoa; phylum Chordata; class Mammalia; order Carnivora; family Mustelidae; genus Mustela; species Mustela nivalis. The sequence continues at coordinate 47,900,560 of NC_139027.1, read as the reverse complement.
TACTTGGGCACACATGTTTTCTGAAACAAACAGTGAAGTTATTCATTAGTTTAAAGTCTTATTTTCTCAGGCTAGAATTTCTTGGAACAAATGGAAAAGTTATCTTAGCACAGGTGGCCTCTACTCTTGGTTCCTTGGTTCCTTATACCCTACGAATAATAAAGAGTATACTTAAGGAGACTACAAATATACATGAAATACTAGCAAATGATATCTGCACTTGTGGAGACATAGGAAAATAGATGTGCGTTGTCTGTGTTTATATCTATTAATATACATTTACATCTATTAAATACATTTATATGTGCTATTCTGTAACACAGAGCACATAGCTTGAAGATTTGAAGGAAAAGTGGGTGAGGCAATGTGTTGTAGTTGGAAAACAATTGAAAGAGAGGAAGCAGCCTTAACTTGATCTTAAACTTACCATTGAGGTGATGTTTCTCCTTGGGCGAGTCACTGAACTTAAGGGCAAGGACTTCTGGTTTTTCTGTTTGTTTTGATTTGTTTTGTTTTAAGATTTTATTTATTTGTTTGACAGAGTAAGAGAGCACAAGCAGGTGGAGTGGCAGGCAGAGGGAGAGGGAGAAACAGGCTCCTCTCTGAGCAAGGAACCCAATGTGGGGCCGAATCCCAGGAGCCTGGGATCATGACCTGAACCGAAGGCAGACACTTAACGGACTAAGCCACCCAGGCACCCCTGTTCTGTTTTAGTTTTTGTATTTTCTTTGTAACTACGTACAGAGCTTAGCACAACATTAATGAACAATTAATTATTGAATTAAAGAATAAATGAACTTGGTAGAGAAATGTTCATGGAAAAAATGGGTATTGAACTGGGCACTACACAGAGTGGAACTGGAGGGCGGGGAAGAGAAGGTGTAGAATGCGAGGGGGTGAAAAAGAGATGGTGCCTTCACAGGACAATGAAATATTAGTGCTTCTCAGATCTAAGAAGAATTAATAGTAGGGCTGGGGCGATAAGAGGTTGTAGGACATGGAAGGCCTGAAAAACCAAGATTTTACATTTGACATATTAACAGTGGGTCAGCTTTTTCCGTGCTGAGTTCCTGATGACAGAGGGAAGCAGCCAGCCTCCGCAGTCCCATGACAAAACTCCAAGGAATGATGGTAAGCCCCAAATTTCCATGGTCTTCTGTTTTATCTTAAAAAATGTATGTGACGTTTACATTCTGCATCAGAATTTATCTGTGTTACTTTGGTTGCAAGAATATTGCTTTTTCCCAAATCCTTGAACAAAAATATCATTCCAGGGCTATGCACTATGTTCTCTTGGGCACATTACTGTGTCTCCCCCACTCTCTGTGCCCTAGGTTTATGCCAAACTTTGTCTGAGGCTGAATTGAAAACATTTTAATTTGATACATTACTGGATCCTCAGACATTAAAAGTTATTTGTTTCTATTATATTGTGCCTTTACTAAAATTTTTTCAAGTGGTCCTCAGAAAAGGGTTGGCATAACCCTAGGGCACAGAGAGTGGGATGGACACAATTCTGTGTTGGCAAGGATAGCAAAGGAATTGGCCAACTACATCCTGTGGGCCAAATTCTGATGGCCACCAGTTTTTGTAAATAAAGTTTTATTGGGCACTGACATGCTCATTTGTTTACATATTTTTCTGACTTTTTTTGTTATTGTACATAGTTGAGTGTTGCAACAGAGAATAGCCTGCAAAGATGAAAATATTCACTCTATGGCCCTGTAAGGAAAAAGTTTCCTTACTTCTGCTCTGGGGTAAAATGGCACCAGTGGGGGTCAAGGGGAAAGCAATCCACATGAAACGAATCATGAGGAAACCATTGCCCAAAAAAACCTCCAAACAAAATTCTGCTTTGCGATTTATAGGATAAAGAGTTTGGAGGAAATTAGATAGTTACACTTTATTTACTTCACAGGCAACTTGAGGTTTTCAAGCCTGGGTGACTCTGAAAATTGTGGTGTCATTGGAAGACACAGGGTGACAGAGAGAAGAGCCAGTTTAGGGGAGCTCAAGCTTTTACATATTGATTTTTGAGGCGACAGTGAGCTCCAAAAATCGCCTAATGAGATGCCGGAAGTATTGGATCTTAACTTGAATGCAAGGTGGTGACAGAAGATTTAGATTCAGAAGTTGTCAATAAAGGATAGAGTCGTGTTCCTGTAACTGACAAGAACACTCCCTGTATTTAATGATGAAAGAAAACAAGCAGGTGCAAGGGCAATTGCTGAGATTCAGGCACTGAACAGAGTAACACAAAAACCAAGTGCCTGCTTATACCCTGGACAACCTCCAGCCTGCCATCTATTTCGTCTAGTTGCCCTTGATCCTCTGTCAATTGAATATGAAAATAAAATAGTCAACCCTTATGAACTGTTTCAAGAAAATGGAATAAAGGATTTGAAACACTTTCACAGCTTTGAAAAATAGGTACTGAAGGCAAATTCTAGGGATTATGAGTATTATCCAGGACGACTTGCTATGCCTCAGATATTATAATGCTACGGGTCAAATTATGCCTTTCGTAAACGCAGTGAGCTGTATAATGTACAACGGTAACTGTATCTTGATCCCAGCATTAAGAATAAGATTCTAGGGGTGCCTGGGTGGCTCAGTGGGTTAAAGCCTCTGCCTTCAGCTCAGGTCATGATCTCAGGGTCCTGGGATTGAGCCCCGCATTGCATTGGGCTCTCTGCTCAGCAGGGAGCCTGCTTCCTCCTCTCTCTCTCTGCCTACCTCTCTGCCTACTTGTGATCTCTGTCTGTCAAATAAGTAAATAAAATCTTTAAAAAAAAGAAGAAGAATGAGATTCTACACCATTTCTGTGGGAGAACAGGCGTGAGTATTCGAAGGGCTTACAGTTGTTGGATTTCATCAGACTTTAATTTAGTTATCTAGCTAAGATAGCTGGTCTTAATATATGATAAATAACTATAGGTTACCTTTAAAAAAAAAAAAAAGATTTATTTATTTATTTATTTGAGGGAGAGCACACGTGAGCACAAGCAGGGGGAGAGGCAGAGGGAGAGAGAAAGGGAGAAACCAACTCCCCACTGAGCAGGGAGCCAGATGTGGGGCTTGATCCCAGGCCCCCAGGATCATGACCTGCACCGAAATGCTGAGTTACCCAGGCTCCCCTCGATTATCTTTCTAATATTTTAAGGAGCACATAAATGAGCTGTTTACATTGTCTTTAACTCAAAACTGGTAAAATCACAGTGGACTGAATCAACATCCATTCCTTCTGGCAACCCTCATCCTTCTTGGCTGGGCAATGGTGCAAGCAATAACCACACCTGTATTCCCCCACTTTGGTCCATAGTTTTTTTCCTCTCAAGTAACAGGGCCCTGAGATCATGACCTGAGCTGAAGGCAGTGGCTTAACCCACTGAGCCACCCAAGTGTCCCAAGCAATAGTAATTTGATTAATTACTTAATATCAGAGAGTGGGGAAGTTCAAGCCAAAGTAGAGGACCTACGTTCAATGCTTTTTAGTTACCTTGTCATTGGTTATAATACTCAAGATCCTTTAAGATAATCAGAACAAGACAAAACAAAAACCAGAATGAGCTTTTTGAGGAGAAGGACGAGCAGACACAAACTTTCTGTCTGCATGGTTGTCATTAATCAACATGGCCTTGAAGGCCAATACGCGTGCCTTTATGATGCTCTCACCATAAGCCTTTGGTCACTGGCATTTTCTTTCTTTCTTTCTTTTTATTATTATTATTTTTAAGTGAGAGAGAGTGAGAGAGTGAGCACAAGTGGGGCAGGGAGGGGCAGAGGGAGAAGGAGGAAATCTTAAGCAAGCTCCACGTTCAGCAGAGTGCAACATGGGACTTGATCTCATGACCTGGAGATCACGACCTGAGCTGAAATCACGAGCCAGACGCTTAGGCGTCCCTTGTATTTTGTTTTTTAATGTTACAAAACTAGAGATGAAGTTATGGAGAAGGGAGAAAAAACATTGAAAAAATTGACATAGCTTAGAAAGCTCATTAGGAGAAGAAGCTTTATTATTTATCTGCCAAGGTTGATTCCAAGAAGAAACAATGCCATTAGCGCTGTCCTAGGTAATCAATATTTATCCCAAATCTTACAGCCATTCAGAAAGAAAATGGATTAACAGAAAATAACACAGCAGCTCTAAAATATAACTAAATGCTGTGACTATGCCAATGTGGTTTTGCCGAAAATCACTAGGAACATTGTTGTCCTTACTTGCAGAGAAAGAGAGCAGAGGTGGCATCTGTCCTCTTTAGACATCATGGAGTTCAAAGCCCCTCCACCAGCCATGGGAAAAACAAGAACAAAAACAAAAGCAAGAAAGATACTGCTTGGTCTGTGAGGAACTGTATTCAGCTACGAATAAATGGGACTAGACGTAGTGCTTTAAACAAATTAGACTTTGATTTTCCGATGTAGGGAGAAGTCTGAGTTATCAGTTCTGGCCTGGGGTGTGGATCCACAGTATCTTCAGGGACACAGATCTCTGCTTCTCTACAGCCATCGTAGCCTGCAGCTCCCACCACACCGGCACAAGAGTGACCCTCTTCTCCACTCCTGCTACCCTCCCCCCCCACCCCCTGCCCCTACCTGGCTCTCCTGTCAGTGTGTTCCAGGCAAGAGAGAAGCAAAGTGGTGTGGGAGAAATGGCCCAGACCAACTCGGTTTGACCCCGTTTTGAAAACACTTTCCCATTGTTTACATTTCATTGGGTAGAACCGGGATCATACCGTAGGATGACCATGAACTGCTGGGGAATGCTGAGAAGTTGTTTTAGACTGCTCACAAGGCCACCTGAATGAAATAAGGATTCTATAGAAAGGAAGAGGAGAGACTGGGTGTTGGGTGGTAGCTAAACCTGTCAAAGGTGCACATTTCATATTTCCAAATACCCTTTGAAGATATCACTGCTTTTTTCAGATGCTGTTCAGATCTGGGTTTTATATTTAGAGACAGAATCCGGAGGTAAAGAACCTGGCATGTAATAAATTCACAGACAGGGCTTTCTCCCCTACTCCCCCTTGTAGGATCCATATAAAAAGGCAATAAAAAAATTCTGAGATGGAGGGGAAAAGATAGGATGAAAAAGAGAGAAAGGATGTTTAAATCTCTCTTGCTTAACTAATGCTAGATTCACTCTTCTGTTTGTGGTTTTTTAAAAGATTTTATTTATTCATTTGAGAAAGAGAGAGGCAGAGAGCATGCATACAGTGTGGGGGAGGGGCAGAGGGAGATGGAGAAGCAGGCTCCTGCTGCTGGGGGTGGGGGCTTGACTGGTGGGGGACTCCATCCCAGGACCCAGAGAGCATGACCTGAGTCAAAGGCAGATGATGCTTAACCATCTGAGCCCCCCAGGAACCCCTGCTAGAGTCATTCTTTCCCTTGACTCATTTCTTTTACCTTTCCACATTAGAAGGATCTGAGGTCAAAACTGCAAAGAGGGGGAAGTGGATAACATATCTGTTCCCATCTCAAATATGATACATTCCAGGGAGTCCTAAGCCCTTTGTTCAGATTAAGGCAAGTCTGTACTATAATATACTTCTAATTTCAGGCATTGCCAAGAATTCTGGAGTTAAATGAAGTCACTACTTCTGTCAGAATAGAGAAATTATGCTTAAATTTCTAAAATAAATTGTATTTCTTAGAGCACTTTTAGACTTCTGTAAAAATTACAGAGATATACGGGAATTCCCATATACTCCACTTTCCCCTACTATTAAATCTTACATTACTGTGGTCTATTTGTTGCTATTAATGTACCATTAATTGGTTTCTCTTGGCTTTAGTCGTTTCTTAGACTTGCCTTATTTTTGTTGATCTCCACAATTTCATGGAGTACTGATCAGATACTTTATAGAATGCTTCCCTTTGGGGTTTATTTGATTTTTTGCTCATCCTAAAGATAATGGGATTGGAGAGGAATGACCACTAAGGTAAAGTGCCATTTTTTATCACACCATATCAAATGTATACTATCGACATGGTTTATTTTGATAAGATAATGTCAGCTGTTGATGTTGATCTTGATCAATAAGTCAGAATAATGCTTGTCATGTATCTTCATTGAAAAGTTACTCTTTTTTCCATCCTTTCCATTCTGTGCTCTTTAGAAGAAAGGCCCTGTGCTCAACCCACATTTTAGGGGTAGGCAGTTATGCTCTGTCTTCTTGAAGTAAAAATGTTTATATAAATACTTTGGAACTCTCCTACATGGAGATTTGTCTATTCTCCCCAATTTATTTATAGCAGTGTGGCCTCATGAATATTTATCTTAGATTTTCAGTTATGATCCAGTACTACTTATATAGTTGTGAAATTGTTATGGCTGTGGCCATTGTGAGCTCTTTCATTTGACTCCTGTGCCCTTCTAATGTACTCCTTTGCTGTCAGGTTTATTTTATAAGCACTTCCCTACTTTCCTCTTTCTTCAGGCTCATCTTTTTTTAAATTATTATTATTAATTTATTTATTTTCAGCATAACAGTATTCATTATTTTTTCACCACACCCAGTGCTCCATGCAATCCGTGCCCTCTGTAATACCCACCACTTGGTACCCCAATCTCCCACCCCCCCGCCACTTCAAACCCCTCAGATTGTTTTTCAGAGTCCATAGTCTCCCATGATTCACCTCCCCTTCCAATTTACCCCAACTCCCTTCTCCTCTCTAACACCCTTGTCCTCCACGATATTTGTTATGCTCCACAAATAAGTGAAACCATATGATAATTGACTCTCTCTGCTTGACTTATTTCACTCAGCATAATCTCTTTCAGCCCCTCCATGTTGCTACAGAAGTTGGTTATTCATCCTTCCTGATGGAGGCATAATACTCCTTAGTGTAGATGGACCACATTTTCCTTATCCATTCGTCCGTGGAAGGACATCTTGGTTCTTTCCATAGTTTGGCGACCGTGGCCATTGCTGCTATAAACATTGGGGTACAGATGGCCCTTCTTTTCACGTCATCTGTATCTTTGGGGTAAATACCCAGGAGTGCAATTGCAGGGTCATAGGGAAGTTCTATTTTTAATTTATTGAGGAATCTCCACACTGCTCTCCAAAGAGGGTGTACCAACTTGTATTCCCACCAACAGTGTAAGAGGGTTCCCCTTTCTCCACATCCCCTCTAACACATGTTGTTTCCTGTCTTGTTAATTTTGGCTATTCTAACTCGTGTAAGGTGATATCTCAATGTGATTTTAATTTGAATCTCCTTGAGGGCTAGTGATGATGAACATTTTTTCATGTGTCTGATAGCCATTTGTATGTCTTTATTGGAGAAGTGTCTGTTCATATCTTCTGCCCATTTTTTGATATGATTGCCTGTTTTGTGTGTGTTGAGTTTGAGGAGTTCATTATAGATCCTGGATATCAACCTTTTGTCTGTACTGTCATTTGCAAATATCTTCTCCCATTCCGTGGGTTGACTCTTTGTTTTTTTGACTATTTCCTTTGCTGTGCAGAAGCTTTTGATTTTGAGGAAGTCCCAAAAGTTCATTTTCGTTTTGTTTCCTTTGCCTTTGGAGACATGTCTTGAAAGAAGTTGCTGTGGCTGATATTGAAGAGATTACTGCCTATGTTCTCCTCTAGGATTCTGATGGATTCCTGTCTCATGTTGAGGTCTTTTATCCATTTTGAGTTTATCTTTGTGTACGGTGTAAGAGAATGGTCGAGTTTCATTCTTCTACATATAGCTGCCCAGTTTTCCCCAGCATCATTTATTGAAGAGACTGTCTTTTTTCCACTGGATATTTTTCCTGTTTTGTTGAAGATTAATTGACCATAGAGTTGAGGGTCCATATCTGGGCTCTCTACTCTGTTCCACTGGTCTATGTGTCTGTTTTTATGCCAGTACCATGCTGTCTTGGTGATCACAGCTTTGTAATAAAGCTTGAAATCAGGTAACATGATGCCCTCAGTTTTATTTTTATTTTTCTACATTTCCTTAGTGATTCTGATTCCATACAAATTTCTGGATTATTTGCTCCAGCTCTTTGAAGAATACCGGTGGAATTTTGATAGGAGTGGTATTAAAAGTATAGATTGCTCTAGGCAGTATAGACATTTTAACAATGTTTATTATTCTGATCCAAGAGCATGGAATGGTCTTCCATCTTTTTGTGTCTTCTTCAATTTTTTTCATGAGTGTTCTGTAGTTCTTCAAGGACAGATCCTTTACCTCTTTGGTTAGGTTTATTCCCAGGTATCTTATGGTTCTTGGTGCTATAGTAAATGGAATCGATTCTCTAATTTCCCTTTCAGTATTTTCATTGTTAGTGTATAAGAAAGCCACTGATTTCTGCACATTGACTTTGCATCCTGCCACATTGCAGAATTGCTGTATGAGTTCTAGTAGTTTGGGGGTGGAGTCTTTTGGGTTTTCCATATAAAGAATCATGTCATCTGCGAATAGAAAGAGTTTGACTTCTTCATTGCCAGTTTGGATACCTTTTATTTCTCTTTGTTGTCTGATTGCTGTTGCTAGGACTTCTAATACTATGTTGAACAAGAGTGGTGAGAGTGGGCATCCTTGTCTTGTTCCTGATCTCAACGGGAAGGACACAAGCTTTTTCCCATTGAGGATGATATTTGCTGTGGGTCTTTCATAGATAGATTTGATGAGGTTCAGGAATGTTCCCTCTATCCCTATACTTCGAAGCATTTTAATCAGGAACGGATGCTGAATTTTGTCAAATGCGTTTTCTGCATCAATTGAGAGGACCATGTGGTTCTTCTCTCTTCTCATATTAATTTGTTATATCACATTGATTGATTTGCAAATGTTGAATCATCCTTGTAGCCCAGGGATGAATCCCACCTGGTCATGGTGGATAATCTTTTTAATGTACTGTTGGATCCTGTTTGTTAGGATCTTGTTGAGAATCTTAGCATCCATATTCATCAGTGATATTGGTCTGAAATTCTCCTTTTTGGTAGGGTCTTTGCCTGGTTTGGGGATCCAGTAATGCTGGCTTCATAGAAAGAGTCTGGAAATTTTCCTTCTGCTTCAATTTTTTGAAACAGCTTCAGGAGAATAGGTGTTATTTCTTCTTTGAAGGTTTGGTAGAATTCCCCAAGGAATCGGTCAGGTCCTGGGCTCTTGTTTTTGGGGAGGTTTTTGATCACTGCTTCAATCTCGTTACTAGATATCAGTCTATTCAGGTTGTCGATTTCTTTCTGGTTCAATTTTGGGAGTTTGTAGTTTTCCAGGAATGCATCCATTTCATCCAGGTTGCTAAGCTTATTGGCATATAACTGTTGATAATAACTTCTGATGATTGTTTCTACTTCCTTGGTGTTAGTTGTGATCTCTCCCTTTTCATTCATAATTTTATGAATTTGGGATTTTTCTGTTTTCTTTTGGATTAGTGTGGCCAATGGTTTATTGATCTTATTGATTCTTTCAAAAAACCAGCTTCTAGTTTCATTGATACGTTCTACTGTATCTCTGGTTTCTACCTCATTGATCTCAGCTCTAATCTTGATGATTTCCCTTCTTATGTGTGGAGTTGGTTTGATTTGTTGTTGATTCTCCAGTTCTTTAAGGTGTAGAGACAGCTGGTGTATTCTGGATTTTTCAATTTTTTTTTTGAGGGAGGCTTGGATGGCTATGTATTTCCCCCTTAGGACAGCCTTTGCTGTATCCCACAGGTTTTGGACCGAAGTGTCTTCATTCTCATTTTTTTCCATGAATTGTTTCAGTTCTTCTTTGATCTTCTGGTTGATCCAAGCATTCTTAAGCAAGGTGGCCTTTAGCTTCCAGGTTTTTGAGTCCCTTCTGAACTTTTCCTTGTGATTAAGCTCCAGTTTCAAAGCATTGTGATCTGAGAATATGCAGGGAATAATCTCAGTCTTTTGGTATTGGTTGAGTCCTGATTTGTGACCCAGTATGTGGTCTATTCTTGAGAAGGTTCCATGTGCACTTGAGAAGAATGAGTATTCTGTTGTTTTAGGGTGGAATGTTCTGTATATATCTATGAGGTCCATCTGGTCCAATGTGTCATTCAATGCTCTTGTTTCTTTATTGATTTTCTGCTTCGATGATCTGTTTATTTCTGAGAGAGGCTTGTTAAGATCTCTTACGATTAGTGTATTCATATCAATATGACTCTTTATCTTGATTAACAGTTTTCTTAAGTAATTGGCTGCTCCCATATTGGGAGCATAGATATTTACAGTTGTTAGATCATCTTGGTGGATAGTCCCTTTAAGTAGCGTCCTTCTGTATCTTTGACTACAGTCTTTAGTTTAAAGTCTAATTTATCTGATATGAGAATCACTCCCCAGCCTTCTTTTGAGGCCCATTGGCATGAAAAATGCTTCTCCATCCCTTCACTTTCAGTCTGGGTGTATCTTTAGGTTCAAAATGGGTCTCTTGTAGACAACATATGGATGGGTCCTGTCGTTTTATCCAATCTGCAACCCGGTGCCATTTTATGGGCGCATTTAGGCCATTCACATTGAGAGTGATTATTGATAGATATGTTTTTATTGACATCGAGTTACTTTTAAAGTCCTTCTGTAGATTGTCTCTATATTTCTGTTCAATGCTATTCTTAGGATTTTTCCTCTTTTATAGAACCCCCCTTAATATTTCCTGCAGTGTCAGCTAGTGGTTGCATAGTCTTTTAAGCCTTGCCGGTCTTGGAAACTCTTTATCTCTCCATCCATTTTGAATGTCAGTCTTGCTGGATAAAGTATTCTTGGCTGCATGTTCTTCTCATTTAGTGCCCTGGATATATCTTGCCAGCCTTTTCTGGCTTGCCAGGTCTCTGTGGACAGGTCTGACGTTATTCTGATGGGCTTCCCTCTGTAAGTAAGGAGCCACTTTGCCCTAGCGGCTTTCAAGAGATTATACCTACAATTATAGTTCCTCAATTTGACTATCAGGTGATGTTTTTTTGGAATGTATAATCTTGGGTGGAGACCGTTCAGCCTCTAGTACATGAACGCTGGTTCCATTCGTGAGATTGGGAAAATTTTCATGAAGGACTTGTTCCACTATATCTTCTAGACTTCTTTCTTTCTCCTCCCCTTCAAGGATTCCAATAATTCTGACGTTGGAACGCTTCATGGCATCATCATTTCCCTGATTCTGTTTTCGTGGTTTCTAAGCTGTTTGTTCCAGGCTTCCTCCTGATCCTTTCTCTTTATCTGTTTGTCTTCCAGATCACTAATTCTATCTTCTGTCTCAGTTATCCTAGCTTTGACAGAGTTTAGATTAGATTGGAACTCATTGAGAGCATTGTGAATCTCCTCCATGGTAGCTTTTAAGTTCTGCCCTAACATTGTGAACATCATCTCTCATCGCTTTCAGCTCAGCCCTAATCAATTCCATTTGGTCATCCATGGCTTTCTCCAACCTAGCTATTGCCTGGATAATTGTTAGCCTGAATTCTCTTTCTGACATATTGTCTATGTTGATAGCCATTAGCTCTGTTGCAGAAGGTCCATCCTCTGTATTTTTCTTCTGTTGGGCATTCCTCCTCCTAGTCATTTTGGTGGGAGATGACTGAACAGATGTAGTTGGATGTATCAACCGTGGTGCAATCAAGGTGCACCCTGGAACACTTCTGAGCAATCAGGATTCCCCACCCAAATGAGAGACAAAAGAAAAGAAAAAAAAAAAAAAGAAAAGAAAGAAAAAAAAGAGAGAGAGAGACAGGAAAGAAAGGGAAGATGAAAAAGAAGGTTCAGCCCAGATGGGCCCCAAGGTAAGATTTATGAAGTAGACAAACAAAAACAGACAAACAAGAAGACTGATACAAGTATATGACAAGAGAAAAAAATATATATATGCAAATAAAGGAAGAACCTCATCAAAAAGAACCCCAAGTGTAAGATTTATATGCTATCAGGACAAACACAGAAACACTGGTGGAAGAAGAAGATGGGAGAGTGGTTATAAATTCTCAGTGTGTGCAAGGAAGGTTGTTTTGATTATTCCTGGATGTATCTTGATATCTTTGTTAAAGGACTCAACTTTCCTAAGATAAAGGGGATTAAAAATTGGTTTACCTATAAGGGTAGTATTGATTGGGGAAAGGGGATTACTTTGAAGTTTAACTCTATATGAATATTAGAAGATAAAAATAAAAAGGAATAAACTAGGCTAAGCTAAACTAAAAATTAAAAAAAAGGAATTTAAAAAATAGAAATGCAAAAGAAAAACATAGGTGTATGTATCAAAAAGTTCAGGTTAGAAGGGTATTATGGGATTTGATGTACTGTACAGCTTGCTGTGATAGTAGATAAGTTAAAAAAATTACCTATGTGTAAAAAAAAAAAAAGGACCAGAATAGTGGGAACGAGTGAAAAATAAAAGTTTTCCTATGAAGTAGTGGTTGTTCTCTTGTAGTCCTTTTTTTTTTTTTTCCCCTTTCTTGGTTGGCTTTCTGGGGGTGGGGCCTGCTACGTGGGTGGTCAGTCAATGATGTTTCCTGAGTTAAGTCCTCCTGCCCCCCTCAAGGGGTTGGGCTCTGAGGAAACTGTTTTTTTTCAGGCTTTTGTTCTCTGGCGGTTTTTATGTTTGTTCACTTTTTTTTTTCTCTCATTTTGACCGCTTTTGATGGTTTTTGTAGTTTTAGAGGAAAACAAACCGCACCCTGATCTCCCTCTCAGAGAGAAGCCTCAGTCTGGGTGCAGAGCCTAAATGAGTTCCCCCTTGGCCGCTGGCAGAGCAGGTTCCAAGTTGCAGACCCTGGGGGCGCAGGATCTTTTGCTTGTACCCAAAGCCAAGGCAGTGGCAGCTGTCTGGGAGCTCCCGACCGTTAGAGAGGTTCCAAGCAGCGATCTCACACTGAGATTTTCCCCGCTGGCCCGGGCTGGGAGTGCCTGGTCTTTCTGGATCTAAGAGTGCCCAGCTTGCGCGCACCTCTTTCAGGGGCAGCTATGGGTCGCCCGCATGTCTCAGGCACTGAGAACTGGGCGCAGGTCTGAGAGCACCGGACTGGGCTTTTGCACACTTCTGTCAGGGGAGAGATTGGGACACACGTCTTAGGCTCTGAAACAATGGTACGGGTCAAAGAGCGCAGGCCAGGCATTTGTAACTCTCTCAGGGGAGTATGAGAGATGTGTGCTTGTATCTCAGGCTTTGTAGCAGGGCTCATGCGTTCTGCCAACCCGCCGTGGCTCCCATCCCCTCACAGGAGCTAGAACCCACGCAATCTCGGGCGCGCTGGCAGCTTAGGGACCAAGACCTGGTTTCTCCACACACTTTTTCTGCCTCAGCACCAGGGGAGGCTGTCCTGGGACCGGGGACTTAAGTCCTTGTCCCTAGCCACCCCGATTCCCACAATTTCCCTCCGCGATCCTTTGCTCTTCTGGAGTGCTTTCAACCAGTCTCCAAGTTAATGCTGGTCCCCAGACGCAGGGCACGCTCGCTCGTATTGGGGTATTACTTTCTAACTGGTAGCCTCTGGTGTCTCTCTCCCCCTTTTGTTTATCTTCTGATATCAGTCCGCCATTTCCACTCCACTTTACCTGCCCACTGGCGTCTTCTGCCCCTGTAGAGATCCAGACATGTATAATTCTGATCTCAAGCTGATTTTATGGGAGTTCTTTGGTAGGTAATCAGCTCACTTTGGGGTACAGGTTGAAAAGGCACCTCCTCCTACTTCCCCGCCATCTTGTCCCCCCTTCCTCTCCAGGCTTATCTTGTCTATTTCTTGTCCCTGTCCTAGAGCCAGCCATTACTCCAAGGAGATCTGGTTCCCTTTTAATTGCAGAATGATATTAGAAACAGGATCTGGACTCCAGGTGTGCTCATTGCTACAGAAGTGTGAAAATTCTAAGCTCCCTCAGCCAAAAGAGCAAGGAATATGAGTGTGCACCACTTTTTGTATATACCCATATATAAAAATGTCACTAATACCTAGCCATCTGTATCTATATTAAACTAAACATAAATTCATACTGATGTGTCCAATTCTAACCCACCAACATGTGTACCATTGTAGCCTCCTTGTCTTACCTGTTTGTAAACTTCCGCTCAACAGTGAGAAACCAGGCTACCATTTGTCATTGACTTACTTAATTATTCAAATCTAGTACACATGCACAGCAATATCATAATTAACTTATATCCCCATGGAAACAACTTTGTCAGCTAGAACATAGTGGCTTATGATGAGTTTATTTTGCCGTTGGTTTTACAGACTCTATTCATTGACAAAATTATTTAAGTCAGCACATTTTTCCTGACCCCCTTTCAGTGGGGTTGTTTCATACATTTGTGATAGTTGGGCTGCTTTGTCACATTTCCCTTTCCATCCTGGGATTTCCCTGATCACCTAAATCAATTTTTATTAAATTTACCTACATTAAGATTTATTTATTTAATTTTTTTTGTGCTGTAAGTATTTGTGGGTTTTGGCAAAAGCATAGTGTCTTGTAGCCATGATTATAGTATCATAGAGAATAGTTTCACAGTGCTAAAAATTCTCCTTAATGTCACATGTTCAACTCTACTCTTCCTCCCCTTGAACTCCCGGTAACTGCTAATATTTTCACTTTTCAAGGGTATCTATAGCGAACCCTAATCCTAACCCTATCACTTTTTATGAATATCACATAACTTGATATGTGATGATATATTATATATACAATTATATATAATTATAATTGTATAAATACAATTATATAATAAATATAACACATTATATAAATATAATACAATTATATGAATACAGTTATAAGGAGTATAATTATATATATATAATTATATATCTATTATATCAGAGCCTTTTCAGACTGGCTTCTTGCACTTAGAAATAGGCATTCAAGGTTTATCCATGTGTTTTTTTGTAGCTTGATGGGTTGTGCCTTTTTACCAATGAATAATATTTCACTGTATGGATGAAGCATAGTTAATTTATCCCATTCACTGATTGAATGACATATTGGTTTCTTGTAGTTTGGGGCACTTATGAATAAAGTTGCTAAATATTTGCATGCACATTTTGTGCGGAAAGTAGTTTTCAAATAATTTTGGGTAACAGTAAGTGCCATTGATGGGTCATATGGAAAGACATTGTTTACTTTATTAAAAAAACAAAACAAGAAAATAACCGAAAAAACACCTACCATACTTTCATCCAAAGTGGCATACTGTTCTGTATTCATATCAACAATGAATGAGAGCTTTTATGCTCCACATTACCAGAAATTGGTATTGTCAGTGTTTTAGATTTTACCAATCTTATACCTAACAGTTTCAATTTTCTGCCTTTTTTTTTTTCTTTTTTATTTGACAGAATCACAAGTAGGCAGAGAGGCAGGCGGGGGATGGGGGGGAAGCAGACTCCCCACTGAGCAGAGAGCCCAATGCAGGCCTCAATCCCAGGATCCTGGGATCATGACCTGACCTGAAGGCAGACGCTTTAACCCACTGAGCCACCCAGGCTCCCCCATTTTCCGTTTTCTTTTCTTTCTTCTTCTTCTTTTTTTTTTTTTTTAACTCTTCTTTTTTTTCTTAATAATTTTTTATTTTTTATAAACATATAATATATTTTTATCCCCAGGGGTAAGGTCTGTGAATAGCCAGGTTTACACACTTCACAGCACTCACCATAGCACATACCCTCCCCAATGTCCGTAACCCCACCCCCCTTCTCCCCATTTTTCGTTTTCTAAAGATACATGATGTATCATTTTGTATTCTTATTTTCCATCTGTATATGTTTTCATGAGATACACGTTTAGAAATTTTGCCCAATTGAGATGTTATGTTTCCTTATAGGTACATTTCAGGAGTTCTTTGCATATATGGGATATAAGTCCTATAACATATATGTGTTTTATAAATATTTTCTCCAAGTCTACAGTTTATCTTTTGATTCTCTTAGCAGTACCATTTCCAGAACAGATATTTTAATTAAAAAAAAAAAAGTCTGTCAATTTTTCTTTTAAGGATTGTGCTTTTGGTGTTGTATCTAAAAACTCATCACCAGACTCAAAATAGATTTTGACTCAAAATTAGATTTTCTTCTATGTTTTCTTCCAGAAATTTTGTAGTTTTGTTGTTCATTTTGATGAAGAAATTGATGAAGACATGATCATATGGAAATATATTCCATGTTCATGAATTAGAAGAGAATTAATATTGTCAAAATGTCCTTACCACCCAAAGCCATCTATATATAATTCAATGTAATCCCTATCAAAATTCCTTTAATATTTTTCACAGAAATAGAAAAAAATCAATCCTAAAATGTATATGGAACTGCAAAAGATAATCAAAGGATAACCCAGATAACCAAAGCAATCCTGGGACAGAACAAAGCTGGAGGTATCAGACTTTCTGATTTCAAACTATATTATGAACCTGTAGTAATCAGGTTCATAATCAATCAGTAATCAAAAGAGTAATACTGGTATAAAAATAGACACATACACTGATAGAGCTCAATAAAGAAACCAGAAATAAAACTTCTCATACATGGCCAACTAAAATTTGACAAAGGAGCCAAAAATACTCAATGGGGGAAATGATAGTCTGTTTAATAAATGGTGTTGGGAAAGCTGAAAAACTACACGCAGAAGATTTGGCACCTATGTTATACCATTCACAAAATTAACTTCAATTTTTTTTAGATGTGACATCAAAAACATAAACAACAAAAACAAATACAAATAAGTAGGGTTAAATCAAACTAGAAAGCTTCTGCATAGCAAAAGAAACAATCAACAAAATAAAAAGGCAACCTACAGAGTGTGAGAAAATATTTGCAGGTTATCTATCTGATCAAGGGTTAATATCAAAAATTTATAAGGAAAAACTCAGTAGCAAAGAAACAAACTTAGGAAAAAATGGGCAGAGGAACTGAACAGGCATTTTTTTTTTCCCCCAAAGATACAAATTAACAGCAGGTACATGAAAAGATATTTGGCATCATTAATTGTCAGGGAAAGGCAAATCAAAATCACAATGAGATATCACCTCACACCTGGTAAGATGTCTGTTATCAAGAAGAAAAGAGATATGTAGTGTTGGTGAGGATGTGAAGAAAAGGAACCCTTGTGTACTGGTGGGATAAATGTAAATGGATACAACCACTATGGAAACAGTGTGGATGCTTCTCAAGAAATTAAGAATAGAACTATCCTATGATCCATCAATATCCCATTTGGTTATATATCTAAAAGAAATGAAACCGTTATCTCAAAGAGTTGTAGGTACTCCCATGTTCGCTGCAGCATTATTCAGAATAACCAAGTTATGGAAGCCATGTAGGTGTCCATCAATGGATGAATGGATAAAGAGCATGGTATATATTGTATATCTGATTATTACTTGTTTCTGCTATTTAAGTGTATATATAATGTGTATACATAATTAGTTATATATGATATATAAAATCATTCAAGTATAAATATGATGTAATATTTCTTTTTTTTTTAAGATTTTTATTTATTTATTTGACAGACAGAGATCACAAGTAGACAGAGAGGCAGGCAGAGAGAGAGGAGGAAGCAGGCTTCCCACTGAGCAGAGAGCCTGACGTGGGGCTCAATCCCAGGACCCTGGGATCATGACCTGAGCCAAAGGCAGAGGCTTTAACCCACTGAGGCACCCAGGCGCCCCATGACGCAATATTTCTTAGCCGTGAGAAAGAAGGATATACTTCATTTGCACAACATGGATGAATCTGGAGGGCATTGCGATAAGCGAAATAAGCCACACAGAGAAAGACAAATGTTAAATGATATCACTTACATATTGAATCTGCAAAAGCTGAACTCTTAGAAACAGGAAGTAGAAAACTGGTTGCCGGGGAGCAGGAGGTGGGGATGAAGGAGTAGGAGGGGAAGGAATGGGAGATATTAGTCGAAAGGCATAATCTTTCAATAAAAAGATGAATTCTGGGCATTTCTTATACAGCATGCTGATAATACTGTTATATTCTTTTTTTTTTTTTTAATGATTTTTTTTTTTAAGATTTTTATTTCTTTATTTATTTGACAGAGAGAAATTACAAGTAGTCGGAGAGGCAGGCAGAGAGAGAGAGAGAGAGAGAGGAGGAAGCAGGCTCCCTGCTGAGCAGAGAGCCCGATGCGGGGCTTGATCCCAGGACCCTGAGATCATGACCTGAGCCGAAGGCAGCGGCTTAACCCACTGAGCCACCCAGGCGCCCCAATACTGTTATATTCTTGAAAATATACATTGCTAAGAGACTAGATCTTAAATATTCTCACCATAAAAAATAAATGGTAATTATATGACTTGATGGAAGGTGCTAACTAACCTTACTGTGGTAATCATTTTACAATACATAAGTGTATCAAATCATCACACTGTACACTCTAAACTTACTTAATGTTATATGGCAATTAAATCTCAATAAGGCTAGAGAAAAGTAAGAGACTTTTTTTTTTTTTTGGCAGTGCAGAAAACAAATTTCTTACCTGTTGTTTTATCTGTGAAGTCTTCATTTCCTTTTCACTTTTGAGTGATTTTCTTCACTGAATGGATAATTCTAGATTGGTAATTTTATTCTTTCAACCCTCTAGATATTTCGTATTCTTTTCTTGCTTGCATGTTTCTGACAAGAAGTGGGATGTCATTCTTTTCTTTCTTCTTCTGCAGACAAGGTCTTTTTCCTCTCTCGCTTCTTTCAAGATTTCCCCTTTTAGTCCCTTTTTCTCTAGTCTTCTACAGTTTGAATATAATCTGCCTAGGGGTAGATATTTTCTTTTTTTCCCCTTGGCATTTTGCAGGCCTAATGTTCTCTGAGCATTCTGGATCTGTTGTTTGCCGTCTGTCATTAATTTAGTTGAATTCTCTGCCATTATTATTTCAAATATTTCATCTTTTCCGTTCTTTCTTCCTTCTTCTTCTAATATCCTCTTGTTCCCTATGTTACACTTTTCTGGTTTTCTCTTTCTTTTTTTCTCTTGGTATTTCAATTTTGGGAGATTCCATAGACATGAATTTTTTAAGTTCAGGAGTTTGTTCCTTGGCATGTCTGAGGACAAGGACCCATCAAAGTCATTCTTCATTTCTGCAACAGTGTTTTTGAGGTTTAGTGTTCCTTTTCATTTTCCCTTAGTATTTCCCTCTCTGTGCTTACATTACTCCTCGTTCTTGTGTGTTGCCTACATTTTCTCACTAGAACTTGTAACATATTCATCATACTCATTTTAAATTCCGTGTCTGAAAATTCCCAAGTATGGGCTGTATCTGAGTGATTCTGATTGTAGTGCTTGCTTTGTGCTTTAAGATGGTTTTTGGTTTTTTGTTTTGCTTGCCTTTTAATTTTTTTTGAAAACTGCACTTATATATTCCTGTCTAATAGGAACTGAGGTAAAGGACTGTTAGTGTGAGGTTTTACATCAGTCTGGCTAGAAATTAGGCTATATTGCCTATGGTTGTAGCTGTCAGAGACTTCAATACTCCAGTGCCCTTGTCTTCGTCCTCTGTGCTGCATCTGGCTTCCCTTAGAACATCGCTGTAGATAGAGTTTTTAGTTGCATCTTTTTCAGTTATAATCCACTGTTATCATGCTGGAGGATGTTGTTGTGGCGTTAGAGGTTGGTGGAAACATTCTATAATCTTATGATTAATTCTCAGACTTTCAATGGGCCTATTTCCCTGAACTGTGAGCTTTATTTTTAGTGGACTTATGTTTTGGGGCCATGAATTTCACGTGTTTCTTAGCTTGTTTCTCCTTTTTGGTGAGACAGAAAAGCTACGGGAAGTGGGAGTAAGGTAAGTACTCTTCCCCTGGGTGATTTAACTCTCTGGTAAAGTCTTTTTCCTTTGGAGGTAGGTGCTCTTAGGAAGAACCCTCTTGGCATAGTATTTCTCAGTGGTAACTTTTGCCTGTTTTCTGTGTAAGCCTGGAAGGAAGCTTCCTTAGTTCTTCAGTGTGACAACCCGGAAGGAATCCTTGAGGTAAAATGTACGTAATTTTGGCCCTCAGGAATGTATTGACTATGCTGCTTCACACTTGGCCTCTAAGCAATTTGTCAAAGTTACCATTTAAGTGTTGCTCCCAGTTTAGGGCTCCAGTACCATCCACTTCAGATAAGCAGATCTTTGCTGTGACTCTGTATTGTATGTGTTGCTACAGATTTCAGGGTGGCGACTTACCCCACAACCTCAGCTCTCTCATGGGTGTGAGAGAAGTCTTTGAGTTGTCATTTCTTCATCTTTATTTTATTTTTGTTACAAAGATAAAAGTGATAATCTTCAGGCTCTTCATGTGTCAGAGCTGAAACCAGAAGTCAGGAATTTATGTTTTGTCAGTGACAAAATATACCCATCTGAGATCTTATTCATATGACTGTTTCTTTCGTAAGTGTGGTACATACCATATGGGTTAGTACACAGTCTTCACTACACATTCTTACTCTTGTGATTTGTCAAGGCTTCTTTCATTTGTGCGTTCCCAAAGGAGATTCCAAGCTAAGAATACGGTCGGGTCATGTATCCCAGGAGCCACAGGGGAGATTCGTCTTCTGGAACAGCTCATTCTGCCTCTGCAGAAGTCCTCACTGGAATAACACTGATGAGCTTCTATTGTTCCAGTTCCACAAGAAGGGGGACTTAGTAGAACTTTCTGCAATCTCTCCTGCCTTTTGAGTCTGGATCTGTTTGACGCTGTCTCAGAGTCTTTTGGACAAGTAATTCCAGTTGCTCAAGATGCTTTTATCAAATGGGTGCCTTTGAATCAACATCAAGAAGAATTTGAGTGGCGTAGGATGAAGACCCAGACTGCGAACTCCCACTGGAATTTATCTTTACTGATACCTATCACTCTGAACTAAAGCACGTAATCCGCTGTTCTCTGATTTGGCTGGATTGGTTGGTGGGAAGGTTGCTGCATCCCCAACAGTGATTGCTTTCTTTTGTTGGCTCACTGTTACCTAGTACATCAGGTGTCAGTTTTCTGTGGCAGTGTACCATTACCACAAATGTGGTGACTTTAAACAATATACATTATCTCACTATTTATGAGGGCTAGGAATCTGAGTGTAACTTAACTTGGTTCTCTGCTTAGGGTTTCACAGGCCTGCAAGTGGAGGATTGACCACTACTGGGGTCTCATCTCAAGGTTCATCTAGGGAAGGATCTACCTTCAAGCTCAGGTGGTTCTGGCATATTTTAGTTCCCTGTAGTGGTAGGACTAAGTCCTGCTATCACTTGGAGGCTACTCTTAGTTTTTTTGCTATATGGTCACAAATTTTATTTTATTTTATTTTATTTTATTTTATTTTATTTTATTTCTGACATGGTCACTTGCTTCTTCAAAGACATCAAGGGACATAATCTTAAAGGATATTGCAACACACCTATGTAATGTAATCATGAGTGACAGCCTATCACTTTTGCCATAATCCATTGGTTAAAAATGGATCATAGGTCTTGCTCACACTCAAGTAATGGCATGAATTCCAAGACGGAGATGTGGGGGATCATCTCAGTCTGCCCACAAGGAATTATCCTTTTATGTAATGCTTATAGTGATGGGCTAGATCTGCTTGAGCCACATGATGAGAGAAAAATTGCTAAAGGTGTGCCTCATCAAGAAATGAGATGTTTCCTACACTCACTTTGACAATTGAAATATTAAAAAATATGCAGACTATATATAAATAGTAAGGAAAAATGTTGCTGTAAAGTCGGTTTTTTAAAAAAGGGATTTTTAGGGGCGCCTGGGTGGCTCAGTGGGTTAAGCCTCTGCCTTCATTCAGCTCAGGTCATAATCTCGGTTCTGGGATCGAGCCCCGCATTGGGCTCTCTGCTCAGCAGGGAGCCTGCTTCCTCCTCTCTCTCTGCCTCCTTGTGATCTCTCTGTCAAATAAACAAATAAACATTAAAAAAGGGGATTTTTATAACTTAAAAGAGATAAATATATATAATTTATGTAATTACATGATAAATATATAAATTATATAATTGATAACAGAATATACATATACATATGTTTGGAAAATAGTGGCAAAGTCATGTAGAAGGTAATGTTGCTAATTATACAAACCATGTTTGGACTATTTACGGATTTCTGGAGAATTTTTTTTTAAAGTTATTATTTATTTGTTTGACAGAAAGAGAGAGCACCAGTAGGCAGAGAGGCAGGCAGAGAGAGAGAGAAGGAAGCAGGCTCCCTGCTGAGCAGAGAGCCTGATGCAGGACTCGATCCCAGGACCCTGAGATCATGACCTGAGCTGAAGGCAGAGGCTTTAACACACCCTGGTGCCCTGGAGAATCTTTTTCATAATTCTGTTTTGGTCTCAGGAGATGACTGTCATCAACATGAAAACCAATTCCCTAGTGAGAAAAGGAGACATTCCTTCCCAGAAAGAAATGCTAAAGAAAAAAAAGGAAGTACTTGTGACTTTCAATTATAATATATTACATAACACAAACAGTAGGGAAGATAGATATAATTTTCTTGAAAGATTGCAAATCAGAATACTGATGCACTAAATTGAGAAAAATGCATAATTGTTTTCCAAGTAAAGTTTTTAAAATGTCACATGCATTGTGGGACGTATGTAGGGGTTGGATGGCATGGAAGTGCCACCAGAATAAGATCCTGTGGCTATTCCTTCCCCAAATGATCTTTGTGATTAGCTGGCACTCACACCTGATCATTACTTATTGCTATTTAAGCACCTAAGGATGCAAAGGAATAAACAAAGCAGCAGCAAATCAGGAAAACTAAAGAAATCCACTTCAAATGGATTAACATAATTACTTAAGCCAAGGAGTGACAACAAAGTGACAAAACACACTTGAAACATAGATGTTTTTGTAGCCCACCTTCTGCTTGTACACACCTGTGCATTTTGTAAATGGCTCCATATGCTTAATCAAAAGAAATCTAATTGCCTTAATTTACTTCTTCCAAAAGTGGAAGAGTAAATTATATGTTTAATTATAAACTTTCCACTTTGGGCAGCTGTAATTAATGACTCAAGGAATTGTGCAATAAGCCAAGAGCAACCTTTTATTACTCCTGAGGTACCCGAACAACACCAGCATTTCAGAGCCAGTCAGTTTCTATTAGTACAAGAATCAAAATGCCTACCTGAGGCATTAATCAAGAAGCACCTCTGAGCAGAGTGACTTTTAATTATATATGCTGCATACCATCCACATGGATTGCCTGCACCAGGGGATGGTTATAAGTGTTCTCTCCTAAGTAATGATGACAACAGAGGTTTTTATTTTTAAATTTTTTTAGTGAATGCCATCCTAAATTCCTACAGCCTTGGTAAGATGTGGTCTCGGGTCTGGAACGTGGAGAATTCCTCCCTCAGAAGTCAATGCCTTCTGAGATTCGAGTCTCATTTACGTTTCCTGTTAGAATTGACCTGGGCCTTGAGGAGTGCCTTGACGCCTAGAGAGACAACTGGTATTTCCTTATTCATTCAGGATTCTACTCTTCTAAAAAAATTATTTATTTATTTTAGAGATTAAGAGAGAGAGAGAGTGAACGTGCATGCATGAGAAGGGGGAGGGGCAGAGGGAGAGAATCTCGAGCAGATTCTCCACTGAGCACAGAGTCCTGGGCAGGGCTCCATCTCCGGACCCATGACCTGAACTGAAATCACGAGCTGGATGCTTAACTGAATGAGCCACCCAGGCACCCCAGGATTCCATTTTTAAGAGGACCATATCTATCTACCATATGCAGAGAGTGAACTTCTACGTTATTATCAAAACCTGGGTCTTACTACCTGTTCCAGCACAACATACATAAATTGGGACTCTACAGGGAACAATGAGGAGTCATCCTCCTTCTGTATGGAAAAAAGCCAGTTTCATCCTTGAGCACAATCCGTCCATGGATTGGACACTACACAGCTTGACTATTTTTGCATAAATAGTACTGTTTGTACTACTTATGCAAAAATAGTCAAGCTATATAGTGCCCAATCCATAGATCTTTTTTTTGGCATAAAAAAAGATCTAGATTTGAGTCTCAAATATGTCACTTGATAGCTAAGAGACTTAAGCTGGTTATTTAATCTCTTTAAGTCTTCGTTTCTTTATCTTTAAAATGAGAAACCTTTAAGTAGTTATGAAATTATTAACTGAGTTGTAGTAATGATAAATAAAGCTTTTGGTATAGTAATGTACTAGAGTCTCAGCAATTGAGATTTGTTGTAATGATGTATATATGTGTAAAATCATAGTGAATATACTTTTGATAATTTTATCCACCTACTCAGAATCTAACTAGCTTAGGCTTCTAATGTAAACTTTAATCTTGGCATGTAAAGAAAAAAATGTAATTTCAAAAGCAACCTCCTAATGGGGCACCTGGGTGGCTCAGTCGGTTAAGGGTTGGACTCTTGGATTTGGTCCACGTTGTGATCTCATGGGTCGATGATTAGTCGTTGTGGGGCTCTTTGCTCTGTGAAGAGTCTGAAGAGTGTCTCCCCCTGCACACCTCCACTCGTGAGTGTGCATGTGCATGTTCCCTCTCTTTTTTTTCTCTCTCTCTCAAATAAATTTTTTTAAAAGCAAGTTTTATTGAGTGATGGGTCTACAGATTATTTTCTAGTTGCATCTCCCCACTCCTTTCCATTCTCTGCCTTTCTTTGCCCTACTTTGTGCCTTAGAAGGCTGACATCTAGAAAGTACATCATCTGGGCACTCTTGCTTATGGCTTTTAGTTAGTTTAGTCAATGAGAGACAGTAGCAAATGATTGCATGCCCAAAAGAGAAAAAATTCAGGGCATTATTATTCTCTTTTCTTCTTGCTTCACTGTGGTTCCAGCTGTGGCTGTGTTACTCTTCTTAGATTGTATCTTTCAAACTTGAGCATGCATTAGAATCATTAGAGAGTTTGTTTAGACGTGGATTTCTGGGTCCTACCCCAAGAACTTCTGATTTAGTAGATGTGTAATGGAGTACAAGCATTTGCATTTCTAATAAAGTCTCAGGAAATGGTGATGATGATCCAGAAACATCTATTTGACACCGAGTGCTCTTAGGTAGCAGGTTCCCAGGGCCAGCTTTCCATCAAAGCCATGGCTGTCACTCATTTCTGATAACACCATTCACTCCTCTTCAGGCCTGGTAAGGTGACAGTAACCTTTCTTCTGCTGCTACATCCTGAATGGTGCCTCACCATGCTCTAGGAGTCCCTTAATGGATGACGCACCTACACTTCCAGAAGTTCCCTTTCATTATATTATCTTTCATTAGTGCTGTTAAGTGTACCATTTTTTTTTTCCCTCCTGGACCTTAAAGATAGAGTGGGTAAAGAAATTACTCAAGTTAAATATTAAAGATTGTAGATAACTGGAATTATTGAATTTTAACTTTTTAAAAATTATTTTACAATTTTATGTCATCTAAATCTGTTGTTTCCATCATAATACAGATAACTTTCCAAATTCAAATCAGAGAAAATATTGGGTATCAACCCATTTCATCCTGGGGCACCAGGGTGGCTCAGTTGTTAAACGTCAGCCTTCAACCTATTTCATCCATACAGCCCCTCTGAAAATGAAAATGAGACAAAACAACGACAAAGAAGTACTACCCTAAAAGCCTTCCATTTCAGATCTATTGCCATTTCCATGATTGTTAAAATTTGAACTGGGGTTGTTGTGACTTCATGTAATGATTTTCTAAAATAGAAATGTCTTAGTCATTTAGTTTCTATAAATGTGTCATTTTCTGAAGAATGTTTTAAACAGCTTTAGTAGTTTAGAAGTTACTCAGCATAGATAATTGTATTATTGTTAAAAACTACTGTAAATTTAGTATGTTTCCCCCCATTTCCCCTAAACCTCCTAATTATGACTATAATCATAATTATGATTATGATTAAAAATGTTTTGAAACTTCAAGATCAAGACTTAAAGTCTTAAAAAGATGTGTTTTCAATCTCCTCCTCTTATCTTTTGTTTCTGGGTAAGGGGTTATTACCTGTGAGAATTATTTTTCCCATTCTATGAAGAATGTCTATTTGCTGTTAAAAGGTTACTCTTAACTGGTCTCTTGTGGACTGTTCCAGACAAAAAACAAGTACAGTGAAAAGAAGGAGAAATTCTTTAGGCACGGAGAAGATACAAACAATTTTCTCTGTAAGATTTTTTTAAATAGGCAAAAGTTACAGTGAGGATAACAGAGGTCAGTTGTGGTGCCTATGGGGCATCAATTGACAGAAGGTTCAATAGCATAGAGCCACTGTCCCCATGATAGGCTCCTAACATCTCCACACCTAAGATTCTTGTGTCTTCGATGTTTCTTTATGGAGCTTTGAAGAATGAAGTCCTGACCGTCAAAATAAATTCCAAAAAAGCAATCGTGCATTTTTTCAAAGTAATGTCAAAAAGGTCTCTCCTTCCCCAAGTCCTGGGTGTAAACAATCCACTCTGTTTAGAATTTCTCAGAGCAGGAAATGGCTCCATTTTATGTTGTATTAGGAACTACATGAAAATTTCTGAGCCCAAAAGGATGTGTGGTGATGGATAAATTTAGAATTTGTTGGAGACAACAGAGTTTAAAGAACAGCAAAGAAGAGGGTCAAGTACTTGTATCTGAAATTCTAAAATATACCACGAGTTTGTTTCACTTAGAAAGTATCATTGAGATTTTTAAATAATTTAATTAATTTAACTTTTTTATAGAAATGGCACTAGCACCAATCTTTTATTTGAGGTCTCTTAGAGGGATGACAATAAAAGTGATATATAGAACTTGATGCCTAAAATCCACAGTGAAGCATCAGATAGCAACAATGAAATTAGCATTTTAAACAATTCTACAGATTTGGTAAACAAAGCAAATATATAGAGACACTTCCATTTTAACCAACTCTTTGTGAATTATTTCAAAATTAATTGTACCACAATCAGAAATTTGGGGTTATTGAGACTTTCCTTAAGGTAAGGCATTCTTGTTCATGTTCCATGATTGTGTGAAAAAAATGCTTTGTATACCTATTAGATGAGGCATTCGACATAGGCCTATTAAGTCAGACTTATTTACTGTATTTTCATTGGCTTTAATAACTTGGTCCTGCTAATTCTATCAGTTTCTAAGAAAGATGTATTGAAGTTAATATTTGTAGGTTTGTTCATTTCTCCTAGTAGTTCTCTCAAAGTTTTGTTTTACACAGTTGGATACTTTGTTTTGGGTCCAGTCAGTTTTAAGGTAGTTGTTTCTTCCCAGGAATAATTTTTTTTTTTTTAAATATCACAGGCTCCTCTCATATATATATCACATATATCATATATCATATATATATATCATATATCTCATATATCACATCTTATTTATCAGCAAATCTTGTTTGATCAAACTTTGAAACATGTACTAAATTCCACCATTTCTGACCATTGCCAATATATACCCCTATTATGTAGCTATTACAATACCATATTTCTTCTCAATTATTGCCATAGCCCCCTAACTCTACCACTTCCACTCTTGCCCTCCAAGAGTCTACTCTCAACAAAGTTCCTCCACTTCTTCCATGAGGCTACAGAGTCCTCTGCAGTCAAGGCACTGTCTCTCGCAAAAGTAACCCTTCAGAGCAGCTCCACATTTGCATTAAGTGGGGTCCTATAAATGTCAGTAATCTGGAATTGTTTTTATGTTAGATTCTTAGCTTGCAGTTTTTAAACCATGCTGACCTTATAGATTTGGACCCATATCTACAGAGGGTGAGGGCCTGGGGTTTTCATTTATTGGAGGGGACTTCTTCTCCCATCCAAGGAGCCCTAGTGAGATGGCTACTGCTTTCTAGGGATTTCTGCTGCTTTCTAGGGATAAAGAAAGAAGTTTTCCTGTTTAAAGTGAGTGAGTGGAAACTTGAGTGGAGCCCTTCATTAAGAGTGTTTGTTCTTCTGCTTTCTGTAGGTCTCTGTCAAGTCTCCAGCCTACAAGAATGTCAGAGCTTTGGTCCTTCACTTTCAAGGTCCAAGTCTGTAACTAAATCTCCGTGAGATGACACACCTTCAGTTTATCCTTAACTTTTAATTTCATTTCAGGAGCCCAGAAATCTACCTCTCTTTGTTTCCAGCTAGGCTGTGTATTTTGGTGTGCATGTGTGTGTGTATGTGTGTGTACTTTTGGGTATTTTTAATCCAGAGTTTCTAGCAGTTTGTAGCAGGAGAGTGGTCCTTTGGTGACAACTGAATGTACTCTGCTTTAGGTTCCATAATAATTCTCATTCATGTTCTTAGATGTCTTTGATTAGATTAGGATGAAATTTATAATTCATTATCAATTTTTTCTAACCATTATTTAATCAATTAAAATCCTCAACAAATTTTTTTTAAGATTTTTAATTTATTCATTTGAGAGAGAGTGCAAACAAGAGCATGAGCATGGGGGTGGGCCAGAGGGTGAGGGAGAAGCAGATGCCTCACTGAGCAGGGAGCCTGATGTAGGACTCGATCCCAGGACCCCAGGAGCATGTCCTGAGCTGAAGGCAGAATCTTAACTGACTGAGACACCCGACACCTCTTAGCAAGCGTTTATTGAATATTTTATGCCTGGAGGCATGTTAGAGCATGAGGATTCTATAGCTAACAAAACATACCCCTTCCATGCCCTCATGAATATAAAACATAGTAGAAGAAATTGATATTAAACAATGATGTTATGAATAAAGTCATCTTGGGGAAGAAATAAAGCAAAACGGAGATAAGGAAATGAATTTAGACAGGGTGATTGGAAGAGACTTCTAAGACCTCCAAGAAAACCTAGAAAACAGTTTCATAGAAATGCCTATTATAGTTCTGAATCATTTATTAATGACCTTTAGGACTAGAGGGTGTGATATTTGGAATTAATTAAGAAAAGGCTCTCAGATTTTACTCAATAGACCTCATTACATGGGCTTAGATATACCTTAGGTTAAACGCCACTTGGTTGATGTTAGAAGCTACACACAGGAAAAAAACAAACTACAAAAATTCTACAAATATTATATGGTTAGCATGTGACTCTTACGGATAGTAGTTGGCGTGTGATTTAAAATGGTTTTTCACCTTTTTGGGGAAACTGGTATTTTTTCAGTTTCATTGAGGTGTAATTGACAAAATTACAAGCTACTTAAAGTGTACAGCAGGATGATTTGATATATGTGTATATTATGAAAGTAATTCACTGTCGAATTAATTAACAAATCCATTACCTCACATATGTACTTTTTTTTTCTTTTGGTGAAACCATTTACATCTCCTTTCTTACAAATTTCAATTATATAATACGGTGTTATCAAGCAAATTTCAATTATATAATCACCATGTTACACATTAGATCTCAGACCTTATAACTGAGAGTTTATACCCTGTCACTAACTTCTCTTTATTCTCCCACCCACAGCCTCTGGCAACCACTTTTCTACTCTTTGTCTTGGAAACTGTTAATAATTTTAGTTTCAGCTCATGTTTATGGACATGTATGTTTGAGAAATGCTGTATACTCTATCTCCTTTTATAAATAATCTAATGCAAATTAGCATAACAAAGGTTCTGAAAACTTTGAAGGATTTAACTTTGTTTAAGGCAGCATATCTCAAACTTACTTGGCTATGGAATGCTGTGCTAGAAAGAGTTGAAGTCCCTGTCTCTTGCTGGCTGGCAACCAGGGCTTAGTCTCAGCTTGAGAAAATGTCCTCAGGCTCTAGGCACATGCTTCTTTCAAAGCAGGGCAACTCATTTAGTCAAAACTAGTGAGGGTGTCTATCTTTATTTCCAAAAGATGGAATCTTACATAATGTATTTTATTCATGGGAGTGACTTTTCCCATTATCTTTGTCATATATTATAACCTAATCATGGGAATGTTATTCCTTCATAGTCACAGGTCATGCTTACATTCAAAGCAAGGGAGTTTTGCAAGGTACATACACTAGTGGGAAGCAACCTTTGGGGCCATCCCAGAATTCTGGGAAAATCCCAGAATCCCCTCCCTGATTTGGAAGGCGAACGCTTGAGAAGAGGTGAGCCTCAAGCATTATAAAGACTAGTATTTTCCTTATAATGTCTACAGGAGAAATGAAGTTGATAATTTATCACTAGAAAAGGAAAATCTTTAAAGAACCATATCACTGAACTTGTGTGCTTCTTTTTCTCCTAATAAATATAAAATGATCATTTCCCCCACTTTTTTTGCAAGAGACAAATTTGAAGCCAAACTACATGTTCTTCTTGTCTTCAGCAGTTTTCTTCCTATTTCTTTTTTTTTTTTTTAAGATTTTATTTATTTATTTGACAGAGAAAGATTACAAGTAGACAGAGAGGCAGGCAGAGAAAGAGAGAGAAGCAGGATCTCTGCTGAGCAAAGAGTCCAATGCGGGACTCGATCCCAGGACCCTGAGATCATGACCTGAGCTGAAGGGAGCAGCTTAACCCACTGAGCCACCCAGGCACCCCTTCCTTCCTATTTCTGAATGACACTTTGAAGGTGAAATTTATAATAATTTTGAAGAAGGTTTATGGGATTATGAGGAAAAGAAATGTTATGTGCTTCAGAACCTGAATCTTCCTACCCACATTAAAAAGCATTCTTTTCTTCCTCAGAAGTAAGGTTATGAGAGAGAGAGAGAGAGTAAGGTTATGAGAGAGAGAGAGAAAGAGTAAGGTTATGAGATAGAGAGAGAGAGAGAGAAAAGAATGAGAATAAAGTAAAGTCAAAGCAAATACATAGAAAATAAATGAAATGAGTAAAGTGAAAAGAAATTTAATAAAGGATTGGGATAGGGACGCCTGGGTGGCTCAGTTGGTTAAGCAGCTGCCTTCGGCTCAGGTCATGATCCCAGCGTCCTGGGATCGAGTCCCACATCGGGCTCCTTGCTCTGCAGGGAGCCTGCTTCTCACTCTGACTCTGCCTGCCTCTCTCTGTCTGCTTGTGCTCGTGCTCGCTCTACCTCTCTCTCTCTGACAAATAAATAAATAAAAATAAAATCTTTAAAAAAAATAAAAAAATAAAGGATTGGGATAAGGACATTTGTCCCCTTCACCACTGGGTAGGTACAGAATGGATGTCCCTAAGGGAGAAGGTGGGTGCCATCTCTTCACCTTGTAGTTCCTCAGGAGTATTGCCCAATGGGGTGAACGAATTCTTACTGCGTTAGGGAGAATGCCTCCTAGACTATGACTGCTAGTTAAATTCATTATAGATACCCTACCTTAAAAAAACAAAGAGAATTGAGATATGGGGTTAGCATTTTGAGGTGTAGTTCATGGGGTTGCATATTAAAGATATATATATATATATATATATATATATATATATATATATATATATATAAATATATATATATATTAGAAACTAACCTACAAATGAAATATAATACACACTAAAATATGGGAGGCCATGGGAAGAAGTAATATTTTGAAGAAGTGGAGACAATATACAAAGAGGCTGTATTTTCCTACATCTGAAAGAACGAAGTGTTTTAGGTAGAGAGTGGAATGGCACGCTAGTGGTTAGGAAAGGTCAAAGTTGGCAAGTTTAGTATGCCATTACAGTGAGATAAATCTCAAAGCTCAGG
Organism: Mustela nivalis; assembly: GCF_964662115.1. NCBI lineage: Eukaryota > Metazoa > Chordata > Mammalia > Carnivora > Mustelidae > Mustela > Mustela nivalis. Next base: position 47,869,071 of record NC_139027.1, on the reverse strand, counting down.
TGTAAGAACCACCTTAATGAAGAGAAGGTTCATCAAGTAAATTAAGAAAGACAAGGTTAATTTGTGCTATTAAGAGTTCTTGGTAGCAGCCCATTTTTCATGTCTTCATCATAAAAAGAGAGAGGTTAGTACTAGTGAAAAATCAATCGGAAGGAAACCAAAGTACATCTGAAAGATTATGTTCCATTCAGTGAGCCCCCGACCAGCCCACTAAAGAAATGAGAATAGCTTCATAATGGCAATTTCTTTCTCTCTTACTCACTTAGGCATGTGCGTAGTAAATATTGATAAATTTCATTGAGGAGACAGCTTGTTTGTGGCTTGCCCAGAGCAGAGCCATAAGGGATGGGGATGTTTGCACCTGATGCCCCTTTTATGCTCATAGAATGAGTCCTGGGAGGCTTCTTTATCTTAACAATGCTCTGCTAGCCTAAAAGGACCCTTTTAAAAAGATGATATAATTTATCACCTCAGTAGATGTATGTTTGCTATACATTACTTGTTTTAGAGCTAAGGGAGAACGATAGTAGTCAGAATGCATTATTCCATTTGATGCAATATCTTTTTATCAAGAATTTTATTGGTCTGATTTACGGAGTTAGTTTATGAAGACAACATACAGTGGGCTCTTGACCTCAAGGTTCTGTGCTCAATATCTTGCAAGGGCATATTATTATTATTAGTAGTAGTCTTCATATTACTTTTTTACTCCTTTCTTTTTGACACACAACTGATATATAAGGTTACTATAAGTAGTTATTGGTAAAAAGAATTTATTAAAAAGTTCCCACTATTTCTAGCAGTATCTAAAAATGAGCACTAAATATTTTATATATACACAGAAATAGTTCATGTTCTATATATTTATTTGTTATTGCTAATGTTGCTTAATAAACAATTTTATTAAAAAATTTTATTATGTTCAGTTACCCACTATGTAGTATGTAATTAGTTCTTGATTATATAACTATATTTTCAAAATGGTGGTTCTTCACATTTCAAGGGGTCAAAGGCCACTTTTAAAATGAATGTATGTCCAATCATAGATAATCATGCATGTAATTTTTGAGAGTTTATGAATGCTCTAAAGTATGAGGGGCTACGTAGTTTTCAGAATAAGGACCCTTGACCCAACTCATTATTTTTACTTTACTTGAATATATTAGATATTTTCTGTGGCTTCGGATCCTCCTGAGCCTCTATTTCTGGGAAGTTTTTCCACTCAGGACCTTTTCAGACGGAGGAAGTCTAGTAAGTATACTTAGTCCTTTCTCTTCTTTTCCAACTGAGTAGAATGGGGTGGGCACATGATACAAGAGTCAATTCACTAGCTAGCTAGCAACCTGTCCCATTTTTTTCCTCCTAGGAAATTTGAACCCAGAAACACGTAGATTCTAACTGAAGAAAGACATGTAATCTATTATTGGAAGGGCCTTGCGAGTGAAACACAAGACAAATAGGGGTAAATCTACAACTAAACACCCCAAAGTGAAAAGTGTTAATATAAGAAATAAAAAAAAAAATTAAATCTACCTCGTCTTCCCCCCAAACCCAGATCACCTACAATAAGAAATGTGTCAGGAGAAATTCAGTGTTAACAGTGGATGCCAGAAGATATTGAAGGAATAGCCTTAAACTGGAAACTTAGAATTTATGGCAGCAAAAACGAGGATGTCCAGACATAGTGTTACTGCAGTTTTTTTTCATTCAAAATCCAGTTTACCATGTGTCGCTCTAGACTTGTTGTCCACTAGTCAGTACACCCTGTCCATGCATTCAGAGCTCTCATTGGCTTTGTGGGTCTAGATACTTGAGGAAAACCTCCTATATGAAGGACGAAAGGGAACAAATATATAGAAGACAAAAGAGGTCATAGAAAACAAAGGCAAGGGTGCCTGGGTGGCTCAGTGGGTTAAGCCTCTGCCTTCAGCTCAGGTCATGATCTCAGGGTCTTGGGATAGTCCTGAATCAGGATCTCTGCTTGGCAAGGAGTCTGCTTCCTCCTCTCTCTCTGCCTGACTCTCTGTCTACTTGTGATCTCTCTCTCTGTCAAATGAATGAAAAAAATCTTAAAAAAAAAAAAAAAAAAGGAAGAAAAGAAAACAAAGGCAAACTGGAAGCCAAAGAAATCATCAAAGAAAAAAAAATTAGTTGATCAGGCATCAGGGATAAGAATGATCCCAGGATCCTAAACAAGAGCAGGATACTACAAAAGGAATATTCCCACAGCAAATAAACACTCTTAACTGTTAAAAATTACCGTACTAGAAATAAAAAATGTAATACAGGGTTTCTAATATAAAATTGAGAAATTCCACCAGTATGGAGAATTAAAGAAGAGGTTAAAAATAGAACAAATGAGATTAAAGAATTAGAAGATCAATTCCTAAGTTTTTCACAGAACAAACTAAAAGAATTCCAGGAAGGGAAATAGGGAAAGGGATTCCCTAGGATTGGAAGGACCTGAGTTTGGAGATTTAGATGGTGCAAGCAAGTAACAACATTTGCCCCATAGTTGTTGACTAGTTATAAAGTTATAATTGTTAGGACAGCATAATTATTATGACAAAAAAGGGATCTCAGAAAAAGATTCAGACATATAGGGAAAGTTGATAAATGAGAAAGGTAATTCCAGAAATCAGTGGGGAACCTTGAAACTCTTGGATAACTATTTCAGAGATAATTTGTTATTTATAGAGAGAAAATAAAATCAGATTTCTACTTCATGTCGTACATAAGGATAAATTTCAGGCAGCTTAAAATCTAAAGATAAAGAAGCAAAACTTTAATATACGAGAAGAAAAAAAATTTAACCTTGAGTTAGGAATTATTTCCTCTAATAGGCAAACTAAAAAGTACATTTATACAGGAAAAGATCAAGAGGTTTGAGTATAAACAATTGACGTATTTTGTTTAAAGAAAGACATCACGAGGTGCCTGCGTGGCTCAGGCTAAGTGTCTGACTCTTGGTTTCAGCTCTGTGATCTCAGGGTTGTGAGATTGAGCCGGGGCTTGGGCTCAATTAAGACTGTCTCCCTCTCCCTCTGCTCCTTGCCACTGTGCTGTCTCTAAAATAAAAATAAATAAATAAATAAATAAATAAATAAATACTTAAAAAAAAATTTGAAAGACATCATGAGTAATATCTAAAGACAAACCAGAGGGAAGATGATTACTACATATATCTCTGTCAAAGGATAGTATCCAGAATTTGTGTCCTACTGATCAATAGGGGAAAAAAAAAAAAAAAGGAAATATGAGCAAATGAATTCTAGGAGCTAAACACAGACAAGGAAACTGGAAGCTAGTAACCATTAAGAAGTTCTCAAATTTAGTGAAAATCAGAGATATGCAATTTGAAGTCAGAGTAAATATTATTTCACACTAAATAAACTGGAAATGTTATGAAAGTCTAAGAATACCAAGTATTGGCAAAAAAATGGTTGAATGTTGGTATCTGCTCCTCTGAGTGTGAATGTCAGTAGAATGTTTCTTTAAATATTTCTGTAATTGCTTGTTTTAAAAAACATAATTCATAATTAAAATTTTTGAGGTGATTATTTATCTCTATGTCTTCAAACAAGCTGAGGATCACAAGGATTATCTATGTACAATTGTAAAGAACTCTTTTTTTTTTTTTAAGATTTTATTTATTTGACACAGAGAGAGAGATCAGAGTAGGCAGAGAGAGAGGGAGAAGCAGGCTCCCTGCCAAGCAGAGAGCCTGATGTGAGGCTCTATCCCAGGACCCAGAGATCATGACCTGAGCTGAAGGTAGAGGCCTAACCCACTGAGCCACCCAGGAACCCTATAGAACTCTTGTTTTATGAAAGTATTTTGGCTTTATATTTAAGGTTAGGTTATTATTATTACAGCTTTCTACTTTTTTCTAACATTTCAGTGTTGGTATATTTTTTCTAGAAAATGATCTATTCTGTTGATATTTTAGTATTCTTTAAATAAGAGTTGACATTGTAAATTCTAATAATTTGAAAATCTTGTTAGTGTCTGGGGTTACATTTTCTTCCTCATTCTTATTACAGATTCATGCATTTTTTCTTTAGTTTTTATTAACCTTGCTAGAAGTTTATTTGTTGGCTTTTTAAAAAAATCTAGTCTTTTGATTAGTGAATTAATCAAATTAATCAATTAATCAATTGTTTCTTTTTCTTTTAATAGTCTCAACATCTGTACAGAGCAATATTTCTAAAATGATGCTGTTTTAATATAACTGTAGAGGTCCACGCCCACGCAGGAGCCTCTCCAGGATTTCTTTACTACCACTAACTTCCTCTAGGTCAAGAGTTTTTTCCTTATTTGGGGGAGTCTCAAGTCTTTGAAAAGATTTAGGAGGGATTCCCTTGAAGGAAAGTTCTAATGGGGTTCAATTAATCTCAGGATGTGGATGAGTATTCATTTTGCTAGAAGATTCATTGATGGTCTCTAGGAAATTGTAGGTGGATACCCCTCTCCAGTAGAAATGGGGACTGCCCATATGGCTCTTCAGCCCAAAGGAACTTTTACTTAAAGGAGAACAATGACAAGTTCTTCTTGGCACTGGATTGAAGAAGCTCATTGGCTAGCAACAATCATTGCAATGCTTGGCTAACTCTACATAATGACACCAGTTATTTTTTTAATACCCCCATCCCTTCCGCTGTGTTCACCCGAAGGGCAGGCTCACTTGTTCCTTCAACCTCTCTTAAGATCATACTCCACTTGGTTTCCTTATTTACACATAGGCCAGGTGACTATACAGACTTCTGGTCTCCAACTATATACTGTCATGGTAATAAACACCATACCTTGCCTCCTTTCAGACTTTTCACTATATATATATATATATATATATAATTATTTATTTATATATAATACATATTATATATATTTTATTTATATTATATTTTGTATATTTATATATAATATATTATATATTTTATATATTTACATATATATTATATATTATATAATATATATAATAAAACCTTTCCTTTTCTTAAAATAAACAAACCCCACCACAAAAACATCTTTTTGAAATAAAAAAGTTCAGAATTTCAAAACAATTTTTATTCTCTGTGGGCGCCGTGAGCCTAATTTGGATGTCAAAAAATATCATTTAAATGAAAATAAGCATATCAAATATTGAGGATTCCTTTTTTCTCTTTGCTTTCCTGCTATTTATAAAATCAACTCTTTTTTTTAAAGATTTTATTTATTTGTTTGACAGAGAGAGAGATCACAAGTAGACAGAGAGTCAGGCAAAGGGGTGGGGGGAAGCAGGCTCCTTGCTGAGCAGAGAGCCCAATGTGGGGCTTGATCCCAGGACCCTAAGATCATGACCTAGGCTGAAGGCAGAGGCTTTACCCACTGAGGCACACAGGCACCCCTATAAAATCAATTCTTGAGTCCCTATGGATTTTGCTCTTTGATTATGGGAAGGATTATGTACAAGGAAGCAAAGGGAAACTAAGGAAAAAAATTAATATCTCAAAACATTAGTTTGTTATACTGATATTTGTAGCTATCTGTTTTCTCTTGAAAACACTTCCTTTACTTTCCCATTTATTAACTCGTGTAGCCTCAGGCATGAATGTTAACACACAGGCACACTGAACTCGGATCCTGAAGTTAGTTACACAGGGCTTCTTCTCCCTGACTTTGAGCTAAACTGGGCTTTGTCTTTAATGCTCAGTTTATTCATTTACAAATGTGGGCTATTAACAGTACCTAGTTCATAGGTCTGACGAAGATTCAATGATAAGCATGTATAAAATACACAACAGATTGTATGTAAGCATTTATCCTTTCATCTTTGTCAATGTCACTTCTCAAGAAATATCTCCTAATATCTCATCTTAAAACTTTACCATTTCCCTGTTCCTTTGCCATTCTGCATCGCTCACATTTAATTTTTAAATATCAAAATCGTTTACACCTATACCTACTCTCCCAGTTTTGAGGCTATGAGATAAGTGTTTTTCATCTGTCTAAATCTTCCACCCCACCTGTGAGAGCAAGCAACTCAAATTGGAGTTTATTTTAAAGCTTTTTACTTTTTACTAGCTTGTCAAGAAAACAGATCATCGCACATGATTTGGAGGAAGTAGGAAAGTATAAACCAGAGATAGTCAACCAGAGTTATCATTTTAGTGTAACCACTTTAATAAAATCTTTAAAAAATTCCTTTTATGGAAGAGAAGTGAATCAATCAAAAGGTCAGACCTTATGTGTACATTTTACATTATTGAACAATTGAGGAATCACTCTGGTCCTTGTCTCAACCTCTATTACCTTCTTCTCATAGGTCCTCAAATGATGGTTTTGTGTGTGTGTGTGTGTGTGTGTGTGTGTGTGTGTGTGTGTGTGTGTGTTTTACACTTCTACAGCTTAGAAGTCTAAAGTCAATAATTTGGCAGAACTACATTCCTTCCGGAGGCTTCAGGGGGAAAACAGTTTCCTTACTTTTTCTGCTTTCTGGAGTTCATCTGCATTTCATGGATTTTGATCTCTTTCTCTATCTTCAAATTTGTCTCCTTCTCACTTTGACTCCTCCTGTTTCCCTCTTATAAGGACCTTTGTGATTATAATGGACCCACCCAGATAATCCAGGATAATCTTCATAGCCCCAAACCCTTAATTTAATCATGTCTGCAAGTCCCTTTCATATGTAAGGTAACATTCCTCTTTATAAGGATAAGAATGTGAACATCTTTAGGGGGACATTATTCTGTCTTTCAAGGAATCATTAGCCTTTTTTTTTTTTTTAATCTTTTTAAATTTTTACTTCTTGGAGATATTTTTTAATCATTTTATTTTCTTCATGAAAGTGTGCTGTTTAATCCACATCCCCAATCTCCAGCCTCCCCCCACCTCCCCTCTGGTAACCATCAGTTTGTTCTCTGTAGTTAAAAGTCTGTTTCTTGATTTGTCATTCTTTTTTTTTCTTTTGCTCATTTATTTTGTTTCTTAAATTCCATATATGAGTGAGATCATATGGTGTTTGTCTTTCTCTGACTTATTTCACTCAACATTATACTCTCTAGCTCCAGCTCCATCCAGGAACCTGATTTCTGAAGATATAGATTAATTTCCTATTTTTCAATGTTATTGTAAATGCCATCTTTATATAAATGTACCCTTTGTTGTCTAACATCTTTCACTCAACACTCTATTTGTGACACTCATCAACATGGCTGCTCAGAGCAGTAACTTGGTAGTTTTCATTGCTGCATAGTATTCCATGGCAGTAACATAACAAAATTTATTCTTTCTATTGCTGACAAGCTTTAAAATTTTATTTTCTAGTTATTGTGAAGAACATTGTTGTAAATCATTTTGTATGTTTTCTCTAATACTTGTATGCATGTGTGCTTTATGGGGTGTATACCCAAGGGTGGAATTTCTGGGTCAGAGAGTATGCATATGTTTACTCGCATAGTCGATGCTTCCAGCCAGGTTTTTAAAGTCATGTAGGGGAGGGTAGAAGACTTTCAGTTGCTCCTTATCCCTGGCAACATGTGGTATGTGTCAGTGTTTTACATCTTTGCTGTTCTGGAGAATATATGATGGTATTTTATTATGCATTTAGTTTGTATGTCTACCACTATTAGCATTTTTGATATATTTCTTGTCCATTGTGTATCCTGTTTTTGTAGAGTGCCTTCTCAAGGTTTTGCTCCCTTTTCTACTATGCTAGCTATCATCCTGTCATTGATTTTTCTGAATTCTTTATATATCCTGGATTAAAATTCTTCATTGTATATATGGCAAATACCTTCTCCATTCTTGCTCTTTTAATCTCCTAGTGGTACCTATTGATAAATAGAAGCTCTTGACTTTAAGAAGAGTTCAATTCATCATTTTCTTTCCTTTATGGGTAGTGTCTTTTGTAAGATATTTTCATCCACCTTAGGATAAAAATGGCTTTCTTCTATGTTGTCTGCTAGAAACTTTATTGTTTTTCCTTTAAGTTTAGATCTTAAATCTACATGGAAATGAATTTTGTGTATGCTATGACATAAAGGTCAAAATTCCATTTCTTTCCATAAGAAAGTTTCGCTATTCCATTACATTGGATTTTTCTTTAACTATCTTTAAGTATCTTCCATACTTTTAACTATTGTAGCTTCATAAGTCTTTTCATCTAGTATCTTTATTTTTCTTAAGATTGTAGCAGTCTAATTTAGTCTATTTCCATACTTATAATGTGACTTTTTTTTTTTTTTAAAGATTTCATTTATTTATTTGACTGAGAGAGAAAGATCACAAGTAGGCAGAGAGGCAGGCAGAGAGAGGGGGGAAGCAGGCTCCCTGCTGAGCAGAGAGCCCAATATGGGACTTGATCCCAGGACCCTGAGATCATGACCTGAGCTGAAGGCAGAGGCTTAATCCACTGAACCACCCAGGCGCCCCAACAATGTGACCTTTTTTGATGCTGTTTTATCTGGCTGCCATTTCAAATCCCTACTCTTTCACAGCCAAATTCCTTGGCAGAGGATTTCATCATTGCTTTTTACTTTCTTCTTTCTGGGATCTTGGCCCTTTAAGGTCTGGTGGCTATTATGGTGGCTCCAAGCTTTCCTTCCTTACCTTCCTGTCTTCCTGCCTTCTTCCGTTCCATCTCTCCTTCCCTCCTTCCTTCCCAGTTCAGCACAGTTGCTAAGAGTTCTGACTTATTTCTCTAAGTCTTAGCTGTCCTCTTTTGCTCATCTTTTTGGACACTTGGTTCTGTTATTCTTAAGAATAATAAATATTTTGAGGAAAAAGGAAATACACAAGGTTAGGTTCATATTAATGTATTATTCTTTCCAGAATTTTGGATCCTCAAATTCTGGCTACTTTGGTGGATCTCCAGTACCTCACATAGCTGATTTTTCCCAACAGATTTTTAATTGTTTCTGGTGGGAAGGTTGGCTACAAACTAGTCTGACATAGCCAGAATCGGAAGTCCTCAGTGTTTTTGTATATATTTTTCCAGAAACGATTGAGGTGTACATTAAAAATAAATTTTGATATGCTGTCTGTTTTTAATATTTAATATTTTAAAATAAATTTAAATATTTTAATTATTTAAATATATTTTAAAATCTATTTAATATAATATAAATATTATATTTATTATTTTTACAAAATAAATATATTTTAATATTTTACATATTAATTTATACAAATCACATATGATTTTTAATAATTTACAAATTATAATATTTATTATTATAATTTATAGAAAATATGTTTATATAAATTATATATTCATATAAAATATCATAATACATATACATATATGTGTGTATATGTATATATAAATGAATTGAAGGAGCTGACTGAAGAAGCCCAGGCCCCTTTGAAATTCAGCACAAAGTTCTCTAGCTCCATTGCTGCCTGGGCCAGGTGCAAGGCCTGGCTCTCCCATTTGGCATCCAGTGTTTGGTCGGCTTGATGCTATGCCTCCTTTTCATGGCGTTGCACCTCCTGGACTTTCCTGGTGGCAGCTCTCTGCTCTGGAGTCATGCCCTTCCAACAATAGAGCAGGACCCTATAGTGTTCTGGGCAACCTGGGGGTTCTTCGTTAGTAGGTCACTGGTGATCTGGTTCTGGATCTTCAGGAGGTTGACCTCCTGTTCATGCTGATGCTCATGACGCTGCCGCTCAGCCAGTTCGGCTGCCTGGGCTTTGCTGGCATTGGCCATAGCAGACATCATGGCCACGCGACAGGACTCCTCTAGCTTGGCCAGCTGGGCGGCCCGCATGTCCGTGGCAAGGCGCAGTTGGTCATTAAGCATATCCGCGCACTTCTCATCCTCCTAGACTTGCTGTTGCTTCTGCAGCTGCCTCTCCAGGCTTTGTCTGAACTGCTCCTGCAGGCACGTGACCCTCTCCAGGTCCTCCCCAGCAAAGCACTGCAAGCTGGCTGGGCCACAGGGGGGATCGCTGGGGCCAAGATGGGCTGGAAACTCCATCCAGAGTCAACCAGGATCCCAGAGGTCAAATTCTCGCTGATTCTTGAGCTGCTGCTTTTGCCCCCGAAATTGCTGGACTTTCTTGTTCAGCCGACGTGTCCGTTCTGCCTCTTTCTTCTCTAGCATCTGGGCTACTAGGGTTTTTTTTTTGTTTTTTTTTTTTTTTTTTTTTTTAGTGAATAACTTTATTATCTAGGGTCAAAGGTAGGGATAGTGGGAGAAGGGGTTGGGGGAAGGGGCCTGCAGCATTCTCCTGACTCCCAGCCTTCATGAGCTTGATGAGGGAGAAGAGAGAGATGAGCATCTTGGGTTATATATAGTATAACTTATTATATATAATATTTATAATATTTTATATAATTAATTATATAAATTATACAAATTTATAAATATACTTATATAAATTATAATACAATAAATTTATTATATATAATAATGATTTATATAAATCATATAATTTATAGAAATCACATATTTAAATATATTTAATATTTATTATAATATAAATATATTTATTATTTTATAAAAATATAAATATATTTAAATATTTTGATATTTCATAAACCTTTATTGCCTTGTTACAAATAAGCATAATTTTTAATACCTGAATCGTATTCTATTTTTTGGGTAGGCCACGAATTAACTATTTCTTCAATATTGAGCTTTTTGTTTAGATTCCAAAATTTAACTACTAAAAGTAATTAGAGGAAAAATTTCTCTAATTGTAAGAAGTCTCCATGACATGTTAACTTTAAATTGTAGTCATGATGATCAATAAAACACGCATATCTACTATGAACATGGGTAACTGTGTTCCCTCTTGCAGAGGATACAAAATATATAAAGATATCTCTGTCATCCAGGTAATGTATTTGGAGACATAAAGCATACATTAGAAAAACAATATAGGCTAGGTTTTCATCAGAACTTCATGAACAGTAGATATAAAAAGGTAAGAATAGTCAAAGGGGAAGGAGGTCATTTAGTCATTGGAAAGGAAGGAGAAACACTTTATGAATACAGTGTGGTCTGAGATAGATTGGGTTTTATTGAATGGAGTGAGGAAAGAAGACATAATTATTTTCTAGCTCCTTTTCTTATTTTTGCCTAAGATTGTTTTGGAGGTATTACTCCTAAGTCATGTATGGTTGCATTTTCCTCTGTGTGAAAAAAATTTTCCATTGATGGATATTTCATGGTCTATAAATCTGTTTCAGTTGAATAAATACATTTAACCTAAGATACTGGATCACAGGAAGTTTGCTGACAAACTGCATAGCTGACAACCCACAGTATGCAAATATTAGGACAGTGTTTTGCTTTGCCAAATGAAATAAGAAAAACTTTATGATCCTTATTTTCTCCCTTGCCCAGAGACAAAGGCAGGATATACATAGGAACAAATGACTAGCAGTGGGTTGGAGAAGAGAGAGTGCACCAAGGCAGAAAATCCCTGAAATCACCGGCGAGCGAGAATGTATCAATATGTATCTTGCATACATATTATTTTATTTAACTATCACATTACACTGTAGGGATAAGCATTATTATTCGTCTCTTAAGGTTAGAAAACTGTTTAAAATCAAAATACTAGAAAATGATGAATCTTCAGTTGGAGTCCGTCTGAAATCAAGACCATGTTCTTTTTATTAAAGTATTAGTGAATTAGTTGTATTAACAAACCGTTTAAAATCAAAATACTAGAAAATGATGAGTTTTCAGTTGGAGTCCGTCTGAAATCAAGACCATGTTCTTTTTATTAAAGTATTAGTGAATTAGTTGTATTAACAAACTGTTTAAAATCAAAATACTAGAAAATGATGAGTCTTCAGTTGGAGTCCATCTGAAATCAAGACCATGTTCTTTTTATTAAAGTATTAGTGAATTAGTTGTATTAACAAAACTATACCTAAAATAAAACCTCTTAAATTATTTCATGTGGGTTTATCCACTCTGTTAAAACTCAGGGTCTTTGAGTTAAATTGATTTTCTAAATCCTTCCTTTGAAGGGGTTTGCAAGTTCTATAGATTGTTCTGGCCAAACAAGCCTAGGGCCTGAGCCAGAGTCCTTCCCTTTGTTCAGTCACTGCAAGAGTGACCGTATTAAGGCACAATAAACATACACTAAATATTTTATCTTTGCTAATATCCATTGTGGGTAAGATTGCAGAGGCACACACTTTGCTGGAAGCAATGTGAATTGGTTTAGTACTTATAGAAAACATACATAAATATTCTGTCAAGAAACATAAAAGTGTTTATTCTCATTGACCCAGTAATTACACTCCTGAGAATGTATGCTAACTAAATAATTTAACAGATGGCAACACTGTAGACAATGTTAGGCTTTTTCAGATTGCAAGAAAGAGACACATTCAGGTTACATAAGGAGATGAAGCCCATGATAAGGATGTGGAAGCCCAGAAGACCCTCTTCTCAGCAGCTGGGAAGCCTGGAGAGTTTCATGACCATTCTCAGCAGAACCTCTAGGTGGGCCAGTAACAGCCTTCCTGGTCTGACTTTCAGAAGGCCACACCATTGCTCTGCCTTTGACCACCTCAACTTCCGTGTCTGGCATTTCCTCTTGCAGAGTCTGACATTTCTGCCCTGAAAGTGTGCCTCGCTCTGTTTTAACTCATTACTCACTTACAATAGCAAGGCTCTTTTGACAGCTTATGATGGGCCGGTCATGGTTCTAATAACTTAACATGTTATAACCCATTTAATTTTCACAATTCTCTTAAGAAAAAGGTATTTTTATTATTACCATTTTATCACTGGGAAAGTAGGGCACTGAGAAGTTAATCAATGTGAACAAACCCCCCAGCTAGAAATAAGGACACTACATTTCAAAACAAGGCACTTATTCAGTACACTGTACTGCTTCTTGGAGGATGACATGGTTGAGAGCATTATGTATATACTGAGCAACATTAGCACTCGCTTGGAATGTAAATCTGTCGCCATAAACCAGATTACTCAAGAAGAGCATGTCTAGAGAAAAGAGGGACAAGAAGTGAGTCTTGAAAAATGCCAACATTTGGAGTTACAGTAGAGGAGATGAAAGAGGGAAGGAGACTTGAAAGGAGGAGCAGGTGAGGTAAAAGAAACACTTGGGTGAGTCTTCTTCCAGGAACTAAGAGAAAAGAGCATTTCAAGAAGGAGAAAATTGTTTTGAATGCTTATTTTATATCACATAAGATAAAGAGAGAAATGTGTCTATTGGCTTTTCAACAGGGTGATCCGTAGCACCTGGAGTTCTGTCTGTGTAATGAATACAGAGGCCATACTCGAGTAGAGATAAGGAAATGGAAATGTTGTATGCAGCAACTCCCTAGGCATTTGATGGTGAAAGAGACTGGGAACCTGGACTGGTAGCTGGAGGAGGAAGTGATAGCAAGGGAGGATGTGTTTATTGTTTGTTTTGAATGGAAGGGAGAGATGGGGGGCAGGGAGGGGCAGAGAGAGAGGGAGATGGAGAGAATCTCAAGCAAACTCCCTGCTGTGTGAAGAGCCTGACTCAGGGCTCAAATGTCAGGACCCTGAGATTATGACCTGAGCTGAAACCAAGAGTTGGATGCTTAACTGAAGATGAATAAAATAGAAATGTGAGTGAGAAAGGAATGATTGCTATTTCAGAATTTTGGAAGACAAGAGGAAATGGGAAGCAGAGCCCAGGTAGAAGTTCTTTCTGTGTTAGGAGTAACGCTTTCTCCACTGTACTACAGATGAAAGGGGAGGTGGGTGTAGAGGCAAGAATGGGAAGGTGAGGACTGTAGTCTTCCTATGTTATCAAGAACACATGAAGTGAAGCCAGCCATCCATTAAGGATGGAAACAGACACTTTAAGAAGCTGAGGTCAAAGAACTATAGCAATGAGGGTAATTAGCAAGGAAGTGCTAGTAATAGGAGTTAGTGTTCTGTTGGTACGGTATTTGAAACCAGTATTTCAGCTGTAGTGCCTTTCTCCTTCTGTCAAGATCAGGGCTATGTTCTGATAATTGGTCTTTGAAAATTTTGTTAATTAATGACATAGCATGAGGAGGGAGGTAGTGTAGGCTCCAGGAACCGGGGTGTTCTTGGTCTGGAAGTTGTTCTGAAACGTGTGCACATCTCTTGCTCTCCTGTAGAAATGATCAACAACGAGGAGGAGACTGAGCCCATTGGCCGTTGGGGTGCGTGGGAATCCAAGGAGGGAGCACAGGACTCTGGCTCCAGTTTGAGAGCCTCTTATCCCTCACCTGAAAGTCAGACAGAACTATGATACACTCTTTGTTCACCAAATTTCTCTTGGTTCATTTTTTTCCTTTGAAATACATTTATGTGTGTAACCATGTTTTGAATTCTGGAGCTACAATTCTAGTCTAGACATCGCTTTACTGGCAAACTCTGAGTGCCATGTCAGCGTTTTTGCTCCCCTGTCTCCTTCAGGTGCATCCTGTACAATATTTTCAGGGTAACATTTCCAAGACCGCATATGTATCACATTCTCCAACATCTGTGACGATTTTCAATTTATGTCAGAATGAAACTGAATTTCTCTGGCCTGAATTCAAGGCTATCCATAATCTGGATCCAGGCTGCCAATCCAGTCTCATTTTATAGTCCTGTATATGACATTCTCATAGTGAAGAAAGGCTTGGGAGGCAGCCAGCTCCGAGTATGGAACCTGCTTCTTTCTTCCTATGACCATGAGAAAGTTGCCTAACTTCTATAAATTGTAGTTCCTCATATTTAAGGTGTTTTTGTTCATTGTCTGAGATAGTTTCAAATATTAAAGGAGTTGATGTATTTAGAGCATCCCACAGAGTTCCAGGTACATGTTTAGGTCTAAAAATAGGACTATTCATTGTTCAGATTGCTGTTTTTAGTAACTGGGGTATGGCATTTAATTCATTTACTGTTCATCATGGAGTTTAATATCTATATTCTCTTTGTATAATTATAGGTAGACACTGAATATTTAGGGTTAACATTTAAAGTTTTCAGAGTTGACTTTTATTTCAACATATTTTTCAGGAGGATCTGAAAAGTTGATTAGAGTGTTGCTCTTTCGGAAGTTTGGATTATATTAATTAGCACTCCAATTGAAATTCATGTTCTTAAAGCCTTTTAAAGTGAATTCATATGTATTCTCTCACTTCATTTGCTCATTCTCCCACTTATTGATTTGTTCAACAAGAATTTAGTGAAAGTCTATTTTGTTAGGCACTGAAAAGGGTGCAGGGAACAGGAAGAGTAAGACAAGGACCTGGCTGAGATAGTGAGTTGTCCCCAAATATCTGCTGTCCATTTTTCTGTGGAAGAAAAATTTTGAGCAGAGCACATGTAAATAAAGATTACATTTCCTAGTCTTTTTTGCAGCTAAGTGGTTATTTGACAATGTTCTGCTTAACGTGAAGCATATTAAAATGATGGGTGACACATTTCCAGAAACTTCTTCATAAGAAAGCTTGAGGATTCTCTTTGCCTTTTTCTCCCTCTCTTAGTTCTCCAAACAGCAGTTTAGATTGTAGAGTGATGTCTAGGTCCCCATCATGTACCATGACGATGAAGGCCATGCTCTGGGTAATTGGAGATCAAAGGCTGGAAGCAGGTTGTTTAAAGACATGCAGAAAGCACCTTATTTGTCCTGGACTGGCTATTCCTGGACTATGTCATGGCAGAGAAAGGATCCTGTTTTATTTAAGCCCATATTTTTGGATCTCTATTACTCAAAGCTGAGCCTAACTCCAACTGATACCCACTCCCAGCCTTTATTCCAAAAGCTTACAATTCATGGGACACACGTATTTACATGGAAACTAATTACTTACACCAAGAGGGCTTAGGAAGCTGAACTTATATTACGTTGGTTACAAATGGATTTTAAAGTTTTGTTTGTATTTTCAATCAGTAATTTGAATACCATTTTGAGTTTACTTGTTTCTATAGAATGCCAGTCGGAATAATTGACGAAAAGATCTTTAAACCGAGTTGTTTACTTAAAAGGATCATATTGGCAATTTAAGAAAATGAATGATACTTGTTTTAGTATTATTCAAACATACCTTAGAAGTAATAATTTGAATATTTTGGTTGCCCATATTACTGAGTAGCTTTGACTGTCAATACTGTGAAATTAGTTTGTGTCTATAGTCACATAGAAATGCAGGTACTGAGACATGAACTACATTCATAGCACAGCCTTAAAAAATCTTTTAGAAAATCAGTCCCTTAAATGCTTAGCCTGTATAAAGGTTGTAAGTGTGGCTTTCATGGTACTTTTCCCTCCTTGCCTGAAAAATATTATTTTATGCCATTTAACTTAAATGCCAAATACTTAATTAGCATTTGTATAAATATTTTCACTCCTATAACACTTAGCTCTTTCATTTTCATTTAATTCTGTTCAAAGGTTAATTCCTTTTTTGCTATTTGCTCAACAGTGACAGGTAATATATGGTGAGTTATAGCCATAATTATTATTAGGAGAAATTATTTCTTTTATCAAAAGTACACATAGCATTAATTTTTACCTTATTCTAAGGATTCACTTTAAAAATTTATAATAAATCTCATGATCACTTTTCAGGTAATATTTGCTATATATCACTATTACATAGTGAATGTGAGTAACTTATAAGACCATCTTGAAGTGGCTTCAAAATGAGGGCAGAAAGGAGAAAGTTG
The DNA here is from genome assembly GCF_964662115.1 of Mustela nivalis. Taxonomy (NCBI): domain Eukaryota; kingdom Metazoa; phylum Chordata; class Mammalia; order Carnivora; family Mustelidae; genus Mustela; species Mustela nivalis. The sequence goes on along the minus strand of NC_139027.1, from coordinate 47,852,440 downwards.
CATATTCAAAGTAATTCTTTTCGTAAGCTTATTTTTAAAAATTTCAGGAACTTCAATAAACTATTAACCACAGCTTTATCATAAACTCTCACTATTAAATCTATTAATAAAAATCAGAATTCCATCTCAAAAGACTGTAAAAATAATCCATTATACAATACCTATGCGTATGTGAAAGGTAAGTTTTCACAAGGAAACAAAGCCAAAATCCAGCACTACACCCTGCACCCATTTCCCTATCCTATTTTGGGAGCATGTGCTTAGTCAGTTAAAGGTATCTACCACCTGATATTTGTGCCTAATAAAATTTGGCATGGAAACACCTCTTGTTTCTGGGCCCTTTGCTCAAAAAGTTCAGTGTGATAATTATAGTACCCTATTCTCATACTGGCTATGGGTTTAGCTTTGTGACTGCTTAAGGCAATGGAATTTCAGTACAAGTGAATACAAGCAGAATTTTGACAAGTGCTTGTACTTCATACCTTGCTCTCTTGGAATGCTTCCACCATCGTGTGAAGCAGGTTAGGACGAGAGAGGGGTCTAGCCATCCCATCTGGACTTTGGCAAGGTGTCAAGTTGGACCATCTAATCATAACTGAGTATCCAGCTGACTGAAGCCAAATAAGGTAGCCCATGCAGAACTAGTAGAAGAATTGTCCATTCGAGCTACAGAATTGTGGGAAATAATAAACTACTGTTTTAATCACAATTTTGGGGTGATATGTTATGTGGCAATAGATTACTGATGTAGCCTTTAGTTATGTCAATCCACTCACCTGTGAGGCCAATTACTTCTAGATAATGCAGTGTTGAAGAAGACCAGTCAATTCTGTGGGAGTAAGCCCCTTGCAGCACAGCTTTTACATAAAATGAGTTCCTTGGTTGGAGGCAATGCGTTAGAAATCACTAGTCTAAAGTTGATCTTCTTTTAGACCTCAGATGGTGGTTTTGGCAGAAATATTGTCAGCAAGAAAGGCAAATTCATTTCCCATGAGGATGGATCACCCTATTCTCCCCATGATGAGGGGCATCTAATATAAATGACATAGGACCCAATCATCCAGGATAACTGATTTTTTTTTTGTATCCATAAAAATGAGTCATTCTTGTTAAATAAGCTAAGTAAAAAATAAGTTCATTAAATGAGATTTTAAATTAACATTGAAAAGGGGCATACACACACTTTTTTTTTTTTTTAATTTAAGATGAACTGAGGAAAGTGTTGACTTTGTGTCATCTCTTTCATGTAACAGAAAACTGAATCCAGAGTTTTAAGAATCTCTCTACCCACTCCAAAAACAGTATCAAGATTTGGAAGTGGAATATTAATATACAGGATAAGTAATTGTAGTTCTTAATCTCAGGTAATGTTTGATGGGGAGACTGTGTTTATCATGAGGGAATATTTCATAGTGGGCTTATTTCATAGAGGCTGAGGTAAAGTTTCAGTTATCATTGAGTTGTCACAAAATTTAAAAAAAATATTCTGTCACAGCAAGGAAATTCTTTGGTCTATCCCTGTGTCTTGATTAAGTTGCCCACCAGTCATGAATAACTGGATTCTAATCTGGCAAAATAAACCCAGAAACTAGAAGAACTTCCCTTTTCCATTGTGGTGGCCAGAATCCATCTCTGTCATGTCATCCATCAGAATGTTCTCTGGCATGTCAGTCAGTAAAGGAAAAGCACCAGATATATGAAACGTTTCAATAGTTGAAACAGGTGGCTGATTCGTGAATTGACATATAAAAAACTGGACAGTGTGTCTAGAGGATTTCGCATTCGAATTCCCACCGGTCCAAAAAGCTAATGTAATCTAATGCAAAAATATGAGAGAAACAAAGACCTAAAGTCTCTCTTCTTCTCCCTTCTCATTCCCTCTATATAAGAGATCAAAGAAAATGCAGGGAAACACTGATTTTTCATCAACTCAAAGTCATATGCCCTTTGGGGTTGCACAGCCCAAGAAATTCCAGTCTTTTACTGATTGCTATTCTACCTTTTATCAGTAACTTTGACACAACTTTCAAAAGTCATTTGTGAACATAGTGCCTGCTAGTTAAAATTCAATCTGGGAAATCATACGGTGTTGAGGCAGTTCAGAAGAAGGAAACTCAGAAAAGGCTCTGTATTCTTTTTACATATCACCAGAAACAGTGGAGCAATGTGGCAGAATCCAACTTCTTATAATGCTATGCTTAGCCAAGCTATGATCTTTGTGTGAAATATATTCTAGGATAGGCAAACACTTAGGAAATAATAGCATTCACAAGCCCTTCCTGAATATATTACTGAAAGACTAAGAAATTAATAAAGTTTAAAAACTCAGACGTGGGTGGACCTGGTGGAAAGCAGGGACGGACAAATGATAGCCAGTAGGCTACATTTCGCTGTTGTTGGTTTTTGTAAATCAAATTTTGTTGGAAGGCAGCCATACCCATTGTTTATGCATGATCTGTGACTGCTTTGACACTAAAAATGTAAGAGTTGAGTATTTGTGATAAAGGCCATGTGGTGCATATAGCCTTAACTACTTACCATCTGGCCAGCCCTTGATCTAGTCCAACATCTGTCATGTGGACTCTGGAGGTTCCTTCTGGTTGATCCAGGCCCCTCTTCCAGATGGACCATCCTCAGACTGACTTTTCTCACTCTTGGTCCCTCTTCCTTGTCCCTCCTCCTCTTGTCTCTGGTTGCTGCAATTCATTAAGCTTTTTGATCTGAAGACTCTTGTCTTTATTTAACAATTTGTCATGTGTTTATTTGATTTTTAAAAAATCTCTTCTTCAGAAAACCTAATCGTCTTTAAGATAAATGAGAAGACATACATCTAACAAGGTCCTACGCTTCTGCACTATTAGGGCAGATGAATTATTTTTGTATTTTTTCACTAACTGTCTGGAAGATTTTGTGTTACTTAAATATTACTTGTCAAATTTAATTCATAGATCCACAATGAGGAGAGTATTGCATATTTTACTCCTCCCTTCTTTTCTCCGCTTCTCCTTCCCTCCCCCCTTCCTTCCCTCTTTCCTATCTATATTTTAAGAAACTGTTATTCTGGGCTCAAGTTTTATGTATCCAGTGTTTGGTTTTGCAGGGCTTAAAGACTTTGTTGGATTTAGGGGTTTAAAGGCAGGCTACTTTGAACCTCTTTCCTAGAACTCTTGTCTACTAAATATCAAAAGCAAATTATATTTATTATATGCCAGACACATAAAGCTAAAGGTTTTATACACATTAGTTATCGCTACCTATTGTATCCCTACAGAATAGGTATTATTATTATCAGGCTTACTTTGTAAATTTTGAGAAGGCAACTGATTTCTTTTTTTTTTTTAATTTCTTTTTTATTTTTTTATTTTTAAAGATTTTATTTATTTATTTGACAGACAGAGATCACAAGCAGGCAGAGAGGCAGAGAGAGAGAGGAGGAAGCAGGCTCCCCACTGAGCAGAGAGCCCGATGTGGGGCTCGATCCCAGAACCCTGGGATCATGACCTGAGCTGAAGGCAGAGGCTTTAACCCACTGAGCCACCCAGGTGCCCCCAGGAGTCTTTTCAATTGCGCTGAGGGAAGAGGCTCCTTTTATCTCTTTTTTCTGCTTTCATGTGCCTTCCCTGTTGCCCCCAGCCACCCTGGTGCCCCAGCAACTGATTTCTTGATAGTCACCAAAGCCATGGAGCAAGGATTAAACCCAGGCTTTCCTTTTTTCTGTTGTGTTTTGATATGGAGGGTGACATGTATCATATTCTCTCATTTCAATCCCTCACCTTACATAGAGGAAAAATAAGACTCAGAGAATTAAGTGACTTTTTCGGAGGGAATTCCATTAGGGACTAATGAGGACTGGCATGAGTCATCTCATGACTACTAACTTTGTAACTGTCTTTCAAAGATTGGAGGTGTACTGTCACATTTTGGCCTTAGAAAGCTATCTATTTTTACAGCTGTGGTTTCTGTTTATCTGTGTGATCCTGCTTATGACATGTCACTGGGAAGCACTCATAATGCTTCCTTGTGAGTGGGTAAGTCTTGTGTCTAGTTATTATATAGGAAGTATTTCATTTGGCAGGGTACCAGTGACTATCTCCTACTTGGGAAGTAAATAAATATATTTTTCATGGTTCAGATGCTTATGTAAACCCATATTGTCTCCGTGACTCCTTGTGAAAGAAATATTAATTTAACTAAGAGTGCGCATGTTTCCATGCTGTTACTGCTTAATTAGGTTCATTAGAGTCTTGGTTGGACTATTTACTATGTCATGGTTTTTCCATGCTCAAGACAAAATATGTGTGGGCAGGCAATTCATTTGAATGGCCATAATATGAATTTGGAATGCCTAGGATAATAGGTCCTTTTTAATACACTGCTAATAAGTCATTGTAATTACAACTCAGTGGAAGATCTTGATAACACTGAACGTGGAGGGATTTTTTGTTGTTACCGCTGTTCATAATCTCTCATTTATTGTTGAATTTTTAAGTTTGTATTGTTATTTTTCATATACTTACTTGGTAAATTACTGAAGCTTACATTGCATGTAGGAGAGATGTTTAACTGGATTTCTGCTAGTATATTCTAGGGGCTAACTATATATTCTATGGCCACACAAGCCATAGGCCAACAAGTCTGTGGATCTAATCTGTTCCATTGCTTATGTGAAACAAATTTTGTTGGAAGACTACCATACTTATTCATTTAGGTGTTGTCTGTTGCTGCTTTTCTAAGAGTTGAATAGCTGTGGCAAAGATCAAGAGCTCACAGTCTCTAAAATATTTATTCTCTGGTACTTCACAGAAAAAGTGAAGTGATCTAATCTATTTAATAGATTATAATAAGAAGGTGTTAAGTGAACATATTTCTGATTGGTCAGGCAAAATTGAAGTTTCTTTGGGAGACCACATCATCATCCATGAATTGCTCCCTGACTGAATTTTGTTGGAAGGAAAATTAAACCTTTTTCTTCATTCAGAGCAATCATTGGACTATGACCTAGAATGTCCTTGTACCAAATTGCATTTTATGTTATGCTACTGGTTCTTTCTTCTTTTAAACATTGAGCCTATTAGGTTAAAGTGGACTGTTAAAGAGGAAATACATTCATATACTAATGTTATGTATGTCTCCTATGTAGGGCAACTGTATAATTTATAGTTCCAACTGAGACTCTTTTGAAGGGGACCACTGACATGACTGGTGTAAGTTGAGATCATTTGCTGACCCTGGAACAGACAGTTGGCAGAAATCCAGTTAAATATCTCTCCCCTCCATAGTTGTTGTTTCAAGTAATTTATATACTGAGATATTTTGTCACCAGACTTATATTTCATATCCTACTTTTCTTGGAATTATCCAGTTCTTTAACCACCTTTGATTAATATACATTAGAAGAGAAGTCTTTAGAATTATTATAGCAAAGCCTTTTCTTGAAGTCTTGTGTAGGAACTCATTCCTTAAAGCTCAGGCAGATGGAAATGATCTGTTTGTAGAAGGGACAAGGGGCAGGAGCCCCAAATGCTCAGTTCCTTCTTCTCCTCTTCTTAGTAGTCTCTGATCCACTCCTGTGAAGTCTACAGAATTCCGAGGAGCATAACTCAGAAACTATTGAATTCTAAGAAAATAATTCAAAATAAGTTTGAGTCTCTCAAATGCCATTCATTGCATTTAGAAGATCCAAGGCTCCCACTAAAAGGAGATGCCAAGACATGGGTGTCATGAGCTGTATTACAGAAAATTCTAGAGAATTGTCATAACAAGAACATCCTGCAATCTTAGTTGCACTGAAAATATAGTTGTGAACATCCAGTACCTGTTGGATATAGCTGTCGGTGCTGTAAGGATTTGGTAGGCAGGGCAACTAAACCTGGCTACTCCCACATCTGCCTTAACCTTGGAGAGATCATTTCACTCCCCTGAGACTTGTTTTTTTTCCCTATGTACTGAATCTTAAAATACTTTCTGAGAGTCCCCTCCTAAGGGTAGGGTGGAGGGGAAATACTTATTGCTCCCAAATTCACATTTCATGGGTTTTCGAAGTTAGGTATCAGGTTTCCAGAACACTTTGGCAATCCTAAACTGTTGTGCATTTCTTTTAGATAGTAGGATGACTTGAGTGCCTGGTGTGGACACTCACCATCAAGTCAGTTATACAAATAGATGAAGATCTCAATAAAAAAAAATTAGACATTGTACACTCCTAAATATGTCTTAGGAATCACATATGTGTTTGGTACATAAATTATCCTGCATCTATATAAGCAGCCTATGAACATATGGGTTACTTGGAAATTGCTCTGGATTTCTTTAAAGCTACGTTTGCAATGCTTTGTATATTACTCCAATTTTATGATGGACAGTGCTAACCCTCTGTCATTAATGTGTTGCTGAAGCCTCAGGGAGGGATGGAACGAAATCTGTAGCAATTTCTAAGGCCTCGAATAGCCTTCCAGTGTCTCGTTTCTCCACACATGAAGTTTTCTGAAGTGTATCTCCAAGACTCTGCATTTTGATATCAGTTATTTATGGGAATTAACATGGAGAGATGGAACAGCAGGTCTGTGTGGGATGGTGGCAAATTGGAGTCTAAAAATGAGTGACGTTTGTTGTAATGAGGTACATACATTTGAGACAGAGGGTGGTAGAGGCAGAGGGAGAGAGGAGAAGAACATAATATGATCTGGTTTATTTAAAGACTTCGGATGAAAAATAAATCACTCAAATATGCTCAGGTAGAAGGTCTCCTCTTTATTTTTGTACAAATGTCTTGTCATTCCAGAAAGACACAAATAAGGCAACAAGAGAACATAATATATTTAAAGGAAAACCCACTATTTATCTTTTATTATAAGTCCTGTGCTCTCGTTTCTGTTATACCCGATTCATCTGCGTCTATCTTGCTCGGCTGGATCCAGATATGAAGGCAGCGGGTGCTGTGTTTTACTTCAGAAGCGAAGAAGCCCAAACAGATAAATTTTACTTTGCCATAAACCTGGACACCCCGCTATGGTGTATTTGTTACTTATAGGCAATTTACAAGAGAAATTAAGCTCTAATCAGTTGAAAAATTACAACCAAATGGCAGGTCTTTATAAATAGTATACCATGGTAACTGTGCTGGGATTATCTAATTCATTAAGAGCAATATATAAAAGAGGACAGATCCTCTCTTTAATTAGCTAATAACACTAAACTCTCAAGTGGGTGGGCAATAAACTTCCCAGGTTGATTACCTAGTGTTGTATGCGTAATCACTGCACTAATGTGAACACTCTTGCTGAATTGGGGTTCTCTTTTCCTTTGAGAAGACTAAAACATTGATGGATGTCTTTGCCAGGAACTTTTCCTTGAATGTAGTTCTATAGAAGAAGGAATAAAACTAATGTGAAATTGATAGTACTGTAAGTACTTGGCCAGATAGAGAAGTCAATGGCCTAGATGAAGAACTTCTGAACTGAGAGGGTTGCAGAAAATGGCTTGCTCTCTTGAATGGCGTGGTGGTAACGGAAGACCGATACAAAGAGATGTCTCCGAGGATTCTTGCTATAGACCAAGCATTTTGCATACAAGCCTGTGAGATGAATACCATTCTCACGTCTGTTTTACAGGTGAGGACATCGAGGCCTGGATAGATTAGGTGCCTTGTCCCTGGTCCCACAACTGGAAAAGGACATAGCAAGGTTGCAAACACAGCCAGTCTGGATCCTCACTCAACAACTCTGTATCTTGAACCACCACACCAGTAGTTCTCAAATTTTAGTGCATGTTCGACTTCCTGGGACATCTCACCAAGACGCTGATTCTTATGTAGTTGGCTCAAGATAGGGCCCGAGATTCTACATTTCTAAGGTGTTCCTAGCTGATGATGATACTTCTGGTATCTGGGCACACTTTGAAAAGTGAGGAAAGACTACAGAGCTTGTGGCCACATGTGAAAGAAGGAGGAGACATTTGGTCATCTGGCCAGAATGACAGAGGTGAGCAGTTTCCTTGAAATGTGCTCAGTTGACTCGGGATCTGTAATTTTCCAGGGTTGAATTTCCTCTTCTTTAAGTGAGGACCCTTCTCCTCACCTCACAGGTGGGATATGAGTGCGAAGACAGCATGAGAAAGCTCCAGGAGGCAGCATTATGGCTGAACACTTCCTACCCAACGCTTCCTACCCATTATGACTGATCTCAGATGGGAGGAAAGCTGGTCTGTCTGTGCCTCAGAAAGGGGCAGGGAGGGTGGGAAGGATGGGGAGAAAGTGGGGATGGGAAGAACAAACAAAAGTTAAACCTTTTCTCTGCAGGGCATTTTAGAGCACATTTTTTCAAAGTTTTCTCATGATCTTCAGCAGATCTGTCTCTAGCAGTTTCTAAGCTTCCTAATCATACTCCTTTTGCACTTTCTGGGAACCTGGAGTGGTTTTCAGAAAGAAGGGAATTTTCAGAGTCCAGACTGGCCAAAGTCATGGGGCTGCTGGGAAGTAGTTGCCTTGTGGCTCCCAATCTCCCTTTTAAGAAAGGAGCAACTTGGCTGGCACTAAGACCTCGAAGACAGTCAGGACGGTGATAATAAAAGTAAATTCTACATGGCAGGGCTTCAGTGATCCATCCAGCTCCCAAAATAGAAAAACTTATGTTAATATTTACAAAACAACAGCTACCATTTTGAAGGGTTTTCTGTGTACGGTGCTATAGTGAAGGTCTTCTAAGTTTTTAACCTACAATAGGATGACTTGCAACTTACCTTTTAAATGGGAGGCATATAAGTATCACAGAGGGGAAGCAATTTGCTCAGATGGCAGGCCCATGAGTAGTAGAGCTGTGGTGTTGCGGGGACAGCTGTGTCCCGAGCCCACACTCAATGGCCTTGCTTTGCTGCCTCACTGCAATTATAAAGAATGATACCTAACCAGTGCTTTTCAACTCTTATTTTTAAAAAGAAAGATATACTGAACCCATTCCCCAAAATTATTATCCCAAGTATTTGGGGTGGGACTTGGGTATTTATGCATGCTTGGGTATTTTTTAAAAGCTCCTAGGTGATTCTGATGCACTCGAAAGAGTGAAGGTCACTGCCTTCCGCTGTGCACGGTGGGGTACAGATGGCACCGTGCTCACCTTGTTCACCGTCTTATTCATCTCCATGGCAACACGGGCCCAGATAGAGGCCCCTGTATCCTCATTTCATCAATGGGAAGGCCACAGAAAGCCGAATGGACCACACAGGAGGGAAACCAGAATGCAGGTCTTCCCATCCACCCTCGGGAGTGCGTTTGATTATAAAAATGCTGCCTCCCGTCTCCTAGCAAAATTAGAACTGGAGCTGAAGTAGACAAAGAATTTTGTAGGAAGGGGCAATTTTTTTTTTTTTTATTATGTTATGTTAGCCACCATACAGCACATCATTAGTTTTTGATGTAATGCTCCATGGTTCATTATTTGGGGGTGGGGGAGAAGGAAGAGGCAGATTTTAGGAGGTTACATACATCTGCCCAGCTGGGCTATTTGATTTCCACTTTATAAAATCAGGGTCAGAAAACTGAATGATGAACATCAAGAAATAATGAGTTATAAGCACCAACTTCTCTGTTTTTCTTGTCCATGAAATGGGGGTAATGGTGGGCCTTATGGGGTTGTAAGATACAAATCATACATGTGTGAGAGTGTTTTGAAAACTGTAAAACACTCTGTAAATATAAAACACTGCTAAATAGACAAATCTTTTAATAGCGAAATCTGTGAGAAAGCAATCTTGGTTGACATAACAAATTTAGTTTCCTCTGTTTGAGGCCAGAAGAAGGCTAAATTCAAACGGGAATTCATTCCTTGGCTTTGCTAGATTAAGGTAGCAAGTGTAGGTGATTCTTAAGCTTTAGTGGCAGCATTCATTATGATAGCAGGATTTAGGTGTCGGTGAAAATGGCTCTTGCTTTTTTTTTTTTTCCCTCAAAGTGGGTCTTCTCTATTTCTTTACTCACTTTTTAAATTGCTTGGTGGCTGTTCTGACCAGATGTCAGCATGTGAAAGAAAGAAAAAAAGTAAAGACAGAAGAGAGAGTATCTTACTCTCTAAAAACCTTATTATCAGTGGTGCTGATTGGTCTCTTAACGCCCACCCTCCCCTCTGTAACCTTGCTTCACATTGGCTTTGATAATCATCTATGTCTAGATAACCCCTGTATTCCAGTTTCCAGCCTGATCTTCTGAGCTGTAGGCCTGTGCATTCAGTTTCCCACTGGAATGTCTTCCAGGCTGCCCTCACTACAGCTAAAATTCGACATATACAAAATGCAACCTAACATCGTCCTTTTTTTTTTTTTTTAAAGATTTTATTTATTTGACAGACAGAGATCACAAATAGACAGAGAGGCAGGCAGAGAGAGAGGAGGAAGCAGGCTCCCCACTGAGCAGAGAGCTGTATGTGGGGCTCGATCCTAGGACCCTGACCTGAGCCAAAGGCAGAGGCTTAACCCACTGAGCCACCCAGGTGCCCCCAAAGACATTTTTAATATACCTCGCTGACCTATCCTGATGATTTCTTGACACACACCACCCTTCCTTCCACTCAGTATTTAAATTCCATAAACTAGGTTTAGTTTTGTGAACACCTGCTACCTCTTCATCCCTGTGCTGCTTCCTCTATCAGGAATTGTTTCTGGGCTCCTTCCTGAACTGCCTTTGCCTGGCTTGGCTCACCCACCCCTTCCTGGTATGTTTGTATTTCTTTCCTAAATTTCTCTGACTCATTCCTGTCCTGCACGGGACACTGTACTTCCATCCCACACTCTACTTTCCTGAGGCTCTCACTCTGGGTTGTAATTGCCTGGTTACTGACTTCATCTCTTCTCTGTCAGAATGCTTTCTAAAAGCAGAGTCTCTCTTTTATCTGACTTGTGCTGCTGCTCAGTCCAGTGCCTGGCACATGGTGGGCATTCAACTATTTGCGGAAAGTAATACAAACATACCAGCTGCTGCAAAATGAACATCCTGGCACTAAGTGTAGCATTTCTGCTGAATTATTTTACTTCAACACTAGGTACAAATATCAGGCATTGAAGGTGGAAATAAAATTTAGGGCCGGTGAAGAAAGTGATTTTATTATTGGAAAATTATAAACTCTGAAAATCCTGAGGAGCCAGATTTAACAAACCTATTTGGAGACGTTTACGTATCCTCTGTCAGTTTGGGGAACAGGTTCATCAATTCTTCCATCTTTCCCATGGTTCTGTTGGTCTCAGTTTATACAGTATTATAAGGGTGTTCTGTCTTGAGCGGTATTACAAAGATGATGCATACAAATGATTCAGATCCTGTATCTGGGGCTTGGGATTTTACGTGTGTAAATCCACTGCTCATAAAAGGTTATCGTCTTGTGCTAATTCCATTTTTTGGAAAGGATAGCCTCTTGTGTACTTTGATCAAGGAGAAGCAAATGGGATTTGGACGTGGACAGAGCCGATTTTAATCTTCTTCTCTCGCTTATTCTAGACATGAGATCTTCAGCAAAGTGTTTAATTTTTCGGTAACTCAGTTTTCTCATCAGCAAAATGTAACACGAACCACCTACCTACCTCACCGAGCTGGATGAGGCTTACATGGAGTATGTAATAGTAGACGGTGAACAAAATGTGCTTCTTTTCTCTGTAGATTATATTAGTTTTCAACCCAGTGGAAAAAATAGTCTAGCTTTTGAGAGTATAATGTGCCCTTGGGCCAGCAATTACTCATCCAGGAACTGTACAAAAATACTCCTAAAGATATTCAATATGTATGTAAAAATATTACTCTTTAAGCATCATTTTTAATTCCTTTTGTAGGTTTAATAAGCATTTTAATGAAGTATACTACACATACATAACAGTGCAACAATTAATAAGTGTTTAGCTAGTTGAATTATTACAAAATGAACACGTGTATTTAGAAAACATTCTCTTGCCACTAATCTTACAGTCGCCAACCTTACACTCCTTTCCAAATATAACCCTTAACATGCAACAAATAACATCAATTACTGTTGCCTACTTTTGAAAGGCATGCAGGAATCCTACGATCTGTACTCCTTGTATCTGGCATCTTTATCGTTCAGCATTGTATTTGACATTGGTGTGATAACTTTTTTGTTGTATGTTGTGGGATGCTGCAGTATATAGCAGTTCCTTCAACTTCTAGTTGTAGAGAATTCCATAGCATGAATGGAGAAAAATGTATTTATCCATTATATTACTGACAGGCAACTGGGCTTTTTCTGGCTTTTGGCTGTTATAGATAATGCTGTTATGGCCATTATCGTGCATGTCTTTTGATTTGTGTAATATACATTTCTTTAAAACATTGTGTAATAGTGCATGGTTGTGGGTCATATACATGTTCAACTTAAGTAGGTTTCCATAGTGCTTGTACTGTTTAACATCCCCAGTAACAGTATGGGAACACCAGCTGCTCCAAACTCTGCAGAAGCTTGCTATTACATCTTTCTAAATTGTAGTTTTTTAAGTGGGTTAGTAATCTCTCATGATCATTTTTATATTGCATTTCTACAATGACTAACACGGCTGAGTACTTTTGAATTTCTTCTTTTGTGACTTAACGGATAAGTCTACTTGTTCACCCCCCCCCATTGATTGCTTTTTCTCTTCCTGTTGATTTGCAAGAGTTCTTTATAAATTCTGTTGTAAGGCCTTTGTCAACTATATTTATTGCAAATATGTTCTTCCACTTGATGTTTTGCCTTTAAACTTTCTTAATGGGTTCTTAATTTTAATGTGTTCCAGTTGATCAATCTTTTCCATAGTGCTTAGTGCTGTTGAATACATCTTTGCTTATCCAAAATTTATGAATATATTTTCCTGTTATCTTCCAGAAAGTTATTACTTTACTTTTGAAATTTACTATAATTAGCTTAAAATTGAATTCTTTGTATATGGCTTGTGATAGGGGCAAGCCTTTCCTTCTTCACCTTTCCTGTCCAATAGTCAAATATCTAATAGGTGCAGCTCAGTTTAGAAAAAGATTGTTCACTATTTTCACTGTTGTACTGCGCCACCTTTGTTACAAATCAAGTGATCATAACTATCTACAACTTACAGTTTTGATCTGTTTATCTGTTCTTGACTCTTGACTCTGTAGAGCCTGACATTATATATTATATATGGTGTTTGTGTGTATGTATTTATTTAATAAATGTGAATACAGTAAGGCATAGTTTACTAAAAAGATACAGGATAATTCTTCTAGGTTGATTCAAGTAGCATTAGGAGGACAGATACCAGGCATTTGGAGTGAATAATATCCAGATCCAACAAGGTGAGTTTTTGTCAAAATAAATAACTTTATGATACATCTTGATATCTGATGATTTAAGTCTTCTAACTCTGTTCTTCAAGGATTGTCTTGTCTGTACCTGGTCTTTTGCATTTCCACATAAAATTTGAAAATCAATTTGTTAATTTCCACAAAAAGTGCTATGAATTTTTAGTCAAGATCACATGGTATTTACATATTAGTTTATGGAAACAGATATCTTTACAATATTGAGTCTTCTAATCCCTGACATTTTTATTTTTCCACATACTTAGTTATCTTTTAATTTCATTCAATAATGAGTTAGAGTTTTATGTGAAGAAGTCATATATTCAATATCATCATCATCATCAATTTCTAGCTAAATTTAACTGTGATTACAAATCATTTTTTTCGTGATTTTAGTCCTTTGAAATTTGTTGAGATTTGCTTTATGATCCAGCTTATGGTCAATTTTGGTTAATGTTATTTTGAAAAGAAGCATGTTATGTATTTGGTGGATTTAATATTCAATACATCAAGTGGTCAGTTTTGTTAATGATGTTCAAATTTTCTACACATTTACTGGATCTTCTCATACTTGTGCTATTAATTATTAAGAAAGACTAACTGAATATATTAATAGTAAGAAAAAAGAAAGGTGTATTAAAATGTTCCACCATAGTTGTACATTTATTTATTTCTCCTCTTATTTCTGTTTATTTTTATTTTATAGCTGAATTTCTAGTGTGCATTCATTTAACATTTTTATATCTTCTTGGTGGATTGATGTTTTGCTCTTATGAAATGTCTCTTTTTATTTATATTGATATTTTTTTACATGTATGAAACTAAATTTAATTACTTTTATATGTTTCTTAAAATATAGTTGACATACAATATTAAATTAGTTTCAGATGTACAATATAGTGATTCAACAATTATATACATTACAAAATGTTTACCATCATATATATACTTACCATCTGTCACCATACAATGTTATTAAAATTTTATTGACTATATTCTCCTGATACTGCACTTTTCATCCCCATTTCATTTTGAAACTGGAAATTCCTACCTCTTAATCCCCTAATGAATACATTTTTAATTTTTTACTTTTTGGAGAAAATTATAAAACTTTATTGAAGGACATTTAAAGAGGCTAATGAATACTTTTTAATTAAGCATTTTTTGTTTGATATTTGTACAGTTACACAAGTGTAGTCTTGTTAATGTTTGTGTGATGTGTTTTTCCCCCTCCCTTTATTTCCAACTCTTTTTTTTTTTTTAAAGATTTTATTTATTTATTTGACAGAGAGAGATCACAAGTAGGCAGAGAGGCAGGCAGAGAGAGAGAGGCGGAAGCAGGCTCCCTGCTGAGCAGAGAGCCCGATGTGGGACTCGATCCCAGGACTCTGAGATCATGACCTGAGCCGAAGGCAGTGGCTTAATCCACTGAGCCACCCAGGCGCCCTATTTCCAACTCTTATATATTTATGTATTTAAAGTTTCTGTCTCATAAGCAGTAGGCCAAATTCTAAGATGACCTTGGATGACCTGATTCTCACTCTCATACAATCTTCTTTCGCTGAGTAAGAGTGGAAACTTGAATATAATGAGATCTCAGGCTCCTAATTATGTTATGTTATATGACAAAATAATCTTTGCACATGTAATTATCAGTTGACTTTGAGTTAACCAAATGGGTATCGAGGTCAGCCTAACCTATCATATAATCCCTTTAAAAGCAAAATGTTTACAGGTGAGCAGCAGAGAAGTCAGAGAGAATCCAAACATGAGAAAGATCAGAGCAAAAGAGATAGTCCATCAGTGGTTCTGAAGACAGAGGGGACCAGCTAGAAAGGATCTGCGAACGATCCCCAGGGGACATCAGTAAGAAAAGGAGTGACAGAACACTGGTTTCTACCAGCAGTATCAAGGAGCTTGGAAGCACACTTTCCCAGACCCCCCAGATGAGAGTGAAAGCTGGCTCCTACCTTCAAGTATTATTTCTGCCACATTCTTTCTCATCCTTTTTTCTTGAATTGTGTGTGTGTGTGTGTGTGTGTTTTTGTGAAAGACAGTCTTGTTTACCATTACTCTTAAAGTGTAGCTCTTCAGAAATCCCTAATATGAAATCCTCTCATGTCTGTCAAATTCTCTTTTTTTTTTGGCAGCATGGAACTCAATATTTTGGTTCCACCTCTTCTATGAACTCTCAAAAGCTCTGCTTGACTTCTCAGCTTCTCAGCTACTGTTTTCTGCTCAGCTTTGTAGCCTCTTAAATTACTCTTCCTTTGGAATCATCATTATTCTGAAGGGAAAAGAAAGTATAAAATTTCAGGGTAATCTTTCTGGTCTTTCTTTACCTAGGGTTCTTGGTCCCTGGAAGTCCTCAGTGCCTTGGAATTTTTCTGATGCATTCAAACATCTTTCTGTCTATCTAGATCTAGCTCTATATTTAGATATATATCATCGATCAATCTATATCATTTATCTATAGTGATTGATCAATCGATTGATCGATCTACTTTTGGGTTTTCTAATTTTTCTCTGTATAAGATTAGTCTAAAACAAATTGTCTTTACTGGAAAGAAAAACTTATTTCAAACATTATTTGTAATATCAAAATATTGGATATAATTTAAATGTTTTTTTGTGGAAAGGGAGATGGCTAAATAGATTATGATACTATCAATCAATCAATCCTCTGTAGTTGGTCAAAGAAAAAGACCAAGTTAACCCTGCACATACTGAAGTATATATATTGACATGAAAAGCTGTCTGTAATATAACATTAAGTGAAACAATTCAAATTCCAGAACAATAGACATACATAAACCTGTCTTTTGTGACAGAAACAAAATACTCTTTAAAAAAGTTTGTATGTCTGTAAGTGTGTGTTTATATGGGCATAGATATTTGGGAGGGATTGACATACAGTGATTAAATATTAATATTTAGTTACTCTTAAAAAGTAGGACGAGATGAGTTGAGAGGGAAAGTTTTTATCTTTTCTCTGTACTCCAGGGAAGTATTTGAATTTGGGGGCACTTCCATTACTTCTGGTTTATATTTCTAAAAAAATAAATAAATAAAGTAAAATATTTTAATGAGCTTACATGAAAATATATGCCCTTGATCCAAGTAAGTTTTGGTTACTTCTATATCTTAAAGAAATATTTGTATGCTAAAGCTCCTTCACCTCTGAGACTTCACCAGGTGTACCTAGGCACTTTTCTTCTTTTGATTACATAAAGTATATAGCATCAAACTGGTTCTTAGCTATGTGGCTAAACAGTATTGACATCTTTAATCTGTTGCATCAATCTAGTTTGAATAAATGATTTTGGTATTTTCAACTAAGACCATACACTGATTCTACCAAGTACAGTGAGCTTTTCATCAGTTTCAATTAATAGTTGAGAGCAGTACTAGAAATGGTCAGGTGCATGGGAATGGCCATCCGAGTAGCTTTAGGTTTAGTTATGCACTGTGCAGCTAGTCTCCTAATTTAACTCCAAATTTTTCTCAATAACCTTATAACAAAGTTACACAAATTCACCCACCCCAGGCAGCCATTCCACAGGGTAACAGGAACCCAAAGGAGGAATTCTGAGTTTGTAAGTATGGACTCAACTTGTTCTAAGAACTCAGAACATCATCTCACCATAGTTCCAGTTACTTCTTGTACCAAGAACATAAATTCTTTATTGAATTCAGAAGTCGGACCAGTATTGTTCCAAAAGATAGAGAGCACCACTGAATTTTATATTAGATTGGAAAGAAACATGGTCTATTTATGCTTCTTGCAAAATCAGTTCCAAGTGTAGCTCAATATATATAACCTGAAACAAAGCATGAAAATTTTCTTTCCTGTACAACAAAACATATTGTGTGATTTCTTTAACAGTAAGCTCTCTTAATGAGTTTTATATAAAAATCAATATATATGACAACTGAGCAAAGTATAGCAATATGTATATTATTTTAAAAATATAGGATGTCTGTGGTATAAGCACAAAATTCTTATATCACTTGGGGGTTGAATTTGGCTGGCATTATTATTCTCTAACTTGCATGAAGTCCAGAGGTAGTCAGGATAGAGCTGGTGCAGCCACTCTGCAGGTCTCATGGACCCAGGCACTTCCTACCTTTCTGCTTTGCCATCCTCATTTGCTATTTTGATCCTTTTGTCAAGAGATAGACTATGTCCATGTTGTAGGAAGGTGGACGGAGTAGCGAAGGACAAAACGAGAAGGGAAAGGCCAACCATGTTGGTCTCTATCAAACTAGTCAATATCTTCTAATTTTGTCTCAGTGTCAAGGAGCATGCCACAAGACCCAAGGGCAGGAGAAGCTGGGGCATATGGTTTTTAGCCAGGTGCATTTTCACCACCACCACAATGAGGACTGTGGTTTTTCTTAGCAGGGGAGAAAAAAAAGAGGGGGGGGGATATTATCTAGGGAACCAGAACCAGCAGTCTCTGTCATGTTCTTTATCTTTATAGGACAAATGTTTTACATTATTTCATTGAGTTCAATGCTTATACCAGGAATGAATTCAATCCAGGTAAGAGAAAGTGTTTGAACACTTGATCAGGATTCATAATAGTAACTACAACTGACACTTTATGTCTCATATCTTGAAAAAGTTTTAATACCATGCCGGTTGAATTCTATAAAAACACAATGAGACTGGTAGGAGAGACATCATAATCTAGTTAGACTTAAGAGGAAACTGAAGACCAGAAAGATTAAATCACCTGACCAAAACCTTACAGAAAATATGTTAATTTAAACCTAGATTTTTGACTCCAAAAATAGGATGATGGAATTTAATTATTTATTGTTATTCTGGTACACCTTTATTAGGAATATCATAATTTTTCTGTCATTGTTAAGCCCTTTCTCAAAATATATTTCATTCTGCATATTTCCTCTGATGGACCAACTCCTATAGGGAGAAAGATGGCACATCCTTATGCTCCAGAAGTGTGAAGTTTGGATCAATTTCATGCATCTTTTAAACCCTTCTGGATGACACCTGTTCCCTCAAAAATGCCCTATTTATCCATGTTCCCATGCAGCTAAACATCATGTGGGCCTATAAGTGATGTGAAGGCACACACTTCCTTAATAATCAGCTTTCCAGCTGAGAGCAGATGGTTTGTATTTCACACCGTCATGGCCCAGTCCTTGACAGCTGTTAGAATATGGCAAGATAACCATAGTGCCATTTGGGTAATCTTAGAAATGTATAGTAAATAGGCTGCTTAATGTTGAGAAACAGCTATTTGTCTCATCTTTGTATATATAACCAGGGTTGTTTGGTTGTAGTATTCCCAAATAGAAGGTGGTAATGTTCCTGATGTTAAACCTGCCTGTTTTCAAGATCTTCCTTTCCCAAACTCTCCTCATTGTGTGTGTGTGTGTGTGTGTGTGTGTGTGTGTGTGTATCCAGTATGTCACAGTATAAGAGCATAAAGGTATAAAAAGACCCCAACACTTCTCTTTTTAAAACCATACCCCGAAATTTCAGACAGAGTTGAAGCACAATTATCCCATCCCATTTTTTACAGTTCTGCAGATACGAGGTGTCTACAGCCTCCTAAATGAATCATTTTATTTATTTATTTATTTATTTATTTATTTATTTATTTGACAGAGAGAGAATGATCACAATTAGGCAGGGAGGCAGGCAGAGAGAGGGGGAAAGCAGGCTTCCCACTGGGCAGGGAGCCCGATGCGGGGCTCGATCCCAGGACCCCGAGATCATGACCTGAGCTGAAGGCTGAGGCTTAACCTACTGAGCCACCTGGGTGAATCATTTTAGTATGCATTAGGTCCTTCACGGAGAGTTTTATGTATGAATATCTTCATTTACATTCCAGATGTGTGTGTGTGTGTGTGTGCATTTGCACACATGTGTCTGTGTGTTGTGGCATCTAAGCAAGTTTGGTGAATATTCTCCATCAGGATTATCAGTTTTTACAATGGAGGGGACTGAATTTCTAGAGTAGTTTGCCCCTGGTCAAGCAACATAGTCAAATGATATGGTGGTAATTAGCACCTTTAAAATTAGTAGCTTTTAACATCTAGGTTATTTCTTGGTAACACCATGTGTTCGTTGGGAACCAGCTGACTCCGGTCTGCATCACAGTTGTCCACATCCTGGACCTGGCTGCTGGAGCAGCTCCTATCTGGATCTATGGCAGAATGAAGAAGCCATGTGGGGAAGTAGACACTAAAGTTTCTGATCAGATGTGCAGCATATAACTTGAGCTCAAATTCCATTAATCAAAGTAGGTCACATGCTCATGCCTTGGTTCCTGGAGAGAAAGAAACCTGCCAGAAAGAACCAGATATTGAAGACACTGAAATAATGACCCCAGCCCAGCTCCCTTATCCCCAGAAATGTTGTACACTCTTCTTTGTACATGGAAAGTACATTATCCCTCCCACTAGAAATAGAATCCCTTCTCCATGGCTTTAGCCATAGGTGCTTCCACATCCAGGTTCTCTGAGTGACGCCTGGCTTTCTCATCTGGTCTGGAGGTAGCTCCTTTTGTTTAGGAGACAAGTGCCTTCAAAAGACAAGTTATCTTCCCTGTCACAGACTCCATTTTCAGTGGAGGAATGGAGACAGGGCAACAGCTATAAATACTCTTGTGACATGTGGGAAACACAGAATAGTCATTGGTTTGGAACCAATTCTGAAATCTCCCTGTGCAGACATTAGGATGAGACTCTACCCAGAATTGGCTGCATATTCGTAGGAAACAGTGAAAAATGAAGATGCAGAGCCCCTTGTTCAAAAAAATTGTAACAAGAGCATTAATCCAAGCACAGGATCCTTTTGAGCTCGGGGCCCTTTACTACCGCACAGGTCGTACAACCATGAAGCAAGCACTGTCCTTCAGAAAGTTCTTTGACGAGGTGCTCATTCCTCTTCTGGTGGGGACGGCAGCTGCCTCGAACTTCGCTCCCAGTAGCTTTTGGCTTTACCCTCTAGGAGCTCTTCTCCATGTTCCAGTATTCTTTTTTGGCTACATTGGAAGAAGGCATTGAGGGAAATTACTCTTGGGAGCTGATGAGATTTCTTACTTTGCTTCCTGTTCATAAGGGTTAGAGGTCCAAGGGCTATGCTGATGTTTGAAAAAGCAGTATCTTTAGTCCAGCCTAGAGATTTGGGGAAGTCTAACTATTGTATTAGTTTCTTGGGGTTGCCATAATAAATTACCACAAATTAAGTGGCTTAAAACAAGAGAAACATATTCTCTCACAGTTCAGGAGATCCTAAGTCTGAAATCAGGTCCTGGCAGGGGTGGTGCCTTCTGGAGGCTTGGAGGACAAATCTGTTCCATGGCTAGCTGCTGGTTGCTGCTGGCAATCTTTGGCATTCCTTGGCTTGTAGCTGCATCATTCGAGTCTCTGCCTCCATCCTCACACAGTGTTGTCCTGTGTGTGTCTCTGTCTATATCTAAATTTCCCTCTTCTTACAAGGACGATAGTTATTAGATTGGGTGTTTTTATAGAAACTGAATTAGGTGTCCTAAATCAAGATAACTTCATCTTGATGACATCTGCAACGGCCCTATTTCTAAATAAGATCAGATTTGCACATTTCAGGTGGGCGTGAATTTGGGGGTGGTGGGACTGTTCAAACCAGTACTACTGTCATAGATTAAGCCAGATTCCAGAAAACTTCAAGTGCCTAAAGCCATACCTGCAGTTCTTTTCCATATGATCTTGTTCATGGGGACTTTATTTCCGGTATTTTGCATCACGAAGGGATTTTTCTTATTTCTATACCCGTAGTTAATTCATTCAGAAAATTTTAACAATGAATGTGAGGATTATATCTTTCATTTGATACCTTTCATGAAGTTTTCATCACTCATTGTCACTAAAAATCTTCCTGATTTTCTTTTATACTATTTGCCATTGAGAAGGATGTACCTCTCCAACTATGGAAGCCCTGTCTTAATCTGCTCAGAGTACCGCAACAAAGTATCACAGACTGTGTGACTTAAATAATGGAAATTTATTTCTCACAGTTCTGGAGGCTGGAAAGTCTAAGATCAAGGTGCCAGCAGATTCAGATTCAGTTCTTGATAAGGACTCTCTTCCTGAATTACAGATGGCTGCCTCCTCACCATGTCCTCATATGGCAGAGAGACAGCAAGCAAGCTCTGTGGTGTGTTTTTTTTTTTTTTTTCTTAAATGGACACTAACTCCATTTTAATAGCCCTACCATCATAATCTCTACCAACCCTAATTATCTCCCAAAGACCCCATCTCCAAATACCATCACACTGACGATGAAGGCTTCTATATAGGAATTTGGGGGGAACATGATCCAATCCATGAAGTTTTCAAATTGTTGTACTCTATGTTTCCTTTTATTCCTGCATACATCTAGGTCAATTCTTTTCTTAGATTTCCTTCTTTCAGTATCTTATCAAATGCAGTTAATTGTAGCTCAACAGATTATACTAAGATTCTGATTTTTAGTTTCTCCACACAGAGCTAAAAGCTGGTTCAGTGCATTACTGCTTTGTAAGATACCAAGGTGGCCATTTAAGCGAAGTTTGACTGCTACGCAATGCCATCCATCCAATCCCTGTTATCATCTTCTTGGCTACCTCTGCCTGGCTCCTCATTAAAATCACACATTTTAGTAAAAATTTTATGGCAGTGTGCCAAAACATTTCAGTGATAAGGAAGTCTTTTAATTAGTAGTGCTGGGACAACTGCATTTCTATACACAAAAGAATGAAGTTTGACCTCTTCCTCACACCATATGCAAACATTAATTGAAAATGGATCATAGACATCACTGTATAAGAATGAAAATGATAAAACTCTTAGATGAAAAATAGGAGTGCATCTTTATGACTTTGAATTAGGAAATAGTTTCTTAGACGTGATACCAAAAGTAAGTGACAAAATAAATTAATAAATTGCACTTCCTCAAAAATTTTTAAAAGTTTGTGATTCAAATGACACCATCAAGAAAGTGAAAGACAATCTACAGAATGGGAGAAAGTATTTGTAAATTATGTATCTGATAAGGGAATTATATCTAGAATATATAAAGAACTCTTAAAACTCCATAATAAAAAGACAGATAATATAATTTATAATGGGCATATAATTTGAATAGATAGTTCTCCAAAGAACATACACAAAAGGCCAGTAAGCACATGAAAAGATGTGGCCATCATTAGTCATTAGAAAAATATGAATCAAAAGCACAATGAGGTATCACTTCACTTCCACTAGGATGGTCAGAATCAAGAAGCATATAATTACGAGTGTTAACAAGGATGTGGAGAAATTGAAACCTTCATATGCTGATGGTCAGAATGAAAAATGGTGCAGCCCCTTTGGAAACAGTCTGGCAGATTCGCAAAAATGTAAACATAAAGTTACCATAAAACCCAGCAATTCCATTCCAAGGTATATCTGCAAGAGAATTCAAAATGTATGTGCATGTAAAAACATGTACACGGATATTAACATAGAATAATAACTATGAAGTATAAACAACCAAAATGTTCACCAACTGGTGAATGCATAAACAAAATGTGGTTTATTAATATGATGAAATTATATTTGGTGATAGAAAAGAATGAAATACTGATACATGCTACAACATTGATATATTTTGAAAACGTGATATTTTATGATTTCCTTCATATGAAATGTCCACAATGGGCCAATCTATAGAGACAGGAAGTAGATTAGTGCTTGCCAGGGGTTGAGGGAGAAATGAGGAGTAACTGCTAATGGGCATAGAATTTCTTTGGGGGATCATAAAAATGTTCTAAAATTAGTGGTGATGGTTGCACAACTCTGTGAAAATGCTAAAAACCGCTGAAATGTACACTCTGAAAGGATGAGTTTCATGTCCTGAGAATTGTGTCTCAATAAAGCTATTATTTTTAAGAATGTTATGGCATAGTTCCATAGCTGTACTTTTTTCTTTTCTTTCTTTTTTTTTTTTTTTTAGCAGTCATGATAGGTGTTATACTGTGATAACAAACAACTCCAGAATCTCTATGGCCTGTAACAATTTATCTCTAACTTATGCTCTATTTTGATCATACATTGTCAGGAGATTCTGATCTGTTTCTTCTCTTTTTCTTCTCCTATGGTGATACAAAGTATATACCGGCTCTTGAAGCTTCTCTCTGGAAGTGACACATGCTAATTTTGCTCATGTTGACCAAAGGCAGATTCCCTGGCTATGCTTGAGTTTTACTAGGTAGGAAAGGACGAGCCCACCATGCACTCTGAAGCAGAGAAAACAAAAGTATTTGTGTGCACCCTAAGGAGTATCTCTCTACGTGAACAGATTATAGGTTGCTCTGCTTATTTTGCAGTTACATCTAATTTTCATAGTTGTTTGTGTCTTTCGTATGCGAGGTAGTTATTACTGTGTAATAGACTACTTCCAAACACAGCATCCTATAATAAGAAGCACTTTTTTCTTGCTCGTGGGTCTGTAGGTTGACCAAAGGCAACCTACATGGCATGGGAAGGGGACGTCTTTGCTAATTAATAATCTCGTCTCCCTTATTAGGTGTCAAGCCTTGTTCCAAGCATTTTCACACATGAGCACTCACTTTCCTCTTACTACAAACCCAAGAGGTAGGTGCTATCCATTATTTTTCTCCATTTTACAAAGGAACACTCTGGGGAGCAGAGAATGTAAGTCATTTGCAAATGAGGAACTTATGATACGAACAAGAAAAATATGAACATATTTCTTACATTTTTCTATCCATCAGTTTTTTAGTCACTTTGCTGTATACCCACTAAAATAAGTCCAAAACTTAGATTGATAATATTCTAACTTTTTAAAGAAAGAAGATAACACCTTTCAACTAAAAAAAAAATTGCAAAAATACTGCTTATCAGTAGTCAAACTTTCATATTCAGTAAGGGAAGAAAGGTAGTATGGGCAAAATAATGACAGATTCCCTCTTAGAATAATTTCTATTTTATTAATCATAATGACATCTATATATAAATGTAGCATAACTGTATGCATGCGTGTGTGTGTGTGTGTGTGTGTGTGTGTGTGTGTGTGTGTGTCTGCACAAGACATTTATTCCACAGACAATACTTGAGATCTATTTGGATTTTTTAACTTTCCCAGGTGTCTGAGTTCTACTAGTCAGGAATGACATATCTATAATATGGAAATATTCTTCTGTATATCTTTTCTCAGTTTACATGAATGTAACTCTATGAAAATAGAAAACTAATGACTCAGTTAGAAATAATGTTTCACTACAAATGCTGGATATGTAATAATTCCCTTGCCTTGGCTCATAGTGTCTGTGAAAGGGGTGACTGGGTATGTATGGTAATTCTTCTTTACTAAAGGAGTAAGGAAACGAGGGAGGGATCTAATTATTTTTAAAAAATTATTGATTTATTTTAGAGAGAGTGTGAGAGCGCACATGTGTGGGTTGGGGAGGGAAGTGGGGTAAGGAGAGGGAGAGAATCTCAAGCAGACTCTGTCCTGAGTGCAGAGCCCATCATGGGGCTCATTCTCAGTACCCTGAGACCATGAACTGAGCCAAAATCAAGAATCTGATGCTCAACCGCCTGAGCCACTCAGGTGTCCCCTCACCTTTCTTTTTAAGTCATTATTTATTTTTCCTCAAGAGTAATCAAACAGAATTCCCTAGGTCAAATTTTATTTTTAGTCAGTACATCTCTCATAAATAATAGAAGCAAAGGTTGAAGTATTTGATACTTCTGTTAAAAAAAAAAAACAAAAAAACGATAGGGGTGCCTCCGTGGCTCAGTGGGTTAAGGCCTCTACCTTTGGCTCGGATCATGGTCCCAGGGTCCTGGGATTGAGCCCCATGTGGGGCTCTCTGCTTACCAGAAAGCCTGCTTCCCTCTCTCTGCCTGCCTCTCCGCCTACTTGTGATCTCTCCCTCTGTCAAATAAATAAATAAAATCTTTAAAAAACAAAAAAGATAGCAAGGAAGCTAAATATATTATAATTAGAAAACTACTTCTGGAGTGGGTGATGGTAAAAAGAAAGTTATTTTGCAAAGCTTGCTGGAGAGGAAGGTGGTTGGATGGAGTGATGTTATGAGGCACAGAGCAGGAAAGATCCCAAACTTAGCTTTCTGGTATCATTCAATTAAAGTGGAAGTTCACACTGATCATAATATTAAAAATAGATGTAAAATTTTTCAAGACTTTTTCCAGGACAGAGAGGTTTCTCCCTTTCTCCCTTTGTTTCCAACATCTGAGTACTTTTTTTTTTTTAGGTCTAACTGGTTTTCAAATCTATAGTTAATTAACATGTCTATGAAGCAGAGATTGTGCTTGAACAAACATGTGCACTCACTTATTGGAGTAGATGGGACATGGGTATGATGGACCTAATTGAGACACTTGGTTTCCATATGTGTTTGGGAGGAGCATGAAAGTTGGGCCCTGGCTTTAAAAAATACGATGTATTCAAATTGTTACACAAGTAATACTGGTTCAATATAACAACTTTTGAAACCTGAATCAAAAAGCAAAAAGAAACAATAATGCAGATATATATCATCTTGATCCTACAACCCAGAGACAGCACTATTAACATTTGGGTGTATAACCTTCCAGGTTCTTCCTTTACAAATATAATTTATAAATGTTTCACATTTAATATATTTGCAAAGTTGTTTTGTTTTGTTTTAGTATTCATTGTTTGGGTCAATCTTCCATACACATTTGTCCAGTTATTTCCTTAAGATAATTTTCTGTAAGTAGTTGGATAGAAAGAGATGCTGGGACTGGAACTAGACCACTCATTCTCAGTGTGTGGTTCCTGAACCCTCGTTATCAACATCACCTAGGAACGTTTTAGAAATGCAAGATCTTTCATCCACTCCAGAACTACTGAATCAAAACCTAGAATGGCATCAAGAAATCTGTTTTTAAAAGCCCTTCAGGGAGCTTTGGTTCAGACTCAAATTATTGAAACACTTAGGTTGACTTAAGGTACAAAATTGTATCTCCTAAAGTTAGCACCTGAGCTGCCTTGCTGTCTAGTAAAGACTCATGTGAACTTCGTTCATACTGTAGTCTGTATGTAGGGGTTGGGAATGTTCCAGAGACAGTTTCTTCCATTTCTACTATTTTTTTTTTTCCTCTGAAATCACTTTCTCTAGTTGGTTTGGGTATTTGATTTCATTGCAGTTACTTTCTTCAGTATCTGATGATCCTTTACAGTCCTTTCCTACTTATGATTGAGACACTAAAAAGCTGATTGGAACTCTCTGTGCATCACTGACTGGCAGGCTTTACTCTGTATCCAGAAGGCAGGCTGCTGCAAAGTCTTAGCCCCAAGATCAGTATGTATAGGTGTTTTCTCTTGTACTGGCCAGATTCTCAGAGGAATTCTCCAGAGAACTATGTGGAGGGATATGACCTTGGTTTGCAGCATTTTCTGAGCTGAACAGAGAGAGGGGACCATGGGTTCTTGGTCTTTGATTTGTATACACTGCTTAATTCCTTTTCTTCAGGACAATGCCTTTAGCTGACTCAGGCTCTCTTTCCAGTCCTTCTCTCCAGAGAACAAATGTGTTTTCTGTCAGATTGCAGAGAGTAGTCTCATGGCTGCATAGGCTGTGGGATGATACCTTGTGTCTCAGATATTCCTTTTGTATTCATATAAATTTCTGTCAGAGAAATCTGGTATGTGAAATGCTTCATTCTTCTGAAAAAAAAAAAAAAAATCAGAGTTCCATCTCCAGTCCCCAGATAGAGAACTTGAAGCCTTATTCGTACTTTCATATTGATCATTTTTCTATATCTATCTATCCTCTATCTATCTAGCTAGCTAGCTATCATCTATGTATCTACTACCTACACCTTGATACCTCTTTATATCTGTGATTCACTTAGTTCCATTAATGATAAATCAATTGAGCTGCTAAGAAAAACTCTCTCATTTTTTTAAAAAGATTTTATTTATTTATTTGACGGAGAAAGAGAGAGAGAGAGAAACAGAGAGAAGCAGACTCCCACTCAGCAGGGAACTGGATCCTGGGACCAGAGATCATGAGCTGAGATAAGGGCAGACACTTAACTGACCTGACCAGCCAGGTGCCCCTGCCTCTCTCTCATTTGAAAGGAGATACACCCTAATCACAACAGGAAATGTTGCTGTCTACTATCTCTCACAGTCTCATTCCTGTACTCTGTTTCTTCATAATTCTTAAAATCTGAAGACATCTCTAGGCTTTTTCACTGTAATGCCACCACAATTTGTCTTATTTTAGGAGTACTGCAAGATTCTAGCTGTCCCCTGCCATTTCCATTGCTTCCAAATAACTCCTTTCTTCACTTCTTTAAATTCTAGTGTTTGGTAACACCATTGTCCTCTCTGTTGCCTGAGTGTCCTACGATATCGGAATCTGGCTTTAGTTCCCCCGGGGTTATGTGCCAGCCTGACTTGTGCAGGTTTGTTTATTTTTCTGACAAAGTATCCACCTTGAAAGATCTAGGGTTGGAATGATGACTCGAAGTGTTTTGAAAGAAGCACAATCCTGGAATTGTATTAGTATTGTTGTTACTACTTGGTGATTTCCCGGTTCAGAGAATTTTTTAATTAGGCAGGGAGGATAGGAGAGGCTAAAGAGGTACATCGGGGTTAAGAATGATGAATTTTGCTAACACTCAGAAATGGAAAAGGCATTCGTGTGTCTAGTATTAAACCTGAAAAAATTGACCTTAACATGAGGAAATAATCCTCAAGGTTAAAGACCATCCAGATTTTTCTCTGTTGATAGATACTTAGCTGGCCTTATTGGTGATGACTAGTGATTAAAATAAAAAGAAAATGAAACATGGAAAGGGGGGTAATAGTTGCGGACTCAGAAAAAGAACACACTTCTGAGAAATACCAGTGACAGATTCAGAGCAGACTTTCCAGACATTGTTTGAAAAGGTCAATAAAGTGTAAGAAAAGAGCATATTCTAAAGTAGGGACTAGGAACCAGAAGAAGAGATCAAAAGGCAAAGGTCTGAGAGAAGACAATAGGAGACAAAATGGAGGATGGTGAGTTAAAGAAATATTCCAGGAAAAATTAAAAACCTGTAGTACAATTCAAATGCAAATATGGGGGATTAAAATGAAAAGTTAAGGGGTGCCTGGGTGGCTCAGTGGGTTAAGCCGCTGCCTTCGGCTCAGGTCATGATCCCAGGGTCCTGGGATCAAGCCCCACATCGGGCTCTCTGCTCAGCAGGGAGCCTGCTTCCCTCTCTCTCTCTGCCTGCCTCTCCATCTACTTGTGATCTCTGTCAAATCAATAAAAAAAATGAAAAGTTAATGCTGTGGCTCATGGAATCATGATATCTAGGGAAAATTTGATTATGTTTCGCAGAATTCAGAGGAGACAGACAATGAAATAAACATTACTAGAAACTAAAAGATCATATAAGAAAGAGAACACAAACTTACACATAAATATTTGGCAGTTTTAAAGAAGGCATCAAAACAAATACAATAGGCTCAGTTATTAATTATAAATAAAATAGAAGTCTTCAGAGCTATAGACATAATCAAATATCATAAAACTCACACTTACATACACATATACATATAAAAAATGAGTCAGGAATTACACCGGAAATACAAGTGCACTTAAGTACTCAGAATTCCTTAATTAGATAATCTCAATTAAAATAAATATTTTATTTGTTGTTAAAAAGTGCATTTCATTTTATTAAAAAGTATGCTATTAAATTGGAAATAGACGTATCTTTTGTAACATAAAGAATAATGTTTTTCAAAGGAATAACATTTTTCTGAAAAATACTAAATTGGGTCCAACATTATACTCCATGCAACCTTGGAAGCATTTCCATTAACATGATAAAAAGACAATGGTCTTCATAAATATTCTTATTATTCAAATTATGTTCTGGAATTTCTAGATGATAAAATAAGATGAAACAAAATAAGTGAGGTAAATATAATGGAAGGAAAATTAAACATTTAACATCATCCATCGACAACCGGTGAAAAGAAGTAGAATGCCGAGAGGTCTGTGAACAAAATTAACCTGCGTCTACGCACATATGTGTGTATGTGATCCTCTTGTTCTTGATTTTATTCCACTATTTCCTTCATTCTTTTGAGCATTTTAAGTGGTTTTACATTATGATGTATTTCATATTTCATCAGTAGATGTTGTAATTCCTTTGAGGCGAATCCTCCCATTTCTGAGTTCTGTTAACTGACTTTCTTGGCACTGAATTTTCCTCAGATGTTCTGTCATCTCGTCTGTATGCTAACTTTACATGGGATTTAGCTTTCCTAGGATTTGGGGACACATATCCTGGGCTGTGTAAGTCTCATTATAGAGACGGATGTAAGTTTGTGGCCATTCATTTTCTACCTAATCCCCACCTCTGAGCCTGTTTGTATCTGGGTGCCTCGGTTTGAGGTTTCCTCACAGGCTGGTCAGGATGAATTCATCAACAACATTGCCTACAGATTCTAATTTTTAATGATTTTAATGATGAGTCAGCTTCCATCAGCAACCTGGAGAAAGGCTTTTGTCGAGAAACAAGGACTGGTGGGGGAGAGTCTTAGGGTTGCATTTTGCAGGCAAGCAGGATTTCCCACACCTGAGTTCCAGGCTATTTCCGAGTGAGGATGCGTGGGCCAAAGCCATATGCAGTGGATTCAGCTTCAGCCCGGGGGTAGGATTCTAGGTCTTACTCTTACTCCATGGGCTGCCTCTTTTCTTCTGTTTCTGTTTATTGCCATAAAAATACATATTTTCGCCAGAATTTTTATATATTTGGTGACGGGGTAGGATATTGGTGAGTGAACCATATTTCCCAAGAGCTCAAAATTTCTTTTCTTTCTGACATCTTGTAGTCTGAGGTTGACTAAAATACACTGAACACATATCTACCACTTGTCTGATAGCTTCTGCTCTTGTCCTACTTTTTGTATCTAAGATCTCCAAAAGGTCTAGAATGCTCCATAGCTTCTCATTTTTTTTTTTTGTGCGAATTCAGTTATCAAAGTTTTAGAGAATGTTTGGAAGGGAAAGTAGAGGGAAAAGACAAAATTAGAGTGTCTGTACACAAAATAGGAAGTCACTAGTGAAAAGCACATAATGCATTCTGATTTAATCAGCACCAAGAACAAGAAAACATTCAATGAAAATGCAGGGTGATGAATTTACAGCAGCTAAATGAAATATGTGCTTTCACAGCACACAGCAAGTCTGTTGAATTCTTCTTTGGGAAATCACGATGCAAATAATACAATATCCGTTGCTCTGATTCCGATCTCTGCCACCTGCATCATCCCTTCAGTTTGGGTCAGTCCATTAGTCAGGAGATGAGTGTCGGTGAGTCTCTGAGATGCCAACACTACCCTGGAAGGAAGATGAGAGACTTTGGTCAAACCCAGTCATCAGCACTTTGTCCAATTCTTGCAGGCTTTATGAGGAGGTTAATCACACAGCAGTTTGTTTTCTTGTATGTATGCCAACATTTCCCCCCAAATCTTAATTTATCCTTGATCTGTGGTTATTGTGGAGTTCTTTCTTTCTTTCTTTCTTTCTTTCTTTCTTTCTTTCTTTCTTTTTTTTTTTTTTTTTTTTGCCTCATAAATCATGAAGATCCTCAGAAACACAGCTATGCTTCCGTGCACTGGGGAAGTCAAAATCATAGATTTTCCTCTACTGCTTTTTACTATAAAGACCTGATCTGACCAGGGAACTGTATGGGATGAGACATTGTGAACTTTGCTTTGGAATGTATGTCCTTTATTTCTGGTCTTTTGCCTGACCAGACTCTTACCAGGTGTATTACACAATTTAAAATTCCTGCATAAGTTAAAGTGGCTGTAGGGATCAGTGCCACTTTGCCACCTCTGCTAAAGACTCAGACATTTAACTTTTTTTTTTTTTTTTTGCCTTAAAGGTCCATTTCTTTTTATTCAGGAATGGAACTATAATTGGCTAAGAAAAATCCAGCCTCTAGCATTTCACGTTCAAACTTTTGCATTTGAGAACAAGTTACGTAGGTGCTTTTAATTTGTTCTGAATTCTGAAACCATTTTAAAGCTTCAAATACTAAATAAAATATGTCAGAGTGAGAAATATTACTTCATGCTGTTTTACTTTTGCTATACATTAATCAGAAAGTTATAAAAGCAGCTCATTTGCTTGGAAATAATTAAACATCCATCAATAAGGGGTTGGTTCAAGGGTCAGCAAATTGCAGCCTGTTTTTGTAAACATGTTTCATCTAGAACCCAGGCAAGCCCATTAGTTTACATATTGTGTCTGGTTCCTTCTGTACTTGAGTGGCAGAGTTGAGTAGTCAAAAGAGAAATGATACAGCAAGCAGAACTTAAAATGTTACTATCTGGTCCTTTAAGAAACATTTTGTCAACTCTCAGATTGGTTACATGTATTATGATCCTTTCAACAATAAAGCACTGTGTAGTAAGAAAAATGAAGGGCATCTCTTTATATGATTGTATTAGTTTCCTATTGTTACTATAAAAAAAAAATCACCACAAATGTGGTGCCTTGAAACAAAATGAATTTATTGTCTTAAGTTTTGAAGGTCAGAAGCACAATAAAGAATTCACTAAGCTAAAATCAAGGTGCTGGCAAGGCACTGTTCCTTCTGGAGGCTCTTGGGAAGAATCTGTTTCCTTACCTTTTCCAGCTTTTAGAGGCCACCTGCAGTCCTTCGCTTTTGTCACTCTCCCTCTTTTTTTTTTTTGTTTTTTCTATCTTCAAAACTAGCAAGAGTAGGTCTCATCCTTCTCATGCCATCATCATTTGGATTCATTCTTCTGCTTTCTTTCACCTACAAGGACCCTGTGGTGGCAGTGGGTCTACCTGAGTAATCTAGGATAATCTCCCTATCTCAAGGTCAACTGATTAGCAACCTTAAGTCCATCTGTAACCTCAATTCCTCTTTCTAACATAGTGACAAATTTCAAGAGATTAGGATGTGAACATCTTGGGAGGAGAAGCACTTTCCTGCCTACAAAGAGTATTTAAAGATAGTCACAATATTCTATCATTTGGGAAAATACGAAATAATAGAACTTCATGTACAACATGGCTCAGTTTAAAATTTTTGTGTTGTGACCAGAAAAGTAGTTCTCAAAAGATTTATGAAAAAGATTACAATTATTTCTTTTTTGAAGTGTGGGATTATGCATGGTTTTTACTTTATATTTTTTAAAACTTAGATTTTTAAGCAATGAGAACTTGACAGTTTTATAATGGGAAAAATCTAAATGTAAATAATCACAAACCAGAGACCACTTATGATAGAAATTTCAGAATAGGTGATTTTGCAAAACAAAACCATTATTCCTATATATGTTTGTAATTTTTCCTTTATGATGTTAGTCTTTTAACAGAATCAGATACTTACTTTTTTTTTAATTTGAAGATTTTATTTTTTATTTGACAGAGAAAGAGCATAAACAAGGGAAGCATCACACAGAACAAGAGGGAGAAGCAGACTCCCTGCTGAGCAGGGAGCCAGATGCTGGGCTGGATCCCAGGACCCTGGGATCATGACCTGAGCTGAACGCAGATAATTCACTGACTGAGCCACCCACAAGCCACTATTTCTTTGCTTTTAAATTTTGGGACAGATTTTGCCGCTTCCCTAATGCAAGTGCTTCCCAAAGGGGCTTTATTTCCCCAAATAATGGAAAACCTCACCCTAATCCCTTTAGGCTGTCATGTCCCAACCTGTTGAGAATGGAACCCCTTGAGTTTGCATAGAGATACAACTTCTCTAGCTTTGTCACCTTTTTTGAATATTCAATACCTTCCAAGTCCCAACTAACTGATTTATAGCTTTTGAAATTCATCTGTGTATGCCAAACACTCTACAAGTCATTCCAGTGCATGTTATTTTTGAACAAAAATTGATTTTTGAATTCTCACTTCCTTTTTACTTGTCGCTCCAAGAGACTAATTGAGTAGGCCATTTTGTTGCATGATGGTTTCATTTTCTTCCTTCTCCTCCTCTTCCACCCCACTCTTTCTTTTGATAATTCATTTACTCTTCTCTTTCTCAACTGTTTATCCTGTAGCGTCCACTTACAGGTTTGATAGAATTATTTCTGTTGTTTGATATGAATTTGTTGTCCCAATCTTGGAATTTTACAATTTCTTCCACTTACATTACATCCTGTTATGAATTCAGCTTTATTTAATGATCAACAAACATCTATGTTCTCCCTACTATGTGTATAGATTGAACATGCTGCTTTTATGATGCATTGTTTTGCCTTCTTTGGTAGCAGTTGATTAATACCTCAATATTCTCAACCAGAGCAATTGCGCTATTTGAAATAAAAACAATGAATTTTTTTAAAGTGTCAGATTCAAGACTGGTGTCTTTAAAGGATTCACAATAAAAAAAAAAATAGGAAAAGTTAAAAAGGGGAAAAGAATAAAGAAGCAGAATGCCCTTAACGGCTTTGAGGTTAGCTTTTTCTTGCTTGTTAGCTTTGCTATGGCTTCGGAGACAATTGTTATTCACACCTTTATCAGAGAAATTAAGAGAAGAGTATGTGAACCTTACTTTCATATTCTGTACAGTAGCCAGCACATTATGGGCCCTTAGAAGAGACTAATAAGGGGATTATTAATAAATATGAGAAAAATATTTTCCTCTAGTAGGGACATAAGCAGCAGCCCTGACCTAAAATAAAAATAAATACAATAAGGAAAGAGCCAGGTGCTCTGGTCAAACAACTGGTAAAGAGAGTTTAAAAACACGACATGTATAGTGACTGAATTCATTTCGTTTGGTTAGCCTAGCAGTAATGTGTTATTAATAATGTTCGAGCAAGGGAAACCCATATATTTCAGGTTTGTCCATTACAAAAATTTCTCAAAACTTTATGTACATGTGAGAACTTAAATATGGATCTCATAAACCTTATCATTTTTTTTAAAGAGAAAGAGCTTAACACCGACTTAAGGGGGGAAAAAATCAAAGAACCTAGTAGCATCTATGCTAAGAGCGTTAGTGGTCAGAAAATCAGTAGTGACTGGAACAGTCAGTAAAGGCTCAGTGGCCGAGAGGAGATAAGTGCTGAGCTTCAAAGGATCTGGGAAGGATAAATGCAGAGAGATTTGAGAGTACGAATGATGAAGGGATTTCCATGAGCGAAATTGGAAGGCATGTGAGTATACTGCAGGTTATCCCAATGGCTTCCTGGAGCATGGGTGAAGTTGGAAAGACAGGAAACACCACATGAAACAAAAATATTTAAGTTGGGCCATAAGCAGTCTTAGCAATTTATCCCCAAAGGGATTCCCAGTTGCCCAGATATGGAGAGAGACAAACACCTGTTAGCACCACTGCAAGACCAAATCTAAAGTTGAAAGGGAAAAAGAGGTAAGATTTCTACCCAATGAAAGAACTGGTTTCTGAGCTTTGTAGAATTTAAGAAAAATAGAGAAAGCACAAATCATAAGGTATCTTTTCTTATTGAAAAGAGAAGCACACTTTCCCCCTTCCCTCAGCCCTAGAGGAATTTGTGGTAATAGCACTGACTAACATTGAGAGTAAGAGCCTTGAGAACAATTAAAAACCACAGGCATTTTGTAGGTGGTGACTCCCCTTGAGTCACACTTGGTGAGAACAAAGTGTAATGGGGACTAGGCAATGAGGGACCGTTGGAATGCAAAGCTTGCTTGACCAAAGGCCCTGGCTCTTTTCCTATTATATTTATTTTGACTTTAGGTCAGGGCTGCTACATCAGTGTCTGGCTAATAGAGGACAATAAACTTCCCCTGGTTATTAATAATTTTCTCATTAGTCTCTTCCAAAGAACGTGCTAATTGATGGCCACTACATGCAGACAAGGGTCATACACCCTTCAGTGAATTTTCCTAATGCAGGTGGGAAAGAAAGTACCAGATCATAATCCACGCGGAAGCTAATGAAAAAGAGAAGGCTAGACTCACAGCAATTAAGGGCATTCAGCTTCCTTATTCTTCCTTCTAAAAAAGGCTTTCTTGTGAATTCTGTGATTCTGCTGGCCTCTGCTCTGATCTTTAAAAATCTATTGTTTTTATTTTAAACAGAATTATTGATTTAATTGACAATCTTGAGAGAGTAATCATCACTTCCAAAAGAAGGCCTGGAGCATGTTGTCATTTCTAACTGTAGGCATTTCCTTGTGATGATAGCACACTAACTTCGGTGGGAGCTAAGTGTTCTTGGGTGAAGGTAGGATCTGGAGACTACCTGGAAGGCCAGGGAGAGAATAGTTGCCTTTTTGCTTGAAAAAGTAGATAGCCGTGGAACATTTAAGTGACTTTAGAATAAAATAATCTGTAATTATGTCAAACAGTTTTCTAAAAAGAGGCGCATTCTTCTTTTTATTTTTCCTTCCAATTTGGAAGAAAGCTGAGAGTGAATAACATATAGTTAGAGTCGTGATTTCATGATATGCCAAATAAGTACCAAGAAATAGCTACATTTATGGCGTTTATGTTAAGGCCTATTACTGGTATGCAAATTCCCAGCCGATAATTGTTTCCACAATCAGGCCCAGAGGCATTACCATGGAAGAAGTAATTATAAAATGGTTAATTAAAAGTAATTATAAAATGGTAAATTACTTTTTATACATCCTCATACATTGTTCAGTTATAACTTAATCTTTGAAATACTGGAATGGCTGCCTCCCAAGAACACAGCACCCTTCGGGGAAGCATGGCTCGTCAGCCAGTAAAAACTGCCCTTTGTGAAAACTTTGCAAACTCAGATTTTGGGACGTTCCAGCTCGACAGCTGGTTCCTTGTCCTGTGCCATGGTCAATGTTTAATGCACTGTAGCAGATTTTTCCAAAGTGTGGCCCGAGTTCCCCCGAGGGCCCTCTAAGGCCATATGGGAGAGTGGGATACACTGTTGATCTGAGCACCAGGCAGGCTTGCCCAAGAGTGGGCCCACAGCAGCCAGTGCGATGTGAGCAAGCAGATGGGTATTTGTTTGAAGAGGGGGAGGATACTGATAAACTTTGCCCGTTTGAAATACAAGGCTTGGAAAATCTAACCAGATGCCAAAAGGCCTCTCTGGGCCAGAAATATGGGAATTCACACAGAATGAAAACTTATTTTAATTACTCAAAGTTATATTCTGCAATTTGGCTGCAATTTTAAAAGAACTCTAAAGGTTGAAAGTACAGACATGGTGAAAACCATTGTTGAATAACAGAGCCAGTGAATAAACCGACTCAGGAAAAGTGTACTTGGCTCCATGACTTGCACCTTCCTTTTTCAAGTGATCTTCTGGTGTACAGTAGCTGACTAAAATTCAGAATGCCCAGTTAAATTTGAATTTCGAATAAACAATTTTTTTTAGTGTGAGTATGAATTTTTTTTTAGTGTAAGTATGTTCCAACTATTGCATGGGGTCACACTTACACTAAAAAGAAAACAAAAACAAAAAACAAAACTTTGTTTATCTGAAATTGGAATTTAACTGGGCATCCTAGAATTTTATTTGCTCAATAGAGCCGGACTATCCTGGTTAGTAAGTAGTATCTTTTTATCATTACACTTCCAAACCGGTAATTGCTAGTAGAAGAAAACATTGATCTTTTGCATATTAATCAAGTTACCTTATTGAATTCTCTCATCAGTTCTCTGGGTTTTCCAGGTGTGAAACCCTGCTTTGGCAAATACTGATATTTTTGCCTTGTCCCTTCATATAATGTGTTCCTTTTCCCTGTATGATTGCATTAAATAAAAACCATAAAAGCAGAGTTAAATAATACTGGTGATACTGGGTAGCTTTGTGAGCAGTTTGGTTACTGCTTTATTTAATTTACAAATTAAACAAGTAAGGCTCTCATCCCGGGTTGGCGAGAATTTCCAGCTTCTGAAAATTCGGGGGCTTATATTCTCATGGTGATTTTGTCTCATTCTGAATTTTAGTAACTGATGTATTCTCAGTACATCTTCTTCTGGGGTCTCTGCCTCTGTGACTACCTTCCCTCCTCTATATGCTGAAATTATACCGATACAAGGCTAAGGTGCATTAGACCCAGAGAGCAGAAGGGGGTTTACAGTATACACAAATCTGGAAACAACTTAAAATTCACTATTAGGTATCATTTTCTTTAAATCCCCACCTGGACTATCTCCCAGGTCATCTCTCTTTCCCTAGATCGTTGTCCATAACCAAGAAGCTACATGCATTATTACACTCTGTAGAGAGCTCCTCCCACAGACCCTTGTTGCATGTACTTGAGTGTGTGTGGGGATTCTTACACGTATCGGCTCCTCCCAGGCATGTGAAGCCTTCAAATGCATGTTACTTTTTTTGTCAAGAAGTTTGGATTACTAGAATAATTTTGTGTGTACAGAAACTTAGTGTATTCATTAAGAAGTTAATTTCGTTGAAGGGCCATCTTCCAGTTTCTCTACTATTAGCAATGCAAAATACTGCCAAAAGAGTGAAATGACAGATTTTCTTTAATTTGGGCTAGTTCAGATTTTAAAGCCGGTCTCTTCTGGGAACGGGAGCAGTAATTGGAAGATGAGTTCTTCTCCATTTACAATTGTCTTTCTTCTGACTTTCATGTGTCTTCTAATTATTTTTTAACTATTAATTATAAAGTAGGTTATTGCTTTGAGATGAATGCTTTTGTTACGCTAAGGAAGTTCTTGCCAGGAGTGATGTTGTATATCAAATTGTTTTCTGACATCTATCAAGACAACCGGCATTCTTCCACTACCATCTTTGATCGGTTGGTAGATTAAAAGATATTAACATATTTCCTGATACTAAGCCATTTTTGCTTTCCTGGAAAATACTTGTTTTAGCTGTGTTGTTTTAATGGAGTACTTGAATATTCTTAAATCTGCTAGGGCTCATCAGATACAGCAATGTTTCTCATGGTGTTCTAAGAAATAATCAGTGCTACATTATCAAAATTTGTTGTAATCAAATAAATTTGAGAAATCCTGGGGCAGATACGTGATGGGGATATACAAAACTTGGTCCCATATTAATGTTTCAGAGAAATACAGAGTTTAAATGCCTGTTTTCCTTTTTTTAAAATGATTGATCTAATTTATTTATACAAGGAAAATACAGCAAACAATTGAACTTTTTTTTCATTTGTGTAAGCTCTGTAAGAGTTTGTATATCAGATGAATTTTATGGTTTCATAAATGTGAAAGAATTCCTTAATCAAACTATTTGGATTTTTTTTAGATTGATTGATTGATTGATTGATTGATTTTTGGAGAGAGAGAGTCCATGCCTTGCATGCGTTTTGGATCAGAGGGAGAGAAAATCCTGAAGCAGACTTCCTACTGAGGGCAGAGCCTCATGCCTTGGGAATCCTAGGACCCTGAGATTATGACCTGAACTGAAACCAAGAGTCAGCTGCCAAACTGAGTCACTCAGGGGCCTCTAGTCAAACCATTTGTATGCCATGTTTCTGTGTGTGTGTGTGTGTGTGTGTGTGTATGCACACACACATACATGTGTGACTCTTTCTTAGAAACCTTTAAAATTAAGGTTTTTCTGGGGCGCTTGGGTGGCTCACTGAGTTAAGCATCTGCCTTCACCTTAGGTCATGATCTCAGGGTCTTGGGATCAAGCCCTGCATCATCAGGCTTTCTGCTCACCAGGGAGCCTGCTTCCTCCTCTTCCTCTGCCTCTCTGCCTATTTGTGATCGCTCTCTGTGTCAAATAAATAAAATCTTTAAAAAACAAACAAACAAACAAACTAGGATTTCTCATTTCTCTGGAGACATCTATGGTAAGCTTTGTTTTGATAGAAATATATCTTTTTAATCAAGATATCCATACTGTGTAGAATTATCTGTGTAATATAGAATTCTTTTATAGCTTTTAACGTATTTTTACCTATGTCTCTAACTTGGCACTCTCTGTTATTTCCTTCATCACTTCAGTTCTTTCCATTTAACTTCTATCTCTACGTGTACTGCCTGTTGAACACCTTTAGCAAATGATCTTACAACTTAGCACATAGACACTAATACCCTGAAATGTCCACCACTTTATCTCTGCTGGATACTTCCTATCAGTATTTAAATATTTCCAATGGCTTCATCTTGAAAATAAAGCCCTGGTGATTCTACAATGTGTCCACTATTTTTTTTTTTTAATAGTCTTTCCTTAAGAACAGAAGTTAATTCCCTTCCCTTTGAGTGTGTGGGAGACTTCACAGCTTGCTTCTAAGAGAATTCAGCAGAAGTGAGGGTATATCACTTCCAAGAAAAGGTTATGGCATGATGTATCTTCCATCCCAAGGGCACTCCCCTGTTAACGTGCTCTCCAGCATGCATTTTCTCTTTCCTTTGGATCACTTCCTCAAGAGAAGCCGTTTTGTGGGCAGCCTCATGGACAATGTCCATGTGGTGAGGAACTGAAACCTCCTGCCCAAGTTATCTGAGTGAGAGTGGAAGCTGAACAGCC
Source organism: Mustela nivalis (assembly GCF_964662115.1). Lineage (NCBI taxonomy): Eukaryota > Metazoa > Chordata > Mammalia > Carnivora > Mustelidae > Mustela > Mustela nivalis. The sequence continues at coordinate 47,812,656 of NC_139027.1, read as the reverse complement.
AGTCCCAGGTAAGTCTTCAGAGACTGCAACCCAGACAGACAGCATGATGGCAACATTATGAGACAACCCCTCAACTCAATAGCTCCAAAGTCCTGAGGCTTAGAAGCTTTGTGTGACAATAAATGTTGTTATACATTGTATTTTGGGTAATTTGTTCTAGAGCATTGGATAACTAATAGACCATCTTGCAACCCCCCTACCCCCATCTCTCTATCACCACTACCCTATCTCCATCTCCTTCCACAAAAAAAAAAAAAAAAAAAAAAAAAAAAAAGTTGGAAGAGAATTTTAATTAGCTTAAGGACATTTATGATCTCACATAACAGACAGTATTCTAGGTTCACATATCAATATCAAGGGCAGCTCCAGGTCTGACTAATTCAATGGCTCAGGGATATCAATAAGATTCACTGAATATTTCTCTTTTCTTTTCTGTTGTCTTCAGCATGTTTGCTCTTAGGCCCATTCCCTTCAGAAGGGAGTCCAACATGGTCACTGCCTTTCCACACATCACCACCAGGTGTTAATCTCACGGGCAACATGATCTTATTTTATTTTTTTCATGATCTTATTTTGACTGCTCTTTTTTTAAATGAGGGAAACCGTCTCAGAATCCCTCTTGCAGACAACCTCACGTATCATTGGTCAAAGTTTTATCATGGGACCATGCTTAAACCAATCCCTGGCTGAAGGGGACAGGTCTTCAGCACTAGCATTCTTAGCTCTACTGTGTGTCTCCAAGATATGTAGCTGAGTGTTCAGTGATTTAATTGTTTTTTTTTTTTTACTTACATTATACTGGTATCTATGTAAGGATAAGCAGCAGGCATACACTTACTTTCTTCCTTGAAGCTCTGTTTTCCCTTTTGGCTTTTTTATCGCATTTCCTGATCCCAAAATTAATTTTTAGTTTGTTTTTTAGAATACTCCAGAATCCATCCTTATTTCTTCCACATTGCCTTGATATTTAATTCCTATTAGAGCTGGGCAAGATTATTTCATAACACTGGGAGGATAGCTGTACAAGTGATCTGGAAATAATATTAATTAGGGCAAGGTTGTAAATTCTATTATAGGAATTACTGTCCTGATTTTGGTCAGTTTGAAATTTTGTAAAATTAATGCATTTAAAATGAGAGGTACTCCCCAAATGATGTCTTTCTATTCTGAGAGCATCTAGCTAAAGTTAGCCAGAAGTTAATTTTAATAATGAAATTATAAACCCTTGACTTGAGAAGTAGTATTTGATCAGCCAACCAGAGTCGTTTTTAGCTTCTGTATCATGGTTACAATGGCTACAATATATTGTAACAGAGAAATAGATTTGCCTGGAGATGTACACATTGATAGGTAAGTTTAAACAGAAAATATCTGACAAAATTGATTACTATGCCATCTAATGACAAGTATCATTTCATGGTTTTAAAGAGTTTACTTATTTACTTGACAGGCAGAGATCACAAGTAAGCAGGGACGCAGGCAGAGAGAGGAGGAAGCAGGCTCACTGCGGAGCAGAGATCCCGATGCAGAACTCGATCCCAGGACCCTGGGATCATGAACTGAGCCAAAGCCAGATGCTTTAACCCACTGAGCCACCCAGGTGCCCTCATTTTACAGTTTTAGAACTGACATTTTTGACAATATAATTAATCTAAGATATGGTAGAGGAAAAAATATACATATAATCCACCATAAAAATCATGTAGTATTACAAAATCTGAAGACTTAAATTTAACCTCATTAGAATATAATTAGAATTGCCCTATGCAGTCAAATTGTTAGGCATTTTCGAAATCTGAAAAGCCCAAGTCTCTTCTTATTATCCGTACACTAAAGTTCCAGATGCACTAAGTGATTTACTTTGACTATGCCTATTAAAGTCTTTAGTGTTAGTTACTGAGTATAACAATGACTACTGTGAAGGAGAAGGTAAAATTTAAATGTCTGGGTAGCGGAGTCCTAGCTGGTGAGCACTAATATAAAATCATATGCTTTGACTTGTAATAGGGTTTGTATCGACATTCTCGGCACACCAGCTGACATTATTTGTTCTTTACAAAGTGTTCTCTGGTACAATTTTTGTGTGAGTTTTTATTTTCATTCAGTGATACAGTACATTGTCACCATTTTCCTATTAGCAACAGAACAAATACTTGGAAACTTATGGTGTTCAAGTTTTTCATGACAATGAGTCTGATGAATTCATCTTATTAAAAGTGAAGTTGTTTAGCATTTACCATCCTCTACACTATTTTAATTAGATGGTATCCCACTTCATGTCTATGTTTATGTTTTTAAAATGACTTTCCATGGGGTTCCTGGTTGGCTCAGTTGGTAAAGTGGCTGCCTTTGGCTCAGGTCTTGATCCTGAGAGCCCTAGGTAGGGTTCCCTGCTCAGCAAGGAGCTACTTATCTTTCTCCCTCTGCTGCTCCCCCTGCTCATGCTCTCTCTCTCTCTGTCAAATAAATAGATAAAATCTTGGGGAAAAAAAAGACTTTCCACACTCATCCCTAAATTTCTGAAAAACGTAATAAAACTGAAAATGTTTATAATGAAATGCTTATATGAAATATAAACAAATATGAAATAATGAATATAAAATATATATTATTGTATATAATATATAAATTTTATATAAAAATATAAAATAATAAATATAAAAATATGAAATAATGAAAATGTTTATAATGAAATGTTTATAATGAAATAATAAATAGAAAAGTGACTGGGCTCTTGCTAAGTCTAAATGTTTAAATTATTGAAGAAGAAAAATTGTGATTATAAATTAAAAATTAATAATGATGAAAACATTTAAACGAAGTGGATTAAGCTGTACTTCATAGCAAATTTGAAGTTTCAAATGCTCAATCATAAATAAGAAACATATGGGAACAATCTAAAGATTCACTTCAATGTAAAATTGTAAAATTAAATTAAGGTAGGAGGTAGTTGTAAAGACATAAACAGAAAAAGAAAAAGCCACCCATGAACTGAAGAGGAAGAAATACTCAGATATATTAGTGTTTGTAACTTTGTGTTCTTTCTTCAGAAAATCTAGAGGAAACAGATACAGATATAAATTTACTGAAGAAAAGTTAAAAATCCCAACTTACTGATATGTAGAGTAGAAATTGTGAAGTTGTTAATGAATAGTATCCAAAAAACATTTGGGCCATAATTACAAGTGAGTTCAATGAGAGTTTCAAGGTGTTAATAATTCCTTTGCTATGTAGAGTTTTTCAGAACACAGTAAATGAAAGGAACCTTCCCAATTAACTTTATAAAGTTACCATAATCCCGATAGTCAAATCTGAGAAACAGAGCATGCATAATCAATGATCTAAAAAATAGGTTTGAAAATCTCTGTACCTTATTTTCAATTTTTCTGTGAGCCTAAAACTGCACTGAAAAAGTCTTGATAATAATAATAGTAATGATAATAACAGAATTGAAGAAATCTAATCTAGGACTATAACAAAAGCTAAATGCAGTATCACTAACTAGGATTTATTCTAGGAATTTAGGAATGAGTCAGTCATTGGAAATATATGGCATAAATTGTCATTTTAAAGGATAAAAATAATGTTAATTGATGGCAAAATACATACACAACTATTTCTTGATAAAATTTATAACATTAAGATATTTTACTAAATAATAAAAGAGAAATAGGTCAGTGGTCATTGCTAACTGAGCTTCCTTGCTCTTTTTTGGTCAAGTGCTGACCATTAATCAGTTTGCTCCTGCCTGAGGAAGGCTATGGTAGGTGATGGGGTTGTTTTAATGGACTGACTCATTACTCTGGTCTACACCTGGCTTCATGAATTCCTTAATATTGGAAATGCAAAACCAAAACCAAAACCAAACAAAACCCTTCAAAACACCAACACACAGACTTGTAAACTCAGAAGGTATGCAGTTTTGAAAAATGTTCATACTGAGAAAACTGACAAAAATAAGATTACAAAAGAAATCAACTTCATGAAAAGGTGTATATTCTCCTAGTTCACAGAACACTTTCACTGAGGGCTGCAGATGTGTAAAGTGTCACTCAACGTGATTCTGTGAGGTAGGCATCGAGAAGTAAAATGGAGTGTTGGCTGAAGAGAGAACTACCTCCTTTTCACAGTTACCCAGATACACACACAAAAATACAAAATTGGTTAAGCCATGTAACCAGCACACAAAGCTTTGGGATGGTATAGGCACCATGCAAGTCAAAACAGACCAGCAAACCAAAGTCCCTGTGGGAACATGCTCTCTACTGTATTTCACAGGAATTAGACCAATATCCTGAAAGCTTTTATAAAGGTTTTGTTCATCAGTTCTGAATTGTTCATTTTGTGTACGCGTGTTTTCCTTTGGATACAAATCAGAAGTAAATAGGTATTCCTGTTAATAATTAGGAAAATCATTAAAAAGTAAAAGATCAGATGTATATTTTGATATACAACTACAAATGGCCTGAATAATTTAAATACATCTTGACTATTTATATTTGCTGATTCTAGAAATAATGAAAACCAACCAAATGTATCCATCTATGAAAGCAGTTTTCTAGACATCTTCTGAAGAGCCCCAAGATGCTGTGAAAATGTCTCAGAAGCAAACAGGAGAAGCTCCCCACTCTCCCATCTACGATAGATAGCAAGTGGAGAGAGACATTCTTATCTGTGACTTCAGAGGTTTTATATCTGCATATGTGGGTGTGTGTATGTGTGAATGTGTTTGTGTGTTTAATGTTCTGCATAGATTTTCATCCACTGGAGAAAAGGGAAGTTATATTGACAAAGAAAAACATATTAGTAAGCCAATCATTCAAGGACTATAAATATAACTTGTAGCATAATGGAGAAAATTTAAATAGTATTTGTTTGGGATTCCTTATTGGTATGTTAATACTAATACTTAATATAGCACCATAAAGATGATTCAGGGTCTAATATTTCTACTTACAGAGATTAAAAAAAAAAAAACCAATATTGTTTAAGCACATTCTCTCTTTCTCTCTCTCTCTATATATATACATATATATAATTTTTTATTTTTATTTTTTTAAGATTTATTTATTTATTTTAGAGAGAGGGAGAGACAGATTCAGGGGAAGGGCAGAGGGAAAGAGAGACAGGGAGAATCCTCAAGTAGACTTCCCACTGAGCACAGAGCCCAGGGCAGGGCTTGATCTCATGACCCTGAGATTACGACCTGAGCAGAAACTAAGAGATGCTTAACCAGTAGCACCACCGAGGTGCCCTGCAAATTATATTTTTAAAGTGATAGTCATCCTGTTTAACAGGCTGACAGCTTGAAAGCCAAACCATTTTTTTTTCTGATAAACATCACTAAAAAATGTTTAAAAAAATGTAAAAAAAAAAAAGAATTCTTGTATTTCTTTGTACTTATGCATTTTTGTGAAGGTAGTTGATGAGATGCTTTTCATTTTATTTTTCTACAATAAAGTCTTTCAGGTTTGTCACCTTCTGAATGATGATGATGTAATTGGACATGTTTTATTATAATAGAAGACTGATATGAAGAACATACTAAATCAATTGGACAATAACATCTTATATTTTTCACATTTCCCGAGTCTGTTCCATTCCTTCATAAAAGAGTGTTGGATAATACAGAATTGGCTTCATGAGTCCAAAAAGGTTTTCAGAAAAATGGCAACTGTCTATTCATATTTTTTTTAGAAAAACAAACAAACAAACAAACAAACAAACAAACTTGTTTGCTTGAGAGAGTGAGCAACTGAGAGAGCATTAGCAGGGGAAGGAGCAGAGGGAGAGGGAGAAGCAGGCTCTCCCTGCCTCCCTCCCTGGGGAGCAGGGACCCCAACTCCGAGCTCAAACCTCGGACCCTGGGATCATGACCTGAGCTGAAGGCAGATGCTTAACTGGCTGAGCCATCCAGCTGCCCCACCATCTGTTCATACTTGTATAAACTTCAGAACTGGCCCACATGCTACATTTGTGGCCACAGCTTCGCTGGCATGTGGGTGGGAGCCACACAGACTTAACAGGGGAACAGAGAAGGTAGCTCATCTGAGTTCTCAAGACAAGGTGACTACTGTCAGTTTTCTAGGAAGCAGTTTGTATTCCAGTTGGTAATTCTGGGACCTAGGGGAGGATTTTTCTTATAATCTCCTATGTCATTTATATGGCCCCCTCAGATCTCACTTAAAGATATAGTCACGTTTTTCTAATTGTTCGTTTAACTTGGTTGTGTCAATTAAATTCATAATCTCATCCCTTAAACTCTTCCTGGTCAACTCCTTCTAATCTCATTTAATTACATCACCATCTTTCCAATCACTCCAAGACATAGAACTGCCATCCTGAACGTTCTTGTTTCTCCTCTGGATTAAATTAGTCATCAGGTCTTTTGACAGGAAAGCCCCCATGTGAACAGATTTGGGCCTCTCTCCCCACGTCACCTGATTCCCGTTTCCAATTTAAATACTTCAGCTATACTTCTTTTAGTTCTCCAAACACATTGTATTGTTTCCCAGTTGGGGTCTTTGCTCGTGCCATTCTGTCTTCCTGGGATGATTTCCCCACCAATCTCACTTGGTTCACCCCTGACTCTCTCCAATTATTTTCATTCCATAAAATACATCATTCTTTCCCATCATAACAGATATCACAATTTGTAATTACAAAATGCTTTTTCTCTTCATTTGGTGAATGTTGGCTCTCTCCTGTCCCTGTAAACTTTCTGGGGCTAGAATCATGTCCGTTTTATTCCATTGTATTTCTAGTGTCTGTCACAGTGGATAAATACCAAATATTTATTTGTTCCATACAAGATTGACTCTTACCATAGATATCCCATAACTGAGAGAAATGTGTATGTATGCTTTCTCCTGGATCCTGTGGATACTGATTGGTACATGTGAAATTATCACTTCTTTATGAGAAAGGAAAAGTTGTCATCACAGGTTATCATGCTTCATGTATGTTACACTAACATTGTCTTTCAAACACGTAATCAACAAACGTTCATTGAATGGATGTATGCGTACATAATAAGTTAAGGCAAAAGTTTTTAAAAAGCTTAGTCAAATAAATCCTACAGAGTAACCTAAGACATAGTTGGAAACAAATAAGACGTAATCTTATTTTCTTCATCTGTCTATTCAAGATTAACATTATCTATGATTAACTTATAGCTTTCAGATTTATTTTCTTTCCCAGAAAGAACATCTGAAGCCATATTACTAGTGTAAGAAATGATTGTGCAAAGATTTCTTTAACTTTACCTTTTATGTTCCCTCAATAAATGTTCATGGTGGGAACATTTAAAAATAGTAACAAAAATAAAGAGGAAGTTAAGAATCATAATTAAACGTTCCACCCAAAAAGCAATGCTTTCATTTTATTTATACACTATCTCTTATAAAATAAATTTCTAAAATATTAAAAAATAATGCTTAGTTCGAATTTTGTCTTTTCAGGGCACTGTTCTAATTTCTTTACAAATATTAACTGAATCAATCCTTGCAGTGACTCTCTATTAGTGTCCCCATTTCACACTGAGAACACTGAAATGGAGATTTGTTCAAGGTCACACTACTAATAGGACAAAAATTGGGATTGTTTTCCTAGTATTTGCTTCCATGATATTTAATTTCATGGATCATGATTTGTTAAGAAAAGTTGCCACACTATGTGATGTTTAGATTTTTAAAAAATTCCTAATTGCTATAAACAATGATAAAATGAATATTTTCATACGTATTTACCACCACGATGTCTTTCCTCCTAAACGTAAAAGTCTTTTGAGCCCAAGATAACCAATGAGAAGTAGAAACAGAAACAATGTTGACTCACTGACAAAGGAGAGAGGAAACAAAGCTTGCCTAAGGGGAGCGTATAGAGATTACAGTTTATGGAAATCACAGACATCTTTTTCCCCTAGTGTTCAGTCAAAGAACTTTTGCTATTTTATCTTTTCAGAGACTTGCTTCTTTGTTGATACAGATTCTAATTAGTATGACTATTCAGATTCCAGACCTTTCCAGGTATTTCACTCTTTGGTTTAGATGGGCATTTTTACCTTTTTTTTTTTAATTAAAAAATTCTTAATAGGCTTTATTCTTCAAAGCACTTTTAGGTTCACAGCAAAATTGAGTCCAGGTACAGATATTGCTCATATATGCTCACTCTGCCACAAACCTTGCATAGCTTCCCCCGTTATCAACCATCCAAGTAGTACATTTGTTATAATTGGTGAACTTCCACTGACACATCATTATCACCCGAAATCCATAGTTTGCATTAGTGTTCACTCTTGGTGTTGTACACTCTCTTGGTTTAAACAAATGTATAATGATCTGTATTCATCATTATAGTATCATGCAGAATATTTTCACTGCTGTAAAAGTTCTCTGTGTCTGCCTATTATTTCTTCCCTTACTCCTATCACTGGCAACCATCAATCTTTTATTGTCCTATAGTTTTACCTTTTTCAGAATGCTATATAAGTGAAATGATACAGTATGTAGACGTTTAGAATTGGTTTCTTTCACCGAGTATATGAAAATGTACAATGAAGTGTATGCTTAACTTACCTGTACAATTCAAAACATTAAGATTCCTATATGTCTTTTCATGGCTTAATAGCTAATTTCTTTTCCGTGAAATAATATTCCATTATCTGGATATGCCACAGGATATCTGGATATGCCATTCATCTAATGAAGGATATTTTGGTTGCTTCCAAGTTTTGGCAATTCTGAATAAAACTGCTATAAAAATCCATGTGTGCGTTTCTGTGTAGACATAAGTTTTCAACTCCTTTGGGTAAATACCAAGGAGCACACTTGCTGGATCATATGGTAGAGTATGTTCAGTTTCATAAGAAACTGCCAAAGTGTATTTCAAAGTAGCTGTACCATTTTGCATTCCCACCAGCGATGCACAAGGGCTCCTGTTGCTACACGTCCTTGTCAGGATTTGGCCATTCTAATACGTGTCTAATGGTGTCTGCTTTTTTATGTAATTTGCAGTTCCCTGGTGACACGTGATGTGGAGCATCTTTTCATACACTTAATTGCCACCTGTGTATCTTTGGTGAGATGTCCTTTAAGATCTAGTAGAGACAACATTTAACACTTTGGATATACTCTCTGTATTAAAATTGTTGGGGAATGCTGTATGAGTCTTTTTAAGACCCTTGCCCCTCCTTTTATAAAACTGAGATAAATTTACATGCAATAAAATTTTAAGTGTACAATTCAAAGAGACTTGACAGATGTATATACCCACGAAACCAACCAACACTAGTTCCCTCATCTCTAAAATGGGGACATTAATAGTACCTATAGAATATTGTACCTATATTCTAGAACCTATAGTACCTATTAATAGTATTTATAGAATACAGAAAAAATTGAATAGCTCGTCATCACTGAATGTTCTCTTGTTTTCTTTTTCAGCCAATTCCCCCTTTCCCATGACCCTTTTCCCAGTGCCCCCAAACTGCCAGAGGAAAGCACTATTTTCATTTTTGTCACTGTAGCTTTTATTTTTCTACTCCAAACTTTGTATGAATTGAATCATACAAGATGTGGGACTTTGGCTTCTTCTCTCAACATGTTTCTGAACTTTACCCTGGTTGTATAATATATATTCAATAGTAAAGTCCTTTTTGTTGTTGAATGTTATTCCTTTGTATGACTATACTAAAATTTATGCACCAATTCTGTGTTGGTAGATTTTTTTGGATCTTACGATCTAAGGCAATTGATGTTTATTACAAACATTCCCTACAGAAAGGTTTGTCTCAATTTACATTCCCCCAAACCCAACATCCTCCTCCCCTGCCAGCAATATAAGAGATGTTTCTACCACAGCCTATTGGGAGCTAAGCTCCACATCCAACATGGCACTTAAACTCATGACCCTGAGATCAAGGGTTGCATGTTCTACCTACTGGTACCCCGACAGAATTACTTTTAAGGTCCAATTGGATAATCACTGAATAGCATGTCATTTTAAATTGCATTTTTGAATACTGAGCTTTAAATTTTTTGAAGGTTTACTGGCCAAGTGATTTTTCTCATTTTGTCATTGACGGTCATACATTTATCTATTTTTCTATTGGTATGTTTATTACTTAAAATTTTTAGGGGCACCTGGGTGGCTCAGTCGGTTAAGTGTCTGCCTTCAGCTCAGGTCATGATCCCGGGGTCCTGGGATTGAGCCCTGCATCAGGCTCCCTTCCTCTCCTTCTGCCTCTCCCCTCTCCTATGCTCTCTCTCTCTCTCTCTCTCACTCGCTGTCTCTCTTAAATAAAGAAATAAAATCTTAAAAAAAAATTTATGTGGAGGTATATATACATTAAGGCTTTGGAATCCACTGGGTCTTCTTTAAGGACTTTCCCATAACTACCACCAAACTTCTCCCCAGCTATCTGCCAATACACAAACACTTACGATCTCCAAAAGGAGGTATTATAATTGTTATACCCATTTTAAGGATTAAAAAATTTAGGCATGGAGAGTTTAAGTGTTTTGCAAAAGATCACAGTCAAGTAAGTGATGAAAACACTAAGGCTAAAACCCTGGTTTTTATTTGCTATGCTATTTTTCTGTTCTTGCAAGTTTATACAATAAGAATAATGCTAACTCCCTAAATGGATTGTTCAAGAGTTCAACAAATTTATATGTGTAATAGTAATAACAGTAATAATTAACATTAGTTGCCAGGGTATATTAACCCCTGTAATCTTCACCACAATCCCCTGAGATAAAAACTATAACCTCTCATCCAAAATTCACAGGAGAGGAAGCTGGTGCGTAGAGAAGTTATCTACGTAGCCAACATTATATGACTAATCAGACAGAACTGAAATTTGATCCTAGAAAGCCTGGCTTTCAAATCTATTTTCTTTAATACTATGCTAGTAGCTGAGAATTGCTCCTAAAAAAATAGTATGCCCTAAATAGGTATTAGCCAACATCACTGTTAATGGAAATTTTTTGGATCATAATTATGGAAATAAAGTCCGTTTCCCCTCAGGGATTCCAGTCTCTAGAGGCGGCTTCCTTCTCTTCACCCATACTGTTGCAACAGTGCAAATTAGAGTCTGACACATGAGAGGGGACTTGAAAGAGACAGGTATATGCCTCTTTAACTTTAAACTTTGAGGCCTTTAGCATGTGTTAGTCTTGATGCAGTAAAACTGTATAGCAAACAACCTCAAAATCTCACATGCTCAAAATAGCAAATATTTATTTTCCTCATTTACAGATCACGGACCAGCTGTCACTCTGCTGGACTCAGCTGGGCTATTTTGGTCTGTAGAAAGCTGGTCAGATTAAAATCTGCTCCATGTGTCTTCATCCTTCTGGAACCACTAGGACTCAAGACCCAGGGCTTGAGTGAGATCTTGTCATGGCAACCAAAGGAGAGCAGGTGAGTAAGCCAAACTGCGCAAGTGCATGTAAGCCCTGTTTCATCGTGTTTGCTAATATCCCACTTAATATTGTTGGAAGACGAATAAGGGAAAGAAATGACAGAAAAAGATTTGAGTGGAATCTTGGGATCTTATCCAAATACTTTCACAGAATTAGCTCTCAATGATACTGAGGTAGTATTAATTCTTTGTCACATTTATGCAAATATTATCTCCAAGATTTTTTTTATTAGCCTATAAACACCATTTATGGCATTGACTTAAAACATCCCCCCCCAAACATATTCCCACCCCCACATCTTTCCGTGGGATCATGTATCCTGATATTCAATTGGAAAATTTGATGTTCTTTGTAAACAGCTAAATCTAGAAAGCTAAACTGATAAGCATTTTTAATTATCATTAGACCCATAGCAGATATCCAACAGACCCTTGTTGAATTAGGTTAACAGTAGAATGCTAATTGTAAGTGTGTAGACTGAGAAATAGCAAAATACCGTAAAGGATGATTGCTTAGCAATAGTACTACATTTACTCATTTCTGGACTTCAGCTAAGGAGGAAGATAGGATTATTTGTGCACTTACTAAATTATCATATACCTTACTATCTTATTTCATCCTAAGATAATCCTGTAAGGTCGACAAAATTATCTATATTTTATATCAGGTAACTCATCTGTGGTTTAGATGGGGCAGGCAAATTTAACAGGGCTGTGCTCTGTGGTGACAAAGACTCCCCCCTTGACCTAACTATGGTTAGGCTTTTACTGAGCCTTCTTCTCTACTAGACCTTGACTTCGGCCCCTGTCTTTGCCAGACCTGCATAACTCAGCTGGAGCAGAAATCTTGCTAAGAGTCTGTTTAGAGAGAATTTCCCGATCCTTGATATCGGATCATCTCTCCTGCCTTTAGCAAGAATTCTGTTAGGTCAGTTAAGCTAGCCTCCCCCTACCCTCAAAGGCTCCTTTTAGTAATCTTCCATCCACGGACTCCCTCATTCTGCTTTTGCCTATAGCTCCCTGGCTGTCTTTGCTGTATTTGGAGCTGAGCCCTATCTTTCTTCCTTATAACCGTAGTCCTGAATAAAGTCTCCCTTACCATTTTAACAAGTGTCAGAATAACACTGACAGTGGTTTAACAGTGGTTGTCATCAATATGAACACCAAAGTTGCCCACTGTGATACCGAATTCACAGGAGAGATGAGAGGAAGTCTGAATGAAAGGCCATAATATTCATGTATAATTCAATATCTTTAGAGTTCACCAGCTTATGCAAAAGTATGGATTAAAGAGCCTTTTAAAATAGAGTGCTGCCGTCTTCTTTATACCCCTTGTCTTTGGGAAGTTTTGTTTCAGAGACGTTCAGATGTCCACCTGCGTAATTGCCACGACCTCTGTTCCCATGTAGTGTCCCTCAGCTCATCGCCCCCTGCTGGCCGGCGCTGGTGGGGTGTTCGCTGTTGATCAGGTTCCTCCCTACTGGGTGTACTGACCTCGCTTAAGCCACCACCAAGACCAATATTCTGTCTTTAGAGGATGGTTGCTTTAACCTTTTTCTCTGCTCCAGGGAGCCTCCATTCCTACAGGAGAGCTGCGATCAGGCTGTGATCTTTCATGAGATTTTAACTAAGGATTCAAAGTAACACATGGGTATGATAAACATAAAAAATGATATTTCTGTTATTGGATCTTCTTGAAGTCCCAACATGCATGATGGTACTTTCGTGGCACTTGTAATATTCTTCCCTTCCTCATCATAGAGTTTTCCCCCAAAGGCCAACTTGCCTTCATGTCATCTAGGACAGTCTACCTCAGTCAGAGATGCTGACTCTGAGCATGTTATGTTTCAAATACAGGCCAAGGGTGCCTGGGCGACTCAGGCAATTAAGCATCTGTCTTCAGCTTAGGTCATGATACTGTTATGCCCAAATTTTGAGACCCCCCAAAGACGACCACCAGAGTCCAGAGTCAAAGCCAAACAGCAAGGGTCGTTTATTACGAGTTCGAACCCGGACCTCCGCGCACTCGTTGCCAGTGACGCTAAGAGGTCCCGAGCTCAGGATCACAACACATTTTATACACTATTTTTGGGGAGGCAGGGACTTAGCATACATCATAGTATCTTGTAACAAATTGCCACATACCACGGGAAAATCAAAAAGGAACTCTATAATATGACTGGCACGCTACAGAGAGGGAAAAGGCTGGGAACTGATTATTGGTTAGGGCAAAGGGCTCTTCAAACAAAGGGTCATTCTTCAAACTGCTGAGTTGGCGCCGCTAGGGTATGTGTCACCTCAGGATTGACGGGGTCTTCCTGTCAAGCCGCGGGGCACCAGATGGTTGTTATCTCTTGGCCCAGAGCCAGGGGAGGTGTCGGGGGCAGCCATTCTGTCAGGTTCAGTTCTGGGAGGGGGATGTGTGGTTACAGAGTGTCTACAGAAAGTCTGCTGGTATTTTTCCATCTCCTCATGGGTTAGCAAGCGAAGGTACAGAAGCAGAAATAGCGGTGATGGTTATAATTTAGGCATCTCAATACCAGGATCCTGGGATTGAGCTCCCTGTTCAGTGGTGAGTCTACTTCTCCCTCTCCCACTCCCCCTGCTCATGCTTTTTTTTTTTCCCCTCTCTCTCAAATAAATAAATAAAATCTTAAAAACAAATAACAAAAACAAAAAACAAATACGGTCCCAACACGATGGACAAGTCAGCAGAACAAATTAGTGCAGCCTCAATACACTTCTCAAAATTGCATTAGTGATCTCTTTCTCCACAACAGGCCATTGCTGGTTTGATTCTCCTTGGCCAGGGCCAGTGCCTTTGTTTTAATCTTTTTGTCGGGAAAGAGCAGAATGAACTTGTACTTTTTTTAGTCTTCTCAGGCCTCTCTTCTTGTTCTGCAAGGAACCGGTTAAATTAGACCATGGAAGCAGGTACATGCAGGTGTGTGGATCACTACACACACACACACACACACACACACACACACACACGGGCATGCAGGTGCACACATAGCCCCCTAATTTACCAAACCTCAATCTCAGCTCACAGTGCAGCTTTACCTGTAGTTTAAAAAGAAGAACTTATGTAAAGGGAAAAGAGTCTGCAGAGTTGCAACTCTGCATAAAACATCCACCAGTATTTACATTATTGCCCTGAGCAATTGTGCTCCTTCTAGACGGTATTCAGACATCTTTTCTGATGCTAATCCCTGTCTTGCATTTGCATAACTGAAAGGCCTAGCAGAAATGTGTTTTTCCAAAAACCGTGTGCCCCACAGTTGTTTAAAAAGCTGGGAAATAGCTAAAAACCATTTTCCTCCTACTGTGGCTTTCTAGGTTTCAAATATATTTTTTAATCTTTTAATTATGAATTAATTTTAGCACAAAAAGTTGCCTTTATCCCTCCCAACACATCATCGTCCTACGTAACCGTATTTATCAGAACTGGAAAATGAGCTGTGGTACAGGATCGTTACCTGAACTTAATAGACTTTATCTGAATCTCACCCATCTTTCTATTAAAGTCCTTTTGCTGTTTTAGAATGCTCCCATACCAGTTTTCATTCAGAGTTCCGCTCCCTACCCTCCTATCTCCTATCTCATCTTCCTTTAATAATCAATCTCCAGAAGAAAGAAGCTCTTTCTGAGCACAAAGCTGAAATGGGAACGGAGCCCTGGGATGGTGACTCTGATGAAGTTCTAGAACCTAAGTGAGGTTCGGTGGGCTGAGGTCCCGAGCCGATGACCAAGAAAGAATTCTTGAGACATCTTTGGTGCAAAATGGTGGTTTATTAAAGCAGGGGACAGGACCCGTGGGCAGGAAGAGCTGCTGCCCCTGGTTGAGAGAGATGGCAGGTTATATACCTTGCAGTTGGGGGGGTTGATGAAGGGATGGGAGGTTACAACAGAGTTTACATATGTTAAAGAGGGCCTACAAGGTGTGTGTGTGGGGGGGTTGCCCTTGTGGCTTGATCAATGTCTTCTTTAGGTCAGGCATTAACATCAAGATAGTTGGGAGATTCTTGTTGGGGTGTTATGATCCTGCTATCATTTACATTCCCTTCTACCTCAGCCTCCTCCAGTTTATGGTGGCGAGGGAGACATTAGGGCTTGAGGAACTGAGAGTTATTTGCCTCTGGAAATTTGTGCTATTGATAAGGTAACCTCCCTGTTTGTAGATCTCTAGGACATCTGTAGAGCAAGGGAGATCCCTGTTCTGCAGGATTGTGATCTCTGCAAGTTAATTCTTTATCAGTTTTTGGCGGTCAGGGGTGCCTGAGGAATGCTACACATATTACAGAGGGGAGCAGGTGGAGAGGGGGTGCAAGGTGCCAGCTTTTGCTTTGTCTTCAGCCAGCCTCCTGCTCCCTCATCAACTCTACCTTTGGTTTCCTGAAGGAAAGATCATCCATCATCTAGGAGGGGTTAGTGAGAGCACCAGGAGGTGTGGCAAGAGGAAGTCTGCCCTAGTGAAGAAACTGGAAGTGAAAGTGGAGAGCATTTCTTATATTAACTATGTAAAGAGGAACTGTGTAAATTATTAAGAATGTTCCCAGGAAACACCGACAAGAGAAGAAAGGAAGTGGGTATGTCAAGTTGAGGAGGCCAGTCAAGGCTGCCATACTGGGCAAAATTCCCTCCACTTGATCACTTGAGGGAACACCAGGAATAGCGTCTGTCACACCTCACACAGCAGAATTTTTCTAATGGGCGGCCAGAAAGCTGGAGTATTTGTACTTTTTACCTACCCCAGGCATTGGTCTATAGCTGATCCTGGGGGATTGTGCTTCCCAGACTTAGCTCTCCAGGGCTGTAAGGACTCACTTCTGGCCCACTCACATACAGACTTGCAGGCTGTTAGAGTGAAGCATGTCAGGGTTGATGTGGACAAAATGGTGCAGGAGTCTGTGAGGGGTGAGGGGAAACGGGTCTTTTACAGTCTGAAGAAAAGTGACTTAAGTCAGTTTAAAGTGCCTAAGGGTTGGGGCTCTTTGAAGGGCAAAAGGAAAACCTATTTGAAAATAAGTACTGGGAAAATGGTTTTATTATGATGAGGGAGCAGGAGGCTGGCTGAAGACAAAGCAAAAGCTGGCGCCTTGCACCCCCCTCTCCACCTGCTCCCCTCTGTAATATGTGTAGCATTCCCCAGGCACCCCTGACTGCCATGAACGATAAACAGATAGTTAACTTGCAGAGATCACAATCCTGCAGGACAGGAATCTCCCTTGCTCTACAGATGTCCTAGAGATCTACAAACAGGGAGGTTACCTTATCAATAGCACAAATTTCCAGAGGCAAATAACTCTCGGTTCCTCAAGCCCTAATGTCTCCCTCCCCATCATCAACGAAGCTGGAGGAGGCTGAGGTAGAAGGGAATGTAAATGACAGCAGTATCATAACACCCCAAGAATATCCCAACTATCTTGATGTTAATGGCTTACCTAAAGACGACATTGATCAAGCCACAAGGGCAACCCCCCCCCACACACCTTGTAGGCCCTCTTTAACATATGAAAACTCCGTTGAAACCTCCCTTCCCTTCAGCTTCCCCCAACTGCAAGGTACATAACCTGCCATCCCTCACAACCCGGGGCAGCAGCTCTTCCTGCCCACGGGTCCTGTCCCAGTGCTTTAATAAACCACCATTTTGCACCAAAGATGTCTCAAGAATTCTTTCTTGGTCGGCTCTGGACCTCAGCCCACCGAACCTCCCCTAGGTTCTAGAACTTCATCAATTATGGTGAAGGTGTCAAGGAAATATAATAAAAAAACACAAAATCTTCCACCAACCCAGAAAACTTCTCCATAAAGGTTATAGAGACTGAAAACAGTTTTATTATTAAATAAACATTGTTCCTGAACGTGGTGCACATCACAGGCAGTCCTCTAAGGGATCTCAAAGACAGAAAGAATTCACACCCCCTTAAACAACCAAGCAGATAGAACTTATTACATAAATGTCCTCAGGGTAACAATGATTAAGTGAGAGAACTCAGGAGCACTTAAGGGGCTTTGCTCAGAAATAAAAAAGAAATAAAACTAGAAAAGAAAAGAAAATAGAAATAAAATAAAAAAGAAAATAAAAAAGAAACTCCGACTCTCAAGGACAGAAAGTAGTTTTCCTACTTGGAAGGAGGAGCCTCCTGAAGCTGTGTTAATACCTTCCCACAGAAAGCAGAAGACAGGGCACTGTCCTTCTACATATTTATGTTATTTATGTTACGTTTTTTTTACGATTTATTTATTTATTTATTTATTTATTTATTTGACAGAGTGAGCATGAATAAGTAGGGGGAGGGGCAGAAGGAGCGGGAGAAGCAGGCTCCCAGCTGAGCAGGGAGCCAGGACTTGGGGCTCTATCCCAGGACCCTGGGATCCTTACCTGAACTGAAGGTGGAAATTTAACCCTTAACTGACTGAGCCACCCAGGTGCCCCTAGACATTTCTGTTTCAAAGAGATGGCTCCTAGGCGTTGGAGAAAGACATTCCTGAGTCCCATGGATGACAAAGGCCTATCTAATATTCAAGAGGATTTATATACATTTCAAAAATAAAAAGTACTTTAAAGCTTTTTAAAGTAAATGCTCTAAGACAAAGAGAAAAGAAGTCTCCTCTCTTACTTAAAACGGGGAGATTAAGTCTCTTGTTTTTAAGTTGTGTCTTTGCCAAAGTTATGAGGCTTATTGGCTCCAGACTCCTAGTTTATATATTTTTTCAGTCTATTCAAAATATGTATATATTATATTAAGTCTTTCCAGACACCATTATGAACAATGATACTTTAAATTATGAAATATATTTTCTTTTTAATAATCAGTAATTAATTTGTGATGCCTTTAGTGATTACTATATTTTTAAATATACATTTTCAACAATTAACTCATGAAGTCAGTTATGCAATTTTGCCTGACAGACTCAATGACTTGGAAATTATTAGCAAGGACAGCCAAAAGAATCTAAAGGTAAGAGGCCAGAGTTAAGGGAAGTGCATTGAACTCTCATGGGACAGGAAGAACATAGGCTCTATGGATTTTCAAGATACGGTCAATTTTGCAAGGAAAATATAGTCAAAAAACATAAAGAATGTTTGCTAAAGAAGTGAAAAATTTCATTTTCTCTGATATACTGAAAACCGGATATATTATGGAGATAAAAAATGGAATTTAGCAAGCAATAAGGTATGGACAACTTTGTGACTGAAGCCCAAATTCTGGGTGCTTTTAAACATTTAAGGTTTATCCCACCTCTTTCATTGAGATGACATCTTTAATGAAAACTTTGAAAGGGACATAAACCTAAAGCATAGAAGAAGGTCAACCATACCAACAGCATTCTCAGATACCTGGAATGGTTGTAAAAGGAGACATGTGATCCTCTTTCTATTCCCCATTGCTAGCAGTTGCTCTAATTTACTTTAATTTATAGATCCCAAGCCAGTCACATGTAGGCATGTGTTCCTGGCAAGGAAAAGGATGTCAAACGTAATCAGGCTGCAGAAAAGTTGGCTGAGCATCAACCTCCTTTTGATGACTGAAAACACAGTGGTAGAATGTGAGACTAGACAGTATCTTGGAGATCAGATGGCTCATCTCCTCCCTTAACAAATGAGGTTTAGAGAGAAGGAGGGTACCTTCTCAAGGTGACATGGACACTCTAATTTGAATTAGGGCTAACACAGATCACCATATGTGCTGTTGCTTAGTAGCTTTGCCTGAGTTATTTCCCTAATTCTGAAACTAACACTTTACAATGCAAGTTGATTACTTTTCTTGACCTTTGTATTTTCAGGTGCAACGTTAAGGATCTGTCTGCAAGATATTAAGAATTTGAACCCTTTCTTGTCCACTGACCTCCATCCAACCTTCACCCCTGAGTTGGTGCTCCTGCTCTATGTTATCCACTGCCCCCCCAAAGGTCCATTCTAGGCCTTTCCCAGTTGCATCACTTCCTGGTCAGCATTTACTCTGCATTCATAGATCACTTTTACCACATTCAGAAATACAAAGTGATATGGAATAACTGATTTGTGGGCATTAAACATTATATTCTTCTTTAGTCTTTCATGCTAAAAAGCTTTCAAAATAATAGGTTATTTTCTTACTTTAACAAGTCTAGTTTGTACAGTAAAACTTTTAATTATTAGCAACATAACACCCATAAAAGTAGTTGCATTATTAACTTAAAGCAATTATTCAAAAATACCTGTGTTATTAATCTGTAAGTCACTAGATGAAACATGTGCTGCATATCCAGGAATTTAGGATTCTGAAAAAAAAAAAAAAGCTGTGCAATTATCTTTGTTTCCTGTCCTTTCACTTCATATCATAAATTACAAGAAAGCTTATGGTTTCCAGTCTAGTAACTTCGGTGAATTTTTCAAACAAAGTATGAGCTGGTGAAGTTTTAGAATGTGAGGTGCAGTGGGGTGGAGTCCAGAGCCAATGGCCAAGAAAGAATTCTTAAGATGTCTTTGGTGCAAAACGTTAGTTTATTTAAGCATGGGGACAGGGCCCATGAACACAAAGAGTTGCTGCCCCCGGGTTGTGAGGAGTGGTTCATTATATACCATTATATACTTGCAGGATGGGAGGGGGTCAGGAACAGCATAAGTCTTTAAGGGATTTTGGAAGCAAGGTTTCCAGGACCTTGAGGGGTTAACTGTTGTTGGGAAAAGGTCATTTATTCCCATCTAACTAAACCTTAGTCATGGGACCCTTCAGATGTCTATGGGTGGGCCATATGCTTGGGGATGATTGCCAGCATGTATCTTGGAGAGTTTAGAGACAAAGGAATGTTTCCAAAGGAATTTTTATATGTTAAAGTAGACTTACAGGATCCTGGTTGGGAGTGGGAGGGCCGTCAGGCTAGGATTGTCTTTTGCCCTTAACAAAGTAATAAGGTAGAAACAATGGAGTCCTTAAAGGAATGTCACTCTGCCTGTTTCAAGGACTTGTCCTGGGCTCTAGGTAGTAAGGAAATTAAGTAACTTTTCTTCTGCCTTTGTTTCCCACATCGGAACCATCCTATTTTTTTTCCCCCTTCATCATTTAAACTTTTCTTTTCCGGGGCACCTGGGTGGCTCAGTGGGTTAAGCCTCTGCCTTCGGCTCGGGATGTGATCTCGGGGTCCTGGATCAAGTCCCGCATCTGGCTTTCTGTTCAGTGGGGAGCCTGCTTCCTCCTCTCTCTCTGCCTGCCTCTCTGCCTACTTGTGATCTCTCTCTCTATTAAATAAATAAATAAAATATGTAAAAATTAAAAAACAAAAAACAAAAAACTTTTCTTTTCCATCTCTATCCACCTTGACATTTCAGCACACCTAACTTTAGAATAAACAATGTTATTCAGTAAAAATATATATAGCATATCAACTTACTGACTGGAGGCTTCGTCCCACTTCTTCTATTTCACTTTCTTTACAAATTTTTATTAGCGCTAAGAGAACAGCCTTCTCAGTTTCAAGAAAAGTTTGGTAACACATTTTGTAAAATCTTCATAAATATACATGCTGCAGGTGTGCCGAGCGAGAGGCTCTATGCCCTCAGAAACCCAGGTGTGCGTCACAGAGATTTCGAAATTACAAGCTTATAATGAGATGAAAATTGTTATAGAAAATCAAACACTTTTTCTTCCAGTGATTTTGCTTTTCAGCATCTCGGGAATACATGTACAAGAACATATGTGCACAAGACTGCATGCAGAATGTGAAGCCTACTGCAGATTCCATCGTCAGAGTGAAAGAGAAAAGCCATGAAGTGTCTAGCAATAGAATCTTCTTACAAAATGGAATACTATGTATAGTTAAGAATGACAGCTAAGATAAAATCAATATATACTAACCTAGAAATATTTTCCAAATATATTGCTAAACAGAAAGTGCATTTGAAGAAAGTTCTATACAGTATAGTATTATTTATATCATTTATATTTATATAAACATACTTTAGAGAGCAAAGCTGTGGTAGAGGTGTATTGCTGCGTGTGTAGTATGTGTATGTATGTATATATTCATATATATTACATATTTACTATATGTATAGTCCATTCTATATATATTTATTGAGTATCTACCCTTGTATAAGTCTCTTCCCTAGGATAGTATTTGCATCTGCATGTACAAGTATAGGATTTTAGGAGTCAGGATTGAAGATAATATTTGGAAGTCAGTGGCATATAAATGGAAAGCAAAGCCATTAGGACAAGAATATAGAAAATATAGAAACAAATGCAGAAAAAAGTGATGGCAGTGGCCCTCTCTGAAGAAGGAAAGGGTGGCTTTGTACAGGGGGATAGGTTGGAGATATTAACTTTATATATATGTTTGAACGCCTCATTTCCCTCTTTGGGACTACACTCATTTATTATTTGTGTAAATAATTTTGGATGCTCATACTTCACATTTACAGGGGAAACATAGTATAGTGGCAGTTAAACTGGATTTCAAAAATTGCATGATGGGTAGCAACAGCGGGCTGTATGAAATCAGAGGGAAATAGATGGTGACAGTATCCATTTTCTTGCAACCCTCACAGATTCCTGAAATTACCCCAACATGATCCTCACATAGGACTTCCTTTCTCTCCTTTCAGCACACAGAGCAGGGCAAGGATACAGCTATTTCTGTCTTTTCCATACATCTGAGTCTGCATGCATTAAATGGGCATGGAAAGGGGCACCTGGGTGGCTCAGTGGGTTAAAGCCTCTGCCTTCAGCTTGGGTCATGATCCCAGGGTCCTGGGATCGAGTTCTGCATCGGGCTCTCTGCTCAGTGGGGAACCTGCTTCCTCCTCTCTCTCTCTCTCTCTGCCTGCTTCTCCGCCTACTTGTGATCTCTCTCTCTCTCTGTCAAATAAATAAATAATCTAAAAAAATAAAATAAAATGGGCATGGAAAGACCTCGGAACATGGTTCAACTCCAAATTATGGGAAAAGACACGATCTTTTGTAAGGGTGAAGAAACTGAGGAAAATCACTACACTCAGAAAATAAACATGTTAAAAAAGACAGAACTAATAGAAGAAATGAAAACAAATGCCTCTGCAGACAACTGGTAACATTTTGGGGGGAAATCCATGAAAAGGCTAAATTGAGATTAAATATGGAAGGCACACACGACAAAGGGCGGAAAAGACTACAAAACAAAACCCAATCTTGAGATTTAGAAAGATTTCCCTGAGATGAAAAGTGTGATCACAAAACTTAAAAATCAGGTTAAAAAACAGAAGATGTTAAAGAACAAAACGGCAAAAGAGAAAACGAATTTAAAAAACTCTCATGGAAACAAATAAGACAAGTAAAAATTCAAGCAACAGAATTGCAATAATAAGAAAGAAAAAACAAAACAACTAGGAGATTCAGTATCACAAAATAGATATCCCAGAAGGAAAAAACACATCACACAAAAAAGAAATCATTAACAAGTACTAGAGATGAAACTTCTTTGCCGAGTAAAGAGATTCACACCATCAAATTGCAAGTGTTTTGCTGAGACCTGGAAAATGAGACACATGATAAGACTGATCAAGTTCAAGTGTATAAATCTAAGAGTAATAAATTTCTAAAGCCATGTAGGGAGGAAAACAAATAAAAATGTTAATACAGATGTAACTTCTAAAAAACTAACTCCATTATACTTCATTATTTGAATTTACTATGATCTTTTAACCATTTTCCACTTGGGAGATTTTCAAGGTGAATAAGATACGAGGTCAGTGGGTAACACAGTCTGGGGTGGTGTTAAGAGAATGACTGACAGAGTAGACTAATCCCCGGAACCTTGTAGAAAGCCGCGATATGATAGACAAGGGCAGACAAATGTGAAGAAATTTGAAGAGTTGTGATATAATCAGTATCTGGGGGTGTCCTTGGAGACAAAGAAAAAGTATAATTTTGTATTGTTTGACAAAGTACTTGTTAAATATTTGCATCGTCTATTTGTGTAAGTAAACTGCTAATAAATATGGTTTTAAAGACTTTAATTTTTGATAAGATAAAAATAGGAAATAAGAAGAACAACTCTTCAGTAAGATCAAAAGTCACTTTTTCTAAATGCTTTTAGAAAAAGCTTATGCTTCCCCCTCACCCCCAAAGCCCCAGCACACATTTTTGGAGAAGAATCTTCACATGTAATAAGTATTATGTTAACTTAAACGACGTCAGTAATTTGAATGACAATTGCATATTTACATTGCATTTAAGTCTTTTAATGCATTTAACATCATGTATTCGATGTATGTAGTGATGGTAAAATTTTTTAATAAGAAAGAAACCAGGACATCAACAGTAACTTATATACAGATTCTTTCTGATGTGAAGCACACAAAATTTAACTTGGCATTTTTGAAATACTTTTTTTGTTTATAGTTGTTATTCTTCACATAATAAGAGAATAAGTTAGTTAATTTCCAGTGTATGTGCTCACAAAATGTTGCTTCTATAAAATAATACTTTATTTTAGTAATATTTTGTGATCCTTCATTTTGAACTTCACATTCCAAATAATATAACAATATTATGCAAAGCAGTTCTCATTGCTTTGGATTTTAGAATTTGCATCTCCACATACAAAATTTCCTAAAAATAACATTTATATTCAGGAAAACTCTAACTGATGCCTTTTTTTTTCTCTCTGGCAAGTAGAGGTTAATAAAAATATTTATACTTCTAATTAACTCAGGAGGATAGAATCTGTACTGTTATGCTCACTAAAGCAACAGGGTATAAAATATTAAAAATTTCAAACATGTAGAATTAAAATATGGAATTAAAATAATTTAGAGACTGTTTTAAGATTTAATGCTTCAGAGGAGACGACCCAAGTGTCCACCAGCTGTTGAATGGGATACATGAAATATGGCATCTCCATACAAAGGAATATTATCCAGCTTTTTTTTCTTTTTTTTTTTTTTTAAGATTTTATTTATTTATTTGACAGAGAGAGATCACAAGTAGGCAGAGAGGCAGACAGAGAGAGAGAGGAGGAAGCAGGCTCCCTGCTGAGCAGAGAGCCTGATGCGGGACTCGATCCCAGGACCCTGAGATCATGACCCGAGCCCAAGGCAGCGGCTTAACCCACTGAGCCACCCAGGCGCCCCTATTATCCAGCTTTAACAAAGAATGAAATTCTCATACAGGCTACAACATGGATGAAACTTAGACATTATGCTAAGGGAAATAAGCCACACACAAATGGACAAATATTGTATGATTCCACTTATATAAAGTTCCTAGAATATGAAAGCTTATTAAGGTAGAAGGTAGGTTAGAGGTTACCAGGAGCCGGGGGAAGTACAGAATTATTAAATGGTTATGAGGTTTCTGTTGAGTGGTAAAAAGGTCATACAACATTATGGGTATAATTAATGCTACCAAGTTGTACACTTACAAATAGTTAAAATGGTTTGTTTTACATTTTACCACATGCACATACACACAAAAGATTTTAGATAGTTACATGAAAGCTATGCTTTCAAATTCAGAATAACAACTAGAGATAGGAGAGATATGATATATATTGATGTAAATTTAGTGACTGTATATGTCATAGATATAGTCATTGTTGAACTAATCTAGGACGAAGTCATAGCCAATTTGAACAAAATTCTGAATTTACGTATTGCAGATCCTTGGGCCATTATGACAGGAGTGAAATAACTTATTAAACAGATATTGGGGATATTATTATGATCTAAATACTATCACTTTTCACATTATATAAGTTTTAAATAAAATATTTACTAGTATTTTCTGAGTATTATAAAATTTCAGCAGTTGGTAGAAGAAAATTTATTGCATTCATGACATTTTTAAGCATATAATGATCTTTTTATTTTTTATTTGGTTGAAATTATTAGTTTTTTTTTTCCTGGTTTCTTTCCTTTATACTTTACCCAAGAAATCCTTTTCATCTGATGAATAAATTTTGAATTATATTTTATTTTTAATATGCTGTCGTTTTGTTTGTACAATTAGTCTTGTTGGTATGTTATGTGAATCATTATACTTATTTTTCCCCCTTCATCCTAAAACATTTATTGTGTGTTGTACATTTTACCACTAATACAAAATATCTTTATCTCATATGATAATATGATAGGCTGTTAAGGTGTAAGGTGATCTTTTTAGTCAGTGTCACTATTCTGAAAAATTTGAGGACAACATCATAACATGTAAATTACTGAAAATTGAGCATAGGCCTTACTATTTGGTGTGCAAGTCCATTTAATAACCTTTATTTCAAAATATTTTTATGATTCTAAGCATTATTTTACAACTTTAAGTCATCTTGTCAGCCTTTTCCACCATCTTCCAAAACTGTTGAGATTTTAATTACAATTGCATTTACATATGTATTAACGGGAAAATCCACTTTCATTTTTTTTAGCT
The DNA here is from genome assembly GCF_964662115.1 of Mustela nivalis. NCBI lineage: Eukaryota > Metazoa > Chordata > Mammalia > Carnivora > Mustelidae > Mustela > Mustela nivalis. Next base: position 47,786,844 of record NC_139027.1, on the reverse strand, counting down.
TGCCGCCTGTGTTATTTGTTTGCATGGCTTTAATAACACGCTAAATTGCACTGCTGCCTCTTGATTGTTGGTTTTAAATATCATCTGTTCATTTCTCATTGGACAGGAAAAGACTCTGTTCTACCTTACCACATCCAAGCATCATTCCCACTTCCATTCTCCTAATGTAGCTATGATTTGATAATACTAATAATTGTTATTTACATTCATATGAGTATGTAAATGCTACTCCCAGTTGAGTTTTGTTGGGTTGTTTATTCCTGAACCGAATTTCTAAAAATTAAAAATTTTCTATGTACTTACCATTAATTCAAATTCTAACCCTTAGGAAGTAGCCTAAATGTTCCCTAAAACAGACAGGTTAGATGTGTTACACATTTTATCCTCCTGAAACCATCTCCCTTCAGCCCTCTGACCGGCTGTGGTCTGTCTGGCACCTGTGGTCGGAAATGCTAGGAGCAATCTGAATTATGAGGGATCTCATTGTATTCGCCTTGTGTTAGATATTTTGTTCCTAGTATGTTTTCTTTTTGCTGGTTGTTTCCTTATGTTGGGGTAAGTCTAACATTAGTTTCCTTGGCGGGCAGGGGGTATATATTTACAGGAAGAGACTTTTTAAACCCTTAAACGCATGACAGTGACACTTGATTGATAGGTTGGCTGCATAGACTTGGTTGGGTGGATACTTTTTTGGGTTTTATATAATATTTCTTCAGATTTTTGAAACTGCTTTTCTACTGTCTTACAGCTTCAAGTGTTTCTTTAGGTCTGTAGCTAGTATGATAACTGATTCTTTTAAATTACACATTTCAGTTTTCATTCCGAAAACTGGCATTTCTATTTCCCCTGTTGTTTTAAAATTTAATAAACATGTTCAGCGGTGTAGGTCAATTTCCATATATTGTGCTGGGAACACTTAGAACTCTATATTTAAAATATGCTGTATTTCATTTCCAGGATAATTTTATACATCTATTTAATCTTTTCTCTTTTCTCTAATAACTTTTTCTAGAATTTGTCTTATTTGGATGTGGAACCTCTTGAAATGATGTTCTAACTTTTATATCTTTCTTCACCTTCTTAAAAAAACATACATTGTAGAGGTATAATTAACATGTAAAGACTATATATTTAATGCATATGACTTGGTGAGTTTGGAGATAGATGAGCATCCATGAAACTCCTACCTCAAATCAAGGCCATAAAAATATCCATTACTTTTTAATCTTCCTTTGCCATCTTGTTCTTTTTTTTTTTTTTTTCTTTCTGGTAAATTCCTTCCAACTTTTGTTTAAATTTCTGTCAGTTGAATTTCCAGGAGCTTATTCTTCTTGTCTAAATATTCCCTTCTTATAATATCCTATTCTTTCTTTTAAGTTGACATAATTGGCATATATTAGTTTCAGGTATATGGCAATGATTTGATATTTTGTATATATTATGAAATGATCACCAGAAAAGTCTAGTTAATGTGCATCACCATACAGTTTTTTTCTTGAGGTAGGAACTTTTTTTTTTAAGATTCCATTTATTTATTTGACAGACAGAGATCACAAGTAGACAGAGAGGCAGGCAGAGAGAGAGAGGAGGAAGCAGGCTCCCCGCTGAGCAGAGATCCTATGTGGGACTCTATCCTAGGACCCTGGGATCATGACCTGAGCCAAAGGCAGAGGCTTTAACCCACTGAGCCACCCAGGTACCCCAATGATAGGTACTTTTAAGATCGGCAACTTTCAAATACATAATCTGTATTATTAACTATAGTCACCATTCTGTATATTGTAGAATATCTTATTTTTATTTCATATTTGTTATGTCTTCTCTTATTTCTGAGAATACTAATACAATGTAAGGAGTTTTGGACATTTTCTTAATCCTAAGGGGTTATGTTTCCTCCCTCTTTCTTTTCTCTTCTTCTTTGATTTTTCTTTTCAATGAGATGCTCTTTTCAGACTCTGCACATTCCTGTTGTCTCCTTATATTTAAGAAAACTAAACTCCAGACTGTGAAAGGCATCTTTCAGCTGTAAGCTTCCCCTGGAATGATCTGGATAGGCTGTTTAGTAGGAGACCCTCTGATTCAGTAATTTTAGGTCTTTCTCCCAAGACTAATCATATTTTGCAAAGAAGAGTTCTCCAGGCCAATCTAAGCAATGAAACTCTGGCTGTTGGCACTGTGTGAGCAAAGTGTTCAGATTTCCGGGGGGTCTTGCATCCACTAACAATTGTTCATTTAATGCATTAATGTGCTGGAGCTGGTTCATGGTGGCACATGAGAGCCACATCTTACAAGTTTAGGAATTTTGGAAGCCAGTTGTTAAACACAGCCATTTTAAAGAATTAAGTCACATAAATATATAATTAAACAAATTATGTAAAAAAAAAGTTAATAAAAGCTAAAATCTCACCACTTCCTAATTATTTTACTAGAGTTTTCTATTATCTGTGTTCTTGAGGTTATTTGTTACTATTGTATCTGTGTGGCGGAGACACAACATAATGTGTTCCTGTATATCTTTTCCCATCCCACGTTTAGTGTTGGCATGGTGGTGGCTTTAAATCAGCCATGGAAGGAGTCTTTACACCACAGACATCAGCAAACTCTATAAACCAGTATTTGCTTTACTGTTTTATTGTCTAGACTTAATAACCTGAAGCAGAAAATGTTAATAAGGCACATTAAACTGAAAATTTAGATTTGTAGCTGATACATTGTAAACAGCAGAGAAAGTGAAGGAATATTTTTGGAGTCCTTGAAAATTATTATCTAATTCAGCAAAGAAATTACTTATGTCATTGGCGAATGAGTGAAGTGCTTTTGGTTATCTTCATAATTTCACTTTGTTTTACTCTATAAGTAAACAAAAGTAACTGGTTGAAACTATTCATATCCATCGATTGTTATCATAAATTGACTATAAATAAACAAGTTTGGCAAAAAAAAAAAAAAAGAAAAAGAAAAAAGAAAAAAATAAGAAAAGATGAAGCCTCTGCCAAATCTGTGAAATTGATAGTGTATATATATATAGTATATATATATATATATATGTATTTATATATTTAATTATGATTTAAAACAGGATTCATTTTTTTAAAGAACAATTTTAGGCACACAAAAAAAATTGAGAGGAGGGTACAGATTTCCTATAAACCCCCGATTCCTTATATATGCATAGCTTCCCTTATTATCAACATTACTCACCCAAATTTTTTCCAAAGATGAACCTAAATTGACAACATCATAATCAACCAAAGTCCATCATTTATTTTAGGATTCAGTCTTCCTGCTGTGCATTCCATAGGTTTACACAAATTCATAATGACATATATCCATCATTGAAATATCACACAGTGTATTTTCACTGCCCTAAAAATCCTCTATGCTCTGACTGTTTACTTCCCTATGTCTTCCCCAGCCCCGCCACCCCCACTGGCAACCACTGAAATATTTACTGTGTCCACTGTTTTCCCTTTTCCAGAATGTCATAAACTTGGAATAATACAGTATGTAACCTTTTCAGATGTGCTTCTTTCACTTAGAAGTGTGCATTTAAGTTTCCTTCATGTCTTTTCATGGCTTGGTAGCTCCTTTCTTTTTAGTGGTAAATAATATTCCATCGTCTGGATGTACCACTGTTTCCTTATGCATTCAGCTACTGAAGGATATCTTGGTTGCCTTGAAGTTTTGGCAATCATGAATCAAGCTGCTATAAACATCCTTGTGCAGGTTTTTGTTTGTTTGTTTGTTTTTTGTGTCATTTAGTTTTGTTTTTTTGTGGACATACGTTTTGAACTCTTTTGACTAAATACCAGGGAACACAAATGCTGGCTTATATGATACAAGAATGTTTAGTTTTATAAGAAATTGCTAAACTGTCTGTCCTCCAAAGTGGCTTTGCCAGTCTTCATTCTCTCTGACAATGAGAATTCCTGGTTCTCCACATACTCGCCTATTATGGTTTTTAAACTCCATCCATCCATCCATCCATCCATCATATCAGTAAATTAGAAATAAATTTATGTTTTTCACAGAGCCAGTTGTAAACATGTACCAGTCACCCTGACTTAATCGTAGTTTCATATAGTATCCCCATTCCAAATTGTTTCTGTTGTTGATCAGTTCAGAAACCATCTCTTAGCCACGTACAGTAAATAAATCTTTGATCTTCTCCAGAGAATGGATGTAGCAGTCTTCGCGCAGTCCACAGTAGGATATGTTAATTGGCATTATGAAATTTAAGCTCTCCTCTTTATTTTGGCTAATTTTAATGCTTGGATTTTATTTAATGCTTAGAATTTATTTGGGTGAGCTAAATTATATATCACTTTTTCATCTGCTTTCCAACTTGCAAAATTTTGTCACTATTATCTTTTCTTTTGTTCTCCCCTCCTTTGGATATGTTTAATTTAAAATAATTTTCTGTCCTGATATTTCAACTGGATTTCAGGAGATAGTGACATTAGATGTTTGTGCTCCTTGTAACATCTCAACCAAAGGTCCATAATACGTTGTTTATCCTTGACTTGTGAGTTCATCTTTATTATACACCAACCCAATTTATATGGACTAGTTTCTGAACTTCCTGCACCATTACCACGTCTTATTTATTTTGGCTTCATAATATGTCTTAATATATGACAAAAGGAAGGTCCTCTATTTTTCAAATTGACTCAACTCCTCATGAAATTTTTTGAAGTAATATTTAGAAGTAGTTTTTAAAAAAATTCCCCTTAAAAATTTGCTGTAATTTTCATTGGAGTTCATTTATTTATAAATAAGGACAATTAATATGCTTACATTATTTAAGCATACAGTCACTAATTTGGCATAAATGTCTATTTTCTTCAGATATTTACAATTTTATTAAAGTTTTGTAGACATACACGGATTACATGGATGACTTAAGGTACTATATATTTTTGGTTACTAGTATAAAAAGAATCTCACTTTCTATGATATTTTGTAATTTGGTTATTCTCAGGTTAGAAGAACACAACTGAGTTTTATTTTTTTTTAAGATTTTATTTATTTATTTGACACACAGAGATCACAAGTAGGCAGAGAGGCAGGCAGAGAGAGAAGGGGAAGCAGGCTCCCTGCTAAGCAGAGAGCCCTATGTGGGGCTCAATCCTAGGACCCTGGGATCATGACCTGAGCCGAAGGCAGAGGCTTTAACCCACTGAGCCATCCAGGTACCCCCACAACTGAGTTTTTATATTAACTTATATATGACCTTTTGTATGACCTTTTTATATGAACCCCTTTTCTGGGTTTGCATTTTAGTTATAACAATGCCTATTGATTTTCTTGGGATCTTTATGTGAATGACATATATTCATTGTATCATTTTAAAACTTTAAAAGGGCGCCTGAGTGGATCAGTCGGTTAAACATTGACCTTGGGCTCAGGTCATGCTCTCAGGGTCCTGAGATTGAGCTAACTTCGGGCTCCCTGCTCGGCTCCCTGCTTGACTCTGTCTTCCTCTGCTCCTCCCTCCGTTTGTGGTCTCTATCTCCCTAAAATAAATAAATAAAATCTTAAAAAAAAAAAACAACTTTAAAGATACTCAATTTTGGCATATTTTATGAATTTATCATCAATTTTCAATCATACATATTTAAACTTTTCGGTGTATCTCTTTTAATTGATTTTAATGTTTTCCCCACTTGTGCTTCTAATTTTATACTACCTCACACTCCATTGAAGTTCATTTTTATGCAAGTTTTATATGTGCTTTTATAAATCATTTTAAGAATGGTACAAGGATCATACATGTCCGTTCTGGGGCTTTCGTATTGTTCTTTGGCTCAGTTTAAAATCGGTGGATCATAAATTTTTCACTCAGAATACTATAAGCTTTCTCTTTTGTCTTTTGACTTTTATTTTACAGAAGAACAACTTATGGCCAACTTGCTTTTAAGTAATTGAGTTTTAAAAAATGTATCATGAACTATTTCATAGCACAGGTAATATGAGAGCACACACACACAGAAGTGCCTGATGAACAATCTAATATACAATTTAGCTTAAGAAAAGAAAAATTCTTCCTTTCTAAGATTTATTTATTTATTTTAGAAAGCAACAGAGAGAGAAAGAGAGAGCACACGAGCAGGAGGGGCAGAGGGAGAGGGAGAGAGAATCTTAAGCAGACTCTGCTCTGAGCTGGGAACCTGACACAAGGATTGATCTCAGGACTCTGAGATCACAACCTGACTGAGGTCAAGAGCAGACCATTTAACTAACTGCACCACCCAGTCATCCCCAAGGAAAGAAATATTCTTAAAATGTTGAGCCCTTGTTTATTTTCCCTCACTTAAGATAGTTTGCTTTTGTACTCCCAGAATAAGAAGTAACTAACCTTTATTTTACATTTATTTTTTTCTATTTTGGATTTTAGTTTTATGAAATATGTACATGTTGCATAATGTTTGCAGTAGCCCTTGCTCCCCCTCGCTTGACTCATGCCTTCCTGAATCCACATCCTTGGATAATCCCTTTATACCCTTTCTAAACTGACTCTGGTCTTACCTGTGTGAATTGTTTTGGCCAATGGCCATACAAGTCTACTGGAAGATGACCACACATGGCATAAGTACTCCCATCGCTCAGATTCATAAAGATATTTCCTCTAGTTTCCTCCCATGTTTGAGAATTATACCTTTCCCATTTAAGGCTTTAAGTAATATAGAACTATGTTTTCTAAGTGTCATAAGGTAGAGATAAAATGTCTTTTTTTTTCTATTAGGATAACTTTTCACATTGGAACATCGCTTGTTACACATTCCATCTTGACGCCAAGGAGCTATCGTGACATTTCTTTCATATACAGTCTCCCTGTATTATCTTTATTCCTTTTGTTATTCATTATTCATTACTTAAGTAGCTAAATAGCTACCTCTATGCCAATAAAATAGTGTGTTCATTATTATAGCCTTATAATAAATGTTGGTCTGTGGTAAAGCAAATTCCCTCAATCTTGATTTTCTCAGTTGGTTTGCTTTCCGTACAAATTTTAGAATCAGAATGCGAAATTCCAATGAAAACTTAATAGGGGTTTCAACAAAAAGTTGTTCACTATGTAGATTAATTGTGACTAGTTTTTAAACGTGTGAGTCACTAAGCATGAGTACAACACCGCTTTCTGTTTGTTTAGTTCTTAATTAATATTTTTCAGTACAGTTTCATAAATGTCTCCATAAAAGTCATATATCTATTTTGTTATATTTATAAATACTTTCATTAATGTTTTAAATGGTGTATTTAAAAAACAGCATCATATAGCCATCTGTTACTGATGTATAGAAATGCTACTGGTTCTATGTAGATAATAACGTTCCCTGTAAATGAAGACAGTTGATTCCTTTTTTCACATTTCTTAAATATTTTTTTCTCTTACTTGTGCCTCTATGCTGAACAACACTTCTAATACAATGTTGAAAAGAACTGATGATAATAGACATTCTCCATTTTTCCTGATTTAAAGGGAATGCTTTAACTATTTTGCCATTTTAGATGCTATTTGCTGTAGTGTTTTTTTTAAGATACACATTATCAGGTTATCCAATATTCCATTCCACTTAATAAGGATTTTTAAAAAAATTAACATGCCTTGCATTTTATTGAAAACTATGTGGAGATGAGCATTTATATTATTTTATTATGTTATTTACTACATCCTTATGTGGTAAATTACAATATTAGATTTTATAATATTAAACCACTCTTGAATTCTTGGGATAAACCCAAATCAGTCATACAATTATTTTTTTCATACATTGTTTGGTTTTGTAATATTTTATTTGGGATTTTACATCTATATTAATGATTGAGATTAACTGAGGCATTTTTTTTTCTTATTCTGGTCTTATTTGGTTTTAATATCAAGATTATTCTGACCTCATAAAATAATTTGGAAAGGGAGAGACATGTTTCATGTTTTCCTTCCCTTACTAGAAGTTTTGTTTTCATTTGTGTTTAAGATTGAAATGAAATATTCTTTGAATAGTTGATATAACTCACCTATAGAACCATTGGGCCTGTTATTTGTAGAATAAGTATTGAATTTTATTTACCAGTTAGATTTTTTAAATGGTTGTAGGGCTATTTACAACTTCTGTTTCTCATTAAGCAAGTATGGCAATTATTTTTATAAGGAAATGGACATTGTCTCTAATTTGCTCAAATTTGGCATAATGTTTTTCTTTATATTCCCTTTAACCTTCTTAGCTGTGATTTACCAATATTTTATACTCTTCAAATTTCTAATAGTGTTTATTTGTGCCTTCTCCCTTTCTTTTACTGGCTTGTTTTGCCCAGATACTTGCCAGTTATATTAATCTTTTTAAAAACACACTTTTGCCATTGTAAATTCCCTCTACTTTTCTTTGTTCTTATAAAATTCTTTTCTGCTCTTTTACTTTATTGGATTTATTTGTTTTTTTTTCTAACTTCATACATCAGGGATTAGCTCATTAATTTTTATACTTTTCTTTTAGATATATGCATTGAAGTATATGAATTCCCCTCTGAGTACTGCTTTAGCTGCAAAAAATAAATTATTGTTCAGCTTTAAACATTTTCTGCTTTCCTTCACTATTTATTTCTTAACCAGTGAGTTATTAAGAAGTTTGTTAATAAATTTATGCGTGCTTGTTTTTATATGTGTGTTTATTTCCAAATGTATGTTTTCTTTTGAAATGTTTTTTGTTTTCAATTTTTTTAATTAATTATTTATGATGAGGGGTGCCCATGTGGCTCAGTTGGTTAAGCAGCTGCCTTCGGCTTGGGTCATGATTCCAAGGTCCTGGGATCGAGCCCTGCATTGGGCTCCTTGCTTAGCGGAGAGCCTGCTTCTCTCTCTCCCCCTCTCCCTGCGGCTCTGCTTACTTGTGCTCTCTTTTTAGCTCTCTGTCAAATAAACAAATAAAATATTTAAAAAAAAAAGAAAAAATATTTATGATGATACCAATTCTTTTTAAACTGTTCATTCTTTTATAACATATAGTCAGTTTTCCTTGCATTCTACATATGCTTGAGAAGAATATTTATCTCTAAATTCTTATTCTTCCTTAGGTCAGTTAGTAATTATGAATTCCAAATCTAATATAGTTTTATGCATATTTTGCCCAAGCCACTATTTACCACTAGAGCATTGTTAAAATAGTGGCTTGTCAAATTTCCTTGCAGTTGGGTTAATATTGTTCTATATCTCCTGAAGCTATGCTATTAGGGACATACTGTCTTAGGAGTGATCCAGTGCAGCTAATATAGACTTGTGATTCACAAGATCCAATAAAATGCCATTTACCTTTAATTGTTACTGATGAGGAAGAATGTAGGAAGATTTCAAGATAGATGGAAACAGTAAATAGCAAATTCAATTCAGTCAGGTAGGACCACTGACTGAATGAGAGTCAGAGAGTCTAGTCTGACATGAAAATTAAGTTGTGACTCAAATCCTAAAACGTGGGCTAGGGGATCACTTCCAGGCCTTTGTTCAGGAAATACTGCTGTAGATATTATCAGGTTCAGTGTATTTTATCAGTATTGTTCATAATAATCTGGTTGGTTACTCAGCAGGCATTTCAGGTAATTAAAACACTTCTTCAAGCTGAAAAAGCAAAACCAAAAATGTGTAAAAAGTGATTCTAAACAGTCTGAGGTGAGATAATTATTTCCTTCAAGAATTAGCACTTTTTTTTTTTCCCCCAGAGAAGATTTGGAATTATTTATAATTGCTCTCTAATATTTCTGTCTATGGTCAGAAAACCATTTCTTAAAGTTTTGTTTGAGAATTAGATCTATTGGAGTAATAGGTTACCTTGTAATTACAGTTGCCAACTGCTTGATTAGGTCATTGATTTAGATGTCTGATTTTAAAATAAGGTGTTACTATTTCACATACATTGTTAGAATGCTTAAGAGATTTTAAGAATTGCCATAAAAGAAGTATAATTTATTATATTTGTAAAATGTGTTTATGTATTCAGTAAATTTTGTCACATAGATAGTTGAATTAATCAAGGAGGAAATTGAATATATTAAATTTATGAACACAGGTTAAGATTGAAAGTGTTTACACTAACTTTATAAATTGAAACAAATATTAGATAATGTTCTCTGGTTTTCCCTACAGCCAGTTTTCCTCTCATTCCAGACAGGAAGCATGCCTGTACTTTGGAACTTTCTAGTGGCTGGTAGGGGTGTGTGATTATTTCCAGCTAATGGGTGTCATTTCCAGATTGAGGCTTTTAAGGGCCATGTGAGGGACTCTAGTGCTCTCAGCCTTGTTGCTCCATACCCAAATCTTCTTGCTAAGATGGTGGCATCGAAGTTGGAGACGCACAGCCCAGGTCTTGGAGAGACTTGTGTGGTATATGAGCTGTTTGGTGATATGACTTACAATATGAGGCAGAAATGACCTTTTGTTTATTTAAGCCAGTGAAATATTGTTTTTCTTTGTTTTTGCAGCATGATCTATCCTGTCTTGACTGGATAAAGCTATTGGTCTCCGGGGAGGGACTGAAAGATGCGGCCTTTCCTCAGAGATTAGGAGACAGGTGGCAAGAAAATACATATGGGGGCTGGAAAAGTTCGTATCCTTATTCCGTGGCAAAACAGTTTCTAAAACTTTCAACTATGGTAGTTTGAGAGGCAAATTATGTGCTTATTTCATAGTGTCTGTGGTGGAAGAGGTTGTAAAACAGTAGTAGGGGCCAGCCAGTCCTGGCAATTCATGGTACTGTGTTACAAGAAAGATACGGCACAGTAGGGAACTGACAGTTTCACAGGCAAAGATGAGATGGAACAAAAATATTCTAGAAAGTTGGAAACTTCCCGTATTATAAGATGTCAACTGACTATATATTCTTCTAAAGAATAGGAACTGGAATTGATGATGTCTTTGAGTGATAAAGACTGATTAAAATTCAGACTTGGGATAAAGACAAAAAAAAATTAAGATTATCTCCGTATGACTGGTTCTGAGTACCCTAGTGTATCCCTGCGACAACTTTGGCGGGGGGAGGGAAAGGGGAAGTCTGCAAAGTAAAAACCATTTTCATAATGAAAGAAAGACCTTATTTGCCTTTTTCACTTTCACTGCCTCATAGGCTCACAGGGCACAGAAAGTACATTGAAATGATTTCAGTATATGTGCTGCCGAAGCGAGCACAGAAAGTACATTGAAATGATTTCAGATTCCACATTGCAACTACCCTTTAAGAAATTATCAGTTGTTAAGTATCAAAGGATAGCCATAGTTATCTAGAAAGACTATTCAAATACTTTTTTATTTCCTAACTACTCATGTGTGTGAAGCCAAGTTTTCTTCCCATTCCTCAAGACCAAAACAATACAGGGCAGCAGGTTTGATACTGAAGCTGATATGATAATCTAAGTGAAATATGGCAGATTTACTGTTCCCCAATATCTAAGTTCCTCTTCTACCTCAGCATTAGATGGCAGAGTACATTCCATGTTTCAGACCTCTTTTCAACATGTACGGACAGCAAGATATGAGAAGAAATAGTGTGCAACTTTTGTGAGTTGTCTTTAAATGGGGGGGCTACTCTCTTACCCCTTTCCTGTTCCCTGTTAGCTGGAATACTGATGTAATCTTGGAGCTCCTGCAGCTACTATGTGCCATGCCTTGGAGACTGTTCACTTTGAGGTTATTTACTTGAGAGTATAAAACCCTATGGATTTTACCAAGGTTAATTTTTTTTTTCTCGAGCATATAGCTACAATTAATCTTAGTTAAAATAAGAACTTCCACAGGAACATTACTTACATCATTTTGTTCATAAAACTTTTATAATAAAAATTTTAAATACACATAAACATATTACTAGGCTGTAGAGGAAATACTTCAAATCATTATAAAACAGTTAGGATTAGTCCTTGCTACTACTTAACTTGGGACAGGATATAGAGGCTCATCCTTGCAAAGAATAGTCCAATTTTAAATCAGTCGCCTACCTTTTGTTTTTCTCCTTGGGGCTTACATGTGAATAATGCTCTGTCCACAGTATCTTAATATGCATGGCATGATTTGTCTGTGCTGTGGTCTCATGAGCCACTTTCTGTGATTTATTTTATAGGTTCTGAAAATAACTTAGTGTATCTTTCAGGTAGTTCTTAAGATACCTGAAAATAAAATATCATTTACATATTGAGTCTGCCCACCCCTAACATATCTTTCATATCAGATGACCATCCATTTAAAAATTTTTTAAAAAATTTATTTGACTGATAGAGATCACAAGTAGGCAGAGAGGCGGGCAGAGAGAGAGGAGGAAGCAGGCTCCCTGCTGAGCAGAAAGCCTGATGCAGGGCTCGACCCCAGAACCCTGGGACTATGACCTGAGCTGAAGACAGAGGCTTTAACCCACTGAGCCACCCAGGCGACCCCATTTAGTAATTTTTATTTGACGTGACAATAGACAAGCAGAAAAGATAAACTTTATCACGTATATATAGAAAGTTGGAAAGAATAGGAACGTATTAATATTAGTTATGTCTGGGAATTTAGATTGTGGGTGTGTGTGCATATTTTCAATTCATTCCACAGTGAGTATATATTATGTAAGAAAAAATACTAGAGGAAAAAAATTAAATTAGCAAATTCAATGACACTAAATTGTTAAGAATAAATGCTTTCTTTAACCTACATGCAGAAAATCCAATTATAATAAAACTCTGTCATCTTCTACTTTACCAGCTAAAGAGCTCCAGAATCTGACAGTTTTTAAGATGCCTTTAGGAAAAAGTTCTCAATTAACCCCAACCTAAACTAAATCTAATTTGAATAGAGCCAAGCTGGGATTTGGGAGTGAATTTGCTAGAAGTGTGCTACTTAATTCTCTGGATGATATTTTTGATGAAAAATTACATTCTTCCTCTTTCTGACAGGGTTGACAGGCAGACAGCTGTGGTTTACATGTATAAGTTATTGTAATTTTAGAATATAATAGAATGTGATGCTGGCAGGAAATTCAAACATTATCCAATAATGAAAATTAAAATAAACACAAATTCATGAGGGGATATATATATATATATATATATATACACACACACACACACACATATCTTACAAAAAATTGAGTAAACTTCTATATGTTAAAAGTATAAGCTAGAAAAAGAAATATAAACAAATATTGAAGTTTTGAAGTTTAGTTAATGGTGTGCATGAAGAAGTATATAAAGATCAAGTGTACTGATGTCTGAAACATACTTTGAACAGCATTTAGTAAATAATATGCACTGATGGGTAAGTAGACATGTAGACAGTGATAAATCAGATAGAAAGATAACACTAATTATAGAATCTAGAGGAGGGTATGTGGGTGCTTGTTGTAAAATTATATTAATTTTTCTGGAAGTCTGAAAATTTCCATAAGATGTTGAAAAAAGTAGAAGGTAGAATATATACACCCTTAAATATTTAATATATGGTTTTTGACAGAAAAGAAGAGTCTGGAATGGAGATGCATACCACAATATTATTCACTTTGAAACACTTTAGATATGCACTCAATTTGTCTTTGATCATGATATATGTATTTATATATTTAAGCTTGTTTTTAATATTTACTGAATTCTTACTCTGTACTACATTTTGATTACTTGATTCTCAAAAGAAGAAATAAGTGCTGTGATTATTCTGTTTTTACAGGCAGGCAATATAAGGCTTTTGGAGGCTACATTACTTACCTGAGGTCATGTAACCAGTGAGCAGAATTGAGAATTTAACCTGAGCTGTCTGAATTCAAGTCTGCATAATTAACCACAGCACCATAGTTCTTTTGCTACAGTACACATTAAATGTATGTTGGACTTATGCCTTCATACTGAAACAGCCAAAGACAGCTTTTTATTCTTCTGGCTGAACCTGCTGACAAGGCCAAAGACTTCAGTTTTACTTTTACCTAACTTCCCATTCTTTGTCTCATGAATGAGTAGCTAAGATTAAAACGGATTTCCCCCTGAAACTAACTAGACATAGAGATGAACATTTCCTGTTAAGCTGACTGAAACTTTCCCTGATTACAAAACAATTGTAACTGAATCACTCCACCTCTAACTTGTCTACCTCCCCTTATAAAAAATCTAAGGCAAAACTATCCTGTCAGATACTCTGATCTTTGGATCTAGCATTCTTTATTACAATAGCCTGAATAAAATCAATCTCCTACTTGTTTAATTTTCCTTTGATAATATACAGATGATTTTTCTCTATGAACATATGATATAGTGAAAAAGAGAGTATTTGGGCTTGGTGATACAGTTAATAAACTCAGTTCTGCAACTTACTAAGTATATGGCCTAGAGAAGATGGCAAAACCAATAAATGACATTCTTTAAAAAAAAAATACAGACAATGATAGATTGCTTATTCAAGGTCTCAGATAACTCTATGAAAACTTTTACTGTAAGAATTTCACTGTACTGTCATTTTCAATGCATTTTATTTTGTTGTTTTTTGCATGTGTGTCTGCTTTGTTAGGTTCATTAAATAGTATCAGTAAACCCTGTTCAGAGAACTGTTACAGAGAAAACACACGATTTTATTATTCAAGGGGAGAAAGCAGCAATTGTTTCTTTATCTTGTCTTTAAGATAAGAATATCCTTAATAACTATTCCAGAATGATTACTAGAATGCATAACATATAAGTATGCTTAAATGTAAATCCATGGTCTTCAATGGGGGGCTCAAAGTATGTTATATCTAACATTTTTAAAATTAATATTTCAGAAATATCTCACCTTTGTTTTTATTTTTATCATGAAATATTAAATAAATATAATAGTACAGAGACTTGGGTGCCAACCCATTTACTTATCATTCACATTTAACAAATGATAACCTTTTGTTACATTCACTTCATAATTTTAGGACAAAGGATGCTTCAGGAAGACTTTATTTATTTATTTATTTATTTTTTTCAGGAAGACTCTAAACTCTCTTCTCCACTTCATGCCCTACTCTTACTCCTCAGACAACAGAGATAGGAGCTCTCCTACATTGAAGTAAAACTTTATGATTGGTGGTTTTATATTTTTACAACACTGCATATCCTTCCCATCCATGGGTTTATATATTTGCTGCTTAAATCAAGCTTTCTTTATACTCCTTTTACCACCTTCTATTGTAGAAACTATATATTATAGTTCTATTATTTTAGAAGTTAATATGCACATTTTTACTTAACTAAATCAAAAGTTAACCAGTATTTTCCTTCTGCATACATAAAGAACAGAGAAAGTTTTATTCTCATTGACTATCCCAATATTCCAAGTGTTGGTGTCTAATGTTTTAGTTTCAACTTGTGTATTGACCTTCTCCAACTTAATAAATATAGTTTTTAAGTTAGTATTTCCATATGTTGTATGAAAATTACTTGTTCACTTTTCTTCCTCTGTCTCATAGTTGATTTCCAAGTCTTATCTCTTTCTTATCAAAATATTTTTGTATTTCCTTCATCTTGAGTGGCAAACTCAAACTTTGTTTGAAAATAACTTTAATTTTTCCTTCAGGTTCTTTCAAACTGTATAGGCTGCCAATGAATATTTCCTTAGCACTGGAGACATATTATGCCTTAGTCCTCTGTTGATATTTAAGAGAAGTGTGACTTCAGTCTAGTTATTCCTCATTTGTGGGAAATCTGACTTTCTCTGTAATTGTTTTGCAGATGTTCTCTTTGATTTTGATATTCAGAAATTTTCATATGGTACATCAGAGTGCTTTAATGAGATGAAGTCTTGTGTCTTTTATCAATTCCAGAAACTTTTGGCATTGTCTTTTTACATTTGCTTTTTGTGAACTTTATGTTTTTTTCTGAAAATAATATCAAGCATATATTAAAAATTTGTCTTTAGTCTCTCTAGCACACTTATTTTCATACTTCTAATCTCCTCATTTCTTCTCACTGCATGTTGGTAATTTCTTCAGATTTATTTTCCAGAACACATTATTATACTAATTGTGTCTAATGTATGGTTCAAACTATTCATTAAGCATTTAAGATTAATGGCAGTGTTTTTCAGTTCTGGAAGGTTGTCTCTTTTTAAATTAGTCTGTTCTTGTTTCACAATGACTCATTACTATAGGTAATATATGTATGATGTTGAAGGAGAGCAGAATTTACCACCAGAAAATATATCTCTTTGGCATAAGGATTATTTTAGGCTGTTTATTTATTTTTTCTGTATATTTTTTAATTATATTCAGTTATAGGCTGATTATTTAAAAACAAATAAAGAAATGAAAAACAACACACACTGGAGAACTGCCAAAAAACAAATATAAGTTACCCTTTTTGAAGAGACATTTGGTGATCTCAGTTTGCTAGGAAGAGGAAGATGACCAAATCTCTAGAAACTCATCGATGGAGAAGGCAAAGATTTAAATTGGTAGAACAACCATATCCTTGTTTAGTGTGCTTTGTCTGATAAACTCCCATAATTGGTCCCTTACTACCCTGCCACTTCCTCTTTTGTCTTTAGCTGGACAGGGTATTTAAGGTGATTCTTTGGGCCAAGCTGGGGAGTTACTCAGTTTTCCTGGGTCCCTCCCACAAATACAGGAGGTAAACATGTTATTGAACTTCTGTTTGTTTTTCTCTTGATCTGTCTTTATTAAAGGTGGGTCTTGGTCAAGAATCTAAGAGGGTAGAGGGAGAATTATTTTTCCTCCCCCACCATTTTTAATTAATTAAAATTTTTATATTATATAAAATATATATATAAAATTATAAATATATATATAATTATATATATATATATATAAAAGCTTATAAACTTTTTTTCTGTCACGTTTTACAAAACTATCCTCAGTTTTCTCTTTATCCTTCATTGATTCATGGTATTCTGTGCTGCAAAATAGTGTTATTTTCACATAATCAACTATCTCATTGCATTTGTTTTGTTTTGGGGGTATAGCTCAGTGGTAGAGCATTTGAATGCATTTGTTTTGTTTTGTTTATGTTCAGAAAGACTGTCTTTATCTGAAAATTATATAAATATTTACCTATATTTAGTTTTAGAATATTTATTGCTTTTATTTCTGTAAACCATTAAACCTTCAGTTTTTAAATTTATTTATTTTTTATTTTTTAAAAAAGATTTTGTTTATTTATTTATTTGACAGAGAGAGGCACAGCAAGAGAGGGAACACAAGCAGGGGGAGTGGGAGAGGGAGAAGCAGACTTCTTGCTGAGCAGGGAGCCTGACGGGACTCCAGGATCATGACCTGAGCTGAAGGCAGACGCCTAACAACTGAGCCCCTAAACCTTCAATTAATTTAAAATTATTTTTAGTGAATTGCTTAATGGAGGAATATATGTTAATTTCCTGTGGTAGCTGTTTGTCCTATGCAATTTTTGAAATAATCCAACATTTTTCTTAATGGAATTTTATATTTTATCTTTCTCAAATGATAGTTCCTCTCTGAACTCTAGGTTCTCTAACATTTTCTGCCATTTATCATAGCTTTATTACTCTTTAAGAAAATTTTAACTGTAACTCTTAATCTTCATAGTGTAAATTTCACCTAGTTATTTTTTTCAAAATTGTTTTTCCCTTAAATTGCTAATCTAAAATAGAATTTGATAGGAGCCACCAATATGACTGTTCTGAAAAATTCTCATTAAAATATGCCTGAAGTAACAGAAAGAAACAAAATCTCATAGCAACATTGGGGAATAAAGACCGACAGCCTGATGCCAGAATCTGGGAGGAATTGTCACTAATTATAAGGTAGATGGAACAGTAATAAGGAAATATCTTTAAAGGTTCAGCATATGATATTCTCTGACTTAGAGTCAAGAAATAGACACCTTCCAAGAAGAAGTAGGAGGCTTGACGGAATTGATGATATGAATATTAAAATTTTACTCCCATGATTCTGAGCCTGTACCACTCAGGTTTAGGTGGTTACACGGCTATGCTTTCTGTTTCAACTCTCATCTTCTTTATTGCTCTGTTCCTCTGCCCCAACTTCATTAAGTTAGAGGTTTACAATATGGGAAGATAATGTGTCTATACATGTGTGTGTGTGCATGTGTGCATATGTGCACACAATTTGGGGTTGTATGAAGGCCTGAAAATGGTATCATTTGGGGAGATACTGTCCACATGAGTAAAGTGTTATTTATTTGGGTAGTGAGAAAGAACCATCCTGCTCTAGGGCATGATAGGAAAGTAATTTTTCCTATGCAAGTATTTTTTGCAATTTCTCTGTAATGGAGTTTGGGGAATAATAAAGTTAAGAGCTCTAATCTATCATTTAAAAAATGGAATAATTCAATGCACTGAAGTCTAGAAACTAAGCCTTTTATAAACAGACCATGTTGATAAACTAGAAAAATCAGTAATTGGACATTTTCACACTGGATTATCTATGATATTATTGCATTTAGCAGCATAACATATTTTTCATTCCTAAATGCAATGCAAAAGAAGGTAGCAAAAAAGAGCAAATAGTCTAACTTATCCAAATAAATACAACCACTATTAGCAGTCACCATAGTCAATCTTTTTATTTTTAATATTGTCTACTTAAAATGCCTGTGAGCAAGTGCATATTTAGAAAGGGAGGGAAATATTGCAATATCTGGGCTTTTACCAGAGCAGAGCAGGGCTGAAAAGCCAGGAATTGTCCAGGTAGACAGGTGCTTTTAAAATACAAAGCCCCTCTCTCCCACCCCTCGGTAAAAAGGATAAACACAGACAACAATTTGGGAAAGCTGAGACTTAAGGGAATTCCAAGAGTTTCACAGGTGCCAGGATTTAATGGAGGTGTCATGGTGCATGGGTGGTTCCTGCATCAGCTGGGAAAATACCATCTATCCTTCGCTGGATGCCGCTTGGTTTTTCCTAATGAGGGAGACATAAGGGTTGTAGGTGTGTCCACCTGCCCAGAACCATCACCAAACTAAGGAATGGCCATAGTGAAGACTACCCTAGTGGTTGTAAATAATATACAATTGGGTATGCTAGGCTTTGGCCTCATTATTAGCAAAGTCCTTTCTCTAGGATTGTTTATGACCAAGAAAGTCTCCCTCTTTTTGTTTCCTCAGTGGAGCAATGGGAGAGAGAAAACCAGCTCACTGGAGCATGAGGATTTTGAGCAACCTTTTTCATGTCAACTTTTGGAGCGTCATGTCTTTTTTCAACATCAGTCACGCAGCAGGGCATCCTCTTTCTCTAGCTCTTTACCTGGGTGAAGAGGTTGAAACAGTCTTACAGAGACACCTTCTCCAAGCAAATCCTTTCTTGGGGGCAGGCAAAGACTGCTTATAAAAAACCTCAAAGGTTGCAGAGGGATACTAGTGGCTTTGGTAGTAGAGATGACTTTTGTGAAGGATGTGCAAATAGGTTCACCTGATGTCTTCTTGCTCTAGGTTTACGTTAACTCACATCATTAGGACTTAGTTCCTCTTTGATGTCTGGAGATTGGGCTGACCTCTTGGCCAGGATTTTGGGGTCTCTGTAGTCTCATCTCATTGTTTGCAAATTTTAGGGATCCTCTTGGTTCTTCCCAGGGCAGGACAGATGCATTCCAGGAAGACAGTTTGGAGATAGGCAGGACATGCAGCCTTGTGGGAATCAGAGCACTATGATGACTGTAATCAAAGGGCTTATTGAAGGCCCTTCAGTTTATGATTTTCCAAGCACCTCCTACTGACAAGAAGTTCAGGAGAGGCCTAGGCTGCTCAGACTCTGTGCCAGTTACGAAGATATTTTCTTCCAGCTTCCAATCCACTCTTTTAGATTCATATTTGTGATGGTGAGACAGGTTTTCTGCAACCTAGTATCTGTTTTCCAGCTGTTAGGCTCTGCCAGAACCCAATAGGAGACAGTAAGAGGAGACTGGAAAGCCAAGGAAGAGTCAGCTTCTTGTCCCCCAGATCATCTAGCAACACTTCTCCAGCCCTGCAGCAGCAACTCGCTCCTGTAATACCAGTGAATCCAATTTGCTATTCCTTTATCAACTCACAGAACCAACTTTAGAGATTCCATCACCTACCAAGAAGCACTCCCTTCTTAGAGGCCTGGATTCCGGATTCACAGGACCTTGTCTTTAATTTTCTAAGTTTTAATATTTCTAACCTTTTCCCTTTGTTCCACCATCTCCAGGAATGGAAGCTGCATCTTGTAGTTACTATGCTGAGTTCTCTTTGTTAAAGTATTATGTGGCTTTTGTCTCCTGAGTGGCCATGGACTGGTCCAGATCTTATGTCATGGATTCGGGAAGCTCACTTTCTTACCACTTGGAGGATAACATAGAGCAGAATGTAGTATGCCATCTTTTCATGAGTCATGTGGGCTCGGAGGGCTTGGAAAGCCTGTAAGGAAGGATCACTTGGGATATAGGGGCCTTCAGGAGTGTGTTCAGTGGGGTAGGGATTGCAAGGGAGGCCCCAAGGCTGGAGGAAGCTGCTGTACCTCCCTAAGTGTGGCCCAATGAGACTCCCAGCTCCTTGCCAAAGTGGTGCCCCTTAGGCCAATACCATTGTGTTCAAGTGCCCCTGCTTTCAGAATACAGCTGGGCAGACTTGTTCATATGGGCACAGGCAGAGCCACAGGTGGGTTGGGGGGTTCCTTCTTCATCTGGCTTTGGTTCTTGAACTGTTAATGGGAGGCCCAGCTAGGAAGGCAGAGACTGGAAGCTGAGGTTTTGCCCAGTGCTAAGAAGTGGTGCTTCTGCTTGCAGACCTAGGGTGGAGGGTATCCTAACTTCCACTCAGCTCTAGCCTGGGTGGGGCCAGAGGCTGGGGCCTGGTGTCCCACAGACTGGATCTGTCTCCACTGAAGCAACTGAGGAGTTAGGGAGGCTTTAGCTGACACCCAGACTGCTCCACTGTTTTTGTGTACTGTCCCTCCTCAAACCCCCCAAATTTTAATTCATTATTAATTCAGCTGAGGTTGTTTTGGTGATCAGAAGTTTTAATTTTAAGTAGCATGTAGACTAGATAAGATTGTAAACGGAATGAATATACACTAGAATTTAGGCTTTTGAGATAGAGACTGTATTTTATTCATTGCTCTGTTTCTGATGCCTGAAATAGTGCCTGGGTATTCCATGAAATAGCCATTGGATTTGTTATCCCTGAACATATTCAGTTTCAAAAATCTTTTTCACATAGCTTCTTCAAGTGCTTAAAAATATTTGTCTTTAATATTGGCACAGAAAGGAAAGAAAAATTTGATATCACCATCCAAAGATAATTTTAATACTCTTTCATATATATATTTATACATAGATAAATAAGTTATGTATAAATATATCTAAAATGTCTATTTAGTAACATTTAATATAAATTGGCTAGGGTCTATGTATTATTTTATAACATGATTTTTACTTACTATATAATAATTTTCATTCAGTGACATTAATATTTTTTATAGTATAATTTTAAAGGTTATATAGGATTTTATAGTTCTTAGGTATAATAACTTGTTAATTACTCAGGTATGTAGGATGTTCATATGTATTCTTGATATCATAACCAATTATTCAAAGAATACCTTTGAATCTAAATTTTTTAAACCTTCACGTATATTTCTTTTGGATAAGTTCCCAGAAAGGAAATTGCTGGGTAAATAGGTGTGGAATTTTTTTTAAGGCTATTGATATGCTTTATAAATTGTTCCCTGTGATTTCCGCACCACTTCATTCTCCTGTGAATAGCACATAAGTGCCTGGTTCCATGCCTCTTGAATACTGGATCTTAGAATTTAAAAGCACCATGGCCATTTTGTGAGGTGCAAGACCTGTTGCTTATTTTGTTTATGTGTCTTTAAATCAGAAGTCCTTTATACTTTCCATCCTGATACCACGTCTTTATTTCTTCCTGTGGCTTTACCAAGATAAATCCTATTGATTACTTTCCTTATTCTTTTGCCTCTTGAGGTTTCATTCTTAATTTGTGCCTTCTCTTTTATTGCTGGTTTATCTTCAACAAACAGAACCTACATTCTTGATCATTCACAATCACATGTTTCAGACATACTTTGGATTTTGCACTGAAGGAAGATTTTCACATGGTACCTCTATGTACAATATAAGTAAGTTTAGGTTAATCAAAAGAAATGAGGCAAATAGAAAATGACAGTGGGAAGAAGGATGAAACTGTAAATGGGGTTACTGTCAAAACATAGCCTTGGGGTGCCTGGGTGGCTCAGTCGGTTTAGTGTCCCAATCTTGATTTGGGCTCAGGTTGTGATCTCAGGGTTAGGGGACAAAGTCCCACATCAGGCACCATGATGGGCACGGAGTCTACTTAGGATTTTCTCTCTCCCTCTCCCTCTGTTCCCACCCTCATCTCCCTCTCTCTCTTTCTCATTCTCTCTCTCTTTAAAAAAAAAAAAATATATATATATATATATATATATATATATATATATGCAGACTAAAAATTCATACATGTCTTATAAATATGTGAATAATTTGATTTGATTTTAACTTTCTGGTGGACATTATGAAGAAGGAACCAAAATAAATGACTGTTTGTAGTCAAGCAAACAAATCAGTTATTCAGGAGATGCACAAATGTTCCTAAAATGAGAGTTTTCTCCCTTCTTCCCCAACACACAGTGGGCTCTCATGAAGAAAATGAAATACAGGGGGGCGCCTGGGTGGCTCAGTGGGTTAAGCTGCTGCCTTCGGCTCAGGTCGTGATCTCAGGGTCCTGGGATTGAGCCCCACATCAAGCTCTCTGCTCAGCAGGGAGCCTGCTTCCCTCTCTCTCTCTCTCTCTCTGCCTGCCTCTCCATCTACTTGTGATTTCTCTCTGTCAAATAAATAAATAAAATCTTAAAAAAAAACAAAAAGAAAATGACATACAATGTCATCAGTTCCTTTTTCAAATATATCCTGTAGGAGATATAATGTGGTTTCAGAGGCTTTCACTTGTTAACCTCAAAGGTCAAGGTTACAAGCAGCGCCTGATTCCAAAACCTGGGCTCTTAGTTGCTGGGCTCTTCTGAGTAAATTCTCTCTAGGCTGTTAGCATTGCTCCAAAAAGGTTTTAGGGTCAAACCATTTATATTTGGCAAGGGACAATTGAACTAACTTAGCCACATTGTTTCTGGGATGTTCTAGCTGAAGTCAAAGATATATTTTATAGAATAGTACACAGAGGGCATCCTTTATGAAATCACTTGTTGACTTGAGTACTGATAAACCCCAATTAGGAGTCCAAGTCCTTCTTATCCAATATATATACCCTTTCAATGTAGATCTTGTAGAAAATCCTAAATTTACTTACATCAATATTATTTATTCAATAAATATTTTTAGGATGCTTATTTTGCTCCTGGCAACATGCCTGTTGCTGGAACAAAACAGTGATAAGTATGATTTATTCTAAAAGCTCAGAACTGGGATCCAAACTTGTGGAGGAAGGATGGGCAAGTTTCCCATGAGGGAATGACAGTTTAGCGGAGGCAGGCTGAAGGATGGCTAGGGGAGAGACTGCTGAGTAGGGGAAGAATGTGTACTAGGCATGGAGAAGACTGCAAGAAGGGGTCATGGACCCAGAGGACCTGCAAGACGCTCCATGGGCCTTCACTAAGCAGGGCAAGTCCAGGTGGGTATGCAACAAGGCTGCAGAAGCAAGCAGGAGCCAGTTCATGTAGGAGCTCATGTCTCAAGCTGAACATTTCAGACTCTTATGGATAAAAGAAACCATGAGACATGCTAAGCATTAGCATTTTGTTGTGATACTTGCATTTCAGACAAGAAAGCAAGATCTATGAAGAGAATGGATTGGATGGAGAAGAGACAGGACTGGTTGGTAGGAGCTGAAATGATGGCCCAGAATATGATGACATGGACCAGGGTGGTGGGAATAGATATGGAGAGATGTTGATCAATTTTAGATATATTTCAGAGGTAGAATCAAAGTACTTGGTGATAGATCATTGGGTTTGGAAGATGTAGCTTATCAAGAGTCCTTCCAGGTGAACAAGGGTCCTTCTGGCATGAGCAAATAGATAACTGCACCAACTTTTAATGTGGGGAAAGTCAATGGGGGAAGAAAATTTGAGAAGGGAAGAATTTTAGTTTTGGAGATGATTAGTTTGAGAAGTTTTAGGGACATTTGAGTGAAAGTAGTAATGAGGTATATATCAATTATAAAGGTCGAGCATCAGAGAAGAGATGCATCAATGCTTTGTGGTGAGTACGAGGAATAAGTTGAACTGTAAGAGTCTAAATACTGACATGGCCAGAGGTAGTAGGAAATTAGGAGAGCATGTGATGACAGGTGCAAAGAGGAGATTTCTCAAGCATGCTATGGTCAACCAAGTAGACTTTTGAGGAGAAAGAGAACACAAGATGGAGACCAACAAGGGCCCGTTCTCTTTAGAAGCCTAAAAGTTCCTGACAATTCTAGTGGAGTAGATGAAAGAATATATGGTTGGTGAGGACATAAAGTCAGCATATGCAGATGTTCTTTGAGAGACATTTTGCCTTGAAATGGAGTCAGCTTGAGGGGATTGTAGGTTTCAAGGAAAACATTTTCAACATGGGAGACACAGAGAGTATCTTCCATCTAACTGAAGGGATCTGAGAGCGGGTGGAAGATCAAGAAAATAACAGTGGATTGAGGTCCCTGGGAGGGTGGTGGAGTGCTGTGCTGCTCGAAGCACTGGCCCTGGATGGGAGGAGGGAAACACCTCCTTGTGCCCAAAGAGGGTTGGATGAGAGCAAGGGTTCAGTTTTGTAGATTTGGTGGAGGGAATTTGAAAGAGCTCCCATCCATGGCTTCCGTTGGCACTGTGAAGAATGAGGCAAGATAATCTGCAATGCTGTAGAAGAAAAGAGGGAGTGGGACTGGAAAATTGAGGAAAGGAAGAACTGTAGATGCAACTGTTTCCAAACATTCTGGGCTTCATGTCTCTCCAGAGAGTCATTTTATGTATTTGTTTTGCTTCCTTAACATGTTCTTTAAATTCCATTTAATTTATATTATTGCAGAAACAAACTTCCTTTTACACTTGAGGGGGGAAATAAAGTACTACATTAAATAGTGTAAAATCCTCAAATGCTAATTGTCTGGCAGACGTTTTTAGTTTTATACTATGTCCCGTGATCTAAGGTAATATGATTCATTTTCACTTGGATAAATTAATATTTTTTTCCAGGATTTTATCTATGTTTTTATATTTATCTTTCCATCCACTATACTGGTTTATATTTTAAAGAGCTAAAAACAATTTTGGAAATTTAAAAAAATGTAGTAGAAAGTAAAAGATGCCTATAATCAGTCAGTGAAATTATTGAAGATATTTCTCCCTTAGCATTGAAGACAAGAGACCCACTAAAGGATTTTCTCCTTTCTTTTAAAAATTGCCATTAAAGTCCTAAAGCCTCCTTGATTGTTTTTCTAAATTTGTAGGGGCTGTACTCAGATTGCTTATTGGTAATTCAAGCTTAAAATTTTAGCCTATTGATCTCCTCAAGAAGTGAAAACAGTCCTTTCCCTAGGGATCAAGCCACATCACTCACTACCTATTGTCGGGCCTGTGTTTCCTTGCTTGTTTGAGGAAAGAATCACTTCTCTGTGTTTCAGGAAAATTTAGGTTTTTTTTTTTTTTAAGTGACACTAATATTACAATTATTCCTGACTGAAAACATTGACAGGAAAATGAAAAAAGTATTTGCCACTAGGATTGGCTGAGCATTCTTTTTAATTAGATTTTAAAGTTGGTGTTAAATAATAGGATAATAAAAATGCTGAAAATCCCGATGTAAGGATTAGTCTCATCTTTTGAAGACTTTCATTAGTTGAATTCATTTTTACAATGAGCACTCACTAGCATGACCTCATTGCCAGTCCCCAAGAATTGCAAGTTGTTTGATTCTATTGAATCCTAGAGCCAGACTGCTGTAGATGACATCTAGTTCAAGTCTCTCAATTTTTCTATTTTTTCTTTTTATTATTGAAGCATAATTAGCATACAATATTATATTAGTTTCGGGTGTATAATATAATGATTCCACATTAGTATACATTTGCAAAATGATCACCACAATAAGTCTAGTTGCCATCCACCATGACACAATTATAAATTTCTTTCTTGTGATAAGAACTTTTAAGATGTATGGTCTCAGTACCTTCCATATTTGCAGTATGTAATTAACTGTAGTCATCATGCTGTCCATTCCATCTGAATGACTTATTTATTTTAAACTGGATGTTTGTACACTTGGTTACTTTCATGCATTTCGTGGACTACCCCCTAAACCCCCTATCCTCTGGCAACCACCAGTTTATTCTCTGTATCTGAGTTTTGTTTTGTCATGATGTTTAGATTCTATATCTGAGGGAAATTATATGGTATTTTTCTTTTTTTCTCTGATTTATTTGACTTAGCATAATACCCTCAATGTCTACCCATGTCACAAAGTCAACATTTCATTCTTTTTTATGGCTGAGTACTATTCCATTGTGTGTGCATGTTACACATATATACACATATGTGAGAAACATCTACTTTAGCTGTTCATTCATCAATGACCTAGGTTGTTGTATTGTAAATAATGCTATAGTGCATATGTCTTTTCAAGTCAGTGTTTTTGTTTTCTTTGGATGAATACCCAAAAGTAGAATTGCTAAATCATATATTAGTTCTATTTTTAGTTTGTTTTTGTTTTTGTTTTTGTTTTTGTTTTTTTGAGGAACCTCTCTACTGCTTTTTATAATGGCTGCACCAGTTTACATTCCCTCCAATAATATACAAGTTTTCCCTTTTCTCCACATCCTTTCCAACAAGTTATCTCTTAGTTTTTGGATAATAATCATCCTAACAGATGTGAGGTGATAGCTCATTGTGGTTTTGATTTTCATTTCCCTGATGATGATTGATGTTGAGCATCAGAAATTGTGCCTGTTGACAATCTACATGTTTTCTTTGGAAAATATCTATTTAGATTCTCTGCCCATATTTTATTAGATTAAATTTTATTTTTGTTGCTGTTATTGAGCTTTCTGAGTTTGTTATATGTTCTGGATATTAACCTCTTATCAAATATCTTATCATTTATCTTATCAAATATGTGATCTGCCAATATCTTCTATTCAGTAGGTTGTCTTTTCATTTTGTTGATGGTTTTCTTTGCCATGTGGAAGCATTTTGGTTTGATGTAGTCCCACTTGTTTATTTTTGCTTTAGTTAGCATTCCCTTTGGAGTCAGATCCAAAAAACATCACTGAGAGTGGTGTCAAAGTGATTATGGCCTGTGTCTTCTTCTAGAAATTTGATCACTTCAGGTCTTATATTCAAGTCTTTAATCCATTTTGAGGTAACTTTAGTGTATGGTGTGACATAGTGGTCCAGTTTCCTTTTGGTGTGTGGCTTTTCAGTTTTCCCCACCATGAATTATTAAAGAGACTGGCCTTCCTTATTATATATTATTGCCTCCCTTGTCATAAATTAATTGGCCAAGCATATATATGCTTGGGTTTAGTTCTAGGCTCTCAATTTTAGTCCATCAATCTATGTGTCTCTTTTTATGTCAATAAATTTTGATGACTGTTTTGATGACTCCAGCTTTATAATATAGTTTAAAATCAAGGCATGTGCTGCCTCCAGCATTGCTCTTCTTCCTCAAGATTGCTTTAACTGTTTAGCATCTTTTGTGGTTCCACACATACTTTAGGATTGTTTGTTCTATTTCCATTAAAAAAAAAGGGATTTTGATAAGGGTTGCATTGAATTTGTAGATTGCATTTTAATAATACTTATTATTCCAATCCATGAGCATGGAATAGTTTTCAATTTATTTTTGTATTCTTCAATGTGTTTCATTAATGTCTTATAGTTTTCAATATACAGGTCTTTTACCTCTTAGATTATATTTATTCCTTGGTATTTTATTCTTTTTATGCAGTTGTTAATGGGATTATTTTCTTAATTGTTCTTTTTGATAGTTCATTATTAGTGTATAAAAATGCAACATATTTTCTGTATTGATTTTTGTACCCTGCCACTTTACTGAATTTTTCTATTAATCTTAACAGTTTTTTGGTGGAATCTTTAAGGTTTTCTATATATAGAATCATGTCATCTGTCAATAGTTTTACTTCTTCCTCTCCAATTTAGATGACTTTTATTTATTTTCTTCCTGCCTAATTGCTCTGGCTACTTAGGCAGTACTATGTTGAGTATAAGTGGAAAGGGTCAGCATGCTTCTCTTATTCTTTTTTTTTCAATAAAGATTTTATTTATTTATTTGACAGACTGAGATTACAAGGAGGCTGAGAGTCAGGCAGAGAGAGAGGGGGAAACAGGCTCCTGGATGAGCAGGGCGTCCGACACAAGGCTTGATCCTAGGACCCTGGGATCATGACCTGAGCTGAAGGCGCCCCTCATACTTGTCTTATTCTTGACCCAAAGGGTAAAACTCTCAGTTTTTCACCATTGAATAAGATATTAGTTACAGGCTTGTGATATGTGTCTTTTATAATGTTAAAATATGTTCTGTCTATATCCCCTCTGTTGAAAGCTTTTATTAGAAATGGATGTGGAAGGGCACCTGGGTGGTTCAGTGGGTTAAGCCTCTGCCTTCGGCTCAGGTCATGATCCCAGGGTCCTGGGATTGAGCCCCACATCAGGCTGTCTGCTCAGTGGGGAGCCTGCTTCCTCCTCTCTCTCTGCCTGCCTCTCTGCCTACTTGTGATCTCTGTCAAATAAATAAATAAAATCTTTAAAAAAAAATAAAATAAAGTAAAAAAAGAAATGGATGTAGAATTTTGTCAAAGGCTCTTTCTGTTCCTATTAAGATGATCATATGATTTTTCCCCCTTCATTTTGTTATTGTACATTGTGTTGATTTATTTGCATATGTTGAAACATCCTTGCATCCCTGGAATAAGTCATACTTGATCATGGTATACGATCCCTTTAATGTATTGGGGGGGATTTTTGTATCTGTGTTCATCAGGGATATTGACCTGTGATTTCTTTTTTTTTTGTGGTGTCCTTGTCTGGTTTTGCCATCTGGGTAATGTTAGCTTGCTAAAATGGGTTTGGGATCATTTCTTCCTTTTCAGATTTTCAAAAGAGTTTGAGTATTAAAGTTAAGTATTAAATTAAAGTTAAGTATTAAATCTTTGAGTTTGAGTATTAAAGTTAAGTATTAAATCTTTGAAAATTTGGTAGAATTCACTAGTAAAGCCATCTGGAGTTGGCTTTGAGAGAATGGAGTTGTTCATTGGGAGAATGCTGATTATTAATTTAACCTCCTTATGAGTGATTGGTTTATTGAGATTTTCTATTTCTTCATGATTCAGTCTTGGAAGATTGTAGGTTTCTGGGAATTTATCCATTACTTCCAAGTTATCTAATTCATTGGTATACTGTTGTTCATAGTGGTTTCTTAGGATCCTATGTATAAAAATATATGAGTATGTATGAATTACAGTTTCTTCTTTCTCATTTCTGATTTTGAGACCTCTCTTTTCTTTAGTCTAGTAAAAGTTTGTTGCGTTTGTCTATCTTTCCAAAGCACTAGTTTTAGTTTCATTAATTTTTATTCTGTTGTCTTCTTATTTTCTATTCATTCATTTCCACTCTGATCTTTGTTTCCTTTCTCCTGTCAACTTTGTTTTTTTTTTCCTTTTTTTTTTTTAAGATTTTATTTATTTATTTGTCAAGAGAAAAGATCAAAAGTAGGCAGTGAGGCAGGCAGAGGGAGAGCGAGAGAGGAGGAAGTAGGCTCCATGCCAAGCAGAGAGCCTGATGTGGGACTCAATCCCAGAAGCCTGAGATCATGACACCAGCTGAAGGCAGAGGCTTAACCCACTGAGCCACCCAGGTGCCCCTTAACTTTGTGTTTTATTTGTTCTTCTCTTTCTAACTCTTTTAAGTGTAAAGTTAGATTGTTTGAGACTTCTCTTGTTTTTTGAGGTAGGCATGTATTTCTATAAACTTCCCACTAGAACTACTTTTGCTGTATCCCATAGATTTTGATATGTTGTATTTCCATTTTTATTTGCTTCAAGGTATTTTTTGTTCTTTCCTTTGATTTCTTCATTTTGACCCATTTTGACCCATTGATTCTTTAATATTATCTTGTCTTATCTCTGCATATTTGTAATTTTTCTAGTTTTCTTCTTGCAGCTAATTTCTAGTTTTATATCACTGTGGTCAGAAAAGATGCTTGATATGATTTCAGTCTTCTTAAATTTATTAATACTTGTTTTGTGGCCTAGCACAAGATCTATCCTGGAAGATCTTATATCAGTCTTACAAGAATCCATGTCAATCTTACAACAATCTGTATTCTGCTGGTTTTGGATGGGATGTTCTGCATCTATCTACTAAGTCCTTCAGATTTAATGTGTCATTTAAGGCTCATATTTTCTTATCTATTTTCTGTCTGGATGATCTATTCATTGATATAACTAGAGTGTTAAAGTGCTCTACTATGTTATATTGTTGTGAATTTCTTCCTTTAGGTTTGTTAATATTTGCTTTATACATTTAGGTGCTCCTATTTTAGGTGCATAAATATTTACAAATGTTATATCCTGGTTTTGGATTATATCCTGTAGGGGAACAGAATTCGCCAGTTCACAGTATGTCTCTTTGGCATAAAGGTTATTTTAAGCTACCTATTTTTAATAAACTGCAGGCAAACCCGGTAGAATTTACCTTTTTGTAGGAGACATTTACACTTACAAAAGAAATCTCCATTTGCAGGAGTTTTTCCCACTCTTTACCAGGAAGGAGGGGATGACTCAATCTCTAGAAATTCTTATCAGTGGAGAAGACAACTTAAATTTGTGTAACTACCTTACTCTTGCTTACTGTGATTTCCCTGGTAACCTCCCATAACTGACTCCCCATCCCCAACATCTTCTTTTATGATTAGCTGAAAATGGTATTTAAGATGATGGCTTCCACCATTTGGGGGACTTTACTCGGTTTTCCCTATTCTCTGCCATGTAGTAGAGGTATACGTGTTATTAAGCTTTTGTTTGTTTTTCTCCTGTTCATCAGTCTCATGTCAATTTAATTCTTAGACCAACCTTGAACAGTAGAGTAATATTTTTCCTCCCAACACCCCTTTATTTTTGTTATGCTTATCTTTGTCTTTTGATACAGTCTTGGTTTTAAAATTTATTTTGTCTCATGTAAGTATAGTTATCCCTACTTTCTTTTCATTTCCATTTGTGTGAAACATCTTTTTCCATCCTTTCTCTTTCAGTCTGTGTATATCTGTATATCCGAGGTGAATTTCTTATAGGTAACATATAAATGTTTTTTATTGCGTCTTTTTTTTTTTAAATCCACTAGCCACTCTGTGTCTTTTGATTAGAGAATTAGTTCATTTGTATTTAAAATATTTATTGATAAGCATGATCTTATTGCCATCTGTTAACTATTTTCTGGCTGGTTTTTCTCTCTGTTTCTTTCTTTTCTTTCTTTGCTTGTGGTTTGATGATTTTCTAGAGTGCTATGCAAAGATTCCTTTCTCATTATTTTTTGAGTATCTATAATAGGGTTTTACTTTGTGCTTACCATGAGGCTCATATATAACAACCTACATAAATAACAACCTATTTTAAGCTGATAGCAATTTAAGTTTGTACACATTCTAGAATTCTGCATTTTTATTCCCTTCTCCACATTTGATATTTTTGATGTCATGTTTTACATCTTTTCATTTTGTGTGTCTCCTAATTATTGTAGTTGTAATTATTTTTACTGCTTTTGTCTTTTACCCTTCATACTAGCTTTGCAGATGATTAATCCACTTTTTATGTATTTCCCTTTACTAGTGAGATTTTTGTTTACACTTGTTTTCTTATTACAAATTAGAACTCTTTCTTTTCAACTTAAAGAAGTCTGTTTAATATTTTTTGTAGGACTAGTTTAGTAGTGATGATCTTCTTCAACCTTTTGTTTATCTGTTAAACTCTTTATCTCTCCTTCGGTTCCTTCCGGTCTGCAAAATTTCTGCTAAGAAATTTGCTGATAATCTCATGGAAGTTCTTTTTTATGTCACAAGTTGCTTTTTTTTTTTTTTTTTCTTTTGCTGCTTATGGTTCTCTATATTTTTGACACTTTAATTATAATGTATCTTGGTGCGGGTCACTTGGGCTCCTCTTGTTTGGAACTTTTTTGCCTCATGGACCTGGATGTCTTTTCCTTCCTTGGTTAGAAAAGTTTTTAGCGATTATTATTTCAAATACATTTTCTGCCCCTTTTCTTTTCTCTGCTTCTGGGACTCATAAGGCATATGTTATTCCGCTTGACGTTGTCTCTTTGGTCCCTTATGCTATCTCTACTTCTTAAAATTCTTTTTTCTTTCTGCTGTTTCATTAGCGGAGTTCTCCTATCCTGTCTTACAGCTCACTGATTCTTCTGCTTCAACAAGTCTGCTGTTGAACCCCTCTAGAGTATGTCAGTTTAGTTATTGTCTTTTTCAGCTCTGTGACTTCTGTTTGGTACTTTCTTATATTGTATATCTCTTTGTTGAAGTTCTCACTATGTTTACCCATGTTTCTCCCAAGTTTGGTAAGCATCTTTATGATCATAACTCTGAATTCTTTTTAGGTAAAATACGCATTTCTATTTCATTTAGTTTATTTTTTCTGGAGTTTGATCTTTTTGAACATATTCTTCTGATTGTTTTTTTAGGTTGACTCCACGTTTGTTTCTGTGTGTTAGGTGAAACATCCATCTCCTCTTGAAGGGGTGGCTTTATGTAGGAAATTAATCTTATCTTTCCACTTCATTGCCTAGCTTTTGGTTGTCTCTCTCGAATGGTCTCTATGATTACTTCTGATTCATGGGGCCCAGAAATGCAATTTCCTGCCCAGCCGCCAGAGCCAGGTGGTCCAGGGGCATTCCCTGTGCATAGGCCACTCTCACTCTCTGGGTGTGATGGTGGCTGGAGGCGCAGTGCAGAGTGGTGTGGGGAGCTGGCTCACCAGTGCTAGTAGACTAGAGTGAGGATGAAAAAAATGGCCCTTGTCTGCATTTGCATCAGCAACGTAAAAGGAGAGTACAAAGATGGTCTCCACCCATGCTAATGCTAGCAAGGTAGAAGGATGCCAAAAATGGTGTCTGCCAACTCCTCTACCCCTGGAGGGAGTCCCAACAGGCTTCTAGCCTTCTGGCAGTTGACTTAGGGTTAGCAAATAAATTTCCCTCACCTATGTTCCAGGTGCTTTTTAATTTGCTTCTTTTGTCCTGAGTTCTGAAGAAAATGAGCCTGCCTGTGCACCCTTTAGGAGCAGAATCTCAAATCCCTACAGCCTGTTTCTCCTGGTGGTAAGCCTCATTGGATTTTGAAGTTCGATGTTTTGAGGGCCTGTCTCTCTGAAACAGGTAGTGAGGGCTGTGGGGCCTCATGTGGGGCATAGACTCTGTTCCTCAAGAAAAAGCTTCATTTTGTGATCTCCCTCTTGACTCTTCTTAACCGTGGGTTGCAGTGTCAGGGTGGGGTTTTTGGTAAGAATGTGTCTCTGCTTCATCTACCTGTCTCAATGTGCTCTTTTTATCTTTTTTTTTTTTTTTTTTTTTTTTGGTGGGAGATCTGTTCAGCTAGTTTTCAGAGGGAACAGTTGCATATAGAGCTGTGGATTTGTTGTGTTTGTGGGAGGAGAGGAGTTCAGGAACCTCCTATGTTGCCATCTTGAACCAGAACCTCTCAAGTTTTCTTAATGGGAAAATTGAGAATAGGGATGAGGATAGGAATTACTAAAGATCACAGGTTGGATATTGGTTTTACTGATAAATCTCAAGGCTGACACACAGTAATTGCTATATAAATAATTTTGAAACCCCATACAGGTTTTCATAAAGAGTGTATTAATTTATAGCGTGAGGTGCCTCAAAAATTTAAATAGAACTTTCAGATGATCAAGTAATTCCTTCTGGGTGTATATTGAAAGGGATGGAAATCAGAATCTCAGAAAGATAGCTGTACTCCCATGTTCATCTGTGACAATGTGATCTGCCTGAAAGACATTATGCTAAGTGAAAGAAGCCAGACACAGAAAGAGAAATACTGCATGATCTCTTCTATATGTGGCATCTAAAACAGTCACAGAAGCTGAGTGGGATGGTGATTACCAGGGGCAGGGGGGCTGAGGAAATAGCATGATGTTGGTTGGAAGTTACAAAGTTTCAGTAATGCATGATGAAAAAGTTCTGGAGATCTAACGCATAGCCTGGTGATACTAGTTAACCATACTGTACCCTGTACTTGAAATTTGCTGAAAGCTTAGATCTTAAATTAAATCTCAGTGCACACACCGCCCCCACACACAATGGTAACTGTGTAGAGGTGATGAGTATGTTAATTAGCTTGATGGTGATGATCATTTCACAATGAATGCATATAGTCAATATATCAAGCTGTATACCTTAAACATATGCAATTTTATATTCCATGATACATCAATAAAGCTGTTAAAATACTTTTGAATTATCTACCACAAAAATTTTTATTTCCTTTCTTCCAGATACTTTGATGATAGTCAAGGATCTTTTGGTCTTTCTAACTATACCTTACAGTGACTTCATATCTGTATCTTACAAGAATGTCCACATTATAATCTGAGGTCAGGGGGAAGTTTTCTATAAATGAGTCTTATCATGAACATTAAAAGTAATTTGAACACAAAATCTGGAGGCAGTGTATAAATCCTTAATATTTTAATTCTTGCCCCGTTGTAAAGCTTGCAAAAAAAAAAAGCTAAGACTCATCTACAAAATGAATATTCAAAGAGCGAATGGCTCTAGACACAGGCTAACACACTCTCCTGATCTCTCCTGACCTGTCAAAAGTGCAGACATTCAGGTTGTCATATTGGTGCCTTTCAAAATAATATGCAATATCTAAAGTCTATTTTGAAAGGATTATGTAGTACTAAAGATTAGCCAAACTTTAATTTGTTCTTATTTAAAAACAGTGCATACGGGAGCAGAGAATTACCTAGAGGCAAAATTTTGGTTGTTTCTATGTTGGAATTAAATAAAAGATAGTTAAACTGGATTTGGAAACTAAGCAGGAGTCAAAGTGGGAATTTTAAAACCATCCTAGGAGGTGGGTCACTTTTTGTTGCAAGAAATTAAATTCTATGGTTTGACTGAAAGCTTTCAGATTTGCTTCCATGATGCGGAAATGAAAACATTTTACACAGACTGCATCTAAATGTGGATGAGTCACCAATCCATATCTGGCCTTCACCCATGTTTGTGTCAAGCTGACACATCGAAATAAATCCCAGCTGGTCCCTGTCTCCTTTTTGAGTGTTTGTTCTCCAATTTTTACTTGAAAGCATTCCTCAGTGCTGGGCACAGATCAGAGGACTACACTGGGGTTTCTGCCAATCTCTTAATTCATAGCAGAGGTGACTGAGAAAGTCAAGTATTAGATAAATAATAAACACAAGGCTCCATTTAACACCCAATTTTCAAATCCACTTGCAATAGCATATTTCTCCGGAAGTTCTTTTTAGCCTTTCTGACTCCCCTTGGGTAATCTGGCTCTGGCCACATGAACTTTATTTGGCAACTCAATTTCATTTTATGTTAACCACCCCCCCACCCCCCGCCCCATCCCTCATTCTACTTCCATATCTCATTCTTCAGAACTATGTGACTTCAGAGGTTGTTCTTTCTTAAACAGATTTGCCCTTGGGACCTGCATTCCCTAAAGAATACAAAGCCATGGTCCTCACACCACCTGTACCAGAATCAGCTGGATTCCTGGGCCTCAACTCATGCTCACCAGCTGAATCACCTATCAGTAAGGCCCAGACATTTGAACTTTGACAAACAAGTTACATCGCTGAATGTATGCTTTTATATTGGTATAAAATGCTGGCTTTCTCCAGTTAAAGATTAAAGCTGAGGAAATATAACATCTCTCAGAGGGCAGAGGGGTACTTTGTCAGAGGACATCAAGGTGTGCTGTCTCATCCCATCTTATTATAAGTGAAATAGCCGTGCTCCAAGTAGATGTGTTCGTATTAAATGCTGTTAGAGAGCAGAAAAGAGAGTCTTACAGTTTGTTCTCAGAGTACCTGGAGCCCCCTTACCATCCTGGTTCTTCTTGTCCTGCCCCTTAGCTTGCCCCGGGATTCCACAGCATACGGAGCATGTCCTGCTTGTCTTTGCTTTTTCTCATTCATTACCTGTGCTGAATGGCAGTGGTGCTGCCTTTCCAGGTGGTCCTTGGCCTAACCTAGCCAGCTCCCTTCATGACGGCATTATTGGTTGGCAGCTCACCATCCTGTTTTCCCCCTCCTGCCCTCGCTGCTGGCCTGCTGCCTCCCTCCAGTTATGTGGTGACACAGGAGGTCGACCAAACAGTGGCTCTTCCCCATAAAAATGGAAAGAGGTCAAGAAATCTGAGAAATCTTTGCTTCTCTCAGTGGCTGGACTGGAGAAGTGAAAATCCAGAGTATTTCATTTTATACTATGTGGACTAGACAGTGAAGAAAACCATTTTTATTTTATTTTATTTTATTTTATTTTATTTTGCTTTCGGTAGGTACACCAGCATTCAAGAGCAGAATGGGGTACATCTACCTAACATTGCAGACATTGCAACCTAGACCTTGACTTCTCACATTCCTGTGGTTATTGCCAAATATGTTGATGGGAGTAGGGTGCCATGTGAGAATAGGGTGCCATAGGGAGATTCCTGGAAGTCAGAGCAGGTTACTTGCCTCTACACAGATAGCTTCTCAATCTGTGAATCCATCTGGAGACGACTTGTTACCATCACAAACACCTGTCAACATTTGTTTTGGTACTGTCCATGTTTGAGTTTGTGTGTTCATGTAAATAAGAGAATAAGAGGATACTTCAGGAGAGGTAAGAGTGCGTTAGCCTTACATAACAACACATACAAAAGCTAAAGATTAGAAGGTTCATGCCCCAGTGCCAAATTTTCTTCTCCATTCTTAGCGTATGGATGAAGTTTTCCCTCCATACTCTGAGATGACAGAGCCCCAGGCATCCTACCCTCAGACTCCAAGAAGCAAGAAAGGGGTTGGGAGCACAATGGCTTTCCTTTCTTTTTGTTCTCATCATTTATTCTCTTTTGTTAGTAGAGATGTGTTCCTCCTGCCTCCCTCTAGATCCCTCTGGATGGGCTAGGTTAAACGTTTACTCCATTATTAATGGCAGCATCCCTGACATTTCTATACTTCTGATGACGTGGAAGTCAGCAAGGGCCTCCCGATATTTCTTCACTCAGCCCTTCCAAATGTTGCCTTAAACTCTTACGTCTCTACATTAAATGCTGTCCTAGAGGGCTTTCTGCCCTCCTGTTTCAACTTTCACTGATATGATAGCCTTCTATGTTCTCTATTATTGAAAATGTATTTGTTCATCTTATTGGAAAAAGAACCTGTAAGATTACTGTACTCTGTTCTACTGTTTTGGGCTTCATCTCATTCTTGTGGAGTGTAAGCTGGAATAGGCATTATTGTGTCTAGAAGCAGGTATCGCATGTAGTAGTGCTCAGTAGGTGTGTGTGCGCACGCGTGGGCATGTGTGCGCCTGGTCAGCAGCCCCAGTTGAGCCAAATTTTTGTGTCAGCCCAACCAGGTATGTGAGACACGTGAGTGAGAAAACTCCCGATCAGGAGGCACTTTTAGTCATCCTCAGCAGTCACCGCTAATGCCCCAGGCATAAGCAAGCCACCCACCCAGTGCCCTAGCTAAATTCTTAACAGAATGTGTAAGAATTATAAAATACTTGTTGTTTTCCTGCACTTGATTTTCGGAAGGTTTTTTTTTTTTTACACAGCAACAGATAATTGTAACCCAAGGACAGGATTTGAGTGTTCCTGGGTCTTCTCGTCAATGCCTTTTTAATATTTCCCCCTTCCATCAAGGTTAATCTTTCCACTACTTGTCTGTAAGCCCTTAAAACCTCATTTTCGATTTCTAGTGTATTTCCCTTGAAACTGAACATACTACTGAGCACTCAGTAGGAGCCTCCCAAAATCTGTATTGGCTAACCCACACGGTGAAGCCTGGACTCCACCGGGGGAGGGAACACAGCCCAGGCTCTGAGAGGTTCCCAAAGATTGATTTTTTGGTTAATTTTTTTAAAGATTTTATTTATTTATTTGACAGACAGAGATCACAAGTAGGCAGAGAGGCAGGCATAGAGAGATTGAGAGAGGAGGAAGCAAACTTTCCGCTGAGCAGAGAGCCCGATGTAGGGCTTGATCCCACGACCCTGAGATCATGACCTGAGTCGAAGGCAGAGGCTTTAACCCACAGAGCCACCAGGCGCCCCCCGAAGAATAATTTTATTTATGGATCATGCGGGATGCCACATGCACAAAGGATCCAGACTGAAATTTCCTGAGCCAAGATGACGTGCTTTCACCACATTATCTGATGTGGTTCTGGTTGCTGGGTTCCCATTTCATTTGGTCACACAGTCAGTGTGAAGAAGAACCTTGTTTCAGGGTTTGGCATCACACCTTAGGGTAACTTTGTGACTTTTGAAGTTAGGAAAGGGACGAACTGGAACCAAGGACTACTCGTCATCTATGACTGGCAGGTTGTGAACTCCCTTAAAAGGCTGGAGGCGTGGCCGTGTCACTTCTCTTGTCCCAATCGACTTCCTGATCCTTATGAATCAAAACCATTGCACATCTTGCCTGTGCCAGGATGGTTATTAGGTTGAGTAAATTAATGAATGCAAAATGACTCTGGATTCCAAAATGTTATGCAGGCATTAAGTATTATTGTTAGAATGAATCTTGGTAATTGTACCTACCTGCTGTCCCTTAAGACAGCTTATTAATTAAATAAATAAAATACTGTTCGACTGAAACCGTTAGCACCTATTTTGGCATGTTAAAAGAAAGGGAATTATAGAGAAAACAGGCTTCAATTACGATCATAGGATAATTTTCTGTGCATCTCTCCTTCTTCCTCCTACGTACTTCCCAGTAGTAGGCTCTGCTCCTCTAACCTTGGGTGCTCACCAAGCGGGGTGGTAGAGTTCGGGAAACAAATGCTAAGCATGTGAAGAGCAATTATCCCACCAGCTTCTGGCACCCTCGCTGGCTTCTGAGGCAGATGTTGACAGGCTAATGCCAACATTTCTCAAGTGGTCTGCCCGGTGTGCGACTCTCTCTGGCCCAAATGACATCCCATTCCCAGATGTCACCATGCTTCTCATGTCACCTTCCTGTGAATGACCATGGAAAGAGTTTCAGAAGGGATCCCTGTTCTGTGCTTTCGTTTTATTGGAAAGGCTCATCATCTCAAGTATGTTAACAACTCGGACTTCTCCCCAGGCCTGAACTCTAACTTCATCAATGCCTGTACCCCGTGGGCCTTCATGGGCTCTCTCTTTGCTCTAGGTCTGAACACC
Source organism: Mustela nivalis (assembly GCF_964662115.1). Lineage (NCBI taxonomy): Eukaryota > Metazoa > Chordata > Mammalia > Carnivora > Mustelidae > Mustela > Mustela nivalis. The sequence goes on along the minus strand of NC_139027.1, from coordinate 47,747,459 downwards.
GACAGCCCCCACTACTCCCTGCCCCCATCCCAGTGCCCCTGAGACTGGGACCACCGTAGTCCTATCTCAAGCTTTTGTGCATCCTTCACTGTAGGAAAGGAATAAATGCTTTTTAATTAATTGTTTAGCCTAATTACAATTCACTTCACTTGGAGGGAATAAATGTATGCTAGGAAAAGAAACTGATACACTTGTTTTCTGAAGACAAAAGAGTCCGTTGAGAATTGTGTTTTATATAATACTTGAAATCAAATCAAATTGCAAAAGCTAAGTGATTTCTTCTAATTACCAAGCCATCTTGAGTGTCTTTGAAAAGAGTGGATGGGAGGATTCCAAGCAGGGATTAGCTTTATTCCTTGGAGCTAATAGAAGCTCTGAATGATTGGATTAATAAAGAGTAAAATCAGAAGACTCTTTTGACCTTAACGCTAGTGAGAGAGGAGAGAGGAGTTCAAAATATAGTTTGTCTTCCTTAAATGAATTTCACATGATCACTTTTTTAAGAGATCCCTTTGAGAACTGGCCAGTAGGAGTTTAAAATTCGCCACCTTTGACATTATACAGCTATCCTCTCGGCTAAGTAGTGAGAAGATGAGAATGCTTTATTTCAGTGCAGCTCAGTGCTGCCTGGCCACCTCTCTCTGTATGCAGGGTTTACCCTCTTGTCTTCTCTCCAGTGACTATGCCACTCTCCATTCTTCTTAGACTTCCTTTGACACTCACCTTTCTCATTTCTCTCAACCTGATGCGGGGCAACAGGAACTCCCTTATCTTTTGCAGCCACACCTTGCATCTTTTTGCTGCAGACCCTGCCTTTGTGATAGGCAAATGAAGATTACAAACACATTCCATCCATGGTGACGATATGCTGATCTCCAGCGAGTTTCTTCAGGCAAAACTGAAAAGCAAGACAGGTTTCTGGGGATAACCTGGATGAAGCACAGATCTGCTGCTGTGTCCCCTGGTACCAGGGAAACCATGATGGTAACTGAAAACCCAGAGAGGGAATGGGTGGGGCTGGTGCCCGGGAAACGATCCAGGGAGCAGCAGTATTACATTTAGTACCTCTTTTCCAACTACAGATCAGCAGCTTTTACAATTGGTGGCACCAGGAGCCCCCAATGCAACCCGAAACCATTTTAGATAAGGGGCCAGTTCATCATTTTATAAAGGACATTTCCATCATTTTCTGGAGGGGGCTAAATTAAATTAAAAACTAAATTTTAAGGAGAAGGGGAAGAAGGAAGAAGAAGAAAGGAAAGAGGAAGAACACTGTTCTCTGAAACAGAAGTTCTACCAAAATCATAGAAAAATGCAACATCGCAGGGCAGTGATCACTTTCCATTCTCCCCAGACTGCTGAGGAAATGGGCTGATCATTGAGACTTCTGTCAGCTGTCCCAGGAGAATTCTAAGAGGATTCAAGTGAAAACACAATGTCTGCAAAAAATATTAAGATTAAGGATCGAAGAATAAAGCATACGGGAAGGGTTAGTAGGGCAATGGCAGATCCCATCTAGAATAGAATCAGACTGGGAAGGCAGGCTTACCTACTCTGGCCATGGACATTTGCTTACTGCTTGGCCAATTCTCACACATGCCCTACTTTTTGAGCCTCCCTAGGACTCGAGAGTCAAGTTTGTTAGATGCTGGATGTGCTGGCCCCAAAAGTAGTGTTCGCTTGAAAATATTCAAGCCAAGCTCATCAGTTTTGACTGATGAGTGCTGAGGTGGTGAGCAAGACAGTCTGCTGTAGCTTCTTTCCTAATATGATTGTTCACCTGCGAGTCGTGTTCATTCCCATTTTCCTGGTCCCATCCAGTGTCCCCTACAACGCCCGAGTGTAAGGTCTTGTGAAATTCTTCGCCTGACCAGTTCTCAAGCACGGCCTGTTTGTCAAGGCCACCTGCCTGCAACCACTTTTCACATTCTCTTCCCTTTGCAGGAATGACCCCTTTCTTTCCCTCACCTGGCAAAATGCCCCCACTTCCTTGAAGACCAGAATCTGACACGTTCCACCTGCCCGAGGGAGAGTGAGCTACTTTCTTTTTGGAGCCTTTTCTCTACCTCTCCTGTGTCTTTTTTCACATCTCAGTGCCACGCCGCAATCACATCGATGTCTTTGTTGCTAGGCTGTGAATATCAAGGGGGCAGACTCTGTTATTCTATTTCTAATATATATAGAATCGATTTGAACACATTGAAGGCATTTAGCTGCTGAAATAATGAACTTTACAAAATGTGTCTTTCCCTTAGGCCCTTCCTCTCTGTATTAAAGCTTTGATAGCTGTCAAAATTGCTGGTTCTCCACGAATGACCAACAAGTGGAAGGTTTTTTTTTTGTTTGTTTTTTTGGTCATTCTGGGTATTTGGGTGGGTATCAGGTTATTATTTTTTTTTTAAGATTTTTATTTATTTATTTGACAGAGAACATAGGTAGACAGAGAGGCAGGCAGAGAGAGAGGAGGAAGCAGGCTTCTTGCTGAGCAGAGAGCCTGATGTGGAACTCGATCCCAGGACCCCGGGATCATGACCTGAGCTGAAGGCAGAGGCTTTAACCCACTGAGCCACCCAGGTGCCCCGGTATCAGGTTATTTTTTAACAGTCAGTTCTGATAAGGGAAAATTGAGGAGAAGACAAGGGTTCAGTGAGGTAGGGAGCAAAGAACCACGGAGAGCAATGAGATAGAGGGAAACAATAGATACGTCCGTGAGCATCTGACTTTTCCCCAGGCCTGTCCTTCCTCAAACCGCCTTCCCCAACCCTCTGCATGAACACAAGCACCACTACATGCCCAAGTGAAAACATTTCTCATTAAACGAAAACAAGAGACAAAGGGGAAGAAAGGACACTTCTCTCTCATAATTCTTTTACCCAGTATTGCATTCATTACAGTGCTTAACTGTGAGGTCTTTAGTGTTAACAGCATGGGACTGTGAGCTGTGTTCCTATAGCCTGAGTCTGTATGAGAAATTAGACATTGTTCCTCAAGCTCCATGTACCAAGATCCATGATTCTTCAAAATAAAGGACATGACAGTTAGTAAGACTGTACAGGCAACATATAAAGTATATAAGTAAAAAGAAATATATATAAAAATTACATATAACATAAAAGTATATATACCTATATTATATATAATTTATATGTTGTACTATATATCACATTATCGAATTTATAATACTATAAATATTTATGATATATATTTTATATATACTACATATACATTTTTTAAATAGCTTGTTACACGCTATTACCTAGTTTTAAACGAGAAGAGAGCTTTCTAGGTACTTCAAAGAAGAGGGTATTAGGTATTTTGGAATTGATCAACATGCTTGCTGGGAAATGTCCAATAAGATTTGACTTTAGGACCCCAAGTACAAAGAATACTTCAAGAGAACTCTTTCTGAAGTGATGTCGAGCCCCTCCGGCCCTCAGTGCCGGTGCTGTTGACAGGCGCCTGTAGTCTTGGGAGCTGCAGAAGGCTGGTGGGATCAGCTTCCCATGGCTCCCTTTTCATTCCACCTCCTGAGGGGTGATTGAGTACAAAGAAAAATATCTTTCGGGTAAGCATTTTTTCCTCTGCCTGGCCTTCACATGCTGACCTCTGCCGCTTGCCCATCCAGGCCCAGACCTGCCCCATGCGCTCTCCTTTGTCATTTGCTTTCCTTCTAGCAGTATTCTTTGGCCGGTTAGCTTTTTTAAATAGGACCCTCTGATGCACAGCCGAATTTGGCTATAGGAGATCCCCAGAAAACTCACAAATCCGTTTTCATTGTGCCTGAGGCACTAAGTCCCTCAGAGAATCCCTTGATAGGCAGTAGCACTTGGGGGCCGAGCTAACGTTTATTTAGCCCGTAGCACAGAAAAATCCTCAGAAACTTTTAAAGAGTAAAAATAGCCAACAACAACAAAAAAATCTGACCTGGTATGGTCACGCGTTTTTATGTAATTTTTTTAATCCATGAAGCCGCAGCTCAATGAAAATATGATATTGAAAACGTTATTCCCTTCATGCTTCGACTTTAATATTTTCAGGAAGAGCCGTGGTCAGCATATATGTCACGTTGGGTTTGAATTTAGCAAACTCATTTTCACATCAGTCACTCCAGGGAGCATCAGGGTCTTGTGGGAACAGTTGACGAGGTCATTTGTATCACATTGCTAGGTGGTGGAGGCATGTGTGGTCTGCTTATTTAGGGCAGGGGGAATCAAGCTCAGATAGTTATTCACACAGCAGTGTCAGTGAGGGAGTGAGCAAATCAGGGATGAATACAGACCCTGGCTCTCATTCCTGGGTGTATCTACACTAGTCCGCTGACGTGCCTCGATATGAAAAATTGATGGTAGCAGCGAACACTTGGATAGCGAGATACCAGGCACTATTCTGAGTACCCATTTAATTCTCACAGCTGTCCTATACATAGCCATATATATATATATATTTTTTAAGATTTTATTTATTTATTTGACAGAGAAAGAGATCACAAGTAGCCAGAGAGACAGGCAGAGAGAGGGGGAAAGCAGGCTCCCCACTGAGCAGAGAGCCTGACATGGGGCTTGATCCCAGGGTCCTGGGATCATGACCTGAGCCGAAGGCAGAGGCTTTAACCCACTGAGCCAGCCAGGCATCCCATAAGTAGCTATATTTTTATTCCTGCTTTCCAATAAGAGAACTAAGGCACAGCAAGGCTGAACAGTTTACCCATAGTCATACAGCTCATGAACAGTGAGCTTTCACTTGTGTTGGGGAGACATTTTGTGTGTGTGGCTGTATTTGGTTTTAAATCAGGAAAATCTCTTCCAGTGGGATCAGGAGACAAAACTATGTTTCTTCTGGGAGTGGTTGTGTCTGGCTTCCACAGTGGTAGCTGTTAGGGTTCTAGGATTGTTCCCTTCTTCGCTATGGAAAATCATAATCTTCGTCATCACAACTCTTTTGTGATGCCATGACACGGGGTAGTCAGGGGACTGGCATCGATTGCTATTTGACTCTGACTTTTAAGTCCGAGCCCAAGCAGATGGAGACTGATGATGGGTTTAATCATTTGGGGGCAGGATGTGGAAAGAAAGCCAGGGGTTTTGTGAGCACATGTTCATTTCAATCTTTCTGGGCCATCCTCTGTGTAATGGGATGCTGCTAGAGCCCTCAAATTCTCTTCCTTTTTCAAAGGCTGGGAAACAGGAAGTGGCAGAGGGCCAGGCACTTTCTCTGCATGGTAGCTGGCATTTCACAACATGACAGGGCCCATCAGGCCTCTGTTGGGAAGGCCTCACGGAAGGATCTGGCTCCTGCTCCCCAAGGTTCTTTGACTTTTCCTTAATCATCCAAGGCGACTGCAGAAAACCCTGAAGCACCACAAGCCTGCCTTTCAAACCAAGAGTGATAAGAAACACTTTTCCCCAAGAATCCTCAGAAATTATTGTTCTGGTCATCAGTCAGTTGCCAATATGCTCTGTGCTATAGCTCAACAGAACGGACCTCTTTGCTGCGGGATGCGTTTTTCATTCCACCCTCCCCCATCATGGTTTTTGACCAATTCAAGTCTATTATGAATATCAATTCAAGTCTATTAGGTTATGAGGAATATTCTTATTTTAATAATGAGATTTCCTGTGAAAGGTACGGCAGAGGGAAGCAAGGGACAACCACATAATTATGCACTTCCTGTGCTTTCTGAATAGAACTTGAGTAGAAGAGAAAAATCACACTCCTTCAATTGAGAGAGGAATGAGAGCAAAGCTAAGACAGGCAGAGAAAGATTTCCTCTGCACATACATCACTGCTGAGTCAGACAGGCTCAGTGAACAAATGCCCTTCAACCTAAGGACGTTGAGCATTTCGGGGCCTTGTACCAAACCATTTCGTATCCAGGGGAAGGCTAATGAGTGCTCAGGGAAGCAGCAGCAACTAGGGAGAGATAGTGCCTCTTCAAGGTAGTAATTTCACTCAAAGAGATGTTGCCATTTCTTCACAGGAGTTAAATTAAGAGCTATATTTATAGAATCTTCAAGGTGTGGATCTTCTGAAAAGAAAATGAACTTACTTTACTTCTGAATGGTGCAGAAGGCATTAATCAGAAATGCATTAGTGGCAAAATCCATTTTTAACTGCTTGTGACTCTTAATCTTCTCCCGCATTCCGCATGGCAAGTGGCCTGTAATCCTCTGATTGCCAAATGCCTAACGAGGAGGGCTGGTGCTTTCTGGCCCTGTGAACCTCTCCACCCCCCTTCTCTGGACTTCTGTAGCTCTTCCAGCCTGTCCATCATCAGGGATCTGCCGCACAAGGTCTGGCTAAAAATCTAACGACCAGATTGTTGGTAAAGTAATTCGTTCTAAATTCCATTAGGAAATGAGTACTTGTCAGTAGTATACTGCCCAGAAAACGGTGTGGGAGTGGGAACCTGACATGGCTGGCTTCTCACCTACTGAGAACCCTTCACCTTGGGACCAGTGCTTCACCTCTCAGAGCTTCCATTCCCTCCCTTGTAGAATGAGAGTAACAACACCAATGCTGGATGTTGTTGTGTGGAGTAGATGAGATGATACACGTACTATTTGTAGCCCAGCAGCCCCCATGTGGCATGTGTCCAAGCTAGGTCAGTCCCTCATCGCACCCTGAACTGTGATACTCTTTGCAAGAGAGATTGCTTTGTAAAAGAGAACAATCCTTCCATTCAAACAACTCACCTATAACTGAGGGTTTCTGGGCCCCTTGGGTCCCTCCATAGTGGTTAGCACCATCTATTGACATTATAAGCATGGCGTATTGTGAAGGGCATGGGAGGAAAAGGCTCCTTTTCCAGGCTCCAGTCCCAGACTCACATCCCAACTCTTCTGTTTACTAACTGATTATATGCTCCTGGTTACTAGACTTCTTAACATTTCTAATACCTGCTTTCTTCAATTACAAAATGGGAATAACGGTACCTACTTCTTTTTTTATATATACTTATATATATATATATATATTTATATATTTATTTATATTTATATATATACTTATATATATATATATATTCTTTTTTTATATATACTTGCTAAGATTTAGCAAGTATATAGTATCCCATCCTCCTCTGAGTTTCTTAAAATGTTTCAATGTTCTCCTATTTACCCATCCAAATATCCCATTAGATAACCTTCTTTCGAGTCATCCCTTATAAATGGGGAACAGAGGCTCAAAGAGGTTACCAGGATAGGTAAATAAATAAAACCAACAAATAAATAAATAAATATTTATATTTATTTATTTATTTGTTGGTTTTATTTATTTATTTGAGAGAGAAAGAGAACATGAGTGGATAGGAGGGGGAGAGGGAGAGGGAGTAGTGGGCTTCCTGCTGAGGAGGCAGTTTGATATGGGGTTTTATTCCAGGACCCTGGGATCATGACTCAAGCTGAAGGCAGTTGCTCAACCAATGGAACCACCCAGGAGCTCCAAGACAATGGGTTTAACAAACATGCTGCCTGCCCTCAAACATTTAGAGCGTAACTGCCATTCGAAGATGTTGAATCTTCGAATTCTTCTTCCCATAGTTGTGCCCCCTCCTCCCCGACACCATGGAAATGTAGAAGTCAAAGGCCTCCAGGAGCTGAGAACGTCTCCCTCTCTCAAGCCCGACCTGGCACATACTGTCCACACCAACTGCGGAAGGGAAGAGTGGAACCATTTGCAGGTCCCTTCCTTTCTTAAACCTGAGAAAGAACGGACTCAGAAGGGTTGAAAATGGCCGTAAGCTCTTAAACCTAAACTACAATTAGCAAAATCTGTTCTCACACTAAGATACTCAGCACCCCCGTCTTGTCACCTCCATCCTCATAAATACTGGGGAAATGTTTCTGGCTGAAGTATTCAAGAGGAGAAACATTTTTACTGCTGAGCAAGTCAGGGCTTGTGTCAGAGAACAGAACTTATCCAGAGCTTATCTAAATCCTCGCAGGGTCAGAAAACTCGTTGTAAGGTCTGGTCTCTGGAGAGTCCAGTAATTGGTGACTTTGGCTAGATCTGAAACCCAGCCAGAGAGGGCTCTGCTCCTTGAAGCAGTTGCCTGTTATTAAATCCTATACACGATGGGCTCTCTCTATCAAAATATTCTCTCCATTTAGAAAACATTTGATTTAGGAATGAAGTTGGAATTAATGTAACAACATGGGGTAGGTGGAAGAACTTGGCTTTGAAATGATGCTTCTATTGTTTAGATAACCGTCAAAGACCAGCAGATCCTCTCTCTTCATAACCTGTCATTTATGCCAGCAACTTTCATCCATTGTGTTATTATTTATCATAATAATCAGGCAGTAATAGTTGGGTAATAAAAATAAGGCAAGACTATATGTCTAGAATGATAGCGTTAGAGAGAGTGCCTTTATTTGATAAAGGAGTACTGAAGAATGTTTTAAGTGCCTCTGAAGTAGCTTTATTATGAAGCTTAAACGCCTCTGGGAAAAGACAACCCTCACATATTAACCAGCAAATAGTAACTAATCCTATTCCATAACTCTTCTCTAAATTCAAGACCCTGCTGGAATGGATCAAAAAATAGATGGTTGGTATCAGATCTTCAAGCTCTAGCAGGGCATGAGGTGGTGCAGATGTGAATATTCCCCTTATTTCATTTCTTTTTTAGAATTTCTTTTTTCTTTGGGAGTGATGGGTTGGAAGTCTTCTTTGATGGTAACCCACAAAAGTGTATCATTTTCTTCTTAGAGGTTAAAGAACTAGTTTTTTATGACAGCTGTTCCAAGTGGCTTACTCAGGTGTTCGTAAGAATAATGTTTCATCTTTCTATGGAGATTATTTTTGCAAGAACTCAAAGCACTCTGCAAACATTAATTAACTGAACCTGTATAGGTAAGGATTTCTACATCCCAATTCTCTTGCAGGAAAGAAAGTAAATGTTCCCAGCTTTATTGGCACTGTTCTTCTAACTAAAGGCATTGGTGTTCATTTGAAATATGCATATATATGTAATGTTTTACTTTATTGGAATATTACCTCTTTAACATAAAATTAAATTGTTCTTTTCAACTAGTTCACTTTTAAGGTGGCAAATTAATTTAAAATTGGTTAGATCTCCTCAAGTAGATTTTTAAGTATAACTTTTCTGCAGAAATTTGTTTAGTTAAATCACATAGTCCTCCTCTTAGGCACAGTTTATGTGTCATTTTAATTAAATAGCTTTCAGATCACTTCAAGATAAGAACTTCTTGGCATTTTATCCAAACACCTGGTAGAATATATAGGAGGCATTAGTACCAGTCTTTCTCCTTAGCCAGGTCAGATACACCAGAAATGCTCTGAAGACTGACATACAGACCAGCACTGTGAAAAATCATGCTGAAATGTACATGTTTTGTGTCAGGTTATGGGAAATCTAAGTTTAAGATCTATTGGACAACAATTACTTGATGAAGTTACGAGTCTAACTCATTTTCCAAAATAAAGTATGTTGTGTAAGACTCTGAGGAGACCCTATAATACATTTGTGCTTAGCTGTCTTCAACAATGGAATAAAATCCCTAAGTTTGGCTAAGGTAATGAAATCTCTATTCCAATCTCACCTAAAGCAGGTATAGGCATTTGAATAAGTATGCTAGAAAGTTTATTTTCTTCCCTGTACTTTTTCAACTTTTCTGAGGCTAGATGACTTACTCACATTCTGGATAAGACAGTCAGAATGGGCACGCATGCTACTTTGGAACAGAATATTGCATGAAATGTTTGCCTGCTTCCTTATTTATTTATTTATTTATTTACTTAAGAGAGAAACATGAACTATCGTCTTCCTGTAGCCTCTGAAGACATTCCCTTCTCATGAAGGTTTTATAACAAATTCTTTGACAAATGCTCCCTGATGCTACGAATGATCCTACTGGGCAAGAGTAGGTGCGTTAATTCTAGAACTTACTAAACAGTGACTTCTTCTTCTTCTTTTTTTTTTTTTTTTAGGATTTTATTTATTTATTTGACAGAGATTACAAGTAGACAGAGAGGCAGGCAGAGAGAGAAGAAGGGAAGCAGGCTCCCTGCTGAGCAGAGAGCCTGATGCGGGTCTCGATCCTAGGACCCTGGGATCACGACCTGAGCCGAAGGCAGAGGCTTTAACCCACTGAGCCACCCAGGCGCCCCTAAACAGTGACTTCTTTCTAGGGAGCAAGTTATGATAGAAATGGCTGTGGATCCCGTTCATGTAGATGGACCAGAATTATGCTGTTATCATCACACCTCAACGTAGTCTTCTTAATTTTTCTTATACACAAAACTTTGGAAGAGAATATTGCATGAAATACTTGCTTGCTTCTTTGTTCGTTAATTTATTTATGAAGAGAAATGGGCACCTGGGTGGCTCAATTGGTTAAGCAGCTGGACTCAGGTCAGGATCCCGCATTCCTGTGTCTTGCACTGAGACTCCTTGCTCAGCAGGGAGTCTGCTTCTCCCTCTGCCCCCTGCTTGTGGGCTCTCTCTTTCTCTGACAAATAAATAAATAAAATCTTTAAAAAAAAGAAGTAAGAAGTGGGAGTGGGTAGGGAGGGAAACAGAATCTTAAGCAGCTCCACACCCAGCACAGAGCCTGACGTGGGGCTCAACTCACGACCTTGAAGTCATGACCTGAGAGAAATCAAGAATTATACACTTAACTGACTGAGTCACCCAGGCATCCCTCTCCTTATTTTAAGTGGTGTTCCTAAGAAATAGTGCTTCCTCTCAGCCTTGCTCTATGCAGATTTGGTCTATTGCTATCTCATGGCTCAAGATAATTGATAGGTGCTTTAATCTAGACACCATATATTCGAATATGCTTTGCCTTTCCTGAGATAAGGAATATGCACTGGGCATGTTCTGATTTTGATCAAGTGGTGATTTTTAATGAATAGTTTTATAATATCTTATAAAATAGTTTGTTGCTTGCCCTTGAGATCATTTGGGATCAACTTTTTAACTTTTAACATAATCTCTAGTTGATAGCAAAATCTTTCATGAAGATCAAAAAGAGAAAGAGAGAGAGGAGAGAGAGAGAAAAGAAAGACTCGTATATAAGAAAAATTAAGAAGACTACATTGAGTTGTGATGATAACAGCATAATTCTGGTCTGTCTACATGAACGGGATCCACAGCAGTTTCTATCATACCTTGCTCCCTAGAAAGGAGTCACTGTTTAGTAAGTTCTAGAATTAACCCACTTACTCTTGCCCAGTGGGATTATTCGTAGCAGCGGGGAACATTTATCAAAGAATTTGTTGTAAAACCTTCATCAGAAGGGAGTGTCTTCGGAAGCTACAAGAAGAAGATAGTTTAGGAAGCAATGCCTGAATTCATGCTCTGATTGTGCCATTTAATTGGCTTAGTGGTCCCGGAAAGTACTTAACCTCGCTAAGCCTTGGTTGTTGCTTTTATAAAATGGGATCATTTCCTTGCTCGAATAGATGCTGTTGGTGCCCTGCCCAGGTTCTTCTTACCTGGCTCAGCACCTACCATCTGTGGCTGTAAGAATTGGCTGCTACTGGTCCACAGCTGCACTTTCTTCGGACACTTGCCCTTGGCCGATGGGAGCCAGCTCACCCAAATTTCCTGGAAGGTTATATCTGCTTCCAGTGACGGAACCCATAACGGACTAACGAAGGGGCACAAAAGCCTGGCCCATTTGCCTAAAGGCAGAACAGCTCTATGATCTTATTCATACTCCAGAGATACCTGTGGGATCAGTCTGAGATAAACCACATCTTTGCTTTGTTTTCCCCTAGGACGTCTTCTTTCCCCACTTTCTCTGTGTTTCCCTTCAGAACCCTCCCTTGATACACTGTGGGCCTGAGAGTTCCATCTTGTGCTCTACCTTTAGGAAATCTTATCTCAAACACTTGCCCTATCTTGTGAGATATTTATGAGGGCCAAACAGAGATATATTTGAAACCACAATGAAAATTATAAATTGACAGCCACATGCAAAAGATTGAAACTGGGCCCCTATCTGACATACACAAAAATAAGCTCGAAATAGATTAAAGACTTGAATGTAAGGCCTGAAGCCATAAAACTCCTAGAAGAAAACACAAGGGGTGAACACTTAGACATTGCTCTAGGCAGTGATATTTTCGATTTGACACCAAAAGCAAGGCAACAGAAACAAAAATAAACAAGTTGGACTATTGCAAACTCAAAAGCTTCTGTCCAAAACCATCAACAAAATAAAAGACAGCTCCCTATGGAAATGGAAGAAGATATTTGCAAATCATATGTCTGATAAGGGGTTAACACCTATGATATATAAAGAATTCATATAACTCAGTGGTTAAAAAAAAATGTGATTAAAAAGTGGGCAGGGGGCGCCTGGGTGGTTCAGTGGGTTAAGCCTCTGCCTTTAGCTCAGGTCATGATCCCAAGGTCCTGGGATTGAGCCCCGCATCAGGCTCTCTGCTCAGCAGGGAGCCTGCCTCCCACTCCCTCTTTGCCTGCCTCTCTGCCTACTTGTGATCTATGTTTGTCAAATAAATAATTAAAAAAAAAAAGTGGGCAGAAAAACTGGATAGAAAATTTTCCAAAGAAGACATACAGATGATGTGGTATATGTATATAGGCACATGAAAAATGCTCAGCATCACAAATCATTAAGGAAATGCAAATCAAAACCACAATGAGCTATCACCTCAAAATTGTAATAATGGTTGTCATCAAAAACACAAGAGATAACAAGTGTTGGCAAGGATGCAAAGAGAACACTTGTCCACTGTTGGTGGAAATGCAAATTGGTAGAGACAATATGGAAAACAGTTTGGAGGATCCTCAAAAAATTAAAAATAAATCTACCCTGTGATCCAGAACTCCACTTTTTCTGGGTATACACCTGAAGGAACAAATATCACCATCTTGAAGAGATGTCTGCACCACTATGTTCATTGCAGCATTATTTACAATAGTCAAGATATAGAAACAACATAAATATCCATTGATGGATGAATAGATAAAGAAAATGAATAAAGAACACACACACACACACACACACACACACACACACATATGCAGGAATATTATTTAGCTATAAAAAAAGGAAATCCTGCCATTTGCAGCAATATGGATGGACCTTGAGGAGATTATGCTAAGTGATATAAGTTAGAGAGAGAAAGACAAATACTGTATGATCTCATGTAGTATGTGGAATATAAAAAAAATAAAAAACCAGAAACAAACTGAACCCATAGATACAGAGAACTGATTGGTGGTTGCAGAAACGGAGGGTGGTGGAGGCGAGGGATGGGCAATATGGATAAAACTTACAAGATAAGTAAGTTCTGTGGATGTAATGTATAGCATGGTGAGCATACTTAAAAGTAATTAAAAGAAGAAGAAAAAAAGAAAAATATGTTTCACAGGAAAACATTGTTATTAGAAGGCATTGTATCTGTTTTATAATCTTTTTGTGTTTATAATGCTTTTGTTAGTTTCTCATGTTTCTAGCATGAAAGTAATCAAGGACTTTCTAATCTTATAGAAATCTTTTTCATGCTTTGAAGAGAAAATATTACTACATTATATAAAATCACCTTTTCAAGGGATTTTTCACAACCATGCTAAAAAGAGAGCATGTGGCTGAGTGGGTATAAACTGTCATTACCCCTTCTTTGTTGCTCAAGCACTATCATAATCACTGTTATCATAAAAATGAAATAGCAATGAGTTGTAGGAAGAAGAACATAGCCCCCAGGCACATTTTAAAGCTGCCTTCTCTGATGCTTGGCCTCTGAATATCACTACATTTCAGACCAAGGAATACTCTAACTTAGAGCTCTTGACAAAAGAACAGAAAGATCATGTTTTGTGTAGTGAGCCCACCCCATAATTATAGTTGAGGAAGCCATGTTTCAAAAATTCTCATTTTTTGAGGGACATTTATTGGTCATCTAGGTTCTGGGCTAGAGATGGTCTCATTCTCTGTGTCAAGAAACTAACCTTATGAAGGATGACAGGTTCTCAAATCATTAATTATAACAGTATGAAAAACTGAATTGTAAAAGAGACTTTACTTTGAGAGCAAAGTGACAAAAACCTGCTAAGTATCACACAGGCATTTAGTGACTACAGTGGCTTGAATAGTATCCTTCAAAAATTCATGTCCCCCTGGAACTTCGGAATGTGACCGTATACGGAAGTAGAGTCTTCACAGGTATAATTAGTTATGTTAAAAATGAGGTCATCCTGGATTCAAATGGACCCTACATCCAATGACTGGTGGCTTTTTAAGAAGAGGAGAGGATGCACAGAGACAGAGACGCATAGGGAAGAAGGCATGGGGTGGCAGAGATAGAGATTGGAGAGAGGCAGGTAGAAGGCAGGAATGGCCAGCAACTACCAAAATCTGAGAGAACAGCATGTGGCAGATTCTCCTTTAGAGCCTCCGAAAAGACCCAGCCTTGCCAATAGCTTGATTTCAGACTTCAGGTCTCCTGAACTGTGAGAAAATAAATTTCTCTTGTTTGAGGCCAATTATTTTGTGGTAATTTGTTATGGTAGCCCTGTGAAACTAACATAGTGACTCTGCATTCTTCCTCCTAGAATTGTTTCTTTTGGCTCTTGCTAATCCTACTCAAACTTTGGGTCTTGGCTGAGGTGTACCTTTTCCAGGAAGTTTCCTCTTAATGTCCCAAATCTTGGTTCAGCATCTCTCCTATGTGTCTGTATAGAATCTTGGGCTTTCTCCATATTAGTTTAGGACAAGTCTTAGTATAATACCTGATTTACTTGTCTTTTATTTCCCAACTGGGAGAAGGATAAGCTTTTCTTTCTATCTGGTTCTGAGAACAGCAGGATTGCCTTGTATATATCTTTGATTTGTATATGCCACAATCTGTACAATGTCATCTGTTGATCCTGATGATTCTTCCCCAATCCTTGGGGCCTAGAAACGTTATGGCGTAGTGTAGGTATTCAGTTGTTATTTTCAAATAAATGATTGGCAAAGTCAGACCTGGGCCATGGAATTGTTCTCTCTAAAACTCTCCCCTTCATATGCGTTCTACATTTTTTCTTTCTTTCTTTCTTTCTTTCTTTCTTTCTTTCTTTCTTTCTTTCTTTCTTCCTTCCTTCCTTCCTTCCTTCCTTCCTTCCTTCCTTTCTTTCTTTCTTTCTTTCTTTCTTTCTTTCTCTCTATCTCTCTCTTTCTTTCTTGTTCTTTCTTCTTCTTTTCTTTTTTTTTTCAGTAAGAGATTATTGATGGTACTTACCAATTGCCTCTGCATTCATTACCAGGATCAAGCTCAAATCAAGAGACTTTAAGCAAGTCACTTTTGATAGCACCTGAGACAGATACTTCTCTAAGAGCAACAGATCTGCTCCTTCCATCATAGCTCACTATGCCAAACCCTCCTCACCTTTCCTAGTCAGTATTGAGTGGAAGTTAGTCAAGAGAGAGAAGAAAAGTCAGAGTAACTGTATTGTTGGATTTGGGGGGGATTGCAGAGTTCATGGTAAAATGATATTTCTCTCTCTTTTCCAAGAGGTAGAGAGCCCTTCCATTCAAAGATAAGAGCGTAAAGAATTTCAGTTAAAGAAACTTAGAGTGCTTTCAAAAAGAAGTGGGCATTTATTTTCATTCTTAAGCATTATTCACTATTAATTTTCCATTCTTAGACATTCTTGATTTTAAATTGAGGTATAATTTACATAGAGTGGAACACTCAGATCTTAAGTGTGCAGTTCGATACGCCTTGACAAATGTATGCACCTGGGTAACCCACACCTCTATTAAGATACAGTTCCTAGGCATTCTTAAATAGCCAACTTGCTGACTTGGACAGAATAGGAGACAACTGGAAAGAGATGACTGAATGGAGATGTGCACTCCATTATTTGATATGCAAGGGTACTGACGTTAAGTAATGACTAGTAACTACGATTCAACAGTTTTGCTGAGCCTCACTCAAGTGGTGGCCTTCTGTTCAAGGGACCCTCAGCTGCAGGAGGCTATGGGGAGATTACCAGTGGTGGAAGATGAGAGGAGGGAATGTCCGGGTGAGCCTGCACTGGGGTGTCCTAGGTTGGGGAGTGACAGCAGGGAGGTCCTATGAAGAACGCCCAACCATGAACGAGACAGCTTTGAAATTACTGCACACAGTCAGTATTGATGTCCAGCTGGTGCTGACCAGACACAGGGATAGACAGTCAAGACCAGCCAAGAATCGAAATATTTGTCCCTTCTTGTCTCCCTGAAGCCTATCTCAAAGCACCAGAGGAACTAGCTACTACAGATGAGGAGGGCGGGACTCTATCAACCTTGCTGGGGAAAGGGGAAGAGACCAGACTGAAATCCGTTTGTGATTAAGGCTGGCAATTAATCTGAACTTGCTATAATTGAGACTATGAAATTATAAGATTTTTCTGAACTATTAAAGAATAGAAAAGAACGATTTGACAAAACCTGGTTGGAAGTAAGGATTGAAGAAGAAGAAAACTAGTTTAATGTTTATAACCTCGTAGAGCTGAGGCTTTCCAATAAATCAGTTACATGAGAAAACAAGAATTCAAAGCCTGTGGATTACAGACCTCTGGGGATAAGCAAGGGAGATTCCAGGTTACTGCAATTTATTGTAAGGGGTGTGCAAAGCACTATGGCAAATAATGGTCTCTGGATGCAACCAATAATGTCTCACATAGGTGGGTAAAATCCTTTGTCAGTGTATATTTATTCAGTTTTGGTTATTAAGTACAAATATATTTTTAAAGGTATTACTGAGTTTTTAGTACATTTTTATTATATATACTCTAAACCACAGATTGCTCATGTTTAGGAGCTCTCATAATTATTTTTAATGTGAGAAAGGAATCATGGTTAGCAGAAATGATTCCATACTATTCAGTGATCAGTGATTCAAGAAACAGAAATATATTGTTTAACAATCCTGGAGACTTGAAGTCTGAGGTCAAGGTGTAAGCAAAATATACATGTACACAGACATACACATACAGCATACATATATACGCATATATATATACACACACACACACACACACAAATATATGTCACATTTATCTATGTTACATTTTCTTTATCCAAAGTATGTGTGTGTAAGTACATGTGTACACACATACCCTTAAAAAAGGATATTCTATCATTTGTGACAATATAGCTGGACCTGGAGGATATTATGCTAAGTGAAATAAGCCAAATACTACCACCAGCTTACATGTGGAAACTAAAAAAAAAAAAAAATTAAGAGAAGGTAGAAAAGTGGTTACCAAAGGCTGAGAGGTGGCAGAAACAGGGAGAGTTTGGTAAAGGGCTACAAATGTTCACTTATAAGATGAGTAAGGTCTGAGGGTATAATGTATGACGGGGTGGCTACACTGTGTTGTGTAATTGAAATTTGCTAAGGGAGTAGAATTTAGATGTTCTTATTTTAAGAAAAAATGCCATCTAGATAGGCTGGACTGAGGTCTATTCAGGAGACAGCCTGGGAGGGTCAGCGGACCTCAAGAACGATGCCGCGTAAAATAGGAATTTGCCC
Source organism: Mustela nivalis (assembly GCF_964662115.1). Lineage (NCBI taxonomy): Eukaryota > Metazoa > Chordata > Mammalia > Carnivora > Mustelidae > Mustela > Mustela nivalis. The sequence continues at coordinate 47,729,963 of NC_139027.1, read as the reverse complement.
TCTTTGTCCTCACTGTCCCCCGATGAAACATATATTGCAAGTCAAGCATTACGCTAGGCTCAGACAATTCACTGATGAAGACACAGCCCTCACGCAGAAGTGGAGGTCAGCAAGCTTCTTCTGCACAGAGCCAGACAGCAAATAATTTAGGCTTTGCGAGCCATCCTGACTTCTCAGCTCTGCTGTGGTAGGACCACGGCAGCCACAGACAGTACAGAAAGGGACAGGTGTGGCTCTATTCCCATAACTATTATGAATTCCAAAATTTGCATTTCATCTCGTTTTCATGTGTCATGAAATATTCTTTTGATTTTTTTTTCAATTATTAAAAACACTAAAAACGATTTTTAGTTCTGGGGCCATCTAAAAAGCAGACAGCAAGCCTGCTCAGAAGGACCTTCGAGTCTGGTAATGGAGACATATGTAAACAATTGGGACATTGTGTAAATAAGGACAGAAGGCTAGATGCTCTGTACATATGAGCAGGATCAGCACAGGATTCTTCACGGACGTTTAGCACAAGTTAAAGTAATAGCTTTCAACATATTTTTCTACCTCAACGTGCCAAAAAGTTACAGTGCATTTCAATTTGTATTAATTCCTCATTATTGACATTTTCTCAGCCAAGAAATGCATTCATTCTCTGATTTAAGGAAGGGAGGGAAGAGATAGGTGAGGGGGAGAAAGATGCCGTAGTTTCTGATATATGCCTCTAGCAGTCATGATGGACTCAGATTATCATTAATAAAATATTAAGTTGATGTTATTTGTAGGTCAGGGACTTTGTGATCATTAAATTCTGCTATTCTATTCTCCTCCTTTCCATGTATTATCTTTGTTTTATCAGCACTGAATAATTGGACATACTCTAGCAGATGGTTACATTTTTTAAAAAAGAAAATGGAAATGTGTTTGCTACAAGTTTTGGGTTTCCCCCTAAATGTCTAGCAGACATTCCAAAAAAACTTTTCTGACTGGAGTTACCATGATCTTTATGGCTTTACAGATACATGGCTTGTGCCTATGCACAAAGGGTCCTACTCTATTGTCACTATCTTAAAATTCTTAATAATTTTTGAGCAGGAGGTCCACATTTTCAACCTCCACCGAGCCCATCAAATTATGTAGTTAATTCTGGAGATAAATGATATGAACTCAGAATTGTATTTTATATCCCACACTTTCCATAGCAACATGGTATCAACGTAGGCAGCTAACAAAAAATGTCCAGTGAATGCCCAACATTTAAGAAATGCCTGTATTTGACAGGTGCTGTCCTAGTCACTTTACATAGAAGATGGTAACATTTACTTGATTCTTAATGGAGTTGTTGGGTGTATTATATTTAACTACATAAATGACACATGAATAAATAAAATGAGAGTGAAAGAGGGATATAAATGAAGTGAAATAGAATGGAGAGGAAATACAGCAAGAGGAAAATAACCAAGGGAGAAAAGGGGAAGCTTGTTGCATAGATGGATACATGGTTGCATGAAATGTTGCCAGGTGTCTTGGCTACTCAGGAACATGAAGGATGGATGGATACATTTGGCGTGTCACAATTCCTGGCAGCATTTTCTTCTTTTTTTTTTGTAAAAAAGAATTAGGCAGATAATGAAAAGTCGCAGCAAGTGACAGACTCTGTAAATAACCTCAGCAGCTACAAACAAGAGACAGTGTTTAAATAAGTAAATGGAGGACAGCTGGTCGTGATTTGGTGGTAATACGGGCTCACATCGGTGAACATGCCAGATCTTTTCATCCGAAGTCATGCATACAGAGGGCAATCATTCTTAGGATTCAGAAATAGTAATCAGTTCTTTTCATTTTTCAGCTTAAGGAAACCTTATGTATCATTTCTTCATTTTCATATTAAAAAGGAGGGGAAAGGTATCACAAAAAGGAACTCCTGAATTTCCATTTTTCTTTTTCTTCTTCCTTTTTTCTTCTTCTTTTTTTTTTTGTTTGTTTTTACTTTTTAAAATTTTATTATGTTGTGTTAGTCACCATACACTACATCATTAGTTTTTGATGTAGTGTTCCATGATTCATTGTTTGCTATAACACCCAGTGCTCCATATAATACATGCCCTCCTTAATGCCCATTACTGGGCTAACCCATCCCCCAAGTCCCCTCCCCTCTAAAACCCTCAGTTTGTTTACTGTAGACCATAGTCGCTCATGGTTCATCTCCCCCTCTGATTCCCTCCTCATTTTTCCCTTCTCCTAATGTCCTCCATGCTATTCCTTACATTCCACATATAAGTGAAACCATATGGTAATTATCTTTGTCTGCTTGCCTTATTTCACTTAGCATAATACCCTCCAGTTCCATCCATGTCGATGCTAATGGTGGGTATTCATCCTTTCTGATGGCTGAGTAATATTCCGTTGTATATATGGACCACATCATCATCATCTCCTTCTCCTCCTCCTCCTCCTCCTCCTTCTTCTTTCTTTTTTTTGGGGGGGGGACATCATCTTTATCCATTCGTCTGTAGAAGGATAATTCAACTCTTTCCACAGTTTGGCTATTGTGGACATTGTTGCTGTGAACATTGGAGTTCTTATGGCCTTTTTTTTCACTTCGTCTGTATCTTTGGGGTAAATACCCAGTAGTGAAATTGCTGGGTTGTAGGGTATCTCTATTTTTAACTTTTTGAGGAATCTCCACACTGTTTTCCAAAGTGGCTGCACGAAATTGCATTCCCACCAACAGTATAAAAGGGTCCCCCTTTCTCCACAGCCTTTTCAGCATTTGTTGTTTCTTGCCTTGTCAATTTTGGCCATTCTAACTGGTGTAAGGTGGTATCTCAATGTGGTTTTGATTTTAATTTCCCTGATGGCTAGTGATGCTGAACATTTTCTCATGTGTTTCTTAGCCATTCATATGTCTTCTTTGGAGAAGTGTCTGTTTATGTCTCTGACCACTTTTTTAACTTGATTTTTTTTTGGGGGGGTGTTGAGTTTGAGAAGTTCTTTATAGGTCTTAGGTACCAGCCTTTTATCTGTAGTGTCATTTGCAAATATTTTCTCACATTCTGTGGGTTGCCTCTTTGTTTTGTTGACTGTTTCCTTTGCTGTGCAGAAGCTTTTATCTTGATGAAGTCCTGAAAGTTCATTTTTGCTTTTGTTTCCCTTGCCTTTGGAGACCTGTCTTGAAAGAAATTGCTGTGGCCAATGTTGAAGAGGTTACTGCCTATATTCTCCTCTAGAATTTTGATGGATTCCTGTCTCACATTGAGGTCTTTCATCCATTTAGAGAATGGGTGCAGCTCTAAATAGACATTTCTTTTTGTTTAAGAGAGAAAACACATGTGTTAGCAGGGGGGAGGATGGAGGGAGAAGGGGAGAGAGAATCTTAAGCAGGTTCCATGTCTAGTGCAGAGCCTGACATGGGGCTTGATCTGAAGACACTGAGATCATGACCTGAGTGAAATCAAGAGTCTGATGCTTAAGTGACTGAGCCACCTAGGCGCCCCTCCTAATTTTCAATTTTAATCTTTATATACCATAATTTAAATGTCCTAGTTTTCAGTAGCTTATGAATATAAATTTAGTTGCATTATTATTTAAGCCTACATCTCAATAGTTCTAAACTCCCACCTTTAGGAAGATAGAATCCTGTTCCTTGAAGAGTAACCTGTCCTCAAGTAATTTTTAGAATGCCCAAAGCCATCTTACATATGTGCATGAATCAGTCCTACCATCCCTTCTTGTAGACATTAGGCAGGCAGGTTCTGACCACTAGTCCCCTATGCAGCCTCCCTTCCACCTTAGTTGCTAGACACATTTCTTACTGTTACCAGAGGTTAGGTTCTAGTCATTCAGGAGACACAATATAGCTTTTATCTGAGAGTCCCTGTTTCCTAAAAAGAACCATGACGTCCGAAGCTTTAGAGTGAGTTTTAATTTGCACATGCATCACATGGGGATTCTGTTAAATGCGGATTCTAATTCAGCTGTTCTGGGGTGGGGTTTGAGATTCTGCCTTTCTAATAACCTCCCAGTGTTGAAGGTGCTACTGGGTCATGGACCACACTGTGAATGACAAGGTGTCAGAGAATTATTTCTCAAAATGTGCTCTTGGTACCCCTTGATATTCAGTCACCACAGAGGCTTTTTACTACAGACTCCTGAGCTCCTGTTTCTATGAAATCAGTATTTCTGTATCCAAAAAAGCCAGAAATTTGTGTTTTTAACAAGCTTCTTCAGGAGACTTTTGTGTAACCAGCATCCTGCTGTATAGAAACTGGGGCTTTGACACCCAAGTGATTCCTTAAAAAACTAGAAAGAAAATTCTCCTTTTTCATATCTTTACTAATTTGGGAGCATGGGAGAGGCCCCAAGGGCCAGATAATTTGGGCTCTGATACTGTCAGAATTTAGAGCTATATCACAAATTCAGTTTTGTTTTTTTGTTTTTTTCTCCCTGAAGACAAACAGACCATTGTGGGATTGGGTTAGGATGTATTCCCAATATCATTCCAATACCTCATTCAAAAGTGCCAGGGCCCTGAAATTCTTGGTCCTACTTTATAAGTCAGTATTTAATTTTTGTTTGGTTTTTTTGTTTGTTTGTTTGTTTATTTATTTATTTTTTTTGTTGTTTTAATTCTAGATTTCATCTAACTTTATTTGGAGTCTCTCAAGGGGCCTCTTGTCCCTCCTTGCACTGTGACTGCCATCATACCCTCTTGCTCCCATGCATTAGACCTGTAGATAGGATTCATGTCTTTGTCTCCAAGATGCCCCCTGAGTCCTGTTTTATCTGGTTAGTAAAATCACTATCTAAATGGCAAAGATGCCACCTCACTCTATATCCTGGATGCATGAGGTACTTTCAGGTCAAGTTCGCTATATTGAAGAAGCATTATTTGTCCAGCAGAGGCCTTCGGTGACTTCTCTGCTTCACAGATGATGCCATGGGCCAGATTGAATCAGCATATTTCTCATCAATAACGGCCAGAATCACCTCATGTGTCCCAATGTTGTATTAACCAGCATAGATACCCCAGGATGTAGCTTGTACTTATTCCCAGGAATGTTGCCCTTGTCCTTAAAAATAGAGCTTTGGGGTGCCTGGGTGGCTTACTGGGGGGTTAAATGTCTGACTCTTGGTTTCAGCTCGGTTCATGATCTTAGGGTGGTGAGATCAGCCTGGTGTTAGGCTCTGTGTGCAGTATGGACTCTCCTTATCCCTCTCCCTCCCCTCACCCCCTCCCTCCTCATGCTCTCTCTCAAATAAATAAAATCTTGAAAAAAAAAAAATAGAACCTCTGCTATTACAGAGTTATAAAATAACTAAGCACCAGAGGAGACAGAGATCCTAATCACATCCTAATCTTATTTTACAAATGAGAAATATCTCAAGCAGAAAAGGAGGCTTAGTAACTTGAAAAATATCACACATTTAATTTTAAATGATGTCCTAGAACTTAAATACAAGACTCTTAGAAACTAGAGCTTTTCAAAGGCTTTGTGGAATTATCAGTGGGGAAGGAGGGATTTTCTTTAACCCTAAATACTAACATATTTTAATTACTCCACATACTGAGTTCCTTTGTTTCATGGGCCCTTTCTTTTATATCTGTAATGTCCTCTAGATACCTTTATATGTCCCTGAAGCTTAATGAGATCAGAACCCACATGAGTTCACAGAGTTTGCCTTGACAGCATGTGCCAATAGCAATTCTTCTTGGCTTTTCCTTGTCTCCATCATTTTACCTAGCAGTTCGAAACTTGACAATATTCATATTATATTCTGTTCTTTTAAAAATATTTTATTTATTTATTTGGCAGACAGAGACACAGCGAGAGAGGGAACACAAGCATGGGAGAAATAGGCTTCCCACTGAGCAGGGAGCCTGATTCAGGGCTCTATCCCAAGACCCTGGGATCATGACCTGAGCCGAAGCCAGAGGCTTTAACCCACTGAGCCACCCAGGCACCCAACCCAAAAATACTTTTTATAACTAGCCTAAGTAAAGTAGTTCCTGTCACCCGGACAAATATCTTCCCAAGGAATGAGTCAAATAGTTTTAGAGCTGAATAGTTCTAGAAGGAAAACAGGACACTATTAAAGGTGCGAGCAAACAGCAAGTGGCTGGGCTCTAATATAAAGGTATAGGGCAATCCCAGCAGGCCTGTGGGGTGCCAAGAAAGAAAATACAGGCCAGTGGATATGTTGAAATTGAGACTAGTGAGCAAACAGTTGACATCAGTTAAGAAAACAGCATGGCGCCTGGGCTAAAGCTACTTGGCTGGGTTGAGGAACTCCTTCATCACCTCTGCCATAGTAGGTAGAGTTGCTAGCTGCAGGTATGTTGAATTTGCATCCTGAAAGCATGGGGAGATTGAGCATGTAATAAAGCCAGAAGTCAAATTTTTGTGGCTGAAGTTCCAAATTACATCCACGCCTCAAACCAAAGAAAGGCAAAATACTAGACAACAGAAATGAGACTTAATGTAGAGTAGAAATATCAGTATGAATATTACTTATCATGTTATCATAGAGTATGTGGAGTAGAACTCCATTTTCTGTTGATTTTGCGAGCTTAAAAATTGATCTAGTAGCTTGAGTTGGGAACCAACTGACAAAAGCTATTTGCATCAGGTAGCACTTAGGAAACAATGTTGACTAATTGCAGTGAAAACAAGCATCCATATTATTTCTTGCTATAATTAGTAATATACAAAAGTATTTTACATTTTTAAAGTATATGCCAATGCTCTTTTGAGATTAATCAGCTTTAACATTTTAAAAAAAGTGTTCTTGGATTATAGGTTATTAAAATTTTTAATATTTTAATTTTTATTATTTATTTACTTATGTATTTATTCTTAGTAGGTTTCACAACCAGCATGGGGCCCAACATGGGCTTGAACTCATGACCCTGAGATCAAGACCTGAGCTGAAATCAAAAGTCGGATATTTAACCAACTTAGTGAATGCATCAAAAATGAAATTTTAAATGCTCTTTTAGGGGCATCTGTGAAAATGATCATGCTTCCTATCTCATTATATCCTCCTGTCTTAAATAAATCCTGTTTGTGCATGATGTTATAGGACAGGGCTGGGCTACATATGTTTATGTTTTATTTACAATTTTGGCAACTGTGTTCATAAGGAGATTGGTTTATTATTTGATTGTTTATTCTTTGCAGTCTCAATAGAATTTACCACTAAAGTCTTCTCAGTTCAATGAAAGATTTGGGGGAAGTTTGTCGAGCTCCCCTCAGCCCCAGCTTAACATGGTTACAATGTCCTTTAGATTTGCTATGATTTTATTGAGTGATTTTTGAAAATTCTCATAGTTTTAAACATCAGTCCTGAAATGATAAAATTGAGCAGTGAAGTTATCAAGGACCATGTGGTGAGTGCTGTGATGCCGTGATGCTCTCTGATTCCCCATCACAGCGGAAGGACTTCATTTGTGCACCAGGCTGCTGGGTATCTGGGAGACCACAACCCTCAGCTCTTAGCCCTCTTAGCCAGGGTGGAGGGGAGCTGTTTCATCCAAGACCACATCCTCCTCCTAAGGTGGCCAATGTTCAGTGCCTTCTCAGTGGAGGCATGTGAAAGACCAGCCAGCTCCCTCACCCCACTAGCAACAAATCCGGGTGGTCATCTCTGCTTCAGAACACCTTCCTTTTGGGGTCAGCTGGGACCTTCACTGAGACTCCACTGAGACTCCTCTTCTTCCTCTGCCTAATCTCATTTTTCCATCTTTTCTTGTTTACCATCCCAGGAACATTCCTTCATGTTCTTTCTGTATACCCATCCCCACCTCAGAATCAAAAGCCCAGCCTTCAATAGGAGTCAAGATTTTTTTTGAAGATTTTATTTATTTATTTGAGAAAAAGAGAGAGAGAGGGAGAGATAACAAGCAGGGGGAGGGGGCAGAAGGAGAGGGAGAAGTAGGCTTCCTACTGAGCAGAGAGCTTGACACAGGGCTCAATTCCAGTACCTAGAGATCATGACTTGAGCTGAAGGCAGATGCCTAACCGACTGAGCCACCCAGGCACAAAAAAGAATTAAAAAAAAAAAAAAAAGATTTTATTCATCTATTTGGCAGACAGAGATCATAAGTAGGCAGAGAGGCAGGCAGAGAGAGAGAGAGAGAGAAGAGGAAGCAGGACCCCCACCGAGCAGAGAGCCCAATGCAGGGCTCGATCCCAGGACCCTGGGACCATGACCTGAGCCGAAGGCAGAGACTTCAACCCACTGAGCCACCCAGGAACCCCCAAAAAGAATTTCATTTTAAAAGAATTTCCTCCTGGGGCACCTGGGTGGCTCAGTGGGTTAAGCCTCTGCCTTCGGCTCAGGTCATGATCCCAGGGTCCTGGGATCGAGCCCTGCATCTGGCTCTCTGCTCAGCGGTAGGCCTGCTTCCCGCACGCCCGCCCCACCCCAGCCTGCCTCTCTGCCTACTTGTGATCTCTGTCAAATAAATAAATAAAATCTTAAAAAAAAATTTCCTCCCTAAGCTTCCTTATGTATTCAGATTTCTATATTTTTCTTTTAATTTACTTTCAGAGCCTTTAAAATAGTTAGGTTTAGCTATAAGGTTTACCAGATTTATTACTTATTGTTATCAGTTTTAAAGCATATGACATAAATATTTTATATTGATTTCATTCTAAAGATTTTTGTTTATCTGTTGCACTGTTTTTATGAATATCTCTAGACATTGACAGATGGCAGTCTTGAGGCACCCCTGCGTACTCTGTTTCTATTGTGGGCCACACCTACTTAGAACCAGATTTAATTTCCAATCATTTCTTAGGTTCAGGGCCTCTGGGTACTAATAAGCTAGATAGGGATGGACAGTTCTTCAAGCAAGGCCAGAACATTCTTAGCACACATATGGCGCATACTCAGATCAGGTTTGCTTTTGGGGAGACTGGTTCAAGGTTGATTTTTGTTTTTGTTCCAGGGCATTGGGAGACTGTAATGAAACCTCAGTGACACATTTTATAGAGGGTAAAGAATGTCTCGATTTTATGGTAAAGAATTCATAGCATGATTTTATGCTACATGTAGCAGAGATGGTTCAGATGAACTGAGTGACTCTTCATAGGTGGGCCTCGTAGGAGGGCTGTTTTTTCATTCAGAGCTCAATACTCTTCCCAGGAAGCTTGCTAGAGAGAATATTGTGCTCAACACACATGTGCACGCACACACACACACACACACACACACGACCCTGAAAGGAACTTACAACGTTCATTCCCCATTCCAGTAGCAAAATAGACAGCGACTGCATTTCATGGTCCTTTGTGGTCTCTCTTATTTATTAAAATCTTGGAGAGTAGGTTGCATCGGATATCTAGCTTTCTCACTGGAAGAACTGGTGGTCTTCTTTTGCTGGACAACTTGGGTGAATTGAAGGGTAGGGGAAGACTGAATTCAGGAACCCTGTTAGCTGATGGTTTTTAGATTCTAATGGGCAGTGTCCGTTGGGAAGGAGGAGGCGCAAGCCAAATCTTTCTTGAGGAAATCCTCCCATGGGCAGAACAGAGGCAGTCCTCACTTGGTGGAGAGATGACAGGTGCATGTGTGAGGAGAATTGACAATGCAGAGCAACTTAAGGTAAGTATCAAGTAAGCACAGACAGCAAGCGGGAACAGAGTTCAGAGAGGTTTAATAACTATCTGTTGATTTCAATTGCATGGAGACGATTGTCTATAGTTCTTACATCTGGCGGTAGCTTTTCTATTAACCTTATCTGTGGGTAGCCAAGTACCTAATACTGTTTCCCTGTCACCTCTTCACCTCCGACTAATCTTACTACTTCTGTTTTCAGCATATGGTAATTGGTGATTTATGGACCAGCTTAATTCAAATGGCTTTTTTCTTTAATGATCAGGACTGCAGCCTTTACCATTTATTCCTATAATCTTGCTCTCTTGCTCCTGTCGTTATGTCAAAGAAATCTCAATAACCAACACAGTCTTTCTTAAGAGAGAAGTCTAAACTGAAATCAGGCAAGTTTCTCTGAATTTTGGTTCCTCTTCCTCATAATGGGGGTAATAATAACCTTATGTGGAATTTTTCTGAGCTTTAAACAAGATGAAGCATATTGTAGGGACTTGTTCCAGTGTTTACAGTTAGTTGAACCTGATTTTAGTTAAGATCATCAGTGAAAACCTCAAACATGCACATTGCGTGAAATATTCTTTTTTCACTCTTTTGTCATTTCGCTATTCCTTTCTTCATACATGAAGTGCTTGACACATAGTGAAGGATGTCTATTCCTTTAATCACTCATGCTTCATCTAGGCTGGATCCCTTTCATACTAGCCTGCTAATGGCATCTGATATATAGCTACAGGAAACTTACACTTGTATTTTGCTCTGTACTTTTAAGTGTGTTTTATGCTTTAATTAGCACAGGATGCAATTAAAATCCTGAGAATGTATGTCATTCCCATTATGGAGATGAGGAAAATAAGACTCAGCAAGGTTAAGTGACTTTTCTAAGGTCACAGACACAATAAAAGTAGAAGACCTGAGATTAAACATGGCCTGGTTGTGTGGTTATAGCCCCATTCAATTTTCCAGATGGCCACTGCCCCACACTTATGTGTGGGTGCATCTAGAAAAGTGATATTAGAGAGAAAGCCAAATGAACCCTCACTGAAGGCTGGATTTCAGTGTCGTGAATCTCCAGCTCCCTATGATTCTGGGCTCTTAATGTTAGTGGGACATAGCACCTTCACTCCGGAGTGCATCAGACTCGAGTGTTCATGACATGTACTCACCTGCCTGGATAGGCAGAAGAGCGAGCATTTCTGGAAGTGCTCACTCTTACCTTTGGACAGATTCTTTAAGATTCAAGAAGGAAATCTCAGCTTCAGGATAAAGGACAATCAATACCAACGCAAGGAAACTGAGCAAGCAAAGATGCTTCCATGCCTAGCTTCAAAAAGGGAGATAGCGGAGGTGGATTTTGGCTTTACACAAGTCTAATATGTACATCTGATGGAAACCTATGACGGGTTCTAGATAAAAAATGGAACCTGAATCCAACCCAGATTCTAGATCGAACAACCAGTTTATGGAAAATGTAGGAGACAGGGGAACATGTTTAAAACAAAACAAAACAAAACAAAACAAAAGACATAAAAACAAAAAAACCTGACCTGGAGTTGTGAGCCACAGAATCCTGCATCTGGAAATCCTGATAGGGCATATGAATTTAGTTTACTCCGAGAAGAAAATGCAAGGAGAAAGAAGGGAAGGGAAACCTCTGGATTAAGAGACTCTTGAGAGACATGAAAGTTATGCAGAATTTTACACTGAAATATTCAAATACAAGCAGCATATTTATGGAGAAATGGGGACATTGGAAAACTCGTTATACATATACACACACACACATATATATGTATAAATATGTATATGTATACATATGTATATATGTATATACATATATGTGTGTATATATACATACATATGTGTATATACATATATACATATATATATGTATGTATATTGTATATATACACATATATGTATATATATACATATATATGTGTATATAGATTCTAGGTATAATCTATATCTAGAATCTATGTATAATCTATATCTATATCTATATATAGATTATATCTTTATACTATATAGATCTATAGATTATACCTATATATATCTATATATATATAGATTATACCTATATAGATTATATCTATATATAATATAGATATAATCTATATAGGTATAATCTAAAGAATTTATTTTTAATTTCTAAGTAGAAAAAAGAGATACAATGTATCTCTTCCTTGGGATTATGCCATTAAAGAAGTTGAGTTGATGAATCAAGTTGTTTCCAAAGTGGCCTCTAGGTGCCATACTGAGTGGCCATCTGTGATACTCAGAGCTGTAATTCAATAGAACATATGTGGGGAAACTACTTTGGTGAATTCCACATGCCTATAAAGAGTTGGGCAGGAGACAATATAGAATGGTAACTTTCTCGTGGGACAGCCTCTCAGATCATCACCTGTGATTTTCCCAGAAGGCTGCACTCAGCATACATAAGTTATATTTTTTTCCTCATTATTTGTTTCTTATTTTGTCTTCCCTCTTCTTTTCCCTTCTCTGGTTTCAACTGATGATTTTATTTAATTCCATTTTCTCTCCTTTTACCGTATCAGTTATATTCTTTAGCAATATTTGTAGTGGCTGACTTAGAATTTGAAACATACATTTACAACTAAGGTAAGCCCACTTTCAAATAACACTGTACTGTGTACTGTGTTGTGAAGTAGTTTATGACAGGGCATTCCTGAGTCCTCCCTCCTTATAATATTGATTTCCCTTATCCACAAGCTATAATCACTGAATACATTGATGCTATTATTGTTTTGAACAAATGGTTCTTTGTTAGGTTAAGAAAAATAAAAGGTTTGTTTTCCTTGAAAGTTTTTCCTTTCCTATTGCTCTTTCTTTATGTAGATCCAAATTTCTGAACTGTATTACTTTTTTAATTTAAATTCAATTAGCCAACATACAGTACATCATTAGTTTCTGATGTCGTATTCAATGATACATCACTTGCCTATAACACCAAATGCTCATCCCATCGCGTGTCGTCCTTAATGCCCATCACCCAGTTACCCCGTCCCCCCACCCACCTCCCCTCCAGCAACCCTCATTTTGTTTCCCAGAGTCAAGAGTTTCTCATGGTTTGTCTCCCTCTCTGATTTCTTTCCATTCAGTTTTCTGTCCCTTCCCTTATGAGTCTTTATGCTATTTCTTATATGAGCCTGTATTATTTTTCTTCTCTCTGAAGAACTCCTTTTACCATTTCAACTTTTATAAGTAGAAAAACAGAAGGCATCAGAATTTTTAATGTTTAAAAATTAGATATATACCCTAATAAAATAAATCCATGCATGCTTGTCATTATGTAAGAGGTATTTTATTTCTTGTTTTTTTGTATGTGCTTTTTTTTTTTTTTAAACACAAGGGAATTTGGGGCACAGAATAAAGACAAAATCAGAGAAAAGAGAAAGAACAAGAAACTCTACAACCAAAGAAGCAGAAGATAGCAGTTGTGGGACCAGAAGTATTGTTTCCCCTTCTCATCGCATGTGGTCACAGAAACCTCCTCGGTGGTCTGCTGGCCATTCTGTCTCTTTGTTGCTCTGTTCTGCTTGGTTAAATATCTGTCTTATATTTTCACATCCTATTTCAGCTCCTTCTGGAGTAATTTATATACCACCTGTAGGAGTGAAGTCTACCTGAGGAGAGGCTTCCTATGAAAGTTTACTGCATGCAAATAGATTTGAATCGAAGGGGTTCAGGGAACTTTAAAGAGTAGGTAAAAAGACAGTCATTGCATTTTATTTTTCCATCCTGCCTTTGCTCCTTCTACAAATGTTTTAAAGGTTTTTAAACCTCTCAGGGTCATACCAGTCTCCTCAATAAATTAGTAAGATGATCTCTTTATAAATTTATAATTTATAAATTATTTTATAATTTTTGACTAGAACTACTTAGCATGGCTTCAGTATTATGGTAGAATTTATTGATGATCAATTCTGACATGTGGACATTTTATTTTTAAGTAAAGTTAAGGCATTGAAATTGTAATCATTCTGAGAGTGAAATACCTGAAATTTCAGCCCAGATATTTCCTTCCTTCCTCCCTTCCATTTCTCCCTCCCTGCCCCCACCCTTCCTTCCTTCCTTCATTCCATGCTTCCTTCCTTCCTTCTACTTTCTGTCGAAGAAAGTTCCTTATCTCTAACAAGCAAAGGTTTAGATGAAATAGTAACTCATTTTTATTACCATGCAGTCAGATGAAATTCTCTCAGCTCATTCAGTGGATGCCATTAACCTTTCAACTTCAGTGGCAAATCCAGCCACAGAAATTCTCTCACTGTAAAACTCAAGCCCACACACCGATGTGCAGCTTTTGGCAGCATGTGAATTAGAACAATGGTCCCTTGACAGACTGGTCTGAAATGAGAATGCCTTTGATACCAAGAACTTCAATTTATATGTTGCTTTACCTCCTGAGGATTTGAAAAAGAAACTCCCAATACATTATTATTTGAAAAAGGCTGAAAACATGAAGGTCTATGCCAATGTTCCCCATAAGATATTAATGGATGATCTGTGAGCAAAACAGAGAACATTCACACTTTACTAAATTTTTGCATTTTTCATATGCCAAGAACACATTTTGAAGCATATTCCTGATAGTGAATGTCACAAAAGGGATCATTCATTTGTTGGCTGTCATCATAGATTTCTACGTTAAACTCTTTGAAATAACAAGTTCCCCTTCCTACATAGGTGCTCACCTCAGCTGACCCCACCTTTTTTTAAAAAAATTTTTTTTTAAGATTTTATTTATTATTTTGACAGATTGGAAGCAGGCAGAGAGAGAAGGAAGAAGCAGGCTCCCTGCTGAGCAGAGAGCCCAATGCGGGGCTCGATCCCAGGACCCTGAGATCATGACCCGAGCCGAAGGGCTTAACCCATTGAGCCACCCAGGTGCCCCCCACATTTTTGTTTTTAAATCAGGTTATCAGGTTATCAGTTCATTTGGGGCAGGCATCCAGAAGAAATGTTTGACAGTGTGTTTACTAAGGAGCCACATTTAGGTATGTTCATTAGGGATATTTGCTGTTTTAACATCTTTGAGTCAAAGGGTAGCTAATGAATAGTGAACAGGAGAAGGAGTAAGTCCACTTGTTAGAAGAAAGAGAAGCTTAGAAAAGAAGAAATGAGAAGTATAGTATACATTCCATATATACATTTTAGAAAAAAATTCTAATATTTTTAGTGTGATTATCTTAACAGGACAAATCAAAAATTTTAATTACTTTCCAGGGCATGACTGAAATGAAAATATAATTTGATCACAGTGGAAAACTAAGCAGTCTTACATGGTCCCTGTTACAAAGGGCTCTGAAAACCTCAGGGAATATTAGAATATTAGTAGAACATTCATTCCTATTCCTTTGTTATAATGCTGCCTTGAATATTTTTCAGATCCTTGGCATGGCATGGTTTTTACCCCTGTGCTTCCTATGATGAACATTAACTCACTCAGGGAATATTTTCAACTCAATAATATTATTTTAAAAATTACGAAACATCTCCAACTCTGACCCCAGATTTGAGGTACTTAATCTTGAAAGGCAAACAGCTCTGGGGAGTCCTCCTTTTTTCTCTTTATTTAGCCTCTGGGGAGCAATTCACCCTAACAGAAGTGACAAATTTTAGAAACGTTCCCAGTAGAAGACTGATAGCTGAGAATAGAAGATACTATTTGAGTGATTGTAGATTTAGAGTAAATGCTGCTTTTGATTTATTTGTGTCTAGACAGAGCTAAGAAGAGTGTATATTTGCCATCAAAATCAACAGTGCACAATGAAATCTTCCAGTAAATAAGAGAACAGCTGAGCACCAGCATCTTCTGTACCTCTGCCCCTCTCCTCACCTTGGATTCTGATGTAGAAAACACTACAAATAGAGAAGAATCTATATCATTTCTGGAGTCTGAGGAGGCTGCTATACAAAAAAAAAAAAAAAAAAAAAAGCACTCAGGAATTTCTGGTATGGTGTAAATGGGGCCTGTTAATCAACAGGGACAATAGCATATTGGACACATGATCCAGGGGTCGCCTGAGTCCCAGCCAGCACCTATCACTAATCAATGGAATCTAGGGCAAATATTATCTTTATTAACACCATAATTATTGTTATTATTATCATTAGTTTTAAGAGTATTAATTCACCTCCCTCTAAAGGAATTTGGCTTCTGGGAATCGTGTAAAAGAAATTCTGCATTATAGGAACAAACTGTAGTTTGATATGGGGAATGATGTCTCTGATGATAGTGATGTGGGAAACAAAGGTAAAAGAAAAATTAAATTTCCTTACTACGTAAAGCCCATTGACAAGTCCTTGAAACACACAGAGTGGCATTCCTCTAGAAACTCAGCTGCCTTGATGTTAATACTTTCCTTAGGGCAAAAAGCAATCTTAGCTTAACATTATCTGGACCCCCAGGAGGCTGTAAGTCTCCTTTAACATCTAAAAATTCGTTTGGAAACTTCCTTTATCTCTACCACCACCCCCCAAGATACATGTTGACAATCATCCCCCAAGCATATGACTGACTGATACACATCTGAAGGGTCTCTAGTGTTTTTACTAGAGAGTAATAAATGGCCTTTTCCTAACAATAGCTAGCACCCTCACGGCCCTGGAATCTTTGATTTCAAAATTCTCTAGACACATAGGTTATTCCTAAACCCTCCCAACTTGAAAGTACATAATCAGCCACTCCTCATGACCCCGGTACAGCTCTTTCTGCCCATGGGTCCTGTCCCTGTGCCTTAATAAAATCGGCTTTTTGCACCAAAGATTTCTCAAGAACTCTTTCTTGGCCATTGGCTCCGAACTCCAACATTTCCTACATCGGTAGCAGATGCTTCTGGGGAGATGTCTGTACTTCAACCAGTATCTAGCATAGCAGAAAGCTACGGCCGGAAGGGATTAAAGAAGAATTGAATGGAAACTGTGCTGGAAAGTTCAGGCAAGAATAGCTACATAAATTGGGGGACAGTGGTGGCCAAATGGGAAAGAAGTTTCCCAACAGCAGCAGATGTTCCCGGTGGCACTTAGGAAAGCACTTAGGAAAGCACTTTCTCTGCACTTAGGAAACCAGGTAGAAGAAGAAAGCTCTGTGTGTGTGACGGATAGGGCACTTAGCGTTCATGGACATATGAGACAGCAACAAGGAGGGGGTCAGCTGCAAAACTGGCCACAGGATGGAGATCTGGCTGATCTGACACTTTGCTCAGAAGCTTCATCCAATAGAGGCAAAGACCCCTGCTGTACAGATTCTCCCGAGCTGTAACATAAGTTGAAGCCATGTCTTCATTTCATCCTTCCCTTTGTTTGATTCCTTTGTTAATTTCAGCCTGTCTCGGGGGGTGAAATTATGCAAATTCATATGTCCTCTCCCATTTTTCCGGAAGTTTTAGTTTCTCTCTTTTCAGGTCCAACTAGCAATAAAATGTTTCCTACATTTCCAAGATGTTCTTTCATTCTGTCGTTTTTGTTCATAGTTGAACACACAGACGGTTGGCTTAAATTCAAAGGTCCAATTTCCTTCCAATTGAGGATTCAGATTTAACAATTTGTTACACTTAATGATTTCCATATTTTTCTCAATTGTATTAAAGTCATATGCTTCTTTTCACTACTATCAACATATTCATTTTTCTACTTTGTTTATGAAAATAGTAAATAAGAGCAAAATGTTATAAAAGAGAATTCTCCAACAATTTTAGAAAGAAAACTTTTTCAAATGAATGTTATCCTAAAGAATCGTTAACCCAGATGATCTGAGAGGCAATAAAGACATCATAGTGGATAAGATCACAGATCCTGAAGCCAGTTTTCATCTTTCACTTAATAACTGTGTAAACTTGGGTAACATATTTAGCTTCTCTGTTTCTTAGTTTCTTTATATGTGAAGCAGGAGTGATAATAGACAGTAATAACTCAGTGGAGTTAGGATCAATGAGTTAGTGTATGTCAGGCACTAAGAACAGTACTCTGCTCATAGTAAGAGCTGTGTTAGTTTACTGTTGGCATTACCCCAATTCCAATAATTAACAGAAATTAAAGAAAAGTTACTTTGGTTGATGTCAAGACTTTAAGAATTTATTTTCTTTGGGTGAGAGTAAAGTTTTAACTTTTTTTCCCCTTTCTTTCTCTTTTTGCTTCCAAATAGTTAACTCTTCCTCTTGTAGTATGTATTAAAAAATTATTTATTTAAGATTTTATTTATTTATTTGACACAGAGAGAGAGAGATCAGAGTAGGCAGAGAGGCAGGAGGAGAGAGAGGAGGAAGCAGGATCCCTGCTGAGCAGAGAGCCCTACATGGGGCTCGATCCCAAGACCTTGAGATCATGACCCGAGTCAAGGCAGAGGCTTAACCCACTGAGCAACCCAGGCGCCCCTTAAAAATTTATTTTTCATAACTTTTTATATTCATGTAAATTCATAAAAAATTTATTTGTGTTATTTTATATCTAATGCTCTTATAAAAGTAATGATTTTTAAACTTTGTCGTATTTTGTTACATGACTAAGATACATTCATTTTTAAAAGAAGCACAAATGCATATGAAGTAAAAGCATATCTTTCGTATTCTAACATTAAGAAATATTTATTTCTATATCAGGATGAGCTAGGTTATTCTGTGGTTCAAGACACCCCCACAACTTGGAGTTGTAAAACCACAATGGTTTATTTCATCCTTTTACTATGTATATGTCTCAATCAGATTGGGTCTCTGGTCTGCTTTATCTCAGTATCCTCCTCAAGATGTAGAACTGACATGTTGTATCTCTTTGCATTATTTAGTTCAAGGTTTTGGACGTCTGGCTAATGTGGACTAATTTGTACCTGTCTCAGTCAGTTCAGGCTGCTAAAATAAGAAAACCGGAGACTGGGTGGTCTAGACAACAAACATGTAGTTCCCATAGTTCTGGAGGCTGGAGAGTCCAAGATCAAGGTTTTTGCAGATTTGGTGACTGGTGAGGGCCCTCTTCCTGGTTTATAGACAGCTGCCTTCCTGCTGTGTAATCACATGGCAGAGAGACAGAACATGCTCTCTTACCTTCTCTTATGAGGACACTAATCCCATCATGGGAACTCCATCTTCTAATTATATCACACTGGGGATTAAGGCTTCAACATATAAATTTGGGGAGAACACAAACATCCAGCCCATAGCAGTTCCTCATGTCTGGTGGTCATTTTTTTTTTTTTTTTTTTTGGATGCAAAGACCCACAGATACAGGATTTTTTTTTTTTTTTTTTTTTTTTTAGATATATGGTCTTACGAGTTTGTGATGTGTCTTTACAGCCTCACTCTTGATCCGTGTGTCTTCTGTGACTTCATTGTGGGTAGCTTGAGTTTATTGAGCTTCAGAGAGAAAGCTACACTTAGTCTCTGTCTCTTAACAACTTTGTCAAATTAAAGTGATCTTTGTATTGATAGAACTTATTGAATTAAGAAATTTGAATCAAGGAAGAGTGGCCATACCCTTGACTTGATTTTTTTTTTTTTAAGATTTTATTTATTTATTTGACAGAGAGAGAGAGAGAGAGATCACAAGTAGGCAGAGAGGCAGGCAGAGGGGGAGGGGGAAAGCAGGCTCTTTGCTGAGCAGAGAGCCCAATGCAGGACCCTGAGATCATGACCTGAGCCGAAGGCAGAGGCTTAGCCCACTGAGCCAACCAGGCGCCCCTTAATCTTGGATTTTAATAGCATTTCTCCCTCAAAACATTCTCAGCATACCCCTCACCCCACTACCAGGTTTGGATTGAGAAAGAGTTGCCTCTTTGAATTCTATGAATCTCTGAGCTTGTGAACTCTTTGCCCCCATTAATTCTGTGCTTACAAACCTGATTATTTTCTGAAATTGTCTTTTGCTTATGTTACTTTACTAAACAGAGGTTGCAGCAACTATCATACATGCTACCAACATTTTGTCTTCTGTCCTTGCCCCCTAGAGACACAAGTTTGTTAGGAACATGTTCTGCCTTCCAAGAACTACAGGCAGCAATTTATTCAATGTTTAATCTCTGCATAAGGCGGACCACAATTTTTTCAGTCTCCAGTACTAGTTTCCTCAAATCCCACCCTTCAACCTTAATGCAGTGATACAGATGTAAGGACTAAGGGTCGTAGCTGTATCCCACTACTGTTATTCATTTATATCAATAAAGGTAGAGTAGGTTATGCTGTGGTAGTAAACAGCCTCCATGGTCTAACTAGAAAAAGCTTTATTTCTTGCTCATCTCCCATGTCCACCACAGGTCAGCTGGGGCTCTTTGCATTACCCTTGCTCACGCTCCGTGCTGCTGGGCAACCGTCATCAGGAGTGTTTCTAGTGCCTATGAAGGAGGGAAAGAGAACATGGCATATTCACACTAGCTCTCACAAACACAAAGGGAAATAACCGCCCATCATTCCACGAGTCAAAGCAAATTACATGGCTACACGTAACTTCAGCGGGATCAAGAACTGAAATAAATGCATGCTGTCTGAGAATAGAACTAGAATTCTCAGATTCATCTTCTTTCTCTCACTCTTTCCCTCCCTCCCCTCTCCCCTTTATCTTCTCTCTCTCTCCACCCCGCCTTTGAACTGTACACCATTTACTTATGTGTAATAATTGCAGTGATTTCCCATCTGTGTTCTTCCAAATCATAGTTTAGTCTCGGGAACTGGGGTAAGGGGGTATGGAAAAGGAGGTTCTGGGCATGAAGGGCTTTGCCCCCAAATTCAGCTCATAAACTACCTATGATAGCTTTCCTTTTAGACCCAATCCTTTAAGAAAGAATTCCAGATGTTTCATGTGTGTTTATTCATTCTGGTCTTTTCTTCCTCATTAACCTCAGTTTACTAGTGTAAGTGCAATGAACCGCAGGTGACTGACCTGCCTAAATACTACCGCTGGGCACTGCAGTGATGGGTTAATATTTTCTTGCATTCATCTGCATTTTTCTGGGACCTCTGGATTAGGCAGTGTTGAATCTTCATAATAGTAAATCCTTGACAATTTTATGATGAGAACACGTTAATGAATAAAATATAAAATACTTAGAAATTGAGTCACTCTAGACTCCTCTCTATCCCAGAAAATTAGAAAATAATAGCTTTGTGAAATGGCTTAAAAGAGGTGAAGGAAGAAGCACTTAGACCAGAAATTACTTCCAAATTAAGCTCGAGATACAAATATTGGAGTAGGATGACAGAAATTCCATCTGGAGAAAGGAGCTCGGATATCTTACATTTATACCAGTGGACTGGCTATGGTCATGTTTTGTGTAAATATAAACTGAATTCTTGCGGCAGGCAGGTCAGTGTATTTGCTGATGCATAGCGAGGGTGCTCAGACTTAGACTGTTTATCCCCTGGAGTCTCATTAAACTAAAGATACTTGCCTTAAGCCACCTGCCTTTGGGCAGTCGCAACGGAAATAAAATCAAATTCACTTCCCATCTTGATAAATTGGCATTAACTACTACTTTATCTGAAATAGGCTTGATAATTAGTGTCTCTGATTACATGGAGAAAACTGTTGAATCTTTTAGAATGCTTTAAAAAAAAATGTAGGCTTTCTAAATTTGCTGCAGTTGAGGGAGGAGATTTGAAAGCCCTGAGCCAGTCATGACTGGGATGAGCGTCATTAAAATAGCAATCTTTTTTTGGTAACTCATCTTGTCCCAAGAGAGTGTGATTTAAGAATATGGGAACACCTGTTCTGGGGTGGCAATTTTTACCTCATGGCTCCAATATCCACAAGAGGCTTGTGAGTGGGGGAGAAGGATATTGATATTAAGAGTAAGATGTCTAAATGAAGAATTATGAGAAGGGATCCTTAGGAAATACACTGCCACAGGACTGTGGTCCAGCTCTGTGTCTAGTTTATCCATCACCAGCTGAAAATAGCTCACTTCGGTTATATCTCGGTCAATAACTATTGATCATGCACCGTGAGTTAAATACCATGTGGGCACTGGGGCACCTGTCTCTCTCAATGCGGCGAGCAGCTCTTGCCCACTTGGGTCTTCTCAGGTTGCCAGGAAGCAGACAGAAAGCAGAGCCAGGCCCTTGCTTGCCCCAGGGTTCCACAAAATTCTCTCTCCCGGTTTCTCAGGTAGAATTTCTGTTTCAACTGTAGGGAACACTTCTTGCAGGTTTCCTAAAGCTTTGTTCAACAACCCATGAATTGTCCTGAGGCTTAGACTTATGTTGAGAGACTGGCCAGAAAATTCTATTTTCTGGACTACCACACACCTCTGGGCCTTTGAGGAAATAGGACCACAAGGGGGCATCATGTAGACTGGGAAAAGAAATAATTGGCAAGTTCCTTGAATGGAAAGAGAAAGAAAAGGAAAAAAAAATAACAGTAGGGGAAAATAAAATCAAAATACCATAAAAAAACCTCACACAGATTGTTTGGTCAAAGTAGAGTAAATGATAGTGTAATGAGCTAATATTTCTTAAGAGCTTACTTTGTTCCTGGCTACTGTGAGGAAATGCCATAGGTAGAGTGTTTAAGTAAATCTTCCCTCAGTCCCATAGGTAGAGAGTGCCTGTACTACCTGGCCCTAGTGTATGGTAGAGCAGGGCCTGGAATGAAAGTCCTTCTGACTCCAGAGCCCTGCCCCAGCCCCACGGGTGGCTTTGGTCTCTGAATTTGTAGTTCCACTATGATGGGACACATGGACCTTGTTCTGAAAGACATATGGAGACTTTGGCATGTTTCAAGAGTGTCTGTGGTGTGGAAAGACTCTGATACTCTCTGTGGTGAATGTATGGATAGAGGTCTAGAAGATGTTGAGGGGAGACATGAGATCCATTATCTCAGCAGCCCATGTATTGGTCAATGCCTGAACAGGGGTATGATGAAGGTGCCTGAGAAAAGTGGATTAAT
This sequence comes from Mustela nivalis, assembly GCF_964662115.1. Taxonomy (NCBI): domain Eukaryota; kingdom Metazoa; phylum Chordata; class Mammalia; order Carnivora; family Mustelidae; genus Mustela; species Mustela nivalis. The sequence goes on along the minus strand of NC_139027.1, from coordinate 47,707,466 downwards.
TTACAATATGTTCATAATGCAAAAACTAAAGGATCTGGTGATTTGTTTGATTTGTGGGCTGAGGGAGAGGGAAACACGGAATATTTCCAAGACTGTGGCCCTCCCAGAAAAACATAGGTAGGAAATCCGATTTAATTGGATATGGCAGAGTTTTGGAAGTACTCACATTCAATCTTATAGATTAGAGCACTGTGCCTGAAGAATCTTTATTTTCTCTCTCGGGTGACTGACCATACTGTCACAACACTAGGTCATGTGAATCTGAAGGACTGGGACACTCTTAGAGAATCCTACAGATGCAGGCCTAGCACACTTTTCTGGTTCACTCCATTGTGATGCTTGCTGTATTGGGGGATTTCACAGACTTCTTTAACTGCGAGAGCAAAGCTTAGACTACTCTCTTCCCAAGAGATTATTTTTTGAGCTACAAGAAAAGAAGGAATCAAGGAAGAGATAGTCTTTAATCTTGATTTTGTATATGGTGAAATTTTATATTTGCTTTTACCTTGTTACTTTATAATATTTCTGTTAGAAAATAGTGACACTCATTTCTCAGAGTCCCAAAAAGGAAAGGACAAGTGATTGGATGTCATTCTTTTCAATCATCAGGGTATAAAAGAGGGAGATCAGTAGTGAACTGGAACAGGTTTATAGGGCCTGCATGGAGACAAACCTTTTTTGCTCAGACCAAACTAAGGTGGGGCAGAGGGTGTAGTTTTCTTAGATGACTGCCTGGCCTTTAGCAACTGGATGTGATAACATTTGATTATTACATAATATTATTTTAAGGAAAATTGAATAAACCTTTCTGGAACATCTTTTTTTTTTTTATGATTTCTTCTACTATTGTGAACTTTGCAGTCATTGACTAATAAAAATGATCTACTAATTCTTTTGAAAAAGGCAGACTCCTGTTTGATGTGACAACAAGAACAGGGCTAGGGACAATGGGCTAAAGTCGAAAGGAAGGACTAATTAAATTGCCGTTCTGAATGCAGTGGAGACCACTCCAACCGAAGGATATCCATTTTGTTTTCTGTTATCTGAAGTCTGAATAAATCCCACTTCTGCCATTTTATTAAGAGTTAACCAGAACTGTGGCGAGAGAAACTGCCAGCACTGTGCGTTATGTATTTACGCTTCTTTGGGTGTTTTGTTCTACAAACTAAAGTAAGATTGAAGAAGCTTTGTATATTTTGCTTTTCCCATAATATGAGCTAAAACAAGAATTATGAAGTGGGTGTCATAATGAAAATGGAGTCTGAAGTGTTCTCATGAGAAAAATGTAGGATCATTATGGGTAAACCAGGGCAATGGATAACGTATCTCCCTACTTTAGGCGTCTATATGGTGGTGAACTGAAAATGCTTATGAAAACCTCTTCAGTTTGAAAAGTCAGCATAGGAAAACCCCACAGGAATAGAACAGGCTTTGTTTTTTACTATGTTGTTTTTATCAGTCTCCTAATCATGAAAATAATTTTTTCTTAAGCCTAGGAATGTAGAGTTTTTGTGATGAAGAGGCAGTGCTTTCACTTACTAACTTTCCATTTTATTAAAATTGTGGGGGATTAATATCTTTAGTAATTGGGTCCTTTCAGGCTTGTATTTACATGCTAGTTTTCATTCATCCCCTGCATCTGCAAGAACAGTGAATAAAATGTTTTAGGGCTATTTTTAGATGGAAAATCTGAGACGTAGGAAAAGGTAAAATGTCTTGCCCCAAGCCAGGGATGCTGATAAACTAAGATATATTTGTTATTAAATTGTTGCATATTATTTCGTGGTGTAGATGTATCAAGGCTCAGATAATCAGTCACTATCTTTGGACACCTTGATTGTTTTCAGTTTCTTTCTTTTTTTTTTTTTTTAATATTTTATTTATTTATTTGGCAGAGAGAGAGAGAGAGAGAGAGCACAGGCAGAGAGGCAGGCAGAGGGAGAGGGAGAAATGGGCTCCTGGCTGAGCAGAGAGCCTGATGTGGGGCTTAGTGGGACCATGACCGGAGCTGCAGGCAAACACTTAACTGACTGAGCCACCCAGGCACCCTTGTTTTCAATTTCTTATAAATACTAAAATAGAAATCTTTATGAATGTCTATTTTGGGCCTTTAGAGAAATGGCTTCCTTTTGAATGTTTTCCTGCAAAAAATTCTGAAATTAAAACACAAATTTGAAGGCATCTCACAATTGTTTGAACACAGCCCTATTGAAGTCTTTATATTGTGTATAAAGTAGAGTCACTCTCTGCCAGACCGTGTCCTAGGCTGTGATTTTATTATTGTTTTGTTTGTATTTCTGACATGTTTGGGACACGGCGGGCCCTCAGGAACTGTGGAATAGCCATTAATGTTTATTGCTTTTTGAAGTTCTTGGTTACAAATAGAGTGGCATCATTGTGTCATCTCCTGAAAAACATTACTCTTTTTATACCTTTTTGGATATAAAATATCAAATGTTTTGTTTCAACTGCAAATCGATGCTAAATATGAAAGCAGAGATTTTTTGCTAATTGAAATGGTAATCAAAAGAGTTATGTTTATTGAAAACATTCCACATGGTAAGTTTCATCTCAGCACTGTAATTAAGACCACTTCATTACTTCTATTCAAATTCTCCATTTTCTTTGCCCTCGTGGCCTTTCACATTTTTGGAATAAACATTTCTTCCAGCTATGTATTTGAGAAATAGTGCATTTGTTGTCAAGATTTATATTTGGAGAGTTTTGCAACTAATTTAACAGAAAATAATGTCTTATTTAGGAGCAACAACAAAAAGAGCAGATTGAGTAATTGGAGACATATAGAAGAAGGAGTGAAAGGTATTGCATTACCTTGCTGTGGAGTGCAACATTCACCCAAAGTTTCAGTGTTCTCTTTGATTACCCAGGAGAGATTAAATGTAGTAGCTTTTTTATACTGTCATATTTTTCCGCTGTCAATGCCCTTTTTTAGTGCTAGGAATTTTCTAGTTAAATCCAAAAAAAAAAAAAAAAATCACAGCCAAGACTTCTATCAGAGCATGTTTCTAGGAATTTTGTGGTTTCAGGTCTCATATTCAAGCCTTTAATTCATTTTAAGTTTATTTTTATGAATGGTGTAACATAGCATTCCAGTTTCATTCTTGGCATGTGGCTGTCCAGTTTTTCTACCATCATTTATTGAAGAGACTGTTCTTTTCTCACTGTATATTCTTGCTTCCTTTGTTATAAATTAATCGACCATATATGTGTGGGTTATTTCTGGGATCACTGTTTTGTTCCATTGAGCTTTGTGTCTGTTTGTATGCCAATGACATACCGTTTTGATTATTAGAGCTTTGTAGTGTAGTTTGAATCAGAGGATGTGATACTTCTGGCTTTTTTTTCAAGACTGCTTTAGCTATTTGGGGTCTTTATTGTCACATACAAATTGTAGGATTGTTCTATTTCTGTGAAAAATACCATTGGAATTTTGATAGGGATTGCACTGAATCTGTATATTGCTTTGGAGATCATGGACATTTTAATGATATTAATGATTCCAATACATTAGCATGGGATATTTGTCCATTTATTTATGCAGTCTTCATTTTTTCTCATTAATGTCTTACATTAATTAATAATAGTATCATTAATGTCTTACTTTTTCTCATTAATGTTTTAATGTATAAGTCTTTATTCTGTTTGGCTAAATTTAATCCTATGTATTTTATTCTTCTGGTGAAATTTTAAATGAGACTATTTTCTTAATTTCTCTTTTGATAGTTATTTTTTAATGTATAGAAATGCAATAGATTTTATCCATTCTCTCTTAATAATCATTTGAGCTGCTTCCACAGTGTTGACTGGTATGAGTAAGCTTACTATAAGTATTCTTAGATAAATCTCTTTGTGGGCATATGTTTACATACTTCTTCCATATATACCGAGAATTGGAATCGCCAGGTCCTAGCATAGACTTATGTTTAACTCTTAAGAACTCACCAAAGAAGTTTCCAATGTGGTTATACCATCATCTAGTCTTTGCTGAAATATTTAGGAGTTCTGGTTCCTCTGTAGTGTAGTTTGGTTATTATCAGTCTTTTTAAAAAAATCTTAACCATGTTAGTGATTGTGAAGTGGTTTCTCATTATAGTTTAAATTTGCATTTCCCAAATGACAAATGATGTTAAGTATGTTTTCATGTACTTTTGGGCTGTTCATATATCTCTTTTAAAATATCCACTTAAGGGTGCCTAGGTGACTCAGTCTGCCTTCACCTCAGGTCATGAGCCCAATGTCCTGGGATCTTGTCCTGCATCAGGCTACCTACTCAGTGGGAGTCTTTTTCTCTCCCTCTTCCTCCTCCCTTGCTTAGCTCTCTCTCTCTCTGTCAGATGAATAAATAAAATCCTTAAGAAAAAAATATCCACTCAATTCTTTGCTTAATCTTCTAATTAGTTATTTTTTTAAAGAGTTTCATATATATTCTGTATATACAATATAACAGATACGTAGTGGTGCAAATATTTTCTTCAGTCTGTGGTTCATGTATTAATATTCTTAATAATATTATTTGATGATCAGAGTATTTTAATTTTGTACAAAGTCTAATTTATTATTTGTGTGTGTACGGTTAGTATGTTTCATGTCCACTTTATGAAGACTGCCTACTCCAAGGTCAGGAAGATGTTCTACCTTGTTTTCTTCTAAAAGCATATGGATTTTCTCTTAATGCAAATGATGTATCTCAAATTATTTTCTGTGAATGGTGTGAGGTAGTGGTGTAGATTTGTTTTTATTTCCTATAGATTTATCCAGTTGCCACACAATCATTTGTTAAAAAGACTTTCCTTTCCTTACTGGATTTACTTGGTCCCTTTATTAAAAATGAGTTGAGCAGTGAATCTATTTCTAGAATCTGTAGTCTGTTCTTATGACACAGTTTTCTATGCTAATGTCAATACCACACTGCCTTAATTACTGTATCTTTATAGTAAATCTTTAAGTCAGATAGTGTGATCCTCCAACTCTGTTTTTCTTTTTAAAGATCACTTGGCTTTTCTGTACTATTGCATTTTTACATGAATTTTAGAATCAGTGTATCTTTTTCTTCTGGATTGCCTACTGGAATATTGAGAGAGGTTGTACTGAATTTACATACCATTTTGGGGCAGGGGGACATCTTGACAATACTGAGTCCTCCAATCCATGAACATAGTTTTAGTTTTTTAATTTCTTCATCCATGTTTGTAATTTTCAGTATAGAAATTTTGCACATATTTTCTTAGGTATTCTTTTAGATTGTGATGTTTTGATAGTATTCTAAAAAGATTTTATTCCTAAAATTTATTTTCCAAATATTTGTTGCTAGTAAATGGAAACACAACTGATTTCATATATTCTGTATTCTATGATCTTACTAAATCCACATAGTAGTTTTTATAGATTCCTTAAGGTTTTCTATGTAAATGATCATGTTATATGCCAAAAAAAACAAAAAAAAAAAAAACCAAAAAAAACCCTAACAGATTTAGTTCTTCTTTTTCCAACTTTATGTCTTATTATTTTTTGGTCCTCTCATCACACAGATTAGAACTCTTACTACACACTGTTTGACAGAACTGATGAGAGTGAACATAACTTATATTTAGTGACGGTGAAATATAATATTAGCCATAGGTTTTTCATTGATGTCTCTTGTAGTATGGAGAAAATTTTCATATATTTCTAGTTTGCTGAGAGCTTTTAACATTTATCAGTGTGATTATAAGTTTTTTCTGTTTACTTATTTATTTTTATTCCAACGTTCCCCCATACAAACACAACCTTTGACAAAACCTTTTAGCTCTCAACTCCCTGGCAGCCATCTCTGCTCTGGTGTGTGGAGTCCAGCGCTGCAAATATCCAGCTGAGCCCCAGCTTAGTATCTGCAGTGATACCCACACATACTTTGCCTCCACTCTCATCCTGCACAGCTCCTCCTCTCCGGTGTCCTGCCTTGCAAATTCCAGCCCCTTCCGTATTTTGGAACTTTTTCGTCTACCTCCTCAGCTTTGGGAGACACTGACTCTGCTTGGATTGGTGGCAGCAAAATGCCCTGAGGCAGACAGGTGAAACAGTTTTGGGGTTCACCGCATGTGTTTCCTTCTCCCCAGGATCACTGTCCTGTTCTGCATGTTGCCCAGTGCTTTTTAAGGATATAACCATTAGTGGAAGAGGTTATAAACGTGAAAGAGTAGAGAAGAGTAAAATGGATCCCACACATAAAAAAAAAAAAAGTGAGCATATGGAAAAATGTAATGTTTAGTTGACTTTTTATAGTATGAGGCACATAGGGGCCTGTTGAAATTTATAAAAGTTGAACTTGATCATCTCTGTGTTGTCTAGTAATTTTAAAATAGCAGAGTTTCATCCCATGTGGTTTTTGATAGTAACATCTTACTATGCATATAACTTAGTGTAGGAAAAATTAATACTGATCTTAAACAGAAGTAAATAAACATGGTTCTAAGGAGTTGCAAACACAATTTAAAATGTTGAAGTTCCGTTTTCTCATCTGTTAAGTGAAGATACCATTATTTGTCTTTCAAGATTGGTGTGAGTATTCCAGATAATGTCTGTAAAACCCTCAGCCTCATGCTTTGTCTGGAATTTTGCACGAGACCATTAGGTGATATGGATGATAATAATGGTAATGAAACCATAAGGTCTTTATCTTATAAGCTGAAAACACAGTGAACTTTCTGGCAGTATCTGCTCTCAGGAAGGGTCAGTAACTTATTTACAGTTTTCCTGGCACTGCATAAGAACAGGCTGGTAAAAATGCTATCTGGATGAGATCCATGGAAATCTGTTTAACTCTGCTCCTGGCCTATTTAATCAATTCATCATGGAAAGTGCTTTATGGAAAGCAGTGAGTGCTGCCATTGCACAATTCTTCTTTCATATTTTGATACCATAAATGTCACATCTTTGATGACTTTAAAAGTAATCTTTATGGGAAATGCATTGCTTAATATACAGGACAGAAGAAATACCCCCTTCTCCCCCAAACAAGCACATTTATGATGAAGAATAAAACATGCTCTTTCTCTCTCTAAACAATAAGGCAACAAAATCAAAGCTGAGGAATGAATATTTCTAGAGTAGTGAGGTAATTAGAACAATTAGAAGCAAATGCAGAGTAATTGCAGTGCATTCTTCTTTTAGCTATTTATACAGTGAAAGTTCTAGGGCAAGAACGATCCTTTAGATTTGCTAGCTTCAGCACTGGGTACAACAGTGTTAGTCCCACAAAAAAAGGGTGGGGGATGCAAGTAAATTTTGTTAACCTTTCCAAAGAAAATTCACTAGGGAAGGGGCATGGTACTTATGTAGCTTAATAAATATCATGACTTCAGAACATTGAAAAAGTAGTTTTTAAAATTTTAGGTTATCCCACTGAAAAGTACGATTTACTACTCTAAAGCAAATTGCTTGTTTTTTTCGGAATTCAGATATTTGTCAGACCTTTGATGTGTGATGCATCAGACAATAAGAAAGTAAGTGAAGATAAAACATTGTACGTATCCATGTGTGTAGCTCTATCTATCATCCATCTATCTATAATTTATACAGTAAAGTTTATATAACACATTCTTCAAAAAGGATTTCAAATAAACTACCAAAATAATCGTCAGTAGAACTAAATAAAAAAAAATAACTGGCTAAAAATAAGTGAGTAATTCAAGGAAAAGGGAAAATGAAAGTAATACATTTTGTTTTGCTGGGATTAAAAAGACTTAGGTAGATGACTTTTTTTCCCCCTAATTTAGAAATACCTATGAATGAAACTTTTGGTTATGAAATGTATTCAGAAGACTCACCTAAATACAAGACAATTGAAGAAAAAGAAAGAGAAAGAGAGTAATACCATGGCCGATCTGAGAAATAAAGAGCAGTCAGTGGAAGAGATGGTATGACGAGGGCCTGAAAAGGGAGGAAGGGAAGGGTGGGTGCATGGTCAGGAGGAAAATAGCCCAGGCTCAATCAAAAGGACAAAGAATGAGCAGTGAGAACTTCTCTTTGAAGGGATGTCCCAAGTAACTTTAAAAACTGTGGAGTCTGATATTCTCTTTTGGGAATTATTCACTTGGAGCTACAAAGCAGGCCTCTGATTTATTTCCAGAGCTTGAGCAAATACTTACTAAATGCCACAACATTGCATTATTGATGCTTTGCTTGCAAAATTAAGGGAGAGTCACAGCATTCCTGCAAAGGATGAAATGAAATAGGCTCTGGAAGTAAGATGACAGGATGGAAACCAAAGCTAGAGGCTCCAATGACTAGGAGAATGCAAGCCTTCATATCCCCCCACCCTGGGGCCATGATGGATATCCCAGGAAGGGTGTTTCTTGAGCTTTCAACCATAAACGGAATGGTCTGGAGCTGTGTAGTTGGATTTTAAAGGTCTAGATGATCCAGAAGCCCTGGGGGTACCTAGGCATTTTTCTTTACATCACTTATTGTAACAATAAAAACAAAAGTAATACCAAAAAATAAGGAGCAATAATATTTTTAAAACTATACTTTTGGTTTCACTGAGGTTTAGAGAGACATTGTAAAAGACTGATTTTCAAGAAAAAGTAGATATTAATTTCTTTACATACAGTAGCTTAAGAAGATAATGTCATTTAAGGCAAATGAGTCAGACATACATAAGATTACTAGTTGGGTTACCAGTTGGAAAGATCTAAATGGACACATGAAAAGCGGTTGAGGTAGGTTACTTCCATCAGGTTGCTTATCAATTTTTCCTACAATGTCAAGTTTTGGGCAAATAAAGAGGAAAAATGATTCCCTGCAGCTAGTTGTTTACATGGTTTTACATATATTATTTATGGGGAAAAAAAATCCCATTGGATATAAACCAGTTTCACAGAAAAATAATACTGACTTATTAGTTTTGGGAAATCCAACTCAATGAGAAATTTTACCAGCTAAATAGGCTACATCATAAGCCTCCTTTCTAGCTGAGTCAAATTGGCCTAAAATGTGTTTTAAACAATAGTTACTCTGCAGATGCTAAAGGTATATATTGTCTTCCAGAAAAAAATAGATAAAACAAAAACAACAACAAAAACTTCAATATCTCAAATTGCTTTAAAATGTCAAATGGCAATGAGGCCACGTTATAAACGAATTCCTTGCCAACATTAATATTTTAACTTAGATATGCCCTATGAGAGACGTAATCCAAGCCAGTAAATATTGGTTTTAATATTTATGAAAATAGATCTGGCTAAAGCAATAATTTTGATTTGCAAAAATATTCCCTTTTCGCATTGATACTTCACCATATCAGCCAAATCCCATCTCAGCTTGTGTATTAGTCAAATAATAAGCTATGATCCAAATGTTAAAACGTACCAATGTCTCAAATTGATTATTTAGGTCATTAAGTGAAATAAATCAGATCTAAATGTCCTCTAAAAATAAAAAACTCTTCAAAAATGTTATTATTATAATGATTACTACCTGGTATAGAATTTGTGAGAAAACAAAACAAAACAAAACAAAACCTGACTGGTGGCAAAAAAGGGAAAAATGTCAAATTTTAACTCATGTTTGGTGACAGAATGAACAGAGGCCTTAGTCAGGAATACGGGTTTATACATCAGACAGATTAAAGTTCAGATCATATCTCTATTTGCTGAGACTGTGGTGAAGTCATTAACTACAGATGCTTCTGTTTCCTTATCTTAAAAATGAAGGCTAAATGACCTTGGATCACCATCCATGTGGGAACAAGTGGAATACATGTATGTTTGCGTGCATATATATAAAATGGGGTGTGTGTGTGTGTGTATAACATCTGACATTTACTCAGTGGACACTTAGTAAGAGGAGTATTTTTTAATTCATAATCATAAAGCAGCATAACTTATTTGATATTTTTCCTTCTTTCTAATGAGATCTTTTTGTTGTTAATGATCATGACTTAGATCTGGCTGACACATATAAGAGAAAAGAACTGCTATACATTTTGGTTCAAGTAAACTTCAGCTTTGCTATGATGTTCAACTCTTATAGCTAAATAAATAAATAAATAAATAAATGAGCCAGTATCTTTATATACCATATATATGACATTATATCTATATGTATATCTATATTTATTTAATTAGCAACATAAAAAGTAGAGTTTACTAAATCGGCCAAAACCTAACCCATTAACTTTACATGGTAATGTATGGGTGACAGGCGGGGATACTCACCACTATACAAACAAAGAAAGAGGTAATGTATGGGTATTGTTACATTACTTTTTGTTCTTTCTGAAATTAAAAAAAATTTTCCCCAAATTAAAATGCCACTGTTTAATTTTGTCTTTATGTATCTTACTGCTCCATATAACCAACAGTGGTTTTTTGTGTTTTTTTTTTTAATTTTTTAATTTTTTTATAAACATATAATGTATTTTTATCCCCAGGGGTACAGGTCTGTGAATCGCCAGGTTTACACACTTCACAGCACTCACCATAGCTCATACGCTCCCAATGTCCATAACCCCGCCCTCCTCTCCCAACACCCCTATCCCCAGCAACTCTCAGTTTGCTTTGTGAGATTAAGAGTCTCTTTTGGTTTGTCTCCCTCCCAATCCCATCTTGTTTCATTTATTCTTTTCCTATCCCCCAAGCCCCCCACATTGCATCTCCACTACCTCATATCAGGGAGATCATATGATATTGTCTTTCTCCAATTGACTTATTTCGCTAAGCATAATACCCTCTAGTTCTATGCACGTCGTTGCAAATGGCAAGATTTCATTTCTTTTGATGGCTGCATAGTATTCCATTGTGTATATATACCACATCTTCTTGATCCATTCATCTGTTGATGGACATCTAGGTTCTTTCCATAGTTTGGCTATTGTGGACATTGCTGCTATAAACATTCAGGTGCACGTGCCCCTTCGGATCACTACATTTGTATCTTTAGGGTAAATACCCAGGAGTGCAATTGCTGGGTCATAGGGCAGTTCTATTTTCAACATTTTGAGGAACCTCCATGCTGTTTTCCAGAGTGGTTGCACCAGCTTGCATTTCCCACCAACAGTGTAGGAGGGTTCCCCTTTGTCCACATCCTTGCCAGCATCTGTCATTTCCTGACTTGTTAATTTTAGCCATTCTGATTGGTGTGAGGTGGTATCTCATTGTGGTTTTGATTTGATGCCGAGTGATTTTGAGCACTTTTTCATGTGTCTGTTGGCCATCTGGATGTCTTCTTTGCAGAAATGTCTGTTCATGTCTTCTGCTCATTTCTTGATTGGATTATTTATTCTTTGGGTGTTGAGTTTGCTAAGTTCTTTATAGATTTTGGACACTAGCTCTTTATCTGATAGGTCATTTGAAAATATCTTCTCCCATTCTGTCAGTTGTCTTTTGGTTTTGTTAACTGTTTGCTTTGCTGTGCAAAAGCTTTTGATCTTGATGAAATCCCAATAGTTCATTTTTGCCCTTGCTCCCTTGCCTTTGGTAATGTTCCTAGGAAGAAATTGCTGTGGCTGAGGTCAAAGAGGTTGCTGCCTGTGTTCTCCTCAAGGATTTTGATGGATTCCTTTCTCACATTGAGGTCCTTCATCCATTTTGAGTTTATTTTCATGTGTGGTGTAACGAAATGGTCCAATTTCATTTTTCTGCATGTAGCTGTCCAATTTTCCCAACACCATTTGTTGAACAGAATCTTTATTCCATTGGACATTCTTTCCTGCTTTGTCAAAGATTAGTTGACCATAGAGTTGAGGGTCTATTTCTGGGCTCTCTATTCTGTTCCATTGATCTATGTGTCTGTTTTTGTGCCAGTATCCTACTGTCTTGATGATGACAGCTTTTTAATAGAGCTTAAAGTCCGGAGTTGTGATGCCACCAACTTTGGCTTTCTTTTTCAATATTCCTTTGGCTATTTGAGGTCTTTTCTTGTTCCATATAAATTTTAGGATTATTTGTTCCATTTCTTTGAAAAAAACTGGATGGAATTTTGATAGGGATTGTATTAAATGTGTAGATTGTTTTACGTAGCATAGACATTTTCACAATATTTATTCTTCCAATTGAGGAACATGGAACATTTTTCCATTTCCTTGTGTCTTCCTCAATTTCTTTCATGAGTACTTTATAGTTTTCTGAGTATAGATTCTTTGCCTCTTTGGTTAGGTTTATTCCTAGGTATCTTATGATTTGGGGTGCAACTATAAATGGGATTGACTCCTTAATTTCTCTTTCTTCTGTCTTGTTGTTGGTGTAGAGAAATGCAACTGATTTCTGTGCATTGATTTTATATCCTGACAACTTACTTACTGAATTCCTGTACAAGTTCTAGCAGTTTTGGAGTGGAGTCTTTTGGGTTTTCCACATACAGTATCATATCATCTGCAAAGAGTGATAGTTTGACTTCTTTTTCCAAATGCCTTTTATTTCCTTTTGTTGTCTGATTGCTGAGGTTAGGACTTCTAGTACTATCTTGAATAGCAGTGGTGATAATGGACATCCCTGCCGTGTTCCTGAATTTAGCAGAAAAGCTTTTAATTTTTCTCCATTGAGAATGATATTTGCGGTGGGTTTTTCATAGATGGCTTTGATTATATTGAGGTATGTGCCCTCCATCCCTATGCTTTGAAGAGTCTTGATCAGGAAGAGATGCTGTACTTTGTTAAATGCTTTTTCAGCATCTATTGAGAGTATCATATGGTTCTTGTTCTTTCTTTTATTAATGTATTGTATCATATTGATTGATTTGGGGATGTTAAACCAACTTTGCAGCCCTGGAATAAATCCCACTTGGTCGTGGTGAATAATCCTGTTAATGTACTGTTGAATCCTATTGGCTAGTATTTGGTGAGAATTTTCACATTTCTGTTCATCAAGGATATTGGTGTGTAATTCTCTTTTTTGATGGGATCCTTGTCTGGTTTTGGGATCAACGTGATGCTGGCCTCATAAAATGAGTTTGGAAGTTTTCCATTTCTATTTTTTTGGAATAGTTTCAGGAGAATAGGTATTAATTCTTCTTTAAATCTTTGGTAGAATTCCCCTGGGAAGCCTTCTGGCCCTGTGCTTTTGTTTGTTTGGAGATTTTTGATGATTGTTTCAATCCCCTACTGGTTATAGGTCTGTTCAGGTTTTCTATTACTTCCTGGTTCACTTGTGGTAGTTTATATGTCTCTAGGAATGCATCCATTTCTTCCAGATTGTCAAATTTGTTGGTGTAGAGTTATTCATAATATGTTCTTATAATTGTTTGTGTTTCTTTGGTTTTGGTTGTGATCTCTCCTCTTTCAATCATGATTTTATTTATTTGGGTACTTTCACTTTTCTTTTTGATAAGTCTGGCCAGGGATTTATCAATCTTATTAATTCTTTCAAAAAACCAGCTCCTACTTTCATTGATTTGTTCTATTGTTTTTTGTTTGTTTCTATTTCATTGATTTCTGCTTTGATCTTTATTATTTCTCTTCTCCTGCTGGGTTTAGGCTTTCTTTGTTATTCTTTCTCTAGCTCCTTTAGGTGTAGTGTTAGGTTGTGTATTTGAGACCTTTCTTGTTTCTTGAGAAAGTCTTGTACCGCTATATATTTTCCTCTCAGGACTTCCTTTGCTGTGTCCCACAGATTTTGAACCATGTGTTTTCATTATCATTTGTTTCCATGAATTTTTTCAATTCTTCTTTAATTTCTTGGTGACCTATTCATTTTTTAGAAGGATGCTGTTTAGTTTCCATGTATTTGGTTTCTTTCCAAATTTCCTCCTGTGATTGAGTTCTAGTCTCAGAGCATTGTGGTCTGAAAATATGCAGGGAATGATCCCAATCTTTTGATACTAGTTGAGACCTGATTTGTGACCCAGGATGTGATCTATTCTGGAGAATGTTACATGTCCACTAGAGAAAAATGTGTATTTTGTTGCTTTGGGATGAAATGTTCTGAATATATCTGTGATTTCCACCTGGTCCAGTGTGTCTTTTAAGGCCTTTATTTCCTTGTTGATCTTTTGCTTGGATGACCTGTCCATTTCAGTGAGGTGGGGGTGGTGTTAAAGTCCCCTACCATTATTGTATTATTGTCGTTGTGTTTCTTTAATTTTGTTATTAATTGGTTTATATAGTTGGCTGTTCCATGTTAGGAGCATAGATATTTAAAATTGTTAGATCTTCTTGTTGTACAGACCCTTAGAGTATAATATAGTGTCCTTTCTCATCTCTTATTATAGTCTTTGGCTTAAAATCTAATTGATCTGATATAAAGATTGCCACCCCAGCCTTCTTCTGATGTCCATTAGCATGGTAAATTGTTTTCCACCCCCTCACTTTAAATCTGGAGGTGTCTTTGGGTCTAAAATGAGTTTCTTATAGGCAGCATATTGATGGGTTTTGTTTTTTTATCCATTATGATACCCTGTGTGTTTTGATTGGGGCATTTAGCCCATTAGCATTCAGGGTAGCTATTGAGAGATATGAATTAAGTGTCATTGTATTGCCTGTAAGGTGACTGTTACTATATATTGTTTCTATTCCTTTCTGATCTACTACTTTTAGTGTCCCTCTTTGCTTAGATGATCCCTTTCAATATTTCCTGTAGAGCTGGTTTGGTGTTTGCAAATTCTTTCAGTTTTTGTTTGTCCTGGAAGCTTTTTATCTCTCCTTCTATTTTTAATGATAGCCTAGCTGGATATAGTATTCTTGACTGCATGTTTTTCTTGTTTAGTGCTATGAATATATCATGCCTGTTCTTTCTGGCCTTCCAGGTCTCTGTGGATAAGTCCACTGCCAGCCTAATATTTTTACCATTTTCTGTTACAGACTTCTTGTCTTGGGCTGCTTTCAGGATTTTCTCTTTGTCACTAAGACTTGTAAATTTTACTATTTGGTGATGGGGTGTGGACCTATTCTTATTGATTTTGAGTGGGGTTCTCTACACCTCCTGGATTTTGATGCTTGTTCCCTTTGCCATATTAGAGAAATTCTCTACAATAATTCTCTCCAATATACCTCTGTTCCCCTCTCTCTTTCTTATTCTTCTGGAATCCCAATTATTCTAATGTTGTTTCATCTTATAGTGTCACTTATCTCTTGAATTCTTCACTCGTGGTCCAGTATTTGTTTGTCTCTTTTTTGCTCAGCTTCTTTATTTTCTGTCATTTGGTCTTTTATATCACTAATTCTTTCTTCTGCCTCTTTTATCCTAACAGTATGAGTCTCCATTTTTTATTGCACCTCATTAATAGCTTTTTAAATTTCAACTTGGTTAGATCTTAATTCTTTTATTTCTCCAGAAAGGGCTTTTATCTCTCCAGAGAGGGTTTCTCTAATATCTTCCCTGCCTTTTTCTAGCCCAGCTAGAACCTTGAGAATCATTCTGAACTCTAGATCTGACACGTTACCAATGTCCATATTGATTCAATCCCTAGCCTTTGGTTTTGCCTCTTATTCTTTTTTTTTTTTTTTTTTGTGGTGAGTTTTTCCACCTTGTCCTTTTGTCCAGATAAGAATATATGAAGGAGCAAATAAAATACTAAAAGGGTGGCAGAGACCCCAGGAAAATGCACTTTAACCAAATCAGAAGAGACCCCCAAATCATGGGGGGGGGGGAGAAAGAGGATAAAAAGAAGTTCAGAGAAAAAAATAAAAAACAAGAAAACAAATTAAAAAAAAAATATATATATACATATATATATATTAGACTGGTGACTATAACAGGGTCACTCACTTAATTTGGGGAGTATTTTGGTCTCTTAGAAGAAACTACCTCCCACAATCTTAAAGAATGAAAAACATGTATAAGGATAAACAGAATGAAGGGATGGAATATGCCTATAAAGATGAAAAAAAAAATTTTTATTTTCTAAAAATGGAGTTGATAAAGTAAATTGGTTGGGAGAAAAAAGAAAAAGAAAGTGGTGAGATTTTGCTTGGGCTGGAGACTACAATAAGCCCAGAACTAGATTTAGGGTATATTTTGATATATTAGAAGCTGTACCCCAAAATTTTTAGAAGAAAAACCCCTATGTGTATACAAAAAATAAAGTCAGATACAATGAAGGATAAAATATTACTATAATAATGAAGTTTAAAAATGATTAGTATTTTTTTTATGAAAGGTATTGTTAAGATAAACTAGTTAAAAAATGTTAAAAGAGGGGAGGGTAAAAGTTAAAAAAAAATTAGAAGAAAAAAAATTAAATTAACTTCTAGAATAAAGAATCATGGGGAGAAAGCCATGAATTCCATGCTTTGCTTTCTCCTCCTCTGGAATTCTCTGTTCTCCTTGGTAAGTGAACTTGGTCCTGACTGGATTTCTTCTTGATTTTCTGGAGGAGGAGCCTATTGTAGTGATTCTCAAGTGTCTTTGCTCAAGGCGTAATTGCACCGCCCTTACTAGGGGCCAGGCTAAGTAATCCGCTTGGGTTCTCTTTCAGGAGCTTTTGTTCCCTGAACGCTTTCCGTGGGGTTCTGGAGGACAGGAATGAAAATGGCGGCCTCCCAATCTCTGGCCCAGAGGAGCCAAGAGCTCTGTGCCCCACTCAGTGCGCTGTCAGAGGAAAGCACTTAATCATTCCCGTCTCCCTGGCCTCTGGCTGTGTTCCTAGCTTGGGACCAGCTTGGGACCGGTTCAAGGTAACCCTGAGCTGAGAGCTCACTCCTTGGCTCTGTCTCTGTAGCCAGCTTCCCTGCTCTAATACCTGTGAGCTCTGCGACACTCAGACTCCCCCGATCCTTCTGTGACCCTGTGGGACCTGGGGCCACTCTGACCCCATGTGGGCTTCACCCTGGTTTAGCCTCTGGAGCGATGTCCCTCAGTGGAGCAGCTTTTTAAAAGTCCTGATTTTGTAACCCATTGCTCTGCTGCTTGCTGGGAGCCGGCCCCTACTCCCACAGTCTATCTTCCTGCTGCTTTGGATTCACTTCTCCGCCATCCTACCTTTCAGAAAGTGGTCGATTTTCTGTTTCTAGAATTGTTGCACTTCTTGTCTTTGGTGTCCTGTTGTTTGCAATCTTTAGATAAGCCATCTAGCTGATCTCCTGCTACCTGAAGTAGTCTCAGCCTGCTACTTCTCCACCATCTTGACTCCCAACACCAACAGTATTTTAAAAGTTATCTCTGAAAGACTGGAGGTTCTTATCTTTTGTGTGGGTGCTGCTAAATTCATATTAAGCTAAATGTACTTTGAAATCAAGTAATTAGTTAGATTAAAAAATTTGTCTCAGAAAAATAAGACAAGGAGCAAATGTTATTTGTTGGAATAGTCAGAGACAAGCATATAGTCAGACCCTTTGAAAGGCATGGGAAAGAGTATCAGAACACTGGGGCACTGGGGCCAGCAGAGAATACTGGCAGCCTGGCTGTGGGGCTCCATTTTGAGAAGGGGAGGCAACAGGAGGAATACTTCACTGCTCTTGTGGGAGTTGTCCTGCTTGATAATTCTCCACTGTCTTCATGTGCTAGAAGAACTAGAGAAACTCACTGAAGATCATCTGTGGGATCTAATAAGGCAAAGGACACAATCTGAGATACTTAGTTGTCTTGGTACCAAGTGAAGTTTAAATTTGAGCTTTGGTACTAACTGTACCACATTTGCACACAGATATGGAAAGATGGTAAGAACATGTGGAAAAAAACAAATAAAGACACAAGTATGGTGTCATTATTTAGCACCAAAAATTTTAAGCAAGATAATAAAAGTAATTAATTTCTAAATAACCATAATAGTTCAGGCATAGGGGACTAGCAGATGAAAGAAATGAAAGATCAAGTTAGACTTCTAACTAGTTTACTCTAAATGGCTGATGCAGTCTTTTGTATAAAGTTTATGGCTTTAAGGAAACTTTAAAAATACAGTCCAAACCCTAAAAATTGTTACTGTGCATCTAGCAAATTGTAGTGCTTCTCAGAATTTAGGTACAGATGTATAGGGTTTGGTGTATATTTTTGAAATCACTCCTTACTTTTTTTTTTTTTTTAATTATCCAAAAGCTTCCAGGAGACTCTGAGAACTTCCTGAAGTTAACAAAGTGAAAATGTGTAACAAATATGTCTTAGTGTTGGAAAATTAATCAAGTGACGTCAGCAGTTTAATTGATTTCAGACTGAATTTATTTCAATGGTCTGTGGTTTGCTATTGAGACTCTGGTTTGAAGTCCTTACAACAGGACACAACTTGTACAATGAGGGATTTTGAAAAACTCCAAGTTAAGTAGTGGGCAAATAAATACTCTTTTCATTTAATTGGGATTAAGTTGCCTCCTTATTGTTTCAAGTTGATTACCAACCGACTTATGTTTGGAGACAGAATGAACAGCGTGTGTGCTTATTTCACCTTAGCTCTTTTCCTGTAGATAGAATCCTTTGTTAATACAAAAGATCATTAAAAGTTTAGAGCTTCAAATTTTTTTAACATTTTAAAAATATGACTTCTGCTGTCATTTAACAATACACGGCAAAACTACTTTTTCTGTCCTCCTTTTGGGAAACAGGGAAGAGTCACTAATTGGTAGTGTTGTCATCTACAGGGGAAAATAAAGTGAGTTCACCTTGATTTCTCCTTTTGATGACCCTAAATAAAACACAAAGATTTCATACACATAATTAGCAGCTAGCTAAAGGTATCCGGATTTGCACATATTATCACATATTATTTTTATGCTGCTGGACATCAAAAAACCTACACTGTACTGTAAGTGAGAATCAACCAAAACATCTAGCAAGTAGCATAATTTTCTTTTTTTTTTATTAAGATTTTATTTATTTATTTGACAGAGTAGGCAGAGAGGCAGGCAGAGAGAGAGAGAGAGAGGAGGAAGCAGGCTCCCCACTGAGCAGAGATCCCAATGTGGGGTTTGATCCC
Source organism: Mustela nivalis (assembly GCF_964662115.1). Lineage (NCBI taxonomy): Eukaryota > Metazoa > Chordata > Mammalia > Carnivora > Mustelidae > Mustela > Mustela nivalis. The sequence goes on along the minus strand of NC_139027.1, from coordinate 47,688,629 downwards.
AGGACCCTGAGATCATGACCCAAGCTGAAGGTAGAAGCTTTAACCCACGGAGCCACCCAGGTGCCCCAGTAGCATCATTTTCTTAATGAAGATGCTTCTATGCTTTCAACATATACCCGTGATGGATGAGGGGAGGCCGGCGGATCCCTTCCCTGACAGACAGCTCAGACTGCTTGAAGTCTTGGTCACTGAACACAACAGCTGTCTACATGGCTCTAGTAGGAAAAACCTCCTACAACGTGATCACTTACTTTACTCCAAGTCTGGCCCTGGGAGAAGTTGGAGAAATATTCCTGAGCTTGACATTGTCTGTGCTCAGGGGTGGCATGGACAGTGAGGAGAGAAACAACAGAATTATACAAATAGTAACTGGCACTCCATCCCCAAGTTTTTAGTGAGACTGGTTTCCCTGAACTTGAGTCCAATATTAATTGTTCCAGTTACCCATCCCTTAGTTGTCAGTTACGAGGTGTTATGTTTTTGTATATATTAAGTTTAATAAGATTGTGCTATTTTGAAAATTCCTATCTCAAATAAAGAGATTCTCTGACATTTGAAGAGCTAAATTTGAATCAAACTGAACACCACATGGACTGAGGAATTACTATGCACTGTAGCAGTTTTACAAGTACTATCCATAGTTTGTAAATTTTTTTCTTGGTTATGAAAATGGAAAATGGATTTTCTCATGTCTTTAGACAAACTATCCCTTTATTTAAGCTAATTCTTGCTTATGAAATCGCCACTTGGCTTTATTCTTGGCTAGGTCTTTAATTCTCATTAAGCTCCTGAATGGGAATTAAGCTTTATTCCTTTCTAAGTACATTGTATTCCAGCAAGGTATTATTAAAATTAAAATATCTGTTAAAACTCATAGAGATAGAGCAAATGATAGTGGGGAGTGAAAGCCAGGCATGGCGGTGAGAGCTGGGAGTAGACCCGCATAGCGTAGAATACCCAGAGTGATTTCAAGGTACACTCAGCTAGCAAGTACACCATCCTCTAACCAAGAACCTTAGAATAAACCAAAATCAACAGTAATAGAGGAGAAATGGCTGGGAAATGTACATCTGAAAAATAATATTTTCTAAAAACCAATAGGAAGAAGCCCCATCTGTGATTGCTTTAGATTTGTTCCTCTTTCCACCCTCCAATCCTGTCCTGTGTGAGATAAACTGCTCAGGCAGGTAAGGTATCAAAAAATATGAAAACTTCAATCCTTCTCATTCATAATTGTCATAAAATAGCAAATTCTAAGCAATTATTATAAAAAATTGGCATTTATAGCACACCTGGCAGTGGGGTTGTTGTTTTACAAGTATTGTCTCACTGAATGTTCACACACATGACATGGTACTGGGTGTTTTTACCCTCTTGTTTTACAGAAAATAAATCTGAAATTCAGGAAGATAATATTCTCTTAACCACAAAAGTAACGAAATCCCAAGTACCTAGAGTTTTGAAGAGGGCCAGGAAATTCCCATCAGCCCTCAGAAAGCAGCCATGTGTATTTTAATAGGTATCAATTCATGTATGAGGATGTTGAGTCGGGGCAGGTACTTGGTTACGCCTGGCAGCTCGCACCAGAATACATTCCCTGAGAAGTCTTGAGTTTGTGTAACAATATTATTATCCCATTGTTTGTGCAGTGGTATAATAGATATTGGGCATTAACAAAGATACCATTCTTTCTCTTGTGTCATTAGAAACTTCATTATCTGAGTATCAGTTTCCCAAGATGGCATTTCCTAATGCATTTATGCAACATATGACAGTCACCATTGCTTATCTTTCACCTCGACTCTATTTCCTTTTTGTTGAAATCACTTTAAACGTATTCCACAAATATTTAGAGTGTGACTACCATGTGTGAGGCACTAAACTAGGTGTGGGAATCTCTATATGAAGAAAACACAGCCTCTGCTTTCAAGTCATTTACTCATGGGAGTAAAATGAAAGGTAAAATGGCAATTGCAAATGTGTCAGGCTTGCATTTTGCCAACAAGGTGTTGCCATTTCTGAGATCATGAGTTTACTTGGTGCATTGAATTCATTGTGAAATAGTTTAGGTAGAAAGAAGATTTTAATTCAGCTTTAGAATATGTATCTTTGTTGCCAATTTTTGGAATAGGGAGGAATCAATGAACTATTTCAGTATGATTATCTATCTATCATCTATCCATCCGTCTATAGATCAGTCAATTGATCAATGTCTATCTGTCCATCTATCTGTCTGTCATCTATCTATTATCCATAGACGTGTTTGTGTTGTACAGGAGATTTTCTAAAATAACTGCAGCAGGACATGGTTAAGGTAATTTGTTCTGGGGTGTCACGGTGTAAGTTATTGGAAGTATAGGCTTTTCCTTTACTAAGATGAGTGAGACAATATAAAAAGCATACTGCAGGAGTTTTTATTAGGAGTTTGTATTTTGGAAATGCTAGGTTTGTGACTGAATGTTAGCTTCAGGTGTGTTGTCCAGCGAACAATTGGATAAAGGGGTTTGGAGTTCCTGGGAGAACTCTGAGTTAGTGATACAAATTTGGAAGCTTATAGTATTCAAAATCACGGGCGTAATTGTATATAGAGCAGAGAAGACATGGAGATAAAAGAGTAGAAGTCAAAAGATTTGATACAATCAGGGCTGAGGAGAAGAGAGAGAGGAACAGGAGAGGACATTCAGAAGGAGTCAGTGAGGCTGGAGGAGAACTGAGAGAGTGGCACACCAAAAGCCGAGTAAAGACTTTGCTTCAAATGGAGGGAGTGATTCCCCAGACCAGATGCTGATGGTTGCTTCAATAACATGGGGGCTTGACCAATGGATTCATTAGCAACTTGATCAGAGCAGCTTCTGGGGAGTGAGGGGAAAGCCTCACTGGATTGAGTTCAGGAGAGACTAGGAGGGAAGAAATGGAAGCAGAGAGTATAGACAACACTTCATGTTCCATGTGTTCTTCCATTAAAACTTCAATGACTACAGTGAGAATGATTTTAGTGGGCTTATGCTAATGTGCAGTGAACCCACAGACATTTTAATGGAAACAGACCAGATGGGTACTGTCTACTCATTTGGAGAACCATTTTAGTTCCATTGAGCTCAATTATGACTCCCTGGTAATGCATCTCAAAATATACATTTCATGATATTCTTACCAAAGTGATAAACGTGCTTTATGTATGTTTCTTTGTGAGTCAAAAGGCCTATAACCTTTTTTCACTATCCAGTTACAAGATATTTTGTAATTACCTCTTTGCTCTTTGACACAATAGTGATTTATCCCGAGAGTTGGTATATTTCATAGTGATTAAGAGCATAGACTTTGGGGTTCAAATTTCAGCTCAGTTTCTGTGGGTCCTGTGACCTTAAGCAGGATTAGGTCTCAGTTTTTTTCATTGGTAAATAAAGATAATTATAGTGCCTACCTCCTAGTGTGATCTCAGGGCTCAAATGAGTTAATGAGTTAATGGGGTAGTATGTTAAAAGAAAAGTTAGAAAAGTACCTGGCAGGTAAGAAATATTCAATATATGTTAACTGTTATTAATACTAACACTAATTAGCATTTTTAAAGTGATGATACCGCTATGTAATAAATTGGCAAATGAATAAAGGTAGACTAGACTCTAAGGATTCTAAGTAGAACTGAGCTAATTTTAACATTTGTGCTTTAGAAATTGAGTTCTTTTTATGTACAATTGAAGATTGTCAGACTCATTTCAAAATCAAATAAGTAATAAAATCGCAATAATAAATTAGTGTTCATCCCTAATAGTGTGTATATTGGAGGGCTGCAGGGCATTGTATGACCTCCTTCATAGAATACTTGGGAAAATTAAGGGATATACTACATTTGAGTTGTTCCACCAGAGCTTTGAATATAATAAACACTGAAATTTTGGCTGTTATTATTATGTCCTTTTATAGATGATTTTTCTTCTTGGTCTTAACATTTTTAAGACCCTTACTATGGTGTTGTGGCAGATCATACTATGGTACCCAGAGTACTAGTATTTCCTTTTTTTCTTTCGTTTTGGTAATCCAGCCTCCTGAGTTTTAGTTAAGCATACATCTTCCCAGCTAGAGACTATAGTTGCCATTTTCTCTGCAACTAAATATGGCTCTGTGACCAAGTTTTTGAATAAGAGATGTCAGCAAAAACATATAAAGATAAATATATATTAAATACATCAGTATATATTTGTATAAGTATATATTCTATGCCTTTCCATTAAGATAATCAAAAGATGCATTTCCTTTTTTTGTGTGGGCCTTTCCCTAAGTTGTACATAATGGACCCCACTGGTGAGTAGAGCTGGACCAGGCAGAAAGAGCCAACGATCTAGGACAATGGTTTATAAAATGTGGTCCTCAGAATAACAGTATGTGCCTATACCCTCTTTTAAGGGGGACCTTTTTAGAAATGTAAATCCCCATGTCTTACCCCACCTAATAAATCAAAAATTTTGGGGGTGGTTCCAGGAGTCTGTTTTGACAGGTCTTCCAGGAGATTCTGACATATATCAAGTCTGAAAACCACTTCTGTAGGGGATGAGAGGGTAGCAAGTTAAAGGCCTCCAGGTCTCTGGATGATCTCATGTCACAGAACCATCTGTCCTCCATAGATTGCCTGCTCTTACATGAGAGAAGTGAACTTCTGACTTGCTTGAACTGCTAGATTTTTGTGACCTTTGGTGACAGCAGTTTAGCATCACTATTTAAAGCTATGGAGGACTTTTTAGTGTCTCAGTTAATTAGCAGCCAACTTTGATGGGAAATATAAATGAAATTTTACACAAATGGGTACTAATAATCAGACACTATTTATAGATGAGTAAGGAAAGTTGACTGGTTTTCAATTTGTTGGATCTACTAATCAAAACACACATGCATACTGTCATAAAGTCAATCACAGACACGCAATACAAATAAAATTTTCAGAAAAAAATATATACTTCTCAGAAGCAAAGTAATCCAGAAGTAAATCATAAGCAATCAGAATGATATTCACTTATATTTAAATAATTTTGCAATTTATCATGTCTCAGAGTTAGAATTCACGATCTTATTTAATTCATTTAATTCAGTGCAATTCAATAAACCGCAATAAATACTGCATAAGAGCGTTGTATGTTTTCAAAAACTGTAAAAGGCAGTGGGGGAAAACAAAGATGATTAAGACATGAAAACTGTCCCAGAGGAGCGTGCAGTCTCATGAGGTAATCACAGTTGCATTTCCAGAAGCATATTATAGGTTATGTGCTTCCTAATACCTGCCCTAGTCTGTTCTCTTTCAAATCTTGGTCAAAGTAATATTTAAAAAGTAAATTCTTAATTTTCCCATTAGCTTTTCTTCAACACTTTAGTGATGCTACATATTTTTGCATGTTTGTTTCTATACCTTGCAGTTAATTTTTTTTTTTATTGAGGTGTCACTTAAACACACAATAAAATGCCCCTATCTTCACTAGACATTCCGAAGCTGCAGTGATGCATGAGGATGTGGTATAATGGATTTAAGTGAATTTAACAAGGATTTTTGAATCTCAGTTCTGATATTTGCTATGTAGTTTTGGACAAGTTACTTAACTTTATAAAGCTCAGTTATTACATCTCTAAAATGATAACAATAACACTTAATTTACTTTTTGTGTGTGCGGGTATATGTGTGTGAGAGAGAGCTAAACCCCTTTGGTTGTTGTCCATTGATTTTCATATTTCCTCAGTTCACTCACTGCAGTGGGTCACCACATGCTGAAACTCTCCCCATCAGGGTCACCCTGCCCTCCAGGTTGAAGGTCAAAGAATATGCCTCAGTCTTTATTGTATTTGAGCTTTTAAAAATACTCCTCACCAAAGTCATGCTAGCCTCCAGTTTGTTGGGATAAGTGGACATATTTCAATTTTGTTTGTGTTTGAACATGGTGAACCATTAGGCATCTTCTTTAAGACACTCTTTTCTCTTGCAATTTTGTGAGCATATTCTCTGTTTTCCCTACACATCTAAATGTGCCTTCTTAGTCTTCTTTTACAGTTCCTCCTCCTCTGCTCCCAGCCCTTAAATATTTATGACTAGGGTTTTATCTCCTTAGATTCTGTTTTGTCTATATCTTGTCTGCTCTTTTTCTCCCCTCCTCCTCTGCTGCTGCTTCTCCCTCCTCCCTTATTTCTCTCAGTCCCTGTCCTTAACTCAGTCTGATCTCAAAACACCTTATCTACTTCCTTGGTTTTAGATAATTTATGAAGGTTACTCTGTATTACTAACTTCGTGCTCTTTTTGAATGCCAGATCTGTATATTTTATTGGGTATTTCCATTTACTTTCTCCTAGGGTATTCAAATTCAGCATGCCTCCAAATTAAATACATCACTTTCCTCCTAATCCTCTTCATTCCCCAGTATTCCCTATGTCAGTAATTTTATTGTTTAAACTTCAAACAGCGACCCTTTTCATTCATCTGTCTCCTTTACCTTGCAGACTCTTGGTGGAAATGCGACAACATGTTTGCGACTTGTTCTCCTTAAGTCTGCTCTTATCACCATTCTAATCCAGTTTCTACCTTGTAGCAAGAATGATTAATTTTTTTTAAAGATTTTATTTATTTATTTGACAGAGAGAGATCACAAGCAGGCAGAGAGGCAGGCAGAGAGAGGAGGAAGCAGGCTCTCCGCTGAGCAGAGAGCCCGATGCGGGACTCGATCCCAGTTCCCCGAGATCATGACCCCAGCCGAAGGCAGCGGCTTAACCCACTGAGCCACCCAGGCACCCCGAATGATTAATTTTTAATGCAAATTGGATCACATGACATTTCATTTAAAATCCTTAAGTGACTTTGCCATATTTCTTAGTTCAAACTTCTTTTTAAATTTACAGTATAATTAACATTCAGTGTTACATGAGGTATACAATACAGTGATTCAGCAATTCTATATATTACTCAGTGCTCTTCATGCTAAGTGTTCTCTCAGTCTCCTTCACCCAAGTCACCCAGCCCCCACTCATCTCCCCTCTGTAACCACCAGTTTGTTCTCTATATTTGTCTATTTTTTTTTGGTTTGTCTCCTTTTTGTTTGTTTTATTTCCTAAATTCTCATATACATGGTAGATGTCTTTCTCTGATGGACTTACTTTGCTTAGCATTATACGCTATAGATATGTTCATGTTGTTGCAAATAGCAAGATTTCATTTTCTATGGTTGAGTAATATTCCATTATATATATCATATCTTCTTTATCCATTCTTCAATCAGTGGACACTTGTGTTCTTTCCATAGTTTGGTTATTGTAAATAATGCTGCAACAAACAGGGGCATATATCTCTTTGAATTACTGTTTTTCTGCTATTTGCTTGAATACCCAGTAGTGGAATTACTAGGTCATATAGTAATTCTATTTTTAATTTTTTGGGAAACCTCTATACTGTTTTCCACAGTGGAAATTTTAATTTGGGGCGTTACCTCTCTACTGTTTTCCACAGCAGCTGCCCCAGTCTGCATACTCACTAACAGTGCAAGAGAGTTCCTTTTGCTTCACATCCTCACCAACACTTGTTTCTTGTGTCTTTGATTTTATCCATTTTGACACTGTGGAGTCATATCTCATTGTAGTTTTGCATTGCATTTCCCTGATTATGAGTAAAGTTGAGCATCTTTTCATGTGTCTATTGGCCATCTGTATGTCTTCTTTGGAGAAATGTCTGTTCATGTCTTCTTTCCACTTTTTAAATTAGATTATTTGGGGTTTTTTGGTGTTGAGTTGTATAAGTTCTTTATATATTTTGGGTACTAATCCCTCATTGGATATGTCCATTGCAAATATCTCCCATTCAGAAGCTATTTTTTTTTTTTTTTTAGTTTTGTTGATTGTTTCCATGCTGTACAGAAGTTTTTTATTTTGATATGGTCCCAATAGTTTATTGCTGCTTTTGTTTCCCTTGCTTCAGGAAACATAACTAGATAAATGTTGCTATGGCCAACATCAGAGAATTACTGCCTATGCTGTCTTCTAGAATTTTTATGGTTTTAGGTATCACAGTTAGGTCTTTAATCCATTTTGAGTTTATTTTTGTGTATGGTATAGGAAAGTGGTCTAGTTTCATTCTTTTGCATGTACCTAACCAGTTTTCCTAGGACCATTTGTTGAAGAGATTGTCTTTTAAACATTGCATATTCTTGCCTCCTTTGTCAAAGATTAATTGACTGTAGAACTGTGACTATATTTCTGGGATCTCTATTCAGTTTTTGTGCCAGTACTGCACTGTCTTGATTATTATAACTTTGTAGTTTATTTTGAAATCTGGGATTGTGATACCTCCAATTTTGTTCCAAGATTCTTGTTTTCATACAAATTTTTGGATTTTTTTTGTCCTCATCCCATGAAAAAATGCTGTTGGTATTTTGATAGGAATTGTGTTGAATCTGTAGATTTATTGGGGTAACATGGATATTTTAATAATGTTAGTTCTTCCAATATATGAACATGAAATATCTTTCTATATATTTGTGTAATCTTCAATTTATTTCATAAGGTTTTATAGTTTTTAGAGTACAGATCTTTCACCTTCATAGTTAAGTTTATTTTTACAGAGTTTATTATTTGGGTGCTACTGTAAATGGGATTTTTTTCGTAATTTCTCTTTCTGTGACTTCATTATTACTGTATAGAAATACAACAGATTTCTGTATATTGATTTTGTATCCTGTGTGTGACCTAACTGAATTCATTTATCAGTTCTAGTAGTTTTTGGTGGAAACTTTAGGGTTTTCTATACATAGTATCACATCACCTATAAATAGTGAAAGTTTTACTTCTTCCTTACTAACTGGGGTGCCATTTTTTCCTTTTTCTTATCTAGTTGTTGTGACTAGAATTTTCAGTATTGTGTTGAATAAAATTTGTGAAAGTGGACATCCTTGTCTTGTTCCTGACTTGAGGGAAAATCTCGGTTCTTCACCATTGAGTATGATGTTAGCCATGGTTTTTTCATATATGGCCTGTATTATGTTGAAGTATAGTCCCTAAAATCTACTTTGCTGAGGGTTCTTATCATGAATGGATGTTGTACTTTGTCAAATGCTTCTTCTGCATCTATTAAAATGACCATATGATTTTTATCCTTTCTCTTGTTGAAGTTGTGTATAATATTGATTGACTTGCAAATATTGAATGACTCTTGCATCCCAGGAATCAATCCCACCTGATTGTGGTGAATTTTTTTTAATGTATTTTTAGATTTGGTTTGTTAATGTTTTGTTGAAAATGTTTGCATCTACGTTCATCAGAGATACTAGCGTGCAGTTCTCTTTTTTGGTAGTGTCTTTAGGTAGTTTTGGTATCAAGGTGATTGATGCTACCCTCATAGAATGAATTTGGGGTCTTTCTTTCCTTTTTTTTTCTTTTCTTTTTTTTAATTAAATTTATTTCTTTTCATCATAACAGTATTCATTATTTTTTCACCACACCCAGTGCTCCATGCAATCTGTGCCCTCTATAATACCCACCACCTGGTACGCCAACCTCCCACACCCCCGCCACTTCAAACCCCTCAGATTGTTTTTCAGAGTCCATAGTCTCTCATGATTCACCTCCCCTTCCAATTTCCCCCAACTCCCTTCTCCTCTCTAACTCCCATGTCCTCCATGCTATTTGTTATGCTCCACAAATAAGTGAAACCATATGATAATTGTCTCTCTCTGCTTGACTTATTTCACTCAGCATAATCTCTTCCAGTCCCGCCCATGTTGCTACAAAAGTTGGGTATTCATCCTTTTTGATGGAGGCATAATACTTCATAGTGTATATGGACCACATTTTCCTTATCCATTTGTCTGTTGAAGGGCATCTTGGTTCTTTCCATAATTTGGCGACTGTGGCCATTGCTGCTATAAACATTGGGGTACAGATAGCCCTTCTTTTCATGACATCTGTATCTTTGGGGTAAATACCCAGGAGTGCAATTGCAGGGTCATAGGGAAGTTCTATTTTTAATTTCTTGAGGAATCCCCACACTGTTCTTCAAAGAGGCTGCAGCAACCTACATTCCCACCAACAGTGTAAGAGGGTTCCCCTTTCTCCACATCCCCTCCAACACATGTTGTTTCCTGTCTTGTTAATTTTGGCCATTCTAACTGGTGTAAGGTGATATCTCAATGTGGTTTTAATTTGAATCTCCCTGAGGGCCAGTGTTGATGAACATTTTTTCATGTGTCTGATAGCCATTTGTATGTCTTGATTGGAGAAGTGTCTGTTCATATCTTCTGCCCATTTTTTTTATATGATTGCCTGTTTTGTGTGTGTTGAGTTTGAGGAGTTCATTATAGATCCTGGATATCAACCTTTTGTCTGTACTGTCATTTGCAAATATCTTCTCCCATTCCGTGGGTTGCCTCTTTGTTTTTTTGAACTTGATGAAGTCCCAAAAGTGAAAATAAACTTTTGGGATTTCCTTTTTTATTTTTTAAGAATAGTTTGAGAATAATAGGTATTAGCTTTTCTTTAAATGTTTGATACAACATTTAAAGAATGTTTAAAGAATGATAAAACATTTAAAGAATGAAGCCATCTGGTCCTGAACTTTAGTTTGTTGAACATGCCTTGTAAGGCTTGGTTTAGTGGTGATGAATTCCTTTAGTTTTCATTTGTCTGGGAAACTTTCTCTTCTTCTATTCTGAATGATAGAATATTCTTGGTTACAGGTTTTTTCTTTCAGCACTTTGAATATATCCTGCCACTCCATTCTGGCCTACAAAGTTTCTGCTGAAAAGTCAGCTGATAGCCTTGTGGGGTTTCCCTTATATGTAACTACTTTCTTGTCTCTTATTACTTTTAAAATTCTCTATTTATCACTAGTTTTTGTTATTTTTATTACTATATGTTTTGGTGTGGACTTCTTTGGTTTGAGTTTGTTGGGGGTCTCTGTGCCTCCTGGATCTAGATTTCTGTTTTCTTTTCTGGATTTGGGAAGTTTTCAGTTATTATTTCTTCAAATAAATTTTTTTGCCTCCTTTTCTCTTTTCTCCTTCTGGGATCCTATAATGTAAATGCTATTACTCTTGTTGGTGTCACTAAGCTTTCTTAATCTATTTTCATTTATTATTATTTTTCCCCCCTCTGGTTCAATTTGAGTGTTTTCCATTTCTCTGTCCTCCAGGTTGCTGATCTGTTCTTCTCCTTCCTCTAGTCTACTATTTATTCCCTCTAGTGTATTGTTAATTTCAGTTATTGAGATTTTTTTTTATCTTTGATTAGTCTTTTTTTATATTTTGTATCTCTCCTTTGAGGATCTCACTGAGGTCCTCCACTCTTCTCAAGGCCAGGCAATTTCTTTATGAGCATTACTTTAAATTTTCTCTCAGGCATATTACTTATCTCTGTCTCATTTAGCTCTCTTGCTGTGATTTTGGGACATATTCCTCTGTGTCCTCCATTTGTCTGACTCTCTGTGTCTGTTTCTATGTGTTTGCAAAGTCAGCTACATTTCCTGCTCTTGAAAGTCATGTCTTGATGAAGAAGAAATCCTGTAGTGCCCCGAACTTCAATGTCCCCTGTTCACCAGAACCTGGTACTTCAGGGGTGTCTCTTCTGTGTGTTGCATGCACCCTTCTGTGGAAGTTGAGCTATGTTTGCCTTCAGCCTAGTCGCTTGCAATGGTCTGCCTACTGTGGGCTGAATTAGGTCCCTGTGTTGTCAATGGGCCAGTCTGGGGCCACCTTAGGCTTGAGTGAGGTCAGACCAGGCATTTGCCAGAGCTGTAGTAGCACAGCGCTTCCCCTGTGTTGTCTTCTGAGAAGGTTCCAGTGATGGGCAAGACCTGCAGTCAGAGAAGATGTTTGCACCCAGTCCACTGCTGGGACAGTATTGAACCTGGGTCTGTGGTTATCTTTCCCTCTCCCTGGGGCAAGAGTCAATTTGGGGTAGTACAGCCCCTATTGGGGCTGCTTGCATAGGACAATGCTTTTGGTATCACTTTGGATGGACTCCTACTGAAGGCGTTTTTGGAGGGGGTTAGTCAGCAGGAGAACACTGTGGGGGCAGGGCATGCAGTGTTAACCAGATTTGTGTGGGTCTGCTGTGGGAGGAGGCCAGGTTGGTGGGACAGTGTGGGGGGCAGGGCACATTGTTAGCACGCTAGGTGGAGAGTGTTCACAATAAGTTTTTTCCCAAGATGCCCTTGTGTCTAGGCTTGAGGGTTGTAGAGGGAAATAATACCCACAAGCTCCCTTTTCTTGGAGAAGTCTCCCAAAGATCCCTGCCCCTCTAACAGCAAACAAATATGCCTCCCATACACCCTATGTATCTTTCAAACTGCTGCTCCCATGCTATATCTCAGCAGGGCTGTTTGTTGTGCTCTCTCATCAAGGATGGGGACTCAATTTCCCATAGCTCTCTGGATCTCCCAGAGCCTAGCCTCTTAATTTTGAAGTCCCAGATGTTAAGCTCCATTGATTGTAAGAACTCAAGAAGTTAAGCCCCTCTGTTTTTCAAAGCCAAATATCATAGGGTTTTGTTTCCCTAGTGTGGGCCTCCTATGCCTGGGATGGCTGGCTATGGGGACTACTCTTCTCCCTTCTTTGTGTTCACAGTGTGCCTCCCTCCTATGGGCTGTCACAAGGTTCAGTTTGACTTCTGACTGCATCTGCACCCTTCCAACCCTCTTTGATGGGGCCTCTTCTCTACATTTAGCTGTGAAGAGTCTACTCTGTCAATATTGGGGTAATTTTCTGGGTCACTTACACTGATGTGAGTTATACTTAGATTTATCCATGGGATAAGGTAAACCAGGATCTTCCTACTCCACTATCTTGGGGGCGTAGACCCTCTGGAGGGAAACTGAATAGAGATCATCTGAGGTAAATTCTTCAAGGTTTCTCAGGCAGGATAGAATCCTGCTGGCCATCATAGTTACCAGGATAATACTCTCTCCAGGCTAGCCATCATAGTTACCAGGATAATACTCTCTATTTTTCTTTTTCCTTTTTTTTTTTCTTTCTTTCCTTCCTTCCTTAATATCACTATCTCTGTCCCTTCTCTCTGTTTCCTGAAATCACCTCCCAAACAAACTTCCAATCTAAGGCCACATCGAGAGCTTGCTTTTGGGAAGTGAACACAAGACAGTTTCTTTGTCCTCTCTTACTTCTCTATGGCTTTTTTCTCATCTCTTTCCCATTCTACCAGAGATGGGGGAAAGGTAAAAATAACACAATCATTACTTTCTCAGGTGGAGCAGAACTGGGAATACCTCTGCCTTCAGTGTCTCCATCTCCACACCAACTAACTAAGCAAGGGTCTTTTCCAGAAAAAGATGGTTTATTTCCCAGAAGACAGTCTAGTACTAGTTAAATAGGATATTATTCACCTCTTCACACATGGTTGAAAAGTCAAGTTGTAGTATTTTCTTGTCTTTCTCCTTTGGTTCATATAAAATATCCATTGCTATTTTTGCCAGACATGCTGATTTAGTTTAGTTCCTTACATGTATTGGTCTTTGTCAGATCCTGCAACAGATGCCTGCAACTCCTCCCTGCTTGGTTAATTCCTATATTTTCTTCTAATTTCAACTTAAATGTTAGTTCTTCAGGAAGTTACTCCATCACCTCCTTCCCATATACTTCCATATTAGATGAACTTCCATAAACCTTACTCCATTTGTAATAGTTTCCTGAATAATTAAACTCCATAAAACATAATTTCATAAGGAAAAACTCATGTGTGCTTTAGATCCCATTACCTGGTATATAGCAATCAACCAGCAAACATTGTTGAATGGAAATGGGTTAATCAATTTGAATTGAATTGGGAGAGAGACGACTGGGATTAAGACCAAGTTTAATAATTGCAAAGGTTGTCTTTACTTCATAGTTTTTGGTGACATTTTTAAAAGTAATATTCCAAAGAAAATAATTTTTGAAAAAAATTATTTGTTTGTTAAAAGTAGGAGACGAATAGAATTCTGTTAGCCCTTGAAGTATGGTTGAGGGGACTTGTTAGAAGTTTGACAGATAGCAATAATTCTCTTCTCCGAGTGAAATCCTTTTATTCTTTTTATTGCATCAAAACCTGTTTCCCTTTTAACTTCTGGCCTTGTTCCATCTCCCTTTATTTCCTCCAATGGCTTCTTATAATTTAAACACTCTGAAATCACTGAAACAATTACCTCAGTTTGTAGGACTCTTGTGAAACTGGTTGCTTAGGAGGTCAGACAGAAAAGAAGAAAAGAGTTGTCACACTATTTTAAATTCTGTGAATTTAATTTACCTTCTTAAGTATATTTTCTCTATTAGAAGTAGTCTTTCATTTTAGAGCAATGCTTAATGAAAACTATGCCTTGGGCAAATTATTCTGGGGATTTGGACACTGTAGCAAATAGTTGAGATGAAAGGACACTGAATAGAACTTTTGTTTCCTTCTGACTTATAATGAGTGGGGCAGTCATGGTAAATAATATACATTTCCCTTAACCAAATATCTCTTTCATCTAAGGCATTACATTAATTGCCACCGATACTTTGGATTTTGCCAGCAAATTCTGAGCACTAAAATCACACAGTGCAAAACATTTCCATTTCAATTCTTCAAGGTTATTAGCTTGTTTAAGCTTCAATTTATACACCTTGCATTTTTCAAACTAACATTTAACTTCTTGTTAATGATAGGTTGAGCATTGAAAATGACCCAAAGGAATATAAAAATAACAAGAAACTTTGTCCTGAGGAGCAGGTAAAGAAGTATGCTGTCAGTGTGCCAAAAATTGTTAGGGAAATGTATGCAAACTGTATTGCAGGAAAGGCAAAAGTGAACTAAGGGGCTTCTAGTTAGTGATATGCCACATGAGGAATTTCTTGGAATGGATACAAAAATGTCCATAACTATTTTTAAGAATTCTACTGGAAATGCGATTAGAAGAATGAGGTAGGAGGGAGATAAATTGGGGTCAAAAGAGAGCTTATGCAGATGACTTAGTGAGGTGCGTCGCGGGTGGGGGCGGGACCAGTGATGCAAGAGGGAGGGGCAACTAATAAAATAAATGTTCCTGATAGGATAAAAGTGGATACCGCTTAGTGTGCATGCATGCATGTGTGTGTGTGTGTGTGTGTGAGAGAGCTGGACTTCATTAGGCTTGTGGGCAGTCCATTCGTTGCCCAAGAGGAAGACAGCATAGATCTACAGGTGCCAATAGGGAGGTCATTGTGGTAGAATCTTATGGAGGATCTTTTCTCACTGTTTCAATTTTCAATAAATGAGAATAAGAGAAACCGTGTTAGGTGTTTGAGAAAGAAGTGGTATGAGGCAGTTGAGTTTTCCACTTTCACAGTGAGCAAGAGAAAAAAGTTAGAAAATGTTACACAAAGTTAAGATGATGAATAAGACCTATGTATATTAAAACATAAGTAGAACTCAGAAATATAAAACCAGGCAAAAACAAGGTGCAGAGTGATACATAGAGTGTGTTATTTATGTAAACCTAAAGCGTTCATCCATCTTTGTAGGAAGATATATATGTATGAATAAATATTTCTAAAAACCTCTTGCAGAATATGTACCAAAATGATGGCAGTGGTTTGAGTAAGTGGAGGAGGGCTGCTGGGGAAAGGACTGAGCAGGTGGTGAGAGGTGGAAGCAAAGGTGGGTGGCTAAAGAGAGATTTAGCTTTTTCTGAAATGTTTTATTTCTTTAAAAAAAGATTTGCAGCAAAGATGACAAAGATGAACAACTAGTAATTCAGAATGATGGCAGAGATAGAAGTATTGGGCTTTAATCTATTTTATGTATTTTTGCTATTTTTCAGAACAAAATGCGAATAAATGGAAAGAAAAGTTGCTAGAGAACAGAGACAAAAAAATGTAAATTTTTCCCTCTCAATCTTAAAAATATCCAAAAGACAAAAATTAAATAAGTAGTTAGTTATTAAAAATTATATCGTGCTGTACATGTCTTTGATTTCTTTTTAGTAAACATTATGCCCTTAGTAAATTCTAAAAGTCAAAGTAGTACAGCCCACATATTCTTGGAAAAATGTAAATGAAATATAAAAAGAATGACATAGCTATTTACAATAGTTCACTCAGAAATTTGTAAATACTTCCACCACAAAAAAAAAAAAAAAAAAAAGACAAAATAAAATAAAATTCTTGGGTTAAAGAGGAAGACACAATGTGAATTATGAACTATGTAAAAAATCATGTTGGGGCACTTGGGTGGCTCAGTGGGTTAAAGCCTCTGCCTTCAGCTCAGGTCATGATCCCAGGGTCCTGAGATCCAGCCCCGCATCAGGCTCTCTGCTCCGCAGGGAGCCTGCTTCCTCCCCTCTCTCTGCCTGCCTCTCTGCCTACTTGTGATCTCTCTCTCTGTCAAATAAATAAAATCTTAAAAAAAATGTTAATGTTTACATAGTTACATAATGAACTATGTAAAAAATCATTAGACTCTGTGTCAAAATGTTTGCAATGCAACCACATTTGTGCTTAATAGCCTTATTTTGTTTTCTTTTTAAATAAGAACCACAGGAGGAAAAGGGAAGAAGAAATGAGAGAGGAAGAAAAGAAAGAAAGGAGGATAAGAGGAAGGACTGACTTTTTTTTTCCAATTTATTTGATAGAGAGTGAGAGAGAGGGCACAGGTGGAGAGGCATAGGGAGAGGGAGAAGTGGACTCCCCACTGAGCAGAGCTTTACTTTCCCTCCAGATTCCTAAGTTACATTTCTTTCTGAGTGACCATAATAGGGAAATGAAAGGAGTAATTTATATGTATTTTTTTTTTTTCTTTTCTGCAATACCTCTCTCTTTCCTTGAACCTGTGTCTCTCACTGGTATTACTAGATATCTGCCAGACTTTTCTACTTCCTAAGAAAATAATTGTTTTTTCCCCCAGTGAGAGTTTTAGGTTAGTATTTCGTTTCTTCCTTCACCTAGGTTGCATCTGTAGAAATTCCTCAAAGATATTTGGAAAATCATGTCATTTATTTAACAAGTGTGTATTGATTAGCTACTTGATGGCTGGTACTCGACAGCAGTAAGAACAGTGTCCTTGTGAAGTTTAGACGACAGTATTGGAAACAAACAAAACACTAGTACAAAGACATAAATATGAAAATGATGGAATCATTGTATAAGTGACATAAATACTTTGCTGTTACAGAGGGTAGATGGATGTAAGGGTGAGGGTTTGAGTTTCTAATTGGCATAAAATGGTCAGAGAAAGCCTCTTTAAGGAGGCAAAATGGCATCTGAGAACTGTAGGCTGGAAGGGTAGTCCAGATGCTGGAGCAGATTATCAATATTAGGGTATTGTCAGGGGTGGAAAGAGTTTGATGTGCTATGGATTCCAAATGAAGGGTGCATGGTGGCAAACAGGGTCCACTTGAGGTTAGCAAGGTTGATGAGTCAAGTAACACAGGGCCTTGTACTCAGCTGTAAGGAGTTAGATTTTTTTTTTAATAAGATTTTATTTATTTGGCAGAAAGAGATACAGTGAAAGAGGGGAACATAAGCAGGGGAAGTGGGAGAGGGAGAAGCAGGCTTCCCACTGAGCAGGGAGCCTGATGTGGGGCTCGATCCCAGGACCCGGTGATCATGACTTGAGCTGAAGGGAGATGCTTAACATCTGAGTCACCATGGCCCTAGGAATTGGATGTTTTTATAACTGTGATAGGAAGTTACTGAAGGATGTTAAATATTGATGTAATATCATCCGATTCATATTTCAAAGAGAAAATGCTAGCTGTTGTATGGTAAATGGATTATAGGAGGATGTGTTAGGGGGATCTACAGCCTTGTTGTCCAGGAGAGAAGGGGTTGTGTTTTACACTAGTATGATAACAGTGGGAGAGAATTGGATTTTTGACAAATCTATAGAATCAGTAAGATTTAATGATGGATTGGATGATGGGCAGAAGGACATGAATGAATCACTGCTTCCTTCTAACTCTCTTGCTGGGTCAAGTAGATAGATGGAGATAGCATTTGGTGAGGCTGGAAGAATCAGAGGGGACCATGTCTTCTTAAGCCAGAGAAGTAAATACTTGACTTTTGGACATGTGAACTTTGAGACGCTTATCAGACATTTGTGCCAAATAGTATTCACTGTTCTCAAGTATTTGCTTGTCTCTCTGTGTGGGAAGGATATATTCTCCTGCTCCACTGATATCCTGTTTGGCCATATGATTGATGATGGTTTGATTGATGAACTGTGGGTGGAAGGACATGAAAGCAGCATATTCCAGATGGAAGTTGTCCCTTCAGACTCGATTTAGGGTTAAAAAGCACACATGGGTGGTGCTTGGGTGGCTCAGTGGGTTAAAGCCTCTGACTTCGTCTCAGGTCATGGTCCCAGGGTCTTGGGATCGAGCCCCGTATCGGGTTCTCTGCTCAGCAGGGAGCCTGCTTCCCTCTCACTCTGCCTGCTTCTCTGCCTACTTGTGATCTCTGTCTGACAAATAAATAAATAAAATCTTAAGAAAACAAAAAGCACACATGGATCTGAGCTCTTCAGCTGACAAAGAGGCAACATTTATTGAGGGTGTAAATAAAACTTTGGTGAAATGTGTTGAGACTTGGGGGTTGTTAGTTACTATATTAGAACTTAGCATGAGCCAACTACTTCAATATCTTAGTGGACAGATTGTGTAGATGGTTGTAGATACAAATTTGAGGTCAGATTTTAATATATGAATTTGAAATTCATCAGCAAATAGATATTATATAAAGCCAAGGGATTGGATGAAATCATCTCATAAATATGTGTACAAGGAAAAATGAATGGGTAAGGAACTCTTTTTAATCAGTTTGAGTTGTTATGATAGAATACCATAGACTAGGTTGCCTATAAACAGAAATTGATTTTCTCACAATTCTAGAGGCTGAAAAGTCCAAGGTCAAAGCACCGGTAGATTTGATGTCTGGTGACACTCCACTTCCTGGATCATAGATGGCTTTTCTTTCAGTGTCCTCACATGGTAGAAGAGATGAGACAGCCCACTGAGGATTCTTTTCCAAGGGCAATAATCCTAGTCATGAGAGCTACACCCTCATGACCCTCTCACCTCCCATAAGTTCCACCTCCAAATACTATCCCATCAGAGATTAGCTTTCGGTATAAAGTTTTGGGGGTGGACACAGACATTCAGTCTGTACCAGGAACTTAGCCCAGGGACATTCCAATATTGGAGTTTGAAAGAAAAGAAGCTGCAAAGAAGACCAAAAAGAACATAATGAAAAATTGAGAGAGAAGTAGAAGAATCAGCTGTGTCTAGATTTGCAGGATTGTAAGTAAGAAAATGGCTGTTCAGCCCAGATTCCCGGAAGTCATGTCCTTTGTGACCTTGACAAGATCAATTTCTTTTAAGAGGTAGAAGCAGATTTAGACTGGCATTTACTGAATGTGTGATGAAGACTTCCCCTATTTTTATATATCTTTTGGTCATTTCAGTCAGGATTTAGGATATATGATTAGATATCTATGTTCAAGCCTCTACTTACATTTACTGTAAAACAAGGAATTTTAAATGCCTCAACAGGGTAGCCTAAGAAACTTTAGAAGCTTTATCTGTCCATATTCTATATGCTTATTTTCCTAAGTAAAAATGGTTATTAGTGTAGGGTTGAATATTTTTTCTTCCCTTCAAAAATGCTGTTACTTCCCAGGATGTTAAAGGTGAAATGAGTGTACATTAATTCCCCAGGGTCCACTCCTTTTGTCTGGAAATATTATTGTGGACATTTCTAGACTTTTACTTAAAATAAAACTACAATTTCAGAAAAATCTCATTATGGGGGATATGTCCATCAAACAATTTTCTTGTCACTAAGTACTCCATAAATACACTTAATGGGCAGCATTGCAATAGCAGGGGAAAACCTAGCACAAAACTGGTTATTTATGCACTTATCTTGCAAAAATGTATTCTATTAGATTTCTCTCTTCTTGAAGAAAGAGCTAATAAAAAATGCCTATTACCATTTGCAGTGCAGTCTTTGCTGATAATATTGTCCCAACCTTGACTATCTCTCTCAATTGGTAAATAAGCCCAAATGGAATTTTCACATCTCCTCTAGTTACATATTCTTTTATGACATTTCTGACAAAAGCTTTGCAGGATTTTGTGTTATGGATTCCTAGTTGAGAAGACAATAGAGGCACAGAAAGCAATAATAAACACACCTCCAGTGTTAGATAATGGCTTTAAAAGTGTGCTATATTCTTTTGAATAGAGATTATGTGTGTAAATACTGCAGTTCAGAAGGCAGAATCAGAAATAACCGCAATTGAGGACAACAGAAGGTGATTTTTGTAAACAAATGGAAAACTTAAGTTTTTCATTTTTTTTTTTTTCCACAGAAGATGAGTATCACAGCAGATAAAAACCCATCATGTAAACACTGGAGGTGCTGGATGAAATAATTCCCCCATATCATTTCTTCTGAATGTTTCCCAGGGAATTGTAAATTTTATGGGTCATAAAAATTGTCGAAACCAACACCTCAATTATAAAGCAATCTCGGCGATAGAGGACAGAGTCAAGAGCCCAGAAACATATCCAAAGAGCTCCATAGAGCAGAGCAAATGTCATAAGCATTAGCTTTCCCTCCTGCAGGTGCTGACTGCATGCCTACTGTGTGACTCTCAGTGTGCAGGTGCTGGAGCAGAGGACTAATCAGAGATGGTTTTCCCAAGGATCCTACCACCTGGCGGGGACTGGGGAAACAGCTGTGTTGATATAAACCCAGGTATCAATGTGGGCAGAGGTAGAAAATTTAATGAGACACTATCTAGGCAAAAATTTTAGATGTCACTTGAAAGCCGTTTTTCCCTGAAACCAATTATATTATTACGTGATTATTTCTATGATGGAGGTGAATGTAGTCGCGCCGTTGTAGGGGAGAGAGTGACAAAAAGCATTTGGGACACGTAGACATGAGGCTTCATAAAGATGATAGCTTTCACAATACAAATGAGGCAAGGGAGGGCGTTCTTTTACTTTTTTTTTTTTTTTACATAATTTAGGTCTATAAAAATAAAACAAGTTGAACATATTTCATGTCTTCAATCAGTTTTTGATATATTTGCATCAGCACAGTCAAGATAATAAATATTTTCCGTATCCCCCAGTTTCCTCCTGCCCCTTGGCAATCCATCTTCCCTTCTGACCTCCATCCCCAGGCAACCACTGATTTGTTTACTGTCACTGTGGATCAGTTTGCATTTTTCTCGGACACTATATAAATGGCATCATACAGCACGCACCCAATTTTGCTTTGCTGCTTTCACTTGGCATGATTTTGAGACTTCTCTATGTTATTGTGTGTATTAATAGTGTATTCCTTTTTGCAGCTAAGTCGTAAATAAGTCAGTTCATTAGATATATACACCACGATTTGTTTTTCTATTCACCTGTTGAAATAAATTTAGGCTGTTTCCAGTTTTTGGCTAAACTGCTAGGAACATTTGTGTACAGATCTTTCTGTGGATGCATTTTTGTTGTTGTTGAAACCAACAAATCATTATTCAAAGTGGCTATAATATTGCTTCTTCCCATCAGGAATGTGTGAGTAGTCTAGTTACTCCACATCCTTGCCAACACTTGGTGAGTGTTTTCATTGGAATAGGTGCCTCGTTATACATTATATGGTTTTAATGTGCATTTCCCTGACAATTAATGATGTCTCCTTCTTTTTAAGGTGCTTATTGGTCATTTGTGTATCTTCTTTCATTATATGTCTTTCCAAATCCCTTGCCTGTTTTTGGTGGGGTTTTTTGTTTTCTCCGTATTGAGTTGTAGTGTTTATTTCTGGACTCTGAATAAGTCTTTTAACTAACATAGGTGTTGTGCATTTTTTGATTCTCATTGAAACCATTTGAATAAAAGCTGGAAAAAAAGAGACTTGGGGGGGAAGTCGTGTATCTAGAAATAATTGACTCAAAGTTGTTGGCTATTAAATACCTTCGGAGAATAATATTCCTTAAGTAGGGAAAATAGTAAGAAAGTTAATAGAAATTCTGGGTATAGAAACTAAGTAGAAAGCCTCTAAATTCTTGGAGTCAGTTATTCTATTGGAATGTGGATATATTTTATTTTTATTTTTATGGATTTATTTTTAAAGATTTATTTATTTGAGAGAGAGCTCAAGTGGGGGGGCAGGGACAGTGTAGAGGGAGAGGGACAAGCAGACTTTCTGCTGGGCAGGGAGCCCAACCAACCACAGGGACTTAATCCCAGGACCCCGGGATCATGACCTGAGGTAAAGTCAAACGCTTAACTGACTGAGGCACCCAAAGGTCTCAAATGTGGTTATATCTTAAAAATAAATTATGAGCATTCAATATACAGAGGAATTTCTTTCTTCACATTAAAGTATATATTCTGCTGTGCTCAACCTTATGTAAAACCTTTTTGCCTGCTTTTGACTCCATTGATCTGCCATAGTAACCATGTATAGATGGAAAATACATCCTGCAACACTTTATTGTTGATGCTCACTTTGTATGCCATAAAGAAATTATACTTCAATTAAGAGAAATTTCATATAATGAAGACTGGAGGAGTAAACAAAAACTGCTTAAAGTGTTTGAAATAGAAAGGGTACAAGAGATTAAAAAAAAATCAGTTTTCCCTTTTGCCCCCAATTATTTTATTAAATCCTTTCCCAAGTTTTAACGGATTCCGATTCCTCTTCTTGTCTTTTTTTTTTTTTTTAAACGAGCTTCCCTTTTGCCCCCCTAAGTACCCAATAGAAGGGTGAGGGTAAGTATAATTATCCAGTGACATGGATGTATCAGTAAACTATGAAACGTGGGACAGTATGTAAACAAAAATATTTATTTTTTCCTTCTTTTCCTCAAGACCTGATCTTGTGTGTGTGTTTAATACCATTATAATTGAATCACGCACCATTCCCGACATTTCTCTTTTCTGCCATCTTTACTGACTTAGATTCCATTATTATTAAAAGCAAAATTGATGCTATAAAAGCAAAATTGGTGTTGTGTACTTCTCTCCTACTTGCTTGGTCAATTCCCAACATCTTTTACCCAAATTGTCTTTTTTGAACCTATAGTAAGAAAAAAGAAGCTGGACTCTGAGGGAGAAAATAACACAACTGGTTTTACTCTAAAATCATGACTGCGAACTGCAAAGTTAGTATTGTTTGGAAATCATACTGCATTCCTCTGGTGAATTTTGGTAACATACTTCGAAGAAAATTATGTGACATATTGAAATGTCCTCATTTCTAGTGTCACTCTTCATCTTCCCTCCCCAAACCCACCAACTTCTTTCCTCTCCTTCCTTTCCTTCTCTCCTTACCCTTTTTCTTCTCTACTCTTTAATTTTCTTTATTCTAGAAATATGATTAATTATCTCTATGCTCATGGGTCTGTTACTTCTCTTCGCCTCAGAGTGTTCAGTATTAGAACTGGAATAATAAGAGTAACATACTATATAGTGTTACTAAGAGGATTTAATTAGTTAATACAAATAAAGTATTTTAAACAATATCTAACTTATAATAAATATTCCATAAATATTTAACTACTTTCTTTTTCTTTTCTATGCACGCTGGAATGATGATATCATATGATATCATATAATTCTATGATATCATATAGTTCTGGATGATATCATATAGTTCTATGCATTTAAATGCTATATGTAGTTTCTATTATGGGCTAAATATTTGTGTCCCCCTGGATTCATATGTTGAAATTCTAATTCCCAGTGTGATGGTATGAGGAGGTGAGACCTTCGAGAATTGATTGTGCCTTGAGGGCAAGCACTAGTGAATGGCATTAATACCCTGAAAAAAGGAACCTCAGAGAGCTCCTATTCTATCATGGGAAGACAAAGTGAAAAGACAGATGTCTATGAAACAGGAGGTGGGCTCCAACAGATGCTGTCTCCCAGTGTCTTGATCTTGGACTTTTCCACATCCAGAACTGTGAGAAAAAGTTTGTTGTTATAAGGCAGCCAGCATAACATATTCTCTCATAGCATTCCAAACCGTTTAAGATGTATCATATTTGTGATGATTCTTGATCTTATGCCTATCAATTCTAACAATTCTACTGAGCGCTACATTCATATATATAGCTAACTGCTTCATATCTCACTTTGCTATCCAATGGACATTACAAATTTAACATATATACAGAGGAACTCTTATGTTCCAGAGTACTATGTACTAAGCAAACAGTACTCCTTTTCTAATTTTTCCTGACTTGTAAATGGTGTCTTTACCCATATATTACAAATCAGAAAAACGAAGATTTTCTTAACATTTTATTTCTTTTTTCTCACATATGCAACCCTCAACCCATTGCAAAATCCTCTCAGTTTTCACTTTTGAGTGAAGACATATTGAAAAAAGTAAATCATTGGATCATTGCGTTTGACCTCAGATTCACTGCAGTTTTGTCTTCTGTTAAATTCCATTAAAATTATAATGCATACTATTTATCAAAATAGCATATAGAGACTGATTCCTACAAAAATTTCTACCTATTCATCTATCTTTGAGTATCTATTTAACTATCCTTCTAGTTATGACAGAGTTGGCAGGTATCTATCACAGAGAATATTAGGAATATTGTTTACTCATTTTAACAATGTGGCTTATGGATTGTGCCAGAATTCCTTAAAATAAGCAATTTTATAAAACGAAATATTTGTTCTATTACCTACCCTCCCTGGAAAACCTTTTATAACTCTTTCTTATTTCCCAACATGCTGTATCCTGGTCCTGACACTTTAAGTCTGAATAGCTGATTTCATCCTATGTTTTTCTATCTTTATTCATCAGGCTTAACCTTGCATAGGTGGTTTGTGAGAGGAAATGGATATTTCTTTTAGATATAAATTGTGTTTGTTTTTTGTTGTTCTTTTTTTTTTTTTTGGTCAGGGAAATAAGTTTGAGGAAAGCAATTGACAGAACCTTTTGAGCTCAATTCTCCAATTCTTGAACCAGTTTCATATTCATAAAAGATTTGGCTTTAACTTAAAATAAAAAGTGGCAAACAGAAACAGTGACAGAAAAAAAAATGTTCATTTAGGATATGCCTGCTCTAAATAGTAAAACAATCATTGTAGAGTAAAAACTTAGTTTAGTCATTATGAAATGCTTGCTATTTTCTGTGCTGAGCAACCTTAAAGCCAATGTCTCATGTGTAGGGTCACTGAGTGGAACTGGTGTTGAATAAAAATGCTGAGTGTTTCCATATACCTTGTATATGTATGCCTTGTATTTTTCTTTATTTACATCACAAAGTATCTTCTAACTGAAGGAAAAAATATCATAGACTATGAGATAAACGTGGGCTTATCAGCAGTTGTAGGTTAACATTATCATATCAAAAAGTTTAAAATCCAAACAAAATATTAGTCCAAAGCTAAGGCTCACTTTGCTGTGTCTGGATACCTTTGCAGGAAAAAAAAAAAAAAAAAAAAAAGATGTGCAATATGCTGAGAACTAAAAATGGTACAGAAGGCAATAATAAAAAATAGTCAATATTAAGTAGTACAAAGAAAGTTAGGGAAGAATTCCTGCATAACTAAGTTGGTCCCTCTGGGTTCCAAAAGTGATAAAGTAACAGTCTATTTATGGATAATATTTACATCCTGTCTGGATGGATTTTTGTGGTTCTGAAGTTATACAAAGCTGACCCTACAAATCATTATCATCAGTGGTCAAGAAAATGCACAATCAACAGATAGTATTTTGAGACCATTAAGGTTATAGGCTGTCAATAGATGCTGCCCCTTTTCGCTGCCCAAGTTTGGAACCAATTTCCAGAGAGACACTCAGACTGATGGAAGTTTACATGTTAGCTTTATCATTTATTTATTTATTTATTTATTCATTCATTCATTCATTCATTCATTTATTTGAGAGAGATGGAGAGAGTGCGTGCGTGAGCAGAAACAGGAGCAGAGAGAGAGGGAAGACTCTGACTGAGCGAGGAGCCGGAAGCAGAGCTCTGTCATGGCCTGTGCCAAAATCAAGTCAGATACTCAACCAACTGAGTCACCCAGATGCCCCTAAGTGTTAGCTTTATTATGGATATAATCGGAGGTGGCAGACAAGTCTTACCTATGTCACCAAATGGACTTGCTGATACTTTCTACTCCCCATCCCTCCTTTGCCCTCCCTCTAGAACTTGGGACCTCACATCTGAGGGAAAATTTAGATTTCAGAACAGACACATTAACCCACAACCTGAATGAAAAGAGAAGAAAGTAGCCTGAAGCACCAGTGCTTATGAAGTTTTAATAGACTGACTTCACCCAATTGAGAAATATAAATTAAAGTTGTCACTCCTTTATCAGGCAACTCACTTCTTTTCTGTGAGCAGCAGTAAGAAATACAAAAAAGCTAGAGTTCATCTTCGCCTCTACTTGAAAATGTGAGGAGCAGGACGTAAGTGTTGCCATCATAACACGTAATTCTCCCATGTATTTTAAGTCTCAAATTTTTCATTTAAAAATATTATTTGAAACCCTGGTATATACTTATATTATAATCTCAGTTGCTGAGACACACACATACACGTACTTTGTTCTATTAAAATATATTAAAAAGGAAATTATAAGACAGATATATCTTTGTTGGCGGGATCCAAAAGAAAAGGCGCATGGGAAATGAAAATTCCAAACATGAAGTAGCAAGAATAACTGCTCCATGTCAGATTTTTTAGAAGAGTCTGGGTCAAATTTTATTCTCCCTCTTGCTGTTGGTTCAGTTCAGAAAAGTACTTTTATTCCTAACATGACACATTTTTTGGTTGCAATATATAACAATTAAATGACTTGTCAATAGAAAAGTCACAAACAAGCAGGGGCAGTTCATTGTGATGTTATTAATATCTAAATCAGTTGATTTGACAATTTTTGCCAGCCTGAGTGACATAATTGATTGGATCTACTCAATTTTTGGAATGTGCTAACTTGATGACTTGAAAAACTGGGCCTATTACATTTTCCAACTGCACTTCCTCTTTATAGAGGTGTTTGTGGAACTAAACAGCTTCAGCCCCTTTGAGGCAGGATCAGCTCTAGTACAGCAAGTTGTTCAGGGGAGAGACATTTGTTTGCTTAAGAAATCAAGGGTGGGGGACACAAAAGAGCCATGACAGGGAGCCAGAAAAAAGTGTCAGGAATCTCATATCATAAGGTAATGGAGACAAACTGTAGCTACAGTCACAAGGGCTTTTTGAATTAAAGGTGTCCTTCCCACCCAAGGCTGAATTTAACGGGTTCACCTGCACATACATTTGTACTGTCTTGTTTCAGAGAGCCATAAAATGAATCCTATATGTCAACTGGACCTTTCAGAGAAGCGAGTCATTAGTATTAATGATCACGAATGAAATTTGATACAGCGATACTGAGTAAGGCTGTGGGTTTTTAGAAGCAATTTTTAATATTATTTCTTTCACTTTTACAGTGGCTGGACCAAGTGTCTTTATGTATATTCAATGAACACATGTCTAAAGAAGGGAATAAGTGAGTACAAAATAATATCAATACCTTTTCTCGATCTACCCTGTAGATCTACCCTATTTCTTTGTTTTTAGCGGGTCTATGAATGAACAATTCCAACCACAAGAGGCCCATCTGTTCTTGAAAATTCCATACACATACGTATTTTCTCCTGCTGGTTCATTAATTATAGTGTCTGCCCCCACAGTCCCAAATCATTAGGCCATGTCCAACTACTTCACTCTTTTGTCAGACTGTGGTTCATTTTCCTCTCACTGCTGAAACATCTAGAGCACCTAGTATCCTCAACGTGCAGCAGCATGCTTAGTTTAATTCCAAAGATTCTTAGAAGTGGGACTGTGTTTTTGGTTTAGGTATTTTTCCTGCAAACAAAAGCTCTTATCATCATTCATTGCTGTCTTCACTGGGGATTGTGGCACAGCTCTGAACAAGGACTTGACCAGCAATCATGGAGATTCAAGGGAAGCTTTTGACAGTATTGTGATTTCAAAGCTCAGGAACAAATTTTGAGAATTCTGATCACAGGTTTAGAGTACAATCAATATACTTGAAATGCAAGGGTATATTAGGCCTTGAAATCAACTTCCTACTTTGGAGGTAGATGAGCATCTTTTATTTCTTTTCTTTTTGTTGCACAATTACTAAAATATTTATTATAGAAAATATTTAAAACACAGTTAATCACATTAGCTCATTAAAGGTATCTGAAGATAAATAGGTACATAGCTACAGATGTAGATACAGATATGGCTAGATTTTTGACCAAATTATTCTCTTGGCAGTGTTTTTGAAGTTTTATATTATCACACCTCCACAATATCATTGAATTCTGTGCTGAAGAGTATCTTTTTATTGAGAGCAATTATAGTAAAAAGTTGCCAGAGGTATCAGAAAATACAACAAGACCAAGTTAATTTAGTTCAGGGATGCCAAAATTTCTTATAGCAGAAAACCTATTAATTTAAATAATCATCTTAATAGGTCAGATTAGAAAATTATCTCAATAAATTGTAAAAAATCCTGTGAGGAAATTGAATATACTGTGTAAAACTCCTAATAAGGTAACAATAAAACATTAGCTGAAGCCAATACCTGGTAAGATGCTTAAAGGGGAACACTGGAATTACGGTGGATGCTTACTAGGGAGAAGTTTCAACTTCTTGTCTGTAGGTTTCTAAAGTCTATGAATGAGCATCAAAAAGTCTATGTACTAGTGAAAGTGAGGGTGTAAATATCTGTATATATACACAGTTTCTGTAGATTTAGGTTTTTCTGGGGAGAAGGTTCATATTTCTTATCAGATTCTTTAACAGATCCAAAGCCAAATTTAAAAAATGAAAGGGAAAAAAAGACATAATAGGATATCTTTCACTGCTACTTTTTAAATATTATTCTTTCTTTGAGAAAGCCTTGTAATTAGACAAGAAAATCAAATAGTATAATCTTTGCATATTTCCCTCAGGGAGCTCAGCTTCATTTAAAGATAAAATGAATGGACTGTAACTCTGTCAAGTTTCCATAAATATTCTTTCTCTCATCTGGGTTTTGGATAAAAGTTTGATAGCAGATCATCTGAGATTATCTTCTCTGAAAAGAACATAAAGTGAAGCATTCTGAATTCATAAGTGGTTGGAAATTCCTTATATTTTAGCAACTATAGGAACAGGTGCTTAATCAATAGACTTCCATAAAGTATAAAACGACAAAATAAGCCAGGAGTCTTGATTGGATTTCTTACAATAGAGACCCAAACAAAACAAAACAAAACAAAACAAAAAACAAAAAAGCAAAAAAACCAAAAGCAAAACAGAACAAAAAGCCCCACAATACTCCTTTTTTGAGGATTATCTAAAAGTAAGATTGTGTCTTGTATGTTAACAAACTGGAATTGAAATAAAAAACTTAAAAAAAAAGAAAATAATATTGTGCCTATATTATCCATGGAATGTTGACTCTGAAATCATAGAAAAGTATATTTTTCTATCTAATTAAATATTAATTACTACATGTGAAAAATTTTGTATAACAGAGGCAAATAGATCCCTTCATACTGTTACTAATAAAGATAATAATGTTTCCAGTAGTTTCACTCACCATGCAATTAACATTTATTGATTGCCTGCTGTTCTAGGCACTGTGTCAGTGATAAGTAACATTTTACGTCTGTTTAAATTTACAAAGTACTTTCACATAAACTATTGTTATCAGTTTCAGATGAAATGATTCATTATTGTGATAAGCATACATCTCTGCAAAAGAATCCCCATCAATATGAATTAAATAAATTACAAAAAAATCCTTATTTCCATTACGAAGCTGTTTTCTGGTGAAATTTTGGAATCGTGTCCACTTTTCTTCACCTCTTTAGCTCACTCCATGCACTGAGATAATTGCCTTATGCTTGTGGGCCAACCAAGCTTCAGAGAAGACATTTCTGGGATGGCTGGGTTGTATCATGTCACACATCACGTAATTCTGCATTCCTGGTAGTAAATCTCAACTTTGGTCTATTCATCAGAAAGAAACCCAAAGCATATATACCTCAAAAATTTATCCACTATACCTTTAGTCTAGAGGAATTCCTGAGGCCTTGTTCAATCCAAGAAAACCTATGAGGGTTGGTTTCAGACTTCAAGTGATTCTAGAGTTGAATAGGAGGCCTGTTCTCCAGGTCTTTATAAGGTCATCTTAACTTTTTTTCTTTTTAAAAAAGATTTTCTTTATTTATTTGACAGAGAGGGACATGGTGAGAGAGGAAACACAAGTGGGGAGAGTGGGAGAGGGAGAAGCAGGTTTCCTCCCAGCAGAGAGCCTGATGCAGGGCTTAATCCCAGGACCCTGGGATCATGACCTGAGCCAAAGGCAGATGCTTAAGGACTAAGACACCCAGGTGCCCCTAAGATCATCTCTCAAGTGTTGATTCTCTAGTAGTGAGGAAATAAGTCGGTTCGTGTTTTTCTATCAGTTGACACATTATTTTTATTTCGCCCTGTTAAGTCACCATCGCTGTAAGGAGGTCCTCACTCACCCCATCTGTCCTCTTAGAACTCTTTTGGATTTAGGGTCATTTTTGCTTAGGTCGCATTTGCTACATAATATTACCGCCATAGAGAAATGAAATTATTCTGTTTTGACTTTCTCTTTATATTGTATCATCACTTGCTGTTTCGACCACCCTATGATATGGCCACAACTTCTGGCTTTGCTGTCATCCTTCAAATGCCTCTATCTTAAGGGAATAGTAAAGCTGCTGCCATGTCTCAGGGTATAGCCATACAATCTATATGTAATGCAGTAGCACTGAATGGCTTGCTGGGAAGGCCTCTCACCCAACTACCATTCACATCAGACTGGATCCTGGCAAGGCCTTTGCGGTAGCTTCTACTGAACGCGGACTCCAAGACAGAGGGTAGTGGTGGGATACAGTAGAGGGAGGAAGGCGAGAAGAAAGGTCGGGCAGAGAAATAAGTTGAGCTGTGATACAGGCCAGACACACACTGTGACATGCTCTATGGGGAGCATTAGAGCAGGAGGGTCTCACCAATGTTATCTTACATGGTGCCCAAATGACCAGACCTTCTTAACCTGGCCTCCATCCGTCACTGCCTGGGCACCATCCTTGAGCAAGGTGACTTTCTGTAGCTGGGGACCATCTCTGAAGGGGCTGGGAGAGCTCTCACTAGTTGAGGCAATAAGTAGGTCCTTCAAGTAGGAACCTGAAGACTGCATCTCCACGTCCATCCGTTATGGTACTGTTTTAGGTAAAGACATCTGTTATGGCGTCATTAATCCACTGGTGGGGAAGAAAGAAATATATGCAAATGAAGAGGTAGCTAATCTTCTAAGACTGAATTTGCATCTTTGTCACCTACGATTTGTATCCCAGATTCTTAAGTAAATGCTGATGAGTGAGAGTGTTACTTGGTCTGAGAGTTGTTACCTTTATTCCAGTCTTGCACAGTTTTCATGTAAGTCCAAAGAAAGATCAGTTCTAATCGATCTAAGAAACACGCTGCTTACAAGGCTGACCAGTAGTTCAATACCCTTATCACTCAGTCAATAAAGAACTGATGACACAGATAATTATGAGAACACTATGACCTTATGGTCATTGCTATAAAAAGGTGTCAATAATTCAAAAGTTAAAGGCAGCAGGGGTCCAGATTTAGAAGGCAGCCAAAAGGTAATAATAAATAATAACAATAAGTGAAAGTTGTTGATATATGACTGATATAAAATATTTAAGCATATGTATCAATGTACCTTTTGAGTAAAATTGGATCAAATGAGTAAGTGACATGTACCAGTCATTTTTTCTAACATTTAAGGCAGTAGAATTCAGACCTGCCTCTGGAAAAATACTTTATGCATTTATTTTCTATATTTCACTAAAGCAAATTATAGCTTTAGCTTTTCACTCAAAGCTCCCATTGGGAACAGTGTGCTTCATAGGAGAAAAAAAAAAATCTCGATGTATTTAGAGACAAAGCAAGAGGATGAAAACAAGGTCTGACAGTGCAGCAAGCCAAATCCCGCCTTCACAGGCATTGTGAAGCCACCATTGCCGCCAGCATCAAGGGAGCCCACTCTGGAGCCCTTTCTCAGGCAAGTTTCCTACAGAGGAACATCACCAAGGGTGGTTTGGGGAGTCTGCCCATTGCTTTCAGGAAGCCTGCAGCTTCTTTGTGCGATCTAAATAAAACTGAGGCTATCTAATTATGTAGTCAAATGTTTTGGTTAAATGCCACACTCCTTGTTCTAATTATCACCTATCTCAAAGGGGAGAGCTTCACTTTACAAAGAACAGGGAGAACAAGGTTAACTTCCCCTCCTAAACCTCTTCCTAGATGAGAAAACACACAGCTGGAGTCTGCATCTCAGAAACTAGCACTTAACTGCAGTGTTTATCAATGTAATTTGTTGCTTTTCTTAATCGAAATTCACTCAAAACTAACAAACACACTCAGAAAAAAGAAAAACATGTAGTCACTAAAATTTGAGATGCTCCGTATGCTAGAAGATTTGAGTTCATGGACTTAAACTACCTAGAAAGAAATTGTTAGTGAATCCCAAATTGGTCAGAGATTAAATATGAAAATTTTTGTTAAAAATTGAAAAAACTGTTAATACCTAATTAAATTATTTCTTATATGTCCTGATACAAATTAGGGCAGTAACACCTTAATGACTGTCTCTCACATGCTAATAAACATTACAGCTTCTATGAATAGATCCAAGGGCAGGCTGTACTTTTAATTCCAACCTTCAGCTAAGTAGCAGCTTAAATGCCTTCCTGCATTGTAATGATCTCCAATTCTTGATCGCCAGCACAATTTTTGCAAAGCTTATCTTATATTCTAATTTGGCCGGGAGCAATAGGTTTCTTGTCTGAGTAGATTTTCCACCTTATCCTCATTTTTATTTTTATTTATTTATTTTTTTAATGTAAGCCTTCTGCAGCTTTGAATTGGTTAAAACGTTTTCCTGAGACATCCCCTATGTTCTGTTTTATGAGTCCTCATGACCTCTCTTGTACCAATGCATTGAAAGCTTGGTTAAGTTTTTGCCTTTTCTGAAAAGAGATAATTATATCAATGTGCTATTTTCATATATAATTATATGCTGTTAATATCCATTATTGTACCCCAGAGCCCAACTATCCTCAAGAACTCTACAAATCTAGTTCTCTCAACACAACAGGCTTTGCTCACATATATCCAAGTGCCTACAAATAAAGTCACTTTAATGCCCCCACACACTGTCACATCCAGCTCACCATATTTGAAATCATTGTTCAATTTCTTCATGTCATTAAATATTCATGATAATAATTACAGATTATTTAATTTCTTTCAACTTCCATATCTCAATCTATGCCAAATCATGTCTGTTTTGCTGTAAGTGACCTTGACTGTCAAGAACACAATTCAAAGCAGAGAAGAACACTAGGGAAAGTAGGTAGACCCACCAGAACACAAACAATGAGGGTTGAGAAGGAGGCCTAAGAGACGATAGTGCGGTTTTCCAGAGTGTCTGGTGGCAGAAAATAAGCATGAATCCATGCAGGCATCAGCAAAAACTTGCTAGAGAATCGAATGGAGATGCCTAGTACTGGGCTATAGAAAGCTTGATAAAAAATGCCAAAAACAATGCATAGAGACTTCCTTCTAAAGAATACCGTATAAGAAGTGGGGGAAAGGGTTTTATAGTGAAGAAACCTGACAAACAAACACTATGTTAGCCAGTTGTTGAGGGTTAACAACGGTGATAAGTCATTTTGATTTCACGCATCCTTGATGTTTGTGCTTTTTCTCCTCAAAAGTCTTACCCCCCATCTAACCATGAGAAAACATCACACAAACCCAAATTGAAGGGTGTTCTACAAAAATGCATGACCAGTATTCCTCAAAACTTACAAGGTCATCAAAAACAAAGAAATACCGAGAAACGATCACAGGGTAAAGGATTGGAAAAAGATATGAAGATTGAATATAATGTGGTATCCTGGATGGAATCTTGGGACAGAGAAAGAACATTAGACAATGGCTAAGGAAATCAATCTGAATAAATTATAGACTGTATTTAATAATAGTGTGTCAATATTTCTTTATTAGTTATGATAAATGTATTAGGAGAAAAGTGAATGTAAAAATACAGGAACTTGTCTTCCAATCTCATCTCTCTGTAATATTGTTGCAACTTTTCTGTAAATCTTAAATTATTCCAAAACTTAAAAAAAAATTGTAATGCGATAAAAATGGAGAGGAAATTGAGAATAATATTCAGATAGATAGCAGATGCTCAAATCACAGGATAAAGGTAAGAACATTGGGCTGGATATTGGGGAAACTGACAAAAGCTTGAGGCAGGGTTTTGGTTAGAGGACAAGAACAGGTTTCTGTAATCGGCCAGATAATACTTTCAGCTTTGCAGGCCATATGAAGTCTCTCATATCTATGGAACTCTGCCATTATTAACATAATAGTAGCCATACACAATTCATAAACAATTAGGTATGGTTGTTTAATAAAACTTAACTTACGAAAGCTAAGAAGTGGACTGGATTTTACCACTGGGTTGTGGTTTATCAACAAGGCAAAGATAATTAAGGGAACTGAGATAGTAACAGAGAAAACAGGACAAGAACTTTGTTGCTGGAACTAGAGTTTAAAACGAGGCTTGATTAAACGAACACATGATCCTAATTACCTGAGAAGTGGTACAAATCAGAGTGATTTTAAAAACTGCCTTTGTTGTGGGTTGTCAGAGTTATTGAATCCAACTCTTTAAATTCTCTTGAGTAAAGATGTGATCTGCTCCAGAAGCTATACCAAGATAACTAAAATGTTTAGTGCCTGGGGCAATCTCTCTCACCAGTTAGGTAGAAAGTAGGTTGTTCTATTCTGCTGACCAGGCTTAGTCACACATTCAGTGTATAGTCAACCATATTGATAAAACACCATTATTTTCTATGAAATTTTTTTGGTTTCTTACTCAGAATCACAACCTATTCTTTCCTGAAGGACACAAGGCAGACAAGTGTTTATCCTGTTTACTTCTACAGTTTAAGCATCTAAGAATGGGTCAGTGCTCTCTCAGAGATTTAGTTGGTCTTTTGCTTGTTTTGTCTGAAAATGAAGGATTCATAGATTAAAAGCATCAACTTTTGTTTAGATTCCACAATCTAGAAAAAATAATGTACATAAAATTTCTTGCTATATTTCCTAGAAGTCTGACATCCTTCAAGGCTGAGGTGGATGGAATTGAATGAGATCTGACAGAGATCAGAGAATGTTATTTCAAGGAAATAAAACAAATTGATTGAAGGTCAACGTGTTGTCAGAATCCAGATAAATTCAGGCTGAACCCACAGTTTAGGATCTGTTGTTCTGATTATTTTACTTAACAAGTTTTTTTTATGCCCCTGGTTTGCTTTTTATTTGCCCTTTTTGTTGTATTACATTCCCCTTTAAGGGCATTTTTAGACCTCTCCTCTCATGAGTCTATCTGAGAAAACAGACAATTGTTGTTATTTAGTATTACAAGACTGTACTCTAAGGGAGGGTACTCATATTGTTTACGATCAGGAACTCTTTTTATTCCTCAAATGTCTTAAGGTTAAAATGGGAAAAGCTTACAATGGTGGAAGGGTGGAGGGCTCAAAATAAAATGTGTCCAGGGGAAGAAGAAAAGGTTACTAAATCCTAGAAAATATCAAGAAGTGGGTCATAGAACTTTCAGTG
This sequence comes from Mustela nivalis, assembly GCF_964662115.1. NCBI lineage: Eukaryota > Metazoa > Chordata > Mammalia > Carnivora > Mustelidae > Mustela > Mustela nivalis. The sequence goes on along the minus strand of NC_139027.1, from coordinate 47,652,905 downwards.
GGTTCAGCAATCCCCCGGGGTGTCTGTAAAACACTGGTGGGAACTTTCTAAAGAAAAGTTCTACACTGGAGTTTGGGTTGCATTGAAAGGCACTCAGCATTTTTATATCTATCTCTTTTTAGAGATAGAGTTCATTGACCAGTGTTATGGGGTTGTGAGTGCTAATTACAGTTTAATTTCCAAGAAGCTGAGTGTCCTTGTATAAACCAATTTACGTTTTTTCGAGTTCACTTTCTTTATGAATAGATTTAAAGGTTTGAACTCTATCAGTGAGTTCCAATTTGACAGCCTATCAGTATCAGCTAATATTATACCCAGGTGGCAACAATAGAAATCAAATCTTCAGGGAAAAAAAAAAATTGGAATTACTGGGTCTTAGAGTTGATCAGCTCTGAAGGAATAGTGACACAAGCGGCAAACCACGGGAGTCTCGTGAATACGAGCAGCTCTGAGATGCTCACTAGTTGGGAGTTTATGGATCTTCTTTCTCCAACACACTGCAAATAGCATGACCTCCTCATGCAAATTTAGGCTTTGGTTTATTCCATGCAGACTTCAGATTCTAGAGAATGAGAATCTGAATGGTCCCAGTGGGGGACCCCTGGGGGGCTCAGTGGGTTAAAAGCCTCTGCCTTTGGCTCAGGTCATGATCTCAGGGTCTTGGGATCGAGCCCCGCATCAGGCTCTCTGCTCAGTGGGAAGCCTGCTTCCCCCTCTCTCTCTCTGCCTGCCTCTCTGCCTACTTGTGATCTCTGTCTGTTGAATAAATAAATAAAATCTTAAAAAAAATGGTCCCCATGGGTCAACAGTCTACCATTAATTGAGTTGGCTATGACCAAAGGTACAGGATTATGTAACATAGACATAGCCATGGGGGAGGGGGTCCACCTGTGTGAACTCAAATAAACTATTATTCCCTGCGCTCAAAGACTCCCAAATGGACATGTTTAGAATGATCCGTCTACCACCATGTACAACTGTATGTGCACTCATGCTTTCCAACAGGAGACAAAGTCTTTTTACTTTTAGTTTCTGTGTTCACAGTGGATGTTCTGGGGTATCCGTTGTCATGTACATTGCTGATAAATGTTTTCAGATCTGTCTCCTTTTTACCACCGATGCATTTGTAATTCATGTATTTTGTCTTTTTACACAAACACATATGCTCCCAGGGTGACCATACCCCCAGCTTCACTGAACTATGTGTAACACACCTTCTTTGTCAGAGATGATTTAGGGTTAGACCCATATTTTATTTTATTTATTTATTTTTAAAGATTTTATTTATTTATTTGGCAGAGATCACAAGTATGCAGAGAGGCAGGCAGAGAGAGAGAGGGAAGCAGGCTCCCCGCTGAGCAGAGAGCCCAATGCGGGGCTCGATTTCAGGACCCTGAGATCATGACCTGAGCCGAAGGCAGAGGCTTTAATCCACTGAGCCACCTAGGCTCCCCTAGACCCATATTTTAAATGTGGCTAGTGAATTCTGAGACGAAAAGTCCTGGAGGTTCCTTTGAAAAATATCCTGGTTTTAGATACATGAAATTAGTAATGATATTTTTTACTGTGAGTGATTCAGTGCCTAGATGTGAGGTCTAATCTGCTGAAAGCCATTGGCTACCACCTGAGTAGAAAGCTGATGTAGAGAGGAGAGAAAAGCACTAGCTCATTGCCAAGGGAAATGAGGCAAAGCCTGCTCTACTTTAAACTTTCCATTATGTGATTTGCTTAAAAACATTTTATGTTACTTGCAGCTGAACTGATTCTAATTTGTACTCTATTTTCCGGCTCTAAAATATTTTAGCAATTCTTATCCTTCTCTATATCTGTCTCGATCAAATTTCAGTTTTCTGTATCTATGAGGAAAATAGTATTTTTCCCTCTATCAGTATGCTCTACAGATGATAGGGGAACGTAAGAAACATACATATTAAAATATGTAATCCGTTTTTTATGGCAGTTCTGAAATTCCAGTGTCTTTGAATTTGCACCTGAGGGATGGATGTGACTTACTCCCTCTAATACCCTCTCTGTATTCCACATGGATTCACCTGGTAACTTCACTTGCATGGAGAAGTGAGGGGAAACCTCAATATGAAGAAAATTAGGTCTTAACTATTGAGACGGTAGAACAGGAGGCAGCCAATAGGAATCACTATTCTGGGTGGTCAGATTCAGTAATTTCAACAAATATTCTTTTTTTCATAATTTCTCCATTTACATAAGGAGTTATGTAAAGCTAAGTCACACTCTTGGTTTCTCCAGTTCAGAGAAACCATGATTCTTTTGCATAATAAAGCCTCTCATCCGGTACAACCCAAGAAATTTAAAGTTTTCAAGGTGGACTATTAGCTATAATCCTGATAGACACCTTTTATTCCCTCTACCATTGCTCCTTTGTTCATGGCACTGGGTTTATCTCCATGGGATAGAAATAGATTGTCTCCAAGAGAGAAACGGCATCCTATCATCTGAATGTATTGTCCCCAGCTTCCAGTAGGCTTTTCTATTATTTTGAGAACCAGTTACTTATAGCTGTTGGATAGAAAATAAGACCAGTGAATTTCACAAGCAACAGCCTCTCGTTTACTTCCTTTATTTTGAATTGGTTTCTTGGTTGGATGCAGAGTATCAAGCATTGAGTAATTTCATGGATGAATGATATTGACAGCAGCAAGGAAAGTAACTTCAAATCTAGATTAGGTGTCTATGTGGTGAGGACGAATCTTTGCCCCCTTCATGACAGAAAGGGTCACATGTAATCAACCTACTACCAGAGAGCTGTCTGGGCCCCTAATGCATGGTGTCATATTATGGGCTTGGAATTGGTCTCAGCAAGAGGGGTGACCAAGTCAACCCTGGTGAGATGCAGTTCCATATGGTTAAACCTACAGATCTATCCCATCTCTGCCCCTTTACCCACTTTGTTTCTTGGGCTTATTGTAGCAGCAGTGATCTGGTTGGGAAAGAAGGCTAATGGACATCCACAGAGTCTCATCCCGGAGAGGCTGCTTTGCAGTGGTAGCCTTTTGGTGAGGGATACAAATATTTTAATACTCTTTTCAGTACTTTTCAAGACATCTTCACTGAAAAAAACTTTTGTTTTGTTTTTAAGTCTTATCGTCACAAGCCAGTAATTTTGTAGCACTGCTTTAAGTCCCTTCTTAGATCCTCAGAAACCTGCTCTTTTACCGAAACTCCTTTTCACAAAATCCTCTAATATTGCTATTCAAAGTCCTTTATTAGCTATCTACCTGAACTATCAGTCACTGTCCAAGAATTAGTAGATATCTTGACCTGAGGCTACCTCTCCCTTCCAGGTAAAGTGAAAAACAAGGTAGAGTTTTTGAAGACCTGCCAATGAGAAGATTTTTTTTTTTTTCTCCTTTATCTGATAATCCCTGAGAAGGGTTTAAAAACTACTGCAAACACTTATGGCTAATGCTGCCATACTGTGTGATACCATCTCTAAAGTAGGCTCAAATTTTTAGCCACTTTCACCAGGTAATTGTACTATAAAATCTGCATCTGCTTCCATGTTCACTCATGTAGCTGTGGGTAAGCATTGGTTTCCTGGGAGCTATTGAACTACAGATATTAGTTATTTTCGGGATGTTGGCCAGAAGCCTCCTTAAGTTCCTTGACATATGGTGCTCTTCAAAGATCAGTCTGCAACAGTGTATCTGACTTTATGAGAGTGAAAAGCTGAAAGAGGAAGCAGGAAGCCAGAAATGTTTTTGGTAACTTAATCATGAGAATGATATTCCTTCGATTTTGCAATATTCTATTTGTTACAAGCACATCACTAGTTCCAGTCCACACTCAAGGGAATGAGATTAAAAGGGACTTAATCACCAGGAGGCAGGGATCATTGAGAATCATCCTAGAAGCTGTCGACCATGGATGATCTCCATTAAATCATAAAATATATATATATATTTTGTCTAACAAGTGGAAGAAGGACATCCAAGTATGGTTCTCATCCAACTAAGCACAAGAGATACTAAATGTTCCTTTTCATCAGAGAAGACGTAGGCTGCATCTTTCCTTCGTAATGCATATCTCAGACTGGCCTAGATCAGTATATTTCCAGGAACTTCCCTGAGGAGTCTGGGTATTAGTTACATTTGTTGTGAGATTTTTCTCCTGTCTCTCATCATCTCATATTTTTGAAAGCTTGTAAGGATTTTACTACTCATGCTTACTTAGTTCTGTCAAGCTTTCATCATTAACATGATAAAGTAGTCTAATGTCTTGAAAGGCTCCAAGAGATTAGTTTCTATAGCTCAGACTGTGGCAGTAATCAAAGTGGCAGAACCTTATTGGCATAGAGTTCCCACAGCAGGTGAGACAGCTTGGCTTTGTGTGGTCTCTATGTACTGGAAAAAAGAAAAATGTGTTTGCTAAGTCAATAACTGTACATTAAGTACCAAAGGCCATATGTGGAGCCAGAGTCCCAATTAAAGTCAGCCCCTGCTTAGGTGAGTGATGAGAAAATTTATTATCTTAGACCCATCAGACTTCCTTTCAGGCCAAATCAGAAAATGCATCATTGCTGATGAAGAAGGGAGGAAAGAGAAAGCACTTTTGAAAGATTCCCTTGCCAGGGGGTGAAAAAGTCTACTGGGTTTTATTAGTGTATAAGAATGAGGCAGTGTTTGGGCACAATATGCTATTTCTGGTATAGAATTCATAAAATTTATTTCTCCTAACGTTTTTCAATTCTTTTCTCTGCTTTTGGTCTTTCAGGGTCCGTTAGCCTTAGCCACGATTCGTTCAGATTTGTCTAGTCAGTCTAGCGTGGAACTGTAGCTACTTGTTGAACACAGAATATAGTGTAGTATCTCAGTTGAGTTATTGTATCCATTGCAATATATTCCATGTGATCCAAATTTCAGTTTTTTTCTTCTTCTTAGTTAAGCACCTTCAAATTGTCTGCAGAGATTTAATCACATATGAGAAAAAAAAATTACATTTTCTTATGGATTACTATTCACTAATGGCAAGAAAACTCAATCAATATAAGATTGCAAGAAGCTGGCATGTAAAGATTTTTGTAGGTGAATTTCAGTTAAGACTGCCACAAAAAGAAACACTACAAGGTGTTGTGACATAAAACAACCATTTTATTATACAGACTGTATGGGTTAGAAATTTGTAAAAGTCATGCTAAGGATAGAATATTTTCTGAGATCTGAAATGTCAGAAGGGCAGACTTCAAAGGCTGACTGTGATTTAAATATGGAATCTGGAATCATCTGGATGTATCTTCACTCACCTCTCTGGGGGTTGATGATAGTTGTGGACGACACCCTCTACACAAGGCCATTCCATATGATCTCTTCACTTTGTCCAGTTTGGGCTTCCTTGTGATACGGTAGCAGGTCCCAAAAATAAGAGAGAGGAAGTGGAAGCTGCAACTTTCCCAAGGCTGAGGCCTTGAAACTAACATCATATGAATTCTATCATGTTCAAGTCAAATATTCTCAATGTCCAGATTTGGTGGGCAGGGATATGGACCCCATGTCTCAATGGTAGGAATGTCAAAGAAATTGAAGGCCATATTTTTAAACTGTTACTGGAAGAACATGAGACTTCAAATTTTTCTGGCCCATTTCTTACTGCAATTTTATGTACTTTTAAGGATCCAAATCTTTCCTCAGAAATGCCCTAATGTTTATATAAGAATCTCAGAGAATTTAATTTCTATAGTATTAGCACAACAGTTGTACTGAGTAAAACTATTTATTCAGCTGTGTCACATAAATTCTTTGAGTTTTCTTCATCTTGAGCTAAGAGTTTTTGGGTGTCACTTCATCAATTTCTTATATTAAGTTATCTACCATTACCTCAAGAAATCTGAGCAATTCTATTATCTACTTCTCATCACCCCTTAGGGAGCGGGATTCACATTTAAAATAATCTAGAATCTGAAATGCAAAAAATCACTGTAGGAAAAGACAGATTATACCTGTTTTAAGAAATTCCAGAGTCTTTCTAACCCATCTCCTAAAAATCTAAGGAAGATATTTTCAATTGTTCTAAACACTTGCTTATTTCAGCAAAGCTTCCCTCCTCATTCCTCTAGTCCCAAGTGAACAAAGGAGATAATGATTGACTGGTACCTAATTCAACCACCTACACTTGTGTGCCTCATATCAACATCTTTTATTAAAGTTATTCAAAATTGGTTTGATTAGAACCCACAGAACCTGATGCTGACTAATTTAGGTAAGAGAATTTATACGATGTCATTAGAAGAATTCATGAAATCAAAGGTATAATGTGGCAGGATCTCTATTCTCAGGAACAGTGGAAGTGTCTGTGTTTCTTCTTCTGAGGGTGCTGCCCTTCAGTTGACTCAGCTCCAGATACATCCAAGTTGTCAAAATTCCTAAACATTACTAGCTGTGCATATTATATAAAGATTGCCCAGGGCATCGTTTTATTTTCAGAGGGAAATTCTCTTTTCCTCCCTTATCTAAGCATGAAAAATTGCTTCGGGGCACCAGAGAACAGGAATAAAGCAAACTTCCCTTTGGAGTTCAAAGGGCAGGAGCAGATGTCAGGCAAGGGTCCTCCTCCAGGAAAGTGGAAGACTGCCAGCCCTAGGTTTAACATAGCAACTATCATATTTCTGCCAAATTCAGACTTGGGCTGAATCCAAAGACTCCTTCTGTAATTGAAGTGTTCTGGTGTGGTTCTCTATGTTCTTTGATCTACTTACCATTGGCTGTTCCCTAGCATGCTGCAGAATTCTCCAGCCTCTGTTGGATTGTTTCTAGAGCTATCTATAGGTAAGAGTTGACATTCTCAGTGAAAAACACAAATGGATTAATAGGGATAGGAAATTCAGAGAAATTAATTGCTGGGTACTAATGGAGCTTTTTGTTTATTGTATTCTTTGTGTTTGTTGTAGCCTAAAATTAGGGTTCCCTTCAATACCTGGTTTTATTTCCTGCATCGGGTCTCTGCCTCGCCATAGCATCCTCTGTGTTTAATGGGTCAGTCAACCTAAGGATAATGGGAAGACAAAATTCTGATGTGCTTAATTGATAGGCAAATTTAATTAGTTTAGACTCAGTTTAGACTCTTATTTCTATAGTGAGTTCTTTCTTTACCTTCTGTTTTTATTTTTGTTTAAAGAAAGGCAGACTCCCACATGTACTGCCTCATTTGGATGTGTCTGGAGGCTTAGAAACTTGACTACCCTACTTTCTCCTACAAATGAGCCTTGAGAGATTGTTTAGAAGTTCTAGCAGGAAAGCACACCTTTTCCTATACCCTTGACCCAAAGAACGTCCTCATCTCTCAGGGAAGGTCATCCTCCCTGACCAAGGGCACAGGCAGCTTGAGAAGGAGACATATCAGTACTGAGGGAGGAAAGGGAAGCCATCTAAGCCAGCCAAATCAGCCAGATCAAACCCAGTGATCAATGGGGTGACAGATGTTGTAGCCATATTGCCTTCTCATCCTGTCTTGTTTTTTGGGCTTTTTAAAATCAAAATTAGTAGATAAATATAAAATGCTTTTCCTTCTCCCCCCCTTTTTTTCCCCCAAATTATATTATTCTCTTGATCATTTTTAGGTCATTCCTTAGCTCACAATGATTGGCTTCATGATTTTGTTTATTAACATCTATTTCTGTTTCTGTTTTGAACATTTCTTTAGCAAGATCAATATTCACTGTGCCCTGATCATACTTTCATGAATTTTTGGAGGTCATTTTACTGCTGCCTGTACTGTAATATTTTAAAACTCTATTGAATATTATTCTTTTTACATTCCCCAATTTATTCACTAACCAATTATCTATTATAGTCTATATTCTTATCACCTATTTTTTTCCCAAATTTTCTTAAAGTCAATAGATTTGAGTAAGACTACAAAGTAGATAATCTGTAAATGTCATTTTTATTTCCTTAACCATATTTTTTATAATTAAAAAAATTTTTTATAAACATATAATGTATTATTAGGTACAGGTTTTTGAATCACCAGGTTTACACAATTCACAGCACTCACCATAGCACATACCCTCCCCAATGTCCATAACCCCAGCCCCCTCTCCCAAACCCCCTCTGCCCATCAACCCTCAATTTGTTTTGGGACATTAAGAGTCTCTTTTGGTTTGTCTCCCTCCCAATCCCATCTTGTTCCATTTATTCTTTTCCTACCCCCCAAAACCCCACATTACATCTCCATTTCCTCATATCAGGGAGATCATATGATAATTGTCTTTCTCTGATTGACTTATTTCGCTAAGCACAATACCCTCTAGTTCCATCCACGTCATCACAAATGGCAAGATTTCATTTCTTTTGATGGCTGCATAGTATTCCATTGTATATATATACCACTTCTTCTTTATCCATTCATCTGTTGATGGACATCTGGGCTCTTTCCATAGTTTGGCTATTGTGGACATTGCTGCTATAAACATTCAGGTGCATGTGCCCCTTTGGATCACTACATTTTTATCTTTAGGGTAAATACCCAGGAGTGCAATTGCTGGGTCATAGGGTAGCTCTATTTTCAACATTTTGAGGAACCTCCATGCTGTTTTCTAGAGTGTTTGCAACGGCTTGCATTCCCACCAACAGTGTAGGAGGGTTCCCCTTTCTCTGCATCCTCACCAGCATCTGTCATTTCCTGACTTGTTAATATTAGCCATTCTGACTGGCATGAGGTGGTATCTCATTGTGGTCCATATTTTTGTTTTAAAAATGTATCCTTGGCTGGGGCGCCTGGATGACTCAGTTGGTAAAGCATTCTGACTCTTGATTTCGATCACCAGGTCCTGGGATTGAGCCCTGTGTCTGGCCCACTCACTCTGCTGGAGATCCTCCCCCTTTCTCTCTGCCCTTCCCCACTCTCTCAACAAATCTGTTTAAAAATATATCTTTGTCTTTTGTCTATGTGACTGATTTTTTTGTTTGTTGCAAAATATTTTAGCAGACCACTCATTGTTATCTTTTCTGTTAATTTTTCCTTGAATAGAGACCCTTTTCATGACTGGCATGTTCTTCCCAGATAGAGTGGATTGACTTATTTCTGCTACTATTTTTTTTTCTCCCAGATGCTCTTGGAATCCTCCTCTCTGTTGTAAAATCAAAGGCTTTGTAGATAAAATTTTGCATCACCGATGTGTTGACATGTTAATCTATTTGGGGTGAAGTGGGATGGGTTGGAAGAAAGCCCAAGTACTGAGTTCTACTTCAAAAATAATTCATTTTTGACATATTTTCTTCTCTCTTCCATGTCATTCTTCTACCCAATGCACACACTCCATTTCTGTTTGTGTAGGCTTCGAACTCTGGCATTAGCTGTAGCTGTGTTATTGTTTCTTGTATCCCTGTCCACTACAGCTGAGAAGAACCTGGCTATAGAGGGAAAGGCAGTCTGCTGTCCCATTGCTGCGACCTCATACCCATTGTCAGTTTAGAGTGGCTGGTTTGATTCTCACTTGATCCCAGATGGATAAAAACCCTCAATGTTATAACTGGTTCATTCCTTTCATGATCCTCCCTCTTCCTTACATACCTTTGACCTCCAGATTTTAAAATCTTCTTGGGTTCCTTTCTGGATCATTTCTTGGAACTTCATGGTCCTTTTTTTTTTTTTCCCCTCTCAGGAAAACAAAATTTTCTTCTCTTTTGAGATGTATTATCCAGCTTTTTAAAAAATATGGTCTCATATATGCTATATACAGTAACAATTCTTTGACATTTATGGTACATTGATGGCACCATTTCCTGGGTCTGTTTATTATGCATTTCTCTCTGCTTTATGTTCCTTTGTTGATCTTAGCATCTATAATAGTGATGGGGGTGAATGTGCTCAAGTTTTCATATCTTATAGAGGTTCCTGTCTTTCATTTTTTATTGTCTCCTTGCATAATTGCTAATTCTTACAGGGGAAAAAAAAGAAAAAAATTGCATAGAATTTGTGAGGTTTGCTTCTGGCCATCATGCTAGAGCAAGCAACCAGATCTAATCTTCATAATTTGTAGCCAACATTCCCCTTGAGCCTTCGTCAGTCTCTGGAACAAGCCCACATGTTCAGAGATTTATTCTAACACCCACAATCTTACGTCCCATTTTCCCTAGCCATATCTTTTAGGAGTAAGCAGCCACACCAAAGTGTTACTAGAAGAAGCATTTAGTTTTATAGAAGATAGTTAAATTTTAACTGACAAATGAAGTAGATCTTAAAGTATTTAAAAAGTGCTAAAGAAATGTCAGTATATTTAAACTGTGCAAAAAAAAAATAGAAAGAAAGAAAGAAAATCTATGTATTATAACACTCACTTGGGTTTGCAGTACAAGTGGCTTAAATGTCACAAAAAAATGATGGCCCTACCCCATTTCCATGGTCTATTCTCTTATAAGATGTCTATAGTTCTTCAGTTTGTACCTTGTTGCCTTTTCTGGGAGGGTCTATCCTCTTCACTCCAGGGTTGTCTGGTTGTCTAGCTTGACTCTACAGAAGTAGCTCTTACTTTGATATATGAAAATTACATGGACAAATATCTTTTTAAGATAAAAATGGAATTAGTTATTTACTTACCTCAAATTACCTAAATGATTCAAATGTTAATAGAGCAACATGTATTTGCTATTTTTAATATTTCAATCATTTTTCTGATATTTTGAGAATCAAATTTGTCCTACCATATTAGTTTGCTAGCACTGCTGTAACAAAACAGTATAGACTGAGAGGTGTAATTTAGTTTTTATATAATTTAGTTTTTAAATAATTCTGGAGGCTAGAAGTTTAAGACCAAGTTGTTGGTAGGGTTAGTTCTTTCTGAGAATCCAGGAAGGAATATTCTGTTCCAGTTCTTTCTCTTTGGCTCTTAAGTGGCAGTTTTTTCGCACTGTCTTCCCTCTGTCCATGTACGTCCATGTCCAAATTTTCCTCCTCTTAAATGGACACTAGTCATATTGGATTAGGGCCCAGCCATATGACCTCATTTTAACTTTAATATTGATATCTAATCACCTCCTTAAAGACCCTGTCCCTAAATATAGTCAAATCCTGAGGTACTAGCGATTAGGACTTTGTCATATGAAATTTGAAAGGAACACAGTTCAGCTCATAGCACGCTGCTTACTAATTATTTTATACCAGGAAAGATGTCTAGCATATTAATTAATAACAAAGACTGTGGAACCCTTCTGCCAATACTTGGACCCTGGGTCTGATTCTACCTTCTAGCTGGGTACTCAGAGCAAGTTTTTCTAGGCTTTCATGAATTCAGGGCTGTAGTTAATTCGTAAGCTTGTTTTAAGATTAATGGCTTAATATATGCAAAATGCTTAGAAAATACATAGAGTATACATTCAGTATGTTTTAGATTTGTCTTTATAGTTAAATAAAGAATAGGAGATATGGCATATGACGTATATAGCCATCGTGACACTAAATCAGTCAACCACTGATGGAGTACTGGTTACATCAGCTTGCTATTAAAATTATTCTGACAAAAATAACCATTTGAAAAAAGATACATATATGTAAGCAGAGCCATTCTCATCAGTTGTTAGTCAAAAGCACTTCAACTACTAAACAGGTTCTCGTTATGAGTAAGATAGAGTACTTCCTCTGTCTCTCCCACTGATAGAGCTATAAGCCTGAACAGAACTCATGGGAAAGCTATTTCAGGATGCTAAGCAGTAATTAGTAGCAGGCAGATTGGGGAAGAAGAACAGAATTTGAAATACCACATAGAAGAGATGACTCTGTCTTGTTCCCCCCTTTGGTATTCACTTGCCCAGACTTATGGTTGGGTCAAATCTGGAAGTACATGTTGTTGAGATCACTCCAGAAGACTTCCTCTAGTTCTGACTTGGGAAACAGTCAAGGGGTTGTCTAATATTCAGAGACGGTGAGGGAAACCCCATATTTTCTTTTCTTCTTCTTTTTTTTTTTTCTTTTTCCACTCTTTCTCTTGCCAGTTCCCAGACTAACTGACTTGCAGGGATGGTGATGATGACAACAGGGGAAACAAGGCAGTGTGCAGGCACTTAAAACTGAGAGTGAGGCAAACTTCCTTTCCAACTACAGAGTTGTGGTCCCCAAAGGAGGTTAAGGTCAACCACTATTGCTCTACAGAGGGGACAATTTTAATACTTTATTATATAAAAAAAAAAAAAATGGGTGGAGAATTTGACTTATCAATTGGCACCAGAAATTTTCTGAGAGGAAGAATCAAACTTCCATTAAGACTACTATGTTTTAAGATTTATTTATTTATTTGAGAGAGAGTGTGTGTGTGAGTGTGCAGGGGGAGGGGCAGAAGAGCAGACTCCCACCAGAGCAGGGACTTTTTTCCCCCCCGACCCAGGGGCTCCATTCCACAACCCTGAGATCAAAACCTGAGCTAAAATCAATTGTTGGACACTTAACTGAGTGAGCCACCCCAATGCCCCAAGACCATTTTAAAATAAACTGCTTAAAGTGAAATTAAAACTCTGAGCATCTAAGTTAACTAGCAACCATGATGATTTTTTTTTTTTTAAATGAGAATTAAACAAGTTGGTTGGTCAGAAAGAAGGAGAATAGTGTATAAAATATCTGAGAAGGGAGCAGAAGCAGGACCATTATTTGGGGAATACTAATTAGTAATATTTAAGCTGTTTGCACTTGAAATATAAATCCATCTTCCTAAACCTTCCAGTGATGTCCCTATAAACGCCTATGTAAGTGGGCTTTATTTCATTTGGGGTTGTGTAAATTAAGGAAAGGGACAGATTTTCTGTCATTGACAATGATAGCAAGAGAATGAGAGGATCCGTAAATTGAATTAATTCACCAAAAATAAGAGCTCAGAGCCAGAGAAGAACATGGGAATGCAAACCTTCTTGGGGTTCTCAGAAATCTTGTGGAAGGCCTTGGGCTTTCCGATATTTGTAAAGAGTCAAATCCATCTTCCAGGTATCGTAAGGCTCTTGTGGCCACAGCTAAGTGGGTGACACCTTAGGGTAGTTGCTCAGTATAACTGGATAGCACTTATGCTTCATTGGTTTCTAATTGTGTGGATTCTTGTCTTCCTTGTGAGTGATTATACAGTGTTTTGAAAGTGTTTCTTCTCGAGCCAGTAATCTCATTACCTCTCTCCTACTGTTAAGAAAACTTATCAAAAAATTGCAAATAAGGCAGATAATATGGGGGCCGTGTGCCTTTTCAAAGTCATGTAGGGGCAAAAGCCTTCTTAAAAATTGCCTAGGGCAATGTATTTACTTCAACATATCGTTTGTTCTTCAAAATGCCTGAACTTGGTGAAGTTACATTTAAGTTGTGAATTTTTTATTTGGTAGACATGAGAAAAAAATCTGTCTGGCAGAAGAAAGATAACCTCAAAATTTATAATCCATTGTCCTGGAGGACATTAATTAGTTTGTATCTAACATGAAAATCTTATCCTAAACATTTCTTTTATAAATTACAAATAGATACTTAGCTCATCATATCTCTCAGAACTAGTCTTAACATCTGACTGGTTCCCTCAGTAATTAATGAGCTGAATAAAATCTTAGACATGTGTTCATTTTTAAAAAGAAAAACTCATGGGATGAGCAAGGTATTAAGATCAGCTTAATAACAGCATGAAGATGACATAGGGAAGGTTGGGCAGTAGAAATTATCCAATTTGAACAATGGGGATAAAGATGAGAAAAAAAAACCTATTAACTCATGGATCCATGGGTAAATACAGTAAGAACTAACGTATGTGTCACTGGGGGTCCAGAAAGAAAGGAAAAAGAGTGCAATGCAGAAAAAAGAAATTGAAAAATTAATGGCAGAAAACTTTCCAAATTTAGATAAAGGAATAAACTCTTAGACTGAGCAGTCTTACTGAACCACAAACAGAATAAACAAAGAAGTCCTTTGCATCATAATCAAACTATTGAAAATTGAAGAGAAAGAAAAAAATCTTGAAATCAATGAGAGAGAAATAGTGTATTACCTATAGCGGGATAATGATTTAATGGCAAGAGATTTCTCATAGAGGCTAGGAGGAAGTGTCTTCATATTTGTTAGGGTCTAGAAGAAAACCACTGTCAGCCCCCAAAACTATATTCAGTGAAATTATCCTTCAAAAATAAAAAATGATGTTAAAACTCCTCAAAACTTAGAGAATGTGTGGTCAGCATAAGTTGTAAAATTTTACTATGATAGAATTTCTTTTGACAGAAGAAAAATGATACCAGAAAGAAACTTGGAATAGCAGGATGATGGAAGAACAAGAAAAGTTACAAATATTGATGAAATAAAATAAACTATTATTATATTTTTTAGTTTTTAAAAATATTAAACAAAACATTAGAAAATCACCTGATGAATTTTCAGTGCATGTGAATATAATACATAAGACATTAACATAAGCAGAGAAGGAAAAGGGATTTATATGGTGGTTAAATTTCTACATTCCACTTGAAGTGGTAAAATAAGTAACTTGTTAAAAGTTAAATAGTGTATTTAATGCTGAAGGCAACCACTCAAAATACTATAAAAAGTGTTGTAGTAAATAACACAATTGATGAAATAGTTTTAAAATGTGAAAAATATCTAAAAGAAGGCAGCAAAAGAAAGGCATAGAAATGAAAAACCATGTCAATATAGAGGAAAGATATAATAAAACAACAAATCTAAATTCAAACTTAATAGCAAGTAATTAAATGTCATGGGTCAGACCACATCAATTAAACAAAAACAAAAACAACCAAACAAATAAAAAACTATTATTTTCAGAATGGATATACTACTACTATGACCAACTATATACTTCTGAAAAGAAACTCACTTCAAATACTCCCAATGTTCATAGCAGCAATGTCCATAATCACCAAATGGTGGAAAGAGCCAAGATGCCCTTCAACAAATGAATGGATAAAGAAGATATGGCCCATATATACAATAGAATATTACACAGCCATCAGAAAGGATGAATCCCCAACTTTTATATCTACATGGATGGGACTGGAGGAGATTATGCTGAGTGAAATAAGTCAAGCAGAGAAAGTCAATTATCATATGGTTTCACTTACTTGTGGAGTATAAGGAATAACATGGAAGACATTAGGAGATGGAAAGGAAAAGTGAACTGGGGGAAATTGGAAGGGGAGAAGAAGCATGAGAGACTGTGGACTCTGAGAAACAAACCGAGGGTTTTGGAGGGGAGGGGAGTGGGGGGATAGGTGAGCCTGGTGGTAGGTATTAAGGAGGGCATGTATTTCATGGAAAACTGGGTGTGGTGCATAAACGATGAATCTTGGAACACTGGAAAAATTAAATTAAATAAAAAAAAAACAAATATAATGATAACTAGATTAAAAGTAAAAGAATAGCAAAAAACCTACTGAGTAAATACGTATCAAAAGAAAACTGGAAGACTTAGATTAATATCAACCAATTTGACCTAAGAACAAAAATTTACCAGAAATAAAGAGGGATGTTGCATGATGATGAGAGGGCAAATTCGCCAAGGAGACATAACAATCCTAAAAGTGTATGTACCTCACATTAAAGTTTCAAAATATATGAAATAAATACTGAGAGAACTTATAGGATCAATAGACAAATCCATAACTACAGTTATAGAGTTGAAGACTCTGCTTTCAGTAATAGATAGACATAAAATCAGTAAGAATGTAACAGAACTGTATTGAACACTATATCTGAAACTAATGTACTATATGTTGGCTATTTGAATATAAATTAAAAAAAAAAAAGAATATACCAGAACTGAACTACATTGTGAACCAACTGGGTCTGATTAGGATTTATAGAATACTCAACTCAACAACAACAAAATACATATTCCTTCTGAGTGTGCAATGGAACAGACACTAAAACCATATTCTGGGTAATGTTACAAACTTACTCAAAAGTTTGAAATCATGCATGACCATAATGGAATTAAGCTAGGAATCAGTAACAAAAAGATAAAGGGACAGTCTCCAAACATTTGGAATTTAAATTACACACTTCTAAAAAATATACATGTCAAGGAGACATCTCAAGGGAAATTAGAAAATATTTTGAACTGAATAAAAACACAGCATATCAAAATTTGTGGGATGAAACTGAAAGAGTGTTAAAGGAAACTTTGTATCATAAAATACTAATATTAAAAAAGAATATTATTCTTATTCTGTCTAGCTTATTTTAGTTAGCACAATGATCTCAAGGCCCCTTCTTATTGTGGCAAATGGCAGGATTTTCTTCTTTTTTATGCTTGAATAATATTCCATTATATGTATATATCTATGTTCGTATATATGTATCATTATATCATGTCTCTGTCTATCTATCTATCTATCTATCTATCTATCTATCTATCTATCCACATATATAGAGAATGGATGCTAGGGACTTGGCAAGTGTTTTTTTAGAAAACCCATCTACTACAAAATCTCTTCACATGTAAATCTGAAAATCTATTTGAAACAGTCCAGTTCCTCAAAAACCATAAACAATCAAAACCACTCTAGATAAAATAAATATTTTGAAGAGTCCTAAAACTAATAAATATATTAAATAGTAGTTCAAAACTTTTAAACAACAACAACAACAAAAAAGAAATCTCCAGACCAGAAGGTTACACTCAAAAATTCTACCAAACATTTCAAGTAATAACACCAATTCTTGACAACCATTTCTAGCCAACAGAGGAGGAGGGAATGCTACCCAACATAGTTTACAAGGCTAGCAGTACCCTATACCAAAACCAGATAAAGATTTGTAAAACTTGTGGCATGTTAAGCAAAACTTTTTTGTTGCTATAGAGTTAGAGTTTTCGGAACAATTTTGTTCTCTGTGGATTGGGATGCTTGGCCATAAGCAACCCTTGGGTAATTAATTACAACTGAATAGATAGTGAGGTAACTGGAGAGATTTATGACGCTCAGGACCTTGAATATATCTTCTAGGTCATAGAAACCAAAGATATGGTGAGGTTGGAGGGGTTGGGCAGGAAGGCATTTCTGGCCCTTAGAGATCATATTTACATTCTGAAAGGTTACAGTGAGAACCCAGAATCCATTTCATCCCATCTTCAGAGGGCAAAGTTTTTTCCTCCTGTCTTTTTGTAAGACAGATAAAGGCAGTTACCTCTTTCTCCTGAATATAAGCAAAGAAAATTCTTTTTTTTTTTTTTTTTTTCTGTTTCTCATATGAGACACAGATTTCGTATGCATAGTAGATTTGGTCTGGCTCTCCTTGTGTTGCCACAGGGTAAAAACTGAGATGCCAAAATCCATGTGGTTATTTGTTTTTTAAGAAAAAAAAATCATTTGCCCTTAATCTAGAGTATTTCTTGTGCATTTTTTTTTAAGATTTTATTTATTTGTCAGAGAGAGAGAGTGTGCACAGGAGACAGAATGGCAGGCAGAGGCAGAGGGAGAAGCAAGCTCCCTGCTGAGCAAGGAGCCCAATGCGGAACTCAATCCCAGGACGCCGGGATCATGACCTGAGCTGAAGGCAGCCGCTCAACCAACTGAGCCACCCAAGCATCCCTCTTGTGCATTTTTTTTAAAATTTTTATTTATTTATTTGACAGACAGATCACAAGTAGGGAGAGAGGCAGGCAGAGAGAGAGAGAGGAGGAAGCAGGTTCCCCACTGAGCAGAGAGCCCGATGCAGGGCTCGATCCCAGGACCCTGGGATCATGACCTGAGCTGAAGGCAGAGGCTTTAACCCACTGAGCCACCCAGGCGCCGACTCTCTTATGCATGTTTATGATAGAAATAATTAAGGTGACTGTTAAATCCTAACACAGAGGAAAGAATGCTCAGGTAGGTCTCAGGCTGGCATTTCATTGTTCTAGAGAGGAATCAGCACATGTCACTTCTGCTCACTGTTCTATGGCTGGAACAAGTTATGTGGCCCTTAGCAAACACAGTGAGGACCAAGAAGTATACTACTGTCATGTATCTGAAAGAGCAAGATTACAGATTTATTTACTTAATAGTATTGATTTTTATCAGTTCTTTTTTTATAAGGCAAAATGACAGGTCAAATTAATTGCTATCAACTTCCACAAATGAATTCATTCAAAAAAATCTAAAACAATATTTACTGAAAAATAATGCATGTTTCACCATATACTATAAAGTTACTAATGAGGTCAATATAACTTCTACATGATATTGTTGAAAGATACAGTTGCTTTGAGTGGTCAGATTCTTACAATGAAGCTCTTTGCCAAGCCATGGTAATTGAGTTGAACGCAATAGTTCTATACTAGAAACTATTTTGTCTCCCCTACACTCTGGGACATTTTGTTAATGTGCTGTGAGATTTTGAAATGTTTATGACTGGAGAATGGGGCTCCTGGTATCTGCTGGGTACATGGTGGGCAGAGGGAAATGATGCTATTAAACATTTTACAGTTACAAGACAACCCCTCACAATAAAGAATTACCCGTGTGAGGTAAGTAGTGCTGATGTTGAAGAACAGTGGTCTAAGGTCCAGAAGGGAATGACCCATTCACTTGCCTTCACTTTTTCCATAAAAATACTTGTATTTTTTGGTAGTAAATTTATTTATTTATTTATTTAACATATATTATTTGCTTCAGGGGTACAGGTCTGTGAAGCATCAGTCTTCCACACACGCGCACACACAAAGACACGGCGGCTTTTAGTGCCAAAAGCAAGCTGGCTTCTAATCTGAACCATGAGTCACTGAGCAAGTTAAGTACTGTGAGACTTTATTTCCTCACCTGTGAAAACAACAGCAAAAACAACAACAAAGAAGAGAATATTAGAGAATTGTTATGAATCTGAGTGAAAATGTTATGTTGTCCCTGCCTAGTTTATAGCAAGTACTCTATAAATTACAGACCTCTTCCCTTTTCTGTAACTAAACAAGAAACCTATTTTATAGTGGAAAATTATCATACTAAAAAAATTAGAGGTCATGAAACAGAAAAAAAAAATTAATGGTATTGGTTTGTGTTTGGATACAATTAAAAATGTAAAGTTGCAAAAAAATTTGTATTTCTAAAGTATAAATGGAAGTAAAACTATGCTAACAACTTTTACGCAATACTATGTTTTCAAGACCAAACTGAAAACATACACATGGACCCAAATTTATGTGATATCTGACTTACTTAAGGAGAATTTCCTTTGCTGGTCCCAACCTAGGACACAGAACCTATTAGATGATCACTGAATACCATATAGATCCTTTTGATAGTATTCCCTACAATGGTCGGGAGAAATAGCCTGTCATGGCAGCCACTTCCCTCATAAGGACCATTATGACAATTTATTTGATGATAAAAAAGTCCATCGAACCTCACTTGTTTCAGGAAATTACTGCTTTCAGAAAACCCTCTGCTCCTAACACTGAATGATCCTTCCTCTTTTGAAATATCTCAAACTGCTTAATTAATCTGAGCAAGGACCTTTACCTTGCTGAGGTAAAGCTGAGCAAGGACCTCCAGATGTGCCTGAAGACCAATTAGAAACTTTGCCTGGTTCAAAAAATCCCACCTTAGTAGAGTACTTGCCAATCAGAACCTGTCCAAATATGCCAGCTTTTTTTTACTCTTTCTCACACCTTTGAGCCATGCAAAAATGAAAGTGATAGCAGATGGAGTCCCTTCCATAAGTTCATGAATAAATAGACTTTATTAATTTTTGCCTTGGACTTAATTTGGTCTTTGCCAGGAATTAGATCACTAACTGTGAAATTATTCACTTATTGCCAATAACCCTTGATAGTTAGAATGTCTGTCTTGCTCATAACTGTACCAGTTTCTTTGGAGAGAACATTCGCTTCTAAGTGTTTTTTTACTAAGTTTTGTTATACTTTTAAAATCCTGCTCAGGAAAACAAGTTTCTTTCCCGTTAGGATAATCTGGCCAATTCAGTAAATTTACAGATAAGGGTATCAGTTTAAGAATTTTTTTACCCAGGAAGACCAAGTCTAAATTAAGTAAACAGAAGGTACAAGTAGTAGGAAAAGTGATACAACAAATTTCATTAAGTGCATTAATTTCCCTGTAGTTAGCCATGATATGTTTTCATGAAAATTGTAGACCCAAAAATATGGCTCAAAGAGTTTTAAAATTTAGTTACACAGATCAAAAAATATTTCAGGCAAAGAATATGCAAAGGCATATAATAAATGTGTTTTCAGTGTCATAACAACCATGTTTATATGTAAAGGGTAAATACAAAGTATAAAGGAGATAAAGATGGCTAGTCAAGAAAAAGTCAAATAGCAGATAGCCTTAAACTTGTGATTTTATACTTGCTTTATTGACCAATGTCAAATTAGCGTTTTATATTTTATTACCAGATCAGGATATTAAAGGAGCCTAGGATTGAGATTTAATAAGCAAATTTTATTTTTGCCCCATTAATTTTGTTATTTTGTGGTAATCAATAGGACCATTCAGAAGTATTCTGGTTCTTTTCCTTTTAGGTATAACCTAGAGTTATACTTTCTTCTTTTTGTCTGTTTGTTTGTTTTTATGGCCATATTACTTAATTTGGCTAATGAAATGTGACCAGCAGCCAGACATAATTCTTTTAAGAGTTATAGGGACACCTGTGTGGCTCAGTAGTTTAAGTAAGCATCTGCTTTCAGCTCAAGTCATGATCCCAGGATCTTGGGATCGAGTCCCACATCAGGCTCCCTGTTCATCAGGGAGTCTGCTTCTTCCTCTGCCTACCTATCACCCTGCTTGTGCATTCTCTCCCTCGCTCTCGCTCTTGATCTGGCAAATAAATAAATAAATTCTTAAAAAAGAGAGATAGATAATTCACTAGGTTCCTTCTCCCTGCCTTAGAGATCATGGAAGCAAATATAACAATGAATTAATCAGTTTGAGTCCCTGAGTGGCAATAATAAAGCTGTTCTGATTATATGCATTGAATAAATATCATAAACATGAAGGGAAGTTTTCTTGGGGAGTGTACTGAGATGTGGATTATTGGTTACTGTAGCATGACCAAGCCTATCCTTACTTGTTTCTTCCTAATGCAATCCACTTCTTCACAAGGTAAAAGGAATACAAAGCAGCTCTGAGAAATGAAATGTATCTTCCATTTCTTATAATGGTAATGGCTTTAAGGTGTCACCTCAGTGAAATGTAATAGGGAAGTAGCAATTTAAGTATGTCCCCATATCAATCAATAAGAATAGACAGTCCTATTTAGGAATGAGAGATGTAACCTGAGGACTTTAAGAATAGCTTCTACTTGGGAAAAGCATAGAAGTCCTCTTATAGAATCATCATAGCTTCAAAAATAAAATCTATGTAGACATACAAATGGTTTCATTTTGTTCTCCTTTGTTTTTGTTTTGTTTTAATGTGAATCTTGAAGACTAAAGAAGTAAGTAAAATTAAGAAAACCATTTACAGATTCCAATGAGAAAAACAACAGAAAATACAATCAATATGTGATGTAGAAGTACATAATCTGTTGGATTAAAATATACTTTTAATGTAGACTTGGGAAATCATAGTTCAAGTATAGTTCAAGTAACTGGAAGCTTTTCTATGAAAAAGAACAGAAGAATTGGCTATCAAGTTGGATTGAAATATAAGAGAAGGCAGAGAATAAATTTAGTAGTATAAAATATTTAGAAGCTGGTCAAATATGATAAAATAGTGGCTGGTTTAGGAATAACTGTAAAAGAAGGTAATAATACATCTATAATTATTGCACAGATATCTCATAAAAATCGCTGTGTTTTTACTAGACTTTGTAACTGGTAAAATAAAGATGCTACAGGGCTTCTTGTTTGGAACTACCATCACTCATGTAGAGGTAGATGAGGAAGAAATCTTTCTCTTCCTATACTTGCAAAGAATAATAAAGCAATTTTAGAAAACACCCATTAGAGTCCACATTGATCAAACTTGGGAAAACTAGCTGAATATATATAAATTCAATAGTTTGTTGAGATGAAGGAATTAAGAAACTGTTGAGATTTGTTGTATAATTATTATTTGGACAGTCAAATTTAGGCATATAATTTTCATAAAGGTGGCAAATTCAGATAATTCCTTCTAGGTAGCAAGTGTAAATAGATTCCATATAGGATATAGCAGATAATATACCCCATTTAAAAAGAAGATCACATGGGAGGAGTCAAGATGGTGGAGAAGTAGCAGGCTGAGACTACTTCAGCTAGCAGGAGATCAGCTAGATAGCTTAACTAAAGATTGCAAACACCTGCAAATCCATCGGCAGATCGAAGAGAAGAAGAACAGCAATTCTGGAAACAGAAAAACAACCACTTTCTGAAAGGTAGGACTGGCGGAGACGTGAATCCAAAGCGACGGGAAGATAGACCCCGGGGGGAGGGGCTGGCACCTGGCAAGCGGCGGAGCAACGGAGCACAAAATCAGGACTCTTAAAAGTCTGTTCCACTGAGGGACATCACTCCAGAGGCTACCCGGGGCAAAGCCCACGCGGGGTCAGCGTGGCCTCAGGTCCTGCAGGGTCACAGAAGGATCGGGGGTGTCTGAGTGTCACATAGCTTGCGGGTATTGGAACAGGAAAACCGGCTACAGAGACAGAGCCGACAGTAAGCTCATAGCTCGGTGTTACCTTGAACCAGCCACAGGCTCGGTGAGCTCAGAGCGCGCCCGGAGGTCAGGCAGACGGGAGTAACTGGGCGCTGTTCTCTGAGGGCGCACTGAGAAGTGGGGCCCCAGGCTCTTGGCTCCTCCGGGCCGGAGACCAGGAGGCCGCCATTTGTATTCCCATCCTCTGGAACTCTATGGAAAGCGCTCAGGGAACAAAAGCTCCTGAAAGCAAACCCAAGCGGATTACTCAGCCCGGCCCCTGGTAAGGGTGGTGCAATTCCACCTGGGGCAAAGACACTTGAGAATCACTACACCAGGCCCCTCCCCCAGAAGATCAAGGAGAAATCCAGCCAAGACCAAGTTCACCTACCAAGGAGTGTGGTTTCAATACCAAGGAGAGCAGCAGAATTCCAAAGGAGGAGAAAGCAAAGAACGGAACTCATGGCTTTCTCCCTGTGATTTTTTTTAGTCTTGCAGTTAATATAATTTTTTCTTTTACATTTTTTTTCCCTCACCTTCTGGTAAAGTTTATTTTTAACTTTTACCCTTTTCTTTTTTAAGGTTTTTTAACTAGTATATCTAATATATATATTTTTTCTTTTTTATATTTTTCTTTATTCGTTTTCTTTTTTTTAATTCTTTTCTTTCCTTTCTTTTTTTTTTCTTTCTTCCTTTTTTAACCTCTTTTTAT
Source organism: Mustela nivalis (assembly GCF_964662115.1). Classification (NCBI taxonomy): domain Eukaryota; kingdom Metazoa; phylum Chordata; class Mammalia; order Carnivora; family Mustelidae; genus Mustela; species Mustela nivalis. Next base: position 47,629,652 of record NC_139027.1, on the reverse strand, counting down.
CCCCTTTCTACCCCCTCACAATTTGGGATCTCTTCTGATTTGCTTAAAGCATATTTTCCTGGGGTTGTTGCCACCCTTTTAGTATTTTACTTGCTCCTTCATAACTCTTATCTGGAAAAAATGACAAGATGGAAAAATTCACCACAAAAAAAAAAAGAACATAAGGCAGTACCGAAGGCTAGGGACCTAATCAATACAGACAATGGTAATATGTCAGATCTAGAGTTCAGAATAACAATTCTCAAGGTTCTAGCTGGGCTCGAAAAAGGCATGGAAGATATTAGAGAAACCTCTTGGGAGATATAAAAGCCCTTTCTGGAGAAATTAAAGAACTAAAATCTAACCAAGTTGAAATAAAAAAAGCTATTAATGAGGTGCAATAAAAAATGGAGGCTCTCACTGCTAGGATAAATGAGGCAGAAGAAAGAATCAGTGATATAGAAGACCAAATGACAGAGAATAAGGAATCTGAGCAAAAGAGGGACAAAAAGCTACTGGACCACAAGGGGAGAATTCAAGAGATAAGTGACACCATAAGATGAAACAACATTAGAATAAGTGGGATTCCAGAAGAAGAAGAAAGAGAGAGGGGAGCAGAAGGTATACTGGAGAGAATTATTGGGGAGAATTTCCCCAATATGCAAAGGGAACGAGCATCAAAATTCAGGAGGTTCAGAGAACGCCCCTCAAAATCAATATAATAGGCCCACACCCCGTCACCTAATAGTAAAATTTACAAGTCTCAGTGACAAAGAGAAAATGCTGAAAGCAGCCCGGGAAAAGAAGTCTGTAACATACAATGGTAAAAATATTAGATTGGCAGCTGACTTATCCACAGAGACCTGGCAGGCCAGAAAGAGCTGGCATGATATTATCAGAGCACTAAACGAGAAAAACGTGCAGCCAAGAATACTATATCCAGCTAGGCTATCATTGAAAATAGAAGGAGAGATTAAAAGCTTCCAGGACAAACAAAAACTGAAAGAATTTGCAAACACCAAACCAGATCTACAGGAAATATTGAAAGGGGTCCTCTAAGCAAAGAGGAAGCCTACAAGTGGTAGGTCAGAAAGGTACAGAGACCATATACAGTAACAGTCACGTTACAGGCAATACAATGGCACTAAATTCATATCTCTCAATAGTTACCCTGAATGTTAATGGGCTAAATGCCCCAATCAAAAGACACAGGGTATCAGAATGGATAAAAAAACAAAACCCATCTATATATTGCCTCCAAGAAACTCATTTTAAGCCCGAAGACACCTCCAGATTTAAAGTGAGGGGGTGGAAAAGAATTTACCATGCTAATGGACATCAGAAGAAAGCAGGAGTGGCAATCCTTATATCAGATCAATTAGATTTTAAGCCAAAGACTATAATAAGAGATGAGGAAGGACACTATATCATACTCAAAGGGTCTGTCCAACAAGAAGATCTAACAATTTTAAATATCTATGCCCCCAACGTGGGAGCAGCCAACTATATAAACCAATTAATAACAAAATCAAAGAAACACATCAACAATAATACAATAATAGTAGGGGACTTTAACACTCCCCTCACTAAAATGGACAGGTCATCCAAGCAAAAGATCAGCAAGGAAATAAAGGCCTTAAACGACACACTGGACCAGATGGACATCACAGATATATTCAGAACATTTCATCCCAAAGCAACAGAATACACATTCTTCTCTAGTGCACATGGAACATTCTCCAGAATAGATCACATCCTTGGTCCAAAATCAGGACTCAACCGGAATCAAAAGATTGGGATCATTCCCTGCATATTTTTCAGACCACAATGCTCTGAAGCTAGAACTCAACCACAAGAGGAAGTTTGGAAAGAACCCAAATACATGGAGACTAAACAGCATCCTTCTAAAGAATGAATGGGTCAACCAGGAAATTAAAGAAGAATTGAAAAAAATCATGGAAACAAATGATAATGAAAATACAACGGTTCAAAATCTGTGGGACACAACAAAGGCAGTACTGAGAGGAAAATATATAGCGGTACAAGCCTTTCTCAAGAAACAAGAAAGGTCTCAGGTACACAACCTAACCCTACACCTAAAGGAGCTGGAGAAAGAACAAGAAAGAAACCCTAAGCCCAGCAGGAGAAGAGAAATCATAAAGATCAGAGCAGAAATCAATGAAATAGAAACCCAAAAAACAGTAGAACAAATCAACGAAACTAGAAGCTGGTTCTTTAAAAGAATTAATAAAATTGATAAACCCCTGGCCCAACTTATCAAAAAGAAAAGAGAAAGGACCCAAATAAATAAAAACATGAACGAAAGAGGAGAGATCACAACTAACACCAAAGAAATACAAACTATTATAAGAACATACTATGAGCAACTCTACGCCAACAAATTGGACAATCTGGAAGAAATGGATGCATTCCTAGAAACATATAAACTACCACAACTGAACCAGGAAGAAATAGAAAGCCTGAACAGACCCATAACCAGTAAGGAGATTGAAACAGTCATTAAAAACCTCCAAACAAACAAAAGCCCAGGGCCAGATGGCTTCCCGGGGTATTCTACCAAACATTTAAAGAAGAACTAATTCCTATTCTCCTGAAACTGTTCCAAAAAATAGACATGGAAGGAAAACTTCCAAACTCATTTTATGAGGCCAGCATCACTTTGATCCCAAAACCAGACAAGGATCCCATCAAAAAAGAGAGCTATAGACCAATAAACTTGATGAGCACAGAGGCGAAAATTCTCACCAAAATACCAGCCAATAGGATTCAACAGTACATTAAAAGGATTATTCACCACGACCAAATGGGATTTATTCCAGGGCTGCAAGGTTGGTTCAACATCCGCAAATCAGTCAATGTGATACAACACATCAATAAAAGTAAGAACAAGAACCATATGATACTCTCAATAGATGCTGAAAAAGCATTTGATAAAGTACAGCATCCCTTCCTGATCAAAGCTCTTCAGAGTGTAGGGATAGAGGGCACATACCTCAATATCATCAAAGCCATCTATGAAAAACCCACCGCAAATATCATTCTCAATGGAGAAAAACTGAAAGCTTTTCCACGAAGGTCAGGAACACAGCAGGGATGTCCACTATTACCACTGCTATTCAACATAGTACTAGAGGTCCTAGTCTCAGCAATCAGACAACAAAAGGAAATTAAAGGCATCCAAATCGGCAAAGAAGAAGTCAAATTATCACTCTTCGCAGATGATATGATACTATATGTGGAAAACCCAAAAGACTCCACTCCAAAACTGCTAGAACTTGTACAGGAATTCAGTAAAGTGTCAGGATATAAAATCAATGCACAGAAATCAGTTGCATTTCTCTACACCAACAACAAGGCAGAAGAAAGAGAAATTAAGGAGTGAATCCCATTTACAATTGCACCCCAAACCATAAGATACCTAGGAATAAACCTAACCAAAGAGGCTAGGAATCTGTACTCAGAAAACTATAAAGCACTCATGAAAGAAGTTGAGGAAGACACAAAGAAATGGAAAAATGTTCCATGCTCCTGGATTGGAGGAATAAATATTGTGAAAATGTCTATGCTACCTAAAGCAATCTACACATTTAATGCAATTCCTATCAAAGTACCATCCATCTTTTTCAAAGAAATGGAACAAATAATTCTAAAATTTATGGAACCAGAAAAGACCTCGAATAGTCAAAGGAATATTGAAAAAGGAAGCCAAAGTTGGTGGCATCACAATTCTGGACTTCAAGCTCTATTACAAAGCTGCCATCATCAAGACAGTAGGTTACTGGCACAAAAAAAGACACATAGATCAATGGAACAGAATAGAGAGCCCAGAAATAGACCCTCAACTCTATGGTCAACTAATCTTCGACAAAGCAGGAAAGAATGTCCAATGGAAAAAAGACAGCCTCTTCAATAGATGGTGTTGGGAAAATTGGACAGCTACATGCAGAAAAATGAAATTGAACCATTTCCTTACACCACACACAAAAATAGACTCAAAATGGATGAAGGACCTCAATGTGCGAAAGGAATCCATCAAAATCCTTGAGGAGAACACAGGCAGCAACCTCTTCGACCTCAGCCACAGCAACATCTTCCTAGGAACATCGCCAAAGGCAAGGGAAACAAGGGCAAAAATGAACTATTGGGATTTCATCAAGATCAAAAGCTTTTGCACAGCAAGGGAAGCAGTTAACAAAACCGAAAGACAACTGCCAGAATGGGAGAAGATATTTGCAAACGGCATATCAGATAAAGGACTAGTGTCCAGAATCTATAAAGAACTTAGCAAACTCAACACCCAAAGAACAAATAATCCAATCAAGAAATGGGCAGAGGACATGAACAGACATTTCTGCAAAGAAGACATCCAGATGGCCAACAGACACATGAAAAAGTGCTTCATATCACTCGGCATCAGGGAAATACAAATCAAAACCACAATGAGATATCACCTCACACCAGTCAGAATGGCTAAAATCAATAAGTCAGGAAATGACAGATGCTGGCGAGGATGCGGAGAAAGGGGAACCCTCCTACACTGTTGGTGGGAATGCAAGCTGGTGCAGCCACTCTGAAAAACAGCATGGAGGTTCCTCAAAATGTTGAAAATAGAACTGCCCTATGACCCAGCAATTGCACTACTGGGTATTTACCCTAAAGATACAAACGTAGTGATCCAAAGGGGCGTGTGCACCTGAATGTTTATAGCAGCAATGTCCACAATAGCCAAACTATGGAAAGAACCTAGATGTCCATCAACAGATGAATGGATCAAGAAGATGTGGTATATATACACAATGGAATACAATGCAGCCATCAAAAGAAATGAAATCTTGCCATTTGTGACAACATGGATGGAACTAGAGTGTATCATGCTTAGTGAAATAAGTCAAGCAGAGAAAGACAACTATCATATGATCTCCCTGATATGAGGAAGTGGTGATGCAACATGGAGGCTTAAGTGGGTAGGAGAAGAATCAATGAAACAAGATGGAATTGGGAGGGAAACAAACCATAAGTGACTCTTAATCTCACAAAACAAACTGAGGGTTGCTGGGGGGAGGGGGTTTGGGAGAAGGGGGTGGGATTATGGACATTGGGGAGGGTATGTGCTTTGGTGAGTGCTGTGAAGTGTGTAAACCTGGTGATTCACAGACCTGCACCCCTGGGGATAAAAATATATGTTTATAAAAAATAAAAAATTAAAAAAAAATTAACGACAAAAACTCCAAAGGAAAAAAAAAAAAACCCACAATCAAGCATTTTTTTGTAAAGATTTTTTTTTATGTATTGACAGAGAGCGAGGGAGATCACAAGCCGGCAAAGAGGCAGGCAGAGACGGAGAGGGAAGCAGGCTCCCTGCTGAGCAGTGAGCCTGATATGGGACTCCATCCCAGGACTCTGAGATCATGACCTGAGACTAAGGCAGAGGATTTAACCCACTGAGCCACCCAGGAACCCCCACAATCAAGCATTTAAGAAAACAGTAAATCAAATCATCTGCAAATACTTTGAAAACTACAAAGTACCAACTCATTTTATAACAAAAAAAGCCTGACAATAATTTTGTAAGTATAGAAATCACAGGCTGAATAAAGACAAAATAATCCTTAACAAAATGGTAGCAAATTTAATAATATAAAATGGATAATATACCACGAACAAGAGGCATTTATCCCAGGAATACTAGGCTTATTTAACTTTCAAAAACCTGACACATTAAAAGAAAAAAAAGGAATAAAAGAAGATCACATGATTATCTACATAGATGCAGATAAAGCATTTAACAAAATTCAGTATCTTTTCATGATAAACACTCTCAGCAAAATATAAATAGCACGAACCTAGTCAAGGGAATCTGTATGAAATACAGAGCAAACAGGACACTTAGTTCCTGAAGTCCTGGAAGCTTAGACCTAGGATCAAGAGCATGGTAAAGTCAAATACTCTTATCACTACCAATTAACACTGTACTGATAAAAAAAGGAAAAGACAAAAAGGCATGCAAATAGAAGAAAGAAAAACAAAATTGTCTATTATTTGTAGACTCCATGAATACATGGAAAATTCAAAGGGTCCAGAAAATTATCTGAATTAAATGAATTTAGTATGGCTAGAGCACACAGAAGTCAGTTGTATTTCTAATAAGCATTAGAAATGAAGCTTAAAGAGGGGTGCCTGGGTAGCTCCGTTGATTAAGCATCCAGCTCTTGATTTCAGCTCAGGTCATGCTCTGAGACTGTGAGATGGAACCCCCAGTTGAGCTCCAGCTGGGCATGGAGCCCCCTTAAGATTCTCTCTCTCCCTGTCCCTCTGCCCCTCCCCCATGCTCTCCTTAAAAAAAAAAACCAAAACTTAAAGAAACAATACAATTATAATAGCACTTAGAATATGAAATATTTAGGAATAATTCCTTTAAACATGTGTAATAAATTTATACTGACTATCACAAAATTTTGCTAAGATAAAGAAGATACAAATAAATGGAGAGACAGATGATTTTTTTTTTCTAATCGGAAGACTCTTGTTAAGGTGTCATTTTTTGTTTAGCTAACAGTGCTAACAGAGTCTTTCCAAACTGATCGATAAATATGATGCAAATTCAACCAAAATCCCAGCAGACATTTTCCATAAAATTGCCAAGGTCTTACTAACATTTCGCAGTTTGAAAGAATTTAGAATAGTTAAAATAGTTTTGTGAAACAAGAACAAAATCAGACATTTACATTAACTGATTTAAAGGTAACTATAAATCTAGGCCAAGCAAGGCAATGTGATTTTGGCAAAGGATGAAAATGTAGATCAAGGGAAGAGAAAAATGTAAGAGGTAGTCCTACACATAAATTTGTTCATAGATATTTTAGAAATATGTGAAAGAAACTCACTGGGTAATTTCAAAATATGGTGTTGAAAACCTGGCTATGCATATGGAAAAAAAATGACTTCCACTTTTAATACCATGCACAAAACTTAAAATAAATCATAGGCCTGAACATAAATTCTAAATAAATAAATAAAACTTTTGGAAGAAGCCTTAGGAGAAAATCTTTGCCACTCAGCATAGTCAGACATTTCTTAGGTAGTATGCAAAAAGCATGAACCAAAAAAGGTAGTAAATTGGAATTTATGACAATTAAAACTCTAGCTTTTTGAAAGAGACCGTTAAGAAAATGAAAAGTTAAACCACAGACTAGTAAGAAGTATTTGCAACACATTTATTTGACAAAGATGTTACATACAGATTTAATTTTTAAAACTCATTCAATAATTAGAAGATAGAATTTTCAAAAATGGCAAACAGTTTTGTCACTTCAAAAAAGGAGATATATGAATGGCCAATGAGCATATAAAAATACTCAACATCGTTGATCATGCAAAAAGCATAAACTAAAATACATTGAGATATCTGTCTGTGCCCAGTAGAATAATTAAATACTGACAATGCCAACTGTTGGTGCGGATGTGTAGCAAACGGAATTATCATTCATTGCTGGTAAGGTTGTTAAATTGCCCAACCATTCTGGAAAGCAGTTTGACAGTTTTTGTTTTTTTTTTTTAAATAAAGTTAAACTACATGTATTATGTAACAGCAATTCCATGAAAATATATGTCCAAACAAAGACTTTCACTGGAATGTTCATAGATGCTTTACTCATAGAACTCCAGACTAGAAACAACACATGTAGTCATCAAGAACTGAACTGATGGGGGCACCTGGGTAGCTCAGTGGGTTAAGCCTCTGCCTTCGGCTCAGGTCATGATCTCAGGGTCTTGGGATCGAGCCCCATATCAGGCTTTTAGCAGGGAGCCTGCCTCCCCCCCCTCTCTGCACCTGCCTCTCTGCCTACTTGTGATCTCTGTCAAATAAATAAATAAAATCTTTAAAAAAAAAAGAATTGATGAATAAATTGTGGTGTATCTATAAAATGGAATACTACATCAATTAAAGGGAACAGACTACTGGTTCTAAGCAACAACATGGACCCACAAGATTTCATATACTGTATGATTCCATTTATATAACATTTTAAAAGAGAAATAATTAAGCCAGTTGGTGGTTGCTTGGGGCCAGAGGTGAGCAGTGCTTTCTGAAAAGGGGCACAAGGAAACTTTGCAGAGTGATAGATAAGTTCTAGATAGTGATCCTGTTACATGATTGTATGCATTGGTCAAGACTCATCAGCTCTCTCTTTGTGGCATCTTCTCTAAGAGTGTAGACAGTTCTCAGCAATGAGACTCAGAAGGAATGGACACATTGTTACTGCGAAGAGCCCCAGAGCAACCCCATAAAGGGACAGCAATCACATCATTGTAGAACTCAGTATCCTTGGAAAGAATAAGAAGAGGCTCCGAGTTGACAAACGGTCAATGGAATAGAAAAGAACCGGCTGGGACGCCTGGGTGGCTCAGTTGGTTAAGCAGCTGCCTTCGGCTCAGGTCATGATCCCGGCATCCTGGGATCGAGTCCCGCATCGGGCTCCTAGCTCAGCGGGGAGCCTGCTTCTCCCTCTGCCTCTGCCTGCCATTCTGTCTGCCTGTGCTCGCTCTCTCCCCCTCTCTCTCTCTGATAAATAAATAAAAAATTAAAAAAAAAAAAAGAAAAGAACCGGCTACTGCTCACACTATCTGCAGTCACATACGGAACATGATCAGGGCATTGCACTGGGCTTTCTTTACAAAATGAGGTCTATGTATGCTCGTTTCCCCATCAGTGTTGTTATTCAGGAGAATGGTTCTGCTGTTGAAATTAAAATTTCCTGGGTGAAAAGTACATCGATAGGGGTCAGGTGAGGCCAGGTGTTGCTTGTTCAGTATCTCAAGCCCAGAAAGATGAGTTAATTCTTGAAGAAAATGACATTGGAATTTGTATCAAACTCAGCTGCTTTAATTCAGCAAGCCACGATGGTTAAAAAATAAGGATATCAGAAAATGTTTGGAATCTGTGTTGCTGAAAAAGGAAAAGTCCAGCAGGCTGATGAATAAGGTCTAAGTTGTCCAGCTACTGAAACAGCAAGATGCCGGGTGATTTTTCACACTTATTTGTGATAATTTAAAGATGCAGTGAAGGTTGTATTGATTTGGGGGAAAAAAAACAAACCTCATCAAACTGTACACTTACATAGATTCATTATACAAATTATATCTCAACATATTTTTAATTAATTATTTAAGGTTTTATTTATTTATTTGACAGAGAGAGAGAGATCACAGGTAGGCAGAGAGGCAAGCAGAGAAAGAGAGGGGGGAGTAGGCTCCCTGCCGAGCAGAGAGCCCGATGTGGGCCTCAATCCCGGGACCCTGAGATCATGACTTGAGCCGAAGGCAGAGGCTTAACCCACTGAGCCACCCAAGGCTCCCAACATATTTGATTTTAAAAATATGTACATTTCTTGAGTTCCTGAGATCCTTTCTTGACCAGTCTTAATCTTGTCACTCCTTTCCTGTTTCTGATTTATGCATATTCTATTAACCTCTCAGATCATCCAATACATTTCCATCTTCAAAATTTTGTTTTATTTATGTCTCCACTCACTGGCCATTCTTCAGTTTTTCAGTTCAGTTCTTTAAGAAGGCTTGTCTTTAAAAGCCTTATTTTGGAAAGTCAAGTATGGTAGCCAATGGCTTCAGTTTTAATTTTGAGATACTGGATTTTAAGAAAATAGAGGCCCATACACCAAGTTGGTAGTTTGGAAGAATTCATTTAAAAAGTTCATGAGACATTTATACTATGTGACTTATAGGAAGTAGTTTGACTTTTTTTCACTGCTTCAAACTTTTCATGCACACCAGAATCACCTGGAGAACATGTTACAGTGAAGGTGGTCTGAGGTAGGTTCTGACGTGTTGGTTTTTAACAAGTTTCCCAGGCGATGTGGATGCAGCTGGCTTTCTGAGCATGCTTTCATTTGGCCTGTTTTGGGGTGGAAAGTGCATGTGTGAACGGCAGTCATGAAGGCGAGGGTGTACGGTGTTCCCCAAATTCATACTGTAGCTCTGTCATTTTCAAGTTGGGATAAATTGGTAAATCATTTAAGCTTTGAATATCAGCTTCCTTTTTTTTTTTTGTCCTTTAATTTGTATCTTTAAATTTATTTTTTATTTTCAGCATAACAGTATTCATTATTTTTCACCACACCCAGTGCTCCATGCAATTCGTGCCCTTTATAATACCCACCACCTAGTACCCCAACCTCCCACCCCCCACCCCTTCAAAACCCTCAGATTGTTTTTCAGAGTCCATAGTCTCTCATGGTTCACCTCCCCTTCCAATTTCCCCCAACTCCCTTCTCCTCTCTAACTCCCCATGTCCTCCATGCTATTTGTTATGCTCCACAAATAAGTGAAACCATATGGTAATTGACTCTCTCTGCTTGACTTATTTCACTCAGCATAATAATCTCTTCCAGTCCTGTCCATGTTTCAGCTTCCTTTTTCATGAGAAAAAATATCATAACTCTTCTTGTTATATTATTATTACTAAAAATGATTATTCCTGTGGTTTGCTGTACTGATTAAAGGTGTAATGTTTGTTAGGCACCTGGAACTGTACCAAGCCTATGGTGCCCATTATGTGTTACTTCCTTCCTTCTGCAGTTTCTTTTGAAGACTGCATATGCATTCTTAAACCTTGTGCAGATAGTCTCTACATTAAAAAAGAGTATTTTATTTTTAAATAATTAGCCATAAATTTCAAGTTTTGGAAAATAAGGGTTTGTGTTTTTCTGTCAGCTGTAACTGTTATCTGTTTTGCCGTGAGGAGAGTGTCTAATTTTTGTGATGTGAAAGGCCAATATTTAGGCTAGGGCATGACTAAAATTCCTTTCCTCTCCTTTCTTTTCCTTTTCCTCCCTCTCTCTTACCCTCTCTCCTCCCTTCCTCCCCCCACTCCTTCCCTCCCGCCCTCCACCTTCCTTTATTAACAAGTCTAAATAATGACTTGAACTGGGATATAAGCCTCCTTGTGTCCTACTTTTTACATAACTATAGTGAAGATTGAATGATCCGGTCACCTTTCTATTTTTGGTGGCATACCTACCAAGCTAAGGACCTCTCTTTAGGTATGGGTCAGGCCCTAAAAAACAATTCATTTAGAGTATTTCATCTATGCCGCATAATTAGGTGTATTGAAACCCACTAAAGTGATTCTTCACCTCCAGAAAGTGAGTTTATAGTAGAGTTATGAATTCATCCTAAATTTCTCAATTCAGACTTTCCCTTGGCTTCTAAACTCTTTTTTAAATCCTAGGGCAGAATATTGTTGCCATTTCTAAGCCCAGATTTCATTTCAGTCACCCTCAGGTGCTTGTTTATTTCCTATTTATTATTATTTGTTTTTGATTCAGACTTATTTTTCAGAATCCCCGATCCACACACACTATACCAGTCAAGTTCATCTCTCATCAGTCACTCTGCACACATTTTTTTTCTCACCTCCCTGCTTTGAGTCATGCAGTTCCCCCAGCCTGGGACGATCTTTTCTGACAGTTTAAATTCTTCCCATTACCCAAGACCCTATTCAATCTCCACATTTCCTCTAGGAAACTTTCTTCAATTACTCTAACCTCTGAACTCCTGCTGTATTTATAGACAGATCACGTGCAGCACTCTAATTACAGACAGAATGTCAGAGCTGGAAGGGACCTTAGAAATCACAGAAAAGGAAACAGGGCACAGGATGCAGTCTGGAAAAAGAGGAAGGACATGATCTAAGAGTGTGGGTAGAGAGAAGATTTGGATGTGACACTGGTACTTTTGGAGATGGTAATGGTAAGAGGACAAGAGCCAGAGACCTAGATGGGATTCAGCCTTGATAAGAGTATTCAAGTTTAGCCTCATACAGGAGGGAAAATGAGATTGATAAGCTAAGCACAGATGTGCTAGTGTGTTGGAGAGGAGCACCTAGGTCGGGTGCTCACCTGCATGCATTGCCAGATTCAGCAACTCTCTAGAACACTGGTCTTTCCTTCCTCTAGAGTTACAGGTTCAGAATTACGCAACAGCAGAAGGCAATGAGATGCAAACTCACTGGACATGTTTACTCTTTCAAAAAAAGACCGTATTTCACAGCTGGGTTTTTTCAAGTTAATCATTCCAGTTTGTCAGCCAATATTTATTGATAGATGATTGGAATATAACCAAATATAAAAAGCTGTAGGAGTGGAATTTCAAGTACAGGGAAAATCCATGGAAGATAACATCTTTTGGTGCAAAGAAAGACAGTGAGGCTAGCTCAGACTTAATGAGGATTCCATCAGCATGATGTTGAGAAGGACACCCAGGGACTTGGAATGTATTTTTTAGATCAATGGAAATCCATTGAATGGAATAAGAGTAAGAGTGATAGAGATAAAAATCCATTTTATTCTGTGTGGACTATGAATTAAAGGGGGCTAAGTAGGGCTATCGTTAATCCAGTACAAGTGAAATGACATTCGACCTTCTGGACCCAAAACACATTTTCTTCTGGTTTCTCCATCACTTTGCTGGGTTTCTTCCCACCTCCCCAGTGCCATATTCTCAGTCTGCTTTCTGAGTGCTCACCCTGTACCAATTATGTTTAGGATTATGTTTCCTTCTCTAGCTCTACTCTTTCTTTAGGTGACACTATTCATTTCTAAGATTTAAAATGATAGAAATGAAATTTTAAAATTATTTACATGCTAAAGATTCACTATTTGATATCACTACACTTGGATTTACCTGAGTACAAATCAGTTATGCATACACCTGTCTCATTAACATAATTGGTTAAAAATTTCTATAGATGTCATAATCTTTGATGTCGCTTCTCCAATCGTGTGGTACCCTTATCATTTCAGTAACAACACTGCCATCCAACATAAGCAGAAAGCAAAAAAGTTATCTTTGATTTCTCCTAATTCTTTGTTCTTCATATCTAATAAGTCAGCAACCATAGCTCTAAAATATATCTTCATTCTGTCTGTGTTTCTCTATCTTCTCTGAAGTAAGTTCCCCTTATATTTCTCCCATAGAGATTCAACAGCTTCATACTTGGCTCTTCTGTAATACAGCTTCCCCTATGGCTCTTCTGTAATATAGTCTCCACAGTATTGCAAAGTGCTCTTACATTAATATTAATTATTATCTCACAACCCTGTGTAAAACTCTTCAACAGCTTCCCACTGTACTAAAGATAAAATATGGACCCACTAAGCTAAGCTTAGAAGGCTTACATGATCTGCCTTATTTTGTCTGTTCCCTAGTCTTGTGAAGTTTCATCCACACAGAGCTCCTTTCTGATTCTTTTTTTTTTAATTTTTAATTTTTTATAAACATATATTTTTATCCCCAGGGGTACAGGTCTGTGAATCACCAGGTTTACACACTTCACAGCACTCACCAAAGCACATACCCTCCCCAATGTCCATAATCCCACCCCCTTCTCCCAAACCCCCTCCCCCCAGCAACCTCCTTTCTGATTCTTAAATAACCCAGATCTTTACTGCCTTAGGACTTTGGGACATGGTGTTTCCTCTACTTTATGTGTGCCTCCTCTGATGTTTCTCATGGCTGACATCTTCTCACACTTCAGGTCTCAGTTAAAAACATCATCTTTTAGAGAGGGCATTTCTTTGTTGAGGTGGGCACCTCCCACAACATACACACAAAATTTTCCTCTATCATGTCATTCTGCTTTTCCCCTGCAAGGCACTTATGCAAGTCTGCAATTATCTTAATTATTTACTTATATATCATCTATTTCTCTTGATGTAAACTCCATGGGGGAAAGAAACTCTCTTGTTGGATACAGGGATGTAGAACAGACCTTGACATAAAGGAGCTGCCCAATCAGTACTGGTTGAATGAATTAGGAAGCCACCAACTTCCAGTTTAGAAGGAATTGTGCCAACAAACCTTATGCAGAGGCAGTAACATCCAGAAACACAAAGCTACATATGGAAACAGAGGAAGTGGCTTTGTGCTTGTTTTATTTACTTTAATATGAATGACTTTGTGTTTAAAATGACAGGCAAAACATTCATTAGCTAATGCTGAGGGCTGCAGCTAAGTGAAAGAGTATTGAGGAAGGAACTATTGCCTATGTGAAGGCTTAAAAGAGAGGGTTGCTGGGGGGAGGGGGTTTGGGAGAAGGGGGTGGGATTATGGACATTGGGGAGGGTATGTGCTTTGGTGAGTGCTGTGAAGTGTGTAAACCTGGTGATTCACAGACCTGTACCCCTGGGGATAAAAAATATATGTTTATAAAAAATAAAAAGTTAAAAAAAAAAAAAAAAAGAGGTTCACAGTGTTTCTTGTAGAAGCCACTGGCCAAATGTCAAGCTGGAAAATTCACTGAAGGGGCTTCCACGGTTAAGCCAAAGGGATCCAAGTACCTAAACATTTTATTTACCCTTTGGACTCAAACGAAGCACCTATTGCTCAAAACTCCTTGTGTTTCTATCTTATTATCATCTATGCCCAAATATTTCAGGGTCTTTGTAGCCACGTGCCTGTGGCTTATATGGATACTGAGGGGATGTTCTGTGTGGAGGTTAAACTACACTATGAGGGAACAGTGACCTCCCAGGAAATAGGCTGCCCAGAGACCCATCTCCAAAGCAGGTTAGACCCCTCTGACGCTCCGACATTCTGTGGGCGAGGACATCTCTTCTCTTTTTCTGGATTAGCCTTGGTATGAGAAGGACCTAGGAGTGCACTGGCCTTACCACAGGCTTGACTTAAAGATGTGGTAATAAACACATGCCTTGTTCCAAACACTGTGTGTATAAATTGTTGTTTCTCGGTTAAACACAATTCTGAGCTCAAAGCTATTTGTGTCTCCGTGTTTACATTGCAAGCAACTTTTGGTGGCTGCCAAAGTTTACATATTGAATATTTGTTGAACTGCATTAAAATTGGGTATTTTTTGGTTAAGCAGACTATAACTCTGATAAGGTATGAAAAGTTTCTCGCAGTAGAACAATTTTAACTTTTTTTCTTTTTTAAAACATTTTTATTACAGATATACCAATTGTATACAAAGGTGGAGCAAATATAATGAAGTCTTCTGTATTCATTTCCCAGGTTAAATGGTTATCAACTAATACTCACTCTTGTTTCATTTGTACCCTGACCAACTTATCCCCTCTTCACAAGTAATTTTGAAGCAAATCCAAATGCCATTTTATTTCATCAGTAAATATTTCAAAAGTACATTTTGAAGATAAGACTTATTCTATAAAAATCCACAACACAGTTGATCTACCTAAATATATTAGCATTAATTCTTTATATCTGGAAATAGTAGCTAGCATGGTTTTAAACGTAAAGAGGAGATTCTACCTGTATAGCATAGAGATTCTATGAGAAGATGACTTATTCTATAAAAATCCACAACACAGTTGATCCACCTAAATATATTAACATTAATTCTTTATATCTGGAAATAGTAGCTAGCATGGTTTTAAATGTAAAGAGGAGCTCACAGAAATTAAGGAACAAATATTTTCCTCACAGAAATTAAGGAACAAATATTTAACAGACGGGTAAAACACACTCACATTTATAATAATAAAAACTCAACTTTTTATTATATAGTTGTGACTCCTTATTTCAGGGAAGTAAGTTTATTTTCCAACAGTGTGGAAGCATTTTAAGCCCAATTAGTTTCCAGAAAACAGTGGTTACTAATAGCTATTGAGTTTAATTGGATGAAGTTATAGACAGTCACAAAAGTACATAGGAATATGGAATTCATGGAAAGAAGACACATACAAGTTCCTATATTATCAGTATGTTAGTAACTGGGTAAATGCCTTGGGGAAGAAAAAAAAAAAGGTAAAACAAAACAGACCAAAACCAGCTAAGCATTTTGAATTGTTGTCAGAGGATAAAGTAATAAAGATAATGTTCCAAAAAATCAAGAGGAAAAAAAGCAGCTACACAGACCATCATTTTTATTTTTGTTTAATACACTAAGAATCTAGAAAAGTGCTTGTCACATAGTTATTGTTTAGTATGGTATTAGTAGATTGAAAAATTAAAAATATTTTAAAGGGGGCAGAAAATATGTGGGAAATCACAAAACGCTGACATTAAAGGCATGAGTCAATAGTGCCCTGAGAACTGTTTTTTAAAAAGAGGAATTTATTTTATTTTTTTAAAAAGATTTTATTTATTTATTTGTCAGAGAGAAAGAGAGAGAGAGAGCACAAGCAGGGGGAGCCGTAGACAGAGGGAGTAGCAGGCTCTCTGCTAAGCAAAGAGCCCCATGCAGGACTTGATCCCAGGGCTCTGGCATCATGACCTGAGCCAAAGGGAGATGCTTAATCAACTGAGCCACCCAGCCGTCCCTAAAAAGTAAGAGGAATTTAAATAAACTTATTTTTTACTATTGTTTTCGGCATAAATTTCTATGTTTTTGCTATATAAAAAGATTAGTGTAGCCAACACCACAATTAGGATACATAAATGTTTCATCATCCCAGGTTTGTGTTTGAGGTATCCCTCAACACTTACACTAGTCCCTATCTCTAACCACTGATCTACATTCCCAAGCTATAATTTTGTATTTTTGAGAGTGATATGTAAAAGGAATTATACAGTACGTAACTTTTTGGGACTGCCTTCTTATAGTTGGGTCAATGCATTTGAAATTGAAGTTTTGTGTGCATTCGTACCTTTTTTCTTTTTATTGCTCAGTAGTAATTCAATAAAGACATCTTTTATCAGGTTGAGGAAGTTACCTCCCATTCCATTTGCTCAGAATTTTAATCATGAATGGATTCTGAATTTCATCAAATGCTTTTTCTGTATCAGGATGTGATCATGTCATTTTTCCCTAAGCTTGCAATAGAGTGGATTGATTGATTTTTCATATATTCAACCAGCCTTGCATTACTCAGATAAACCTCTCTTCGTTGTGGGGTATTATTCTTTTTCTACACTGCTAGATTTGATTTTGAAATATTTTCTTGAAATTTTCTGTGTCTAGGTCCATCAGAAATAATGGTTTGTATTTTTGTGGTATGAAGAGCATATATTTGTGTTTATGCAGAATTGGAACTTTCTGAATAAATTTTGCTGAAAACATGGAATTCTAGGCTAAGAGCAAGTGTTGGGAAGTTAATTTTTCGCTGTATATAGAGTGAGAGCACCAGAGGGATTTACCTAATTCTGGAGTTATATGTTTTTGGAAAATGAGGCCTGGGAGCTTGAAGAAGTCTCTCTGTGGTAAAATCTGAAGACACCACTGCTTTTCTGCCTTGAAAGGAATGTATTTACATGTTGTGTCAGTAATCATTTCTGTTTAGGCTGACCATTTATATATATTGCAATTTGTTTATCTTTTCATCAGTTGAAGGATACATGAGTTATTTCCTGTCTGGAGTCACTATGAGTAAATCTTCCTTCTTAATAGTTGGTTACTTAATCTGTCTTTTGTTGAAATATGACTCATTTCATTTCATCCTTACATATGGTCATTCTGCACATTTCTTGAGAGGACTCATTGCGTTCATTGTAGAGTGGTTTTCCCTCCAGTGATGATGTTAATTAAGATGGAACCATTTCCTCATCCTATTTCCAGCTCAAGTTGCATGTCACATTCTTTTTCTGGAGGTCTCTCTTTCTAGTATTGAGAATTTAAGGTCTCTTGATCCCTCTCTCTCATTTGTTGAAAATACAAATTCTTTAGTGAACCCTGGGATAAATGGGATGCTCTCAGGTCACTTTGCCTGGATACCTCGTGCAGCGATGCGTGGACCATGAGGTGCCACGCTGGATGATTCCTGAGCTACATTAAAGACATGTGCCATTGTTCTGGAATCTTCCCAGATCCCCTGGGTTACATTGCTTCTTCTTTCTGCAGATTTTTAAGAGGAAATAGGATATAGGAGTAGAGTTTGCATTTTCTGGTATCTTCAATAATGTCTACAATGACTGGCCCTTCAGACACTACCTGATAGTTTATATTTGAAGAAAAGCTACCCAGGCTTATTTACCTAGATTATGATTAAGTAACAAGAAAGAGACAAAGTCTGTCTTACATTTTGACCTAAGATTTTGAAATTCAAAAACTAAATATTTGCTTGGTGATTGTCCATCATGAGGCAGAGTCAAATTTATATCCCTTATATTAAATGATGGTAGCTTAGAATTAAATATAGGAAAACATGAAATACTTCACACATTATCCTGTCACAATGATAGATAAACCATGTCTAAGATGTAGTGGGTACCTATCTGAAATGTTTTTAATGTATAAATCTATTTAATCCATACTATAATCCCATGAGGTAAGTAATACTTGCAGTGCTCTTTTACAGATCAGGGTACTGAGTTTGTTGATGGTAGAGCCTGGATTTAAACACTGACATTTTGCTCCAGAGCCTGGGCTCATGACCATAATTAATTAAGCTATATCTTCTCTGTAGATAGAGCCACACCAGCCCATAGGTTATCTCCTTGTGTTCAAATCCACATTATCCACATTCAGACATCTTAGTGAAGATGGGGATTATGGATGGTGATTAGCTTCTCTTCTCTACAACTTCAGAATATTTTTATTTTTTTAAAAAAGAAGGAATGATTCTTTTACTTGATATTGTGTGCTGTATATCAGCAAGAATTTGGGGGGAAAAGAGTGTTCAGAATATTTGGGCATGTAGAGAAGATCAGGAAAGACATATCCTCTTGGGACCAATAAAGTAAATGTCATATTTGAATCAGGTCAGATTTTCTTTGTCCAGTATTCATGTTTACTGAGAAAACATTAAGCAGGCTTGTAAATAGACTAAGTGTGTGTTTTGCTTGTGAAAACACAGAAGCATCATGACAACTTATAAGAGGAGAGAGAGAGGGAGGGAGTCTGGTCTGAAAAAAATAGTCTAGCAGAAGATAACTACCTGACTAGAAACTTAATGTTTGGTTTTATTTTCTTTTTTATTGTGAATGCTTTTGTCCTGACCTAAAAAATATCCACACGTCTAGAACTTAAAATTTGTACGGTGTTGAGGTGCTTGTTACTTGTGCCAGGAGAACAACTGAGAATGTGTTTGTTTACATTCAGGGCCTATTCAAGACATGAAGGAAAAGGGGAAATGAGAAATGACCATCAGATGTAAAAAGATCTATGCCAGTGTGTTAATAGGAAAGAATGTGAGAGGTTGTGAAAGAGATGAGAAAGCAGTCCTTGAATTTTCAGAGATTGAGTCTCACTGAGAGTGTACAAGCATTTGTGCAAAAAGTAACAGTCAATTGTAGTGTCAGCACTATGTCAACCCTATTGTCAATGATGTAAAAACATTATTTTTATCTAGTTTGGGTGGTATTTTTAAAACTTTTTAATAAAAGCAAAATTACAACAGGTCCCACCAACTTCTAATCAAAATTTCTGATTCCCTAAACTATCTCCATCTTTTTCCCAGATTTTCTTCTTTCATAGAATTCAATAGAGTTACTATCTCATAAGCTGGGAGTGGGAACATGCTGTAAGGTATGTGACCCAGGCTGAAGCTAGTTAGAATATTTTGTTGTCACTGGTTTCACATTGGACAAATGCCAGAGGCAAGAGATTCAATGGGACTGATTCTGATGATTCTTACCAAATCTACCTGAAATAACTCTAGAATCAAAGAAATCTATTACCTTAACAGACAGTTTATTAACAATGATAGTGAACTATTATATAGAAATACTTATGGGAAATACTGTGTGAAGGCAATAGGGAAATGTTGGTCAAAGAGTGCAGAGTTGGAGTTATATTGGATAAATAAGTCTAGAGATCTAATGTATAGTATGATGGCTATGGTTAATAATACTGTGTTAAATACTGAAAATTTTCTAAAAGAATAGATTCTAGGTGCTCTTACTATACACACCAACACCAAAAATGGTAAATGTATCAGGAGATGGACATGTTAATTAGCTTTACCATAGTAATGATTTCACTGTGTATATGTACTCAAATTGACATGTTGTAGACTAGAAATATATACAGTTTTTAGTTAATAAAAAGAAAAAACTACATTCTGAATTAAGAGTAACGCAGAAGATACACTGTGGTATTGAGTTAAAAATGGTTAAAGAGGAGAGGGCTACTTTGGCTAAGGTAGTCATGGAAGGTATCTCTGAAGAGACAATATTTGACTTGAGATTGATAGTGGAACAGCAATCATATGAAGGTCTTTGGAAGTGGTATCCATAGCAGGAATGGCAGCAAAGGCAGAGGTGATGGTATTAAAAAAAACTTTCTGTGCTGAATGGTCAGCAGGCATTTCAGTATGGCTCAATATAGAGATTAAGAGACTAAGGCAGACAAAATTACTAATGGGAGCTCCCTTAACTGTGGAAGCCACCCTAGCACTCACCACTAGGCTTCAGTATCCTTCTAGTGAACATAAACAATTCCACAGAACATCAACATCAAACAACATTTATCTGTGACCATAAATGGAGAAAGACAGAAACACAACTATTCCATAATTATGTCTGATCACTCACAGAGCTCCAGAATAAGAAAATAGTTTGGAGAGACTCAATGCATTAGGTTAGTGACAAAGCACAGTCTGTGATTGCCTACCAACCACTGGTAAGATGACGGATTTTTTTTTGTTTATTAACTATATAGTCTATTTTTTCTTGAAGCATTTTATAATGAATGAGGAAAGTTGAAAAACCTATTTTTAAAGTATTTCCTTGATTGTGCTTTGAAAAGATAGTTATATTCTACTTAGGTAGGCAAGGTCACTACTCATTAGCAATCTAGAATTATCTAGGCAGTGAATTTATTCTGTACAAAACCTTGATTTTTTTCTGATACTCCATTTATATGGAAAAGTGATGATGACAAGCCTAAAATTAGTGAGTCATTCAATAGTGTAATTTTGAATTATTAAACTAATGAATTAGTTACAATGATTTTAAGTGAAGTAGGTCTTCCAATGTCAACAAAAAATCATAATGGATTCCTTTGGCATAATATTCAGAAATTTCTCATATTATTTAATGATTTGTCTAACCTTGAATTCCACAATGATAGACATAACTCCATGTAAGACTACATTTCTGGTGTCTGGATGTTGTCAGTATCAAAGGGTCCATCAATAGACAAAGGTAAGAGTGAATTGTTTTATTATTAAAAAAATAAGATAGATTAATTTGATTCTGTCATAACATTACCCCTTGAGGTTGTGAACTGTGAGATGATTTAAAATTATAGCTGTTATCTAATGTCCCATCGCTCAATTTGTCTGTGCTGAATGAAAAATGAATGATACATGTGCCAGAGCAAAAAGGAATTACCAAGTTTGATGAAAGCCAGGCAGAACTCAAGTAACATATTTGCTATCCTCTGCTTTATTTCTTTGGTTTCTTTATTCCATTTTCAGGGAAACTTGTTATCCCTTCTGTACTATTTATTATTTCAGACATATTCATGTGACGGGACATGGAAGGGGTTGGAATATTGTCCAATGATGAACTTGTCTTTAGGGAAAGACAGCATGTTTGGTGCTCTTTTGAGTATATATATTCATAGAAAGGCTGGAAATCCATCAGTCCATCAATAAGTACTTAAAATTCTATTATATGTCCCTGTGGATATATGGAAATCTACATTTGGACTTTGTTGGAATACAAGGTTTGTTGGTTGACCCAAAAGTCATTCCCAATTCTTTTTTCTATTTTTAAAGATTTTATTTATTTATTTGACAGACAAAGATCACAAGTAGGCAGAAAGGCAGGCCGAGAAAGGAGGAAGCAGGCTCCCTGCTGAGCAGAGAACCCGATGTGGGGCTTGATCCCAGGACCCTGGGATCATGACCTGAGCCAAACACAGAGGCTTTAACCCACTGAGCCATCCAGGCACCCCAGCCATTCCCAATTCTTATCTCCCTTATCAGTCTCTCACTAAACAGTATGAAAGTGTGCTATACTGAGTTTCTCATCCTCTTTTACCCATATGTGATAATATGACCCAGTTCTGGACAATGACATTTACCAGGAGTTTCTAGAAAATCCTTTTCTTCCTAGTTATATGCATCCTTCATCCAGGTGTGGAAATAGGATGATGCCTAGGTCTGTGGCAGCCAGACATCACCCTATTGAAACCTCATATAAAGGGACATACATAAAGAATAAAATCCATAAGGCTTTGGATGGTAGAAAGGGAAGAGAGTAAAAGCCTAAAATCTTGAGAGCATTGCTGAGCCACTGAGCCATTGACAACACAGCCCACCCCCAGACACTTTTATGTGACAACAATAAACTCCTATTTGTTTAAGCCACAATTCATCAGTTTTTATTACTTCATCTAAATAGTCTCCTAATCAATAACCTTTCTTAACATTCATTTATTAAATAAATATTTGAACATCTAACAAGAGCATGGCATTTTACTAGCCCCTGTATTTGTGATGATCACTAACATAACTTAGTCTTCTTTTAAAGAGTATTTGAAAGGGTGTATGTTAATATGAATCTTGTCACTAAGAATAAGGACACAAACAGATCTATTATAGAGAGTGTTAACATAAATTGAAACCTGCAAGCTGACAAGTACCCAGCTGGGCAGAGAGGGAGTGGGGAGCATTGCAGATAAAGGGGTAGCACGTGTTCTACCATGAAGGTTGAGAACAGGAGGGAGCGTACCAAATTTTCAAAGTCAAAAAACGAAAAATCAGTGTTGTTAAATT
Source organism: Mustela nivalis (assembly GCF_964662115.1). NCBI lineage: Eukaryota > Metazoa > Chordata > Mammalia > Carnivora > Mustelidae > Mustela > Mustela nivalis. The sequence goes on along the minus strand of NC_139027.1, from coordinate 47,606,997 downwards.
AAACATGAATATATCATAGTTTAGATGGCAAGACCACATTCATTAAGCAGTAGGAAATGATTCAAATTAATGTAGTCTCAATATAAATGACATGGAGAGTTGGAGAACTGTGGTTCTAATTCGTTTCCTTGATGGAGGTAAATACATATATTTACCTTCTTTTCTTTTATTTTTTTTTTTATTTATTTTTAAGATTTTATTTATTTATTTGCCAGACAGAGATTACAAGTAGGTGGAGAGGCAGGCAGAGAGAGGAGGAAGCAGGCTCCCTGCTGAGTAGAGAGCCCCATGTGGGGCTCCATCCCAGCACCTGGGATCAGGACCTGAGCGAAAGGCAGAGGCTTAACCCTACTGAGCCACCCAGGCGCCCCTACCTTCTTTTCTTAATAAGAATCTCTCAAAATGAAAGAAAAAAGAAAAAATTAAAAACATTAATAGAAGCTGTGCTAATAGGAGAGGCGATATAACAATAGACGTTATAATTCTATGCATATAGAATTTTATTATGTATATTAAAGTTTTTGTTGATTTATTTTTAATATATTCATGAATGTATAAGTTTCCTCATGAGTTTTCATTCTAGTAGATAGGAGGTGTGATGGAGAGGTGGGTTCAGCCTGCCAGTCAATACTATCCTGAATGTAACATAAACACAGAGTGGTACATTAATCTTAAGTTATACAACTCAAAAAATTACCACAAAGTTTATAAATACATTCATGTAACCACAACCCAGGTAAAAAATAGAATAATTGCGATACCCTAGCAACACCCCTTATGCTGACTTTCAGTAACCCCACACCCTTATATGTAGACTTCCCTGCTTTTGAACTTGAATGAAAACATACATTTTTTTTTCACATTTTTAAAAAATGTAGTAGTAGCTCATTCAATTTCCTTGCTATATATATTCCAGTTGTAATCTAATAGCAGTTTACTTATGTATCTTATAGTTGATGGACACTTCAGTTGTTTCTACCGGTAGATTTCAGTTGTTTTCAGTAATTTGCTATTACAAACAACGCTACTGTTAATGTTATATATATGCATATCATTGGGTCATTTTATTAGGATTTCTGGTTATAATGACTGAATGCCATCAAAACTGCCAAACTACTTTCCAAAATGCTTTTACCAACTTAGTCTTTCATCAGGAAGATTTGAGACTCTGGTTAATCCGTGTTTTTGTTCATGCTAATATTATCAGCCGTTTTCATTTTAGCCATACTGAGATGTCCTTAGTAATATCCCAGTGTGGTTTTAATTTGTATTTTCTTGATAACTAATGAGGTTGTGCACCTCTTCGTTTGACTGTTGTCCATTTGGTTATAGTCTCGCATGGACCTCCTGTTCAAATATTTTGCTCATCTTTCTATGGGGTTGTCTTACAGAGATATAGCTTTTTGTTTTTAGTATTCTGCATACGAGTCTATTTTTAATTATAGATATTATAAATGTTTTCTTCTGACAAAGTCGTCTGCCAAAATTTCTTGACTTTTCTTGGAATTTTACCTTTTTTTCAATATTATATTAGTTCATTGTTTTATACAATAGTGAAGAACAGTCAGATAGTAACAAGATCTTGCTGGGATTTCTATTAAGATTACATTAAGTGTAAATCAACTTGGAAATAACTTTCATGTTTATAACATTAAATTGTCTAATTCATAAACTCCCATTTATTTAGGTATTATTTAATTTCTCTCAATAATGATTTATAATTTTTTGTATAGTGATTTTGAACATTTGTTAGGTTTAGCTATAGATTTTAAAAAAATGATTACATATTTATTTATTTGACAGACAGAGATCACAAGCAGGCAGAGAGGCAGGTGTGGCCGGGGGTTTGGGGAAGAGCAGGCTCCCGGCTGAGGAGAGAGCCCAATGCGGGGTTCAATCCCAGGACCCTGGCATCATGACCTGAGCAGAAGGCAGAGGCTTTAACCCACTGAGGCACCCAGGTGCCCTTAGCTATGGAATTTTTAATCTTTGCTTTACTGTAAATGCATTAGCTTTATATTTCATATTCTAAGTACTTGATCATAGTAATATTATAAACATACTAATACTTTTCTTTAGATTTTCCTTAATTTTTTATATTTACATGATTGTCTCACCTACAAATAATGACTTTTATTATTTCTTTTTCAGTCCTTATACTATGAATTTCCTTTCTTACTTTTTTTGCATTAAAACTTCATTTTGAGAAATAAAATTTTAAACTTTAATAAAATTAAAATTTCTTGTATAATATTAATAGAAGTAGTGACAACAGGTATCCTTATCTATTTCCTCATTTCCTATTAATTATTTAATACTATTTTATTTGTATGTAGTTTTCGTCATATTACAGACCTTCTTTTCTATCTTTAGTTTTTTAGAAGTCATATATTGAGTGAATTATTTCTATCACTTTTATTTAAACTTGTGTTCAGATGATTTTTCCTAAATAATTATCTGATTTTTCTTTTATTCTGTGAATGTGATGAAGTATGTTGATTGATATTGTAATAGTAAATAAATCATGGAATCAAAATATTTCTTTGTATATACTAGATCTGACTTATAATGGGTTTTGTATTTATGGTTAATAGAGAAATTAGTATTTTGTTTTACAGCTGTTAGGTTTTGTTATCAATACTCTACTGAATTCATAAAAGAAATTGGCAATTCTTTACTATTTTTCTGCTCATTGAAAGAATGAGAGTTAATTTGGTATTATATCTTTCATGATGTGGAATTCAGTAAAGTCACATAGACACTGATTTTTTATTTGAGAAGTTTTCTAAATACAGATTAATTTTCTCAAGTAGATATAATCTTATACAGATTTTTGTTTTTTATTTATTATATCAAAATTTGTAAGTTGTGTTCATTTAATTTAAAATTGTAGGTTTATTGGCATAATTTGTAATATCATTTTGATTGTTTTTTAAATATTTATAGAATCTGTAGTGATCTCTCCATTTTGTTTCTGATATTGGTTATTTGTGTATTTTCTCTCTCTTTTTTTATTTCCTTGGTTGTACTTGCCAGGAGTTTTATGCTACAGTCTTCAAAGGACTACTGTTTTTCTTTGCTGACCTTTTCTAATATATATTTATTTTCATTTCAATTAATTTCTGCTCTGATTTTTATTATTTGCTTCCTTCTTCTTTGTATTTAGTTCGACAATCTTCTTGACATAGATATTTACTTTTCAGCCTATCTTCTATTGAAGTACAGCTTTTGAAATAAATCTTTAAATGGATTTCAATTTCTACTGAGCAGGACTTTAGCTGCATGTCACTCATTCCAATATGTAGGATTTCTGCTGATAAAGAGTTCAAAGAATTTTTTAATTTTTGTGATAGTCATAGTTTGTTATGATTTAACCCTAAAACTATATTGCTCAAGTTTGAAAATTGAGGATTTCTTTTTCATCTTTTTCCTATTAATTCTAGCTTAATTCTACTGTAGAGATCATACTCTAAACCACTTTAATTATATGAAATATATTGTCTAGCTTAATTCTACTGTAGTTAAAGATCATACTCTAAATCACCTTAATTATCTGAAATATATTGAGAATTGCTGTATGGACTATCATTTAGTCACGTTGGGTAAATGTTCTATACAAACTTGAATAGAGTGGTATTCTTCAACTTCAAGTTGTAGATATATCTATATATAGATATAGATCTATCTATCTATAGATCTATATCTATATATATCAATGAGGTTCAGTTTGTTAATATTTATAAGAGTTCAAGTCTGTGTATTTCCTGATTTTGAGGATTTTTTAAAAAAGATTTTATTTATTTATTTGACAGAGAGAAACAGTGAGAGCAGGAACACAAGCAGGGAGAGTGGGAGAGAGAGAGGCAGGCCTCCCACAGAACAGGGAGCCTGATATGGGGCTCAATTCGAGGGCCCCAGGATCATGACCTGAGACGAAGGCAGACACTTAATGACTAAGCCACCCAGGTGCCCCATATGTCCTGATTTTGTTGTCTAGTTCTATTTGTTAGTGAGTAAAATTAGTTAAAATTTCCCATTCAGATTGTGACTTCTTTCTGATATCCTTTTTAATTACATTGATTTTGTATTTTAAAGCAATCCTCTCTTCACATGATAATGCAGGATCATAAATATTCATGAAAGCTGAATAATACAAAATGATTTTAATAATCAATCATAAAAATGATTATTCTGTGACTTTTAGAAAATTTGGTCAAAACATTAAAACTCTTATTGTAAATTATAAGTATATAGGGGAATGGAAAAAATAGCAACACTCGTGTTGCCTAGGTGGCTCAGTTGGTTAAGTGTCTGCCTTCAACTCAGGTCATGATCCCAGTGACCTCTCTTTCTCCCTTTGTCAAATAAATAAAATCTTAAAAAAGAAAAAATAACAACACTCATGTTTCCACAGTACATTGCAGTTTAAAACATGAGAAACATTGATATTTAAAGTGTTTTATTTCTTTGCAAGAAAATGATTTAGGAATATACTGAGATTTGAATACTTCTCATTATATATTTTATGATACATCTTGTATTGGTGAATTGTCACAGTTCTAAGTTTAGATGAGTTTCCAACATTTTATCCTTTGCACTTTCAGTATCTTGAAATATTTTCAAAGGTCCTGTTAATGCAAATTTTTGTTGCCAATATCACTTCCTCTGGGATGTCTTCATTCTTTTCCATCATGATCATGTTTCCCATTTAAGCCAGAAAATTTGCATTCATGTAGATCCTCTGTCTCTGGATCTATAATCACCATAAGCACTGTCAACAACCCCATGGTAGCTATTTTTTTCTATAATTCTATTTACATTCCATTCTTTTTTAAAGATTTTTATTAACATATATTGTACTATTTGCCCCAGGAGTACAGGTCTGTGCATCATCAGGCTTACACATTTCACAGCACTCCCCATAGCACATACCCTTCCCAGTGTCCAGAACCCAGACACCTTTCCCTACCCCCCTACCCCCAGCAACCCTCAGTTTGTTTCGTAAGATTGAGTCCTTTATAGTTTGTCTCCCTCCCAATCTCGTCTTGTTTCATTTTTTCCCTCCCTATACCCCACCCTGCTTTTCACATTCCTCATATCAGAGAGATCATATGCTAATGGTCTTTCACTCATTGACTTATTTGGCCTAGCATAATACCCTCTAGTTCCATCCACGTAGTTGCAAATGGTAACATTCCGGGGGGGGGGGGGTTGATGGCTGCATAGTATTACATTGTATATATATACCACTCTTCTTTATCCATTCATCTGCTAATGGACATCTAGGTTCTTTCCATAGGTTGCCTATTGTGGACATTGTTGCTATAAACCTTTGGATGCATGTGCCCCTTCAGATCACTGTTTGTGTCTTTAGAGCAAATACCCGGCAGTATGATTGCTGGGTCATAGGGTATTTCTATTTTCAACTTTTTGAGGAACCTCCATACTGTTTTCTAGAGAGGCTGCATCAGCTTGCATTCCCACCAATAGTGTAGGAGGGTTCCTCTTTCTCCGCATTCTTGCCAGCATCTGTCATTCCTTGACTTCTTAATTTATGCCATTCTGACTGGTGTGAGGTGGTATCTCACTGTGGTTTTGGTTTGTTTTTCTGTGATGGCGAGTGATGTTGAGCACTTTTTCATGTGTCTGTTGGCCATCTGGATGTCTTCTTTGCAGAAATGTCTGTTCATGTCCTTTGCCCATTTCTTGATTGGATTATTTGTTCTTTGGGTTTTGAGTTTGATAAATTCTTTCTAGATTTTGGACACTAGCCCTTTATCTGATATGTCTGTCATTTGCAAATATCTTCTCCCGTTCTGTCAGTTGTTTTTTGGTTTTGTTGACTGTTTCCTTTGCTGTGCAAAAACTTTTGATCTTGATGATGTCCCAGTAGTTCGTTTTTGCCCTTGCTTCCCTTGCCTTCAGTGAAGTTTCTAGGAAGAAGTTGCTGTGGCTGAGGTCGAAGAGGTAGCTGCCTGTGTTCTCCTCAAGGATTTTGATGGATTCCTGTCTCCCATTGAGGTCTTTCATCCATTTGGAGTCTATTTTTGTGTGTGGTGTACAGAAATGGTCAAGTTTCATTTTTCTGCATGTGACTGTCCAATTTTCCCAGCACCATTTGTTGAAGAAACTGTCTTTTTTCCATTGGACATTCAGTCCTGCTTTGTCGAAGATTAGTTGACCATAGAGTTGACAGTCTATTTTTGGGCTTTCTATTCTGTTCCACTGATCTATGTGTCTGTTTTTGTGCCAGTACCATACTGTCTTGATGATTATAGCTTTGTAATGGAGCTTGAAGTCTGGAATTGTGATGCTACCAACTTTGGCTTTCTTTTTCAACATTCCTCGGGCTATTTGGGGTCTTTTCTGGTTCCATATAAATTTTATGAATATTTGTTCCATTTCTTTGAAAAAATTAAGGTATTTTGATAAGGATTGCATTAAATGTGTAGATTGCTTTAGGTAGCATGGACATTTTCACAATATTTGTTCTTCCAATTCATGAGCATGAATGTTTTTCCATTTCTTTGTGTCTTCCTCAATTTCTTTCATGGGTACTTTATAGTTTTCTGAGTATAGATTCTTTGCCTCTTTGGTTAGGTTTATTCCTAGTTATCTTATGGTTTTTGGCGCAATTCTAAATGGGATCAACTCCTTAATTTCTCTTTCTTCTGTCTTTCTGTTACTGTATAGAAATGCAACTGATTTCTGTGCATTGATTTTATATCCTGACACTTTAATGATTTCCTGTATGTGTTCTAGCAGTTTTGGAGTGGAGTCTTTTGGGTTTTCCACATTAAAGTATCCTATCATCTGCAAAGAGTGAGAGTTTGACCTCTTCTTTGCTGATTCAGATGCCTTTAATTTCTTTTTGTTGTCTGATTGCTGAGGCTAGGACTTCTAGTATTATGTTGAATAGCAGTGGCGATGGTGGACATCCCTAACCTTGGGCAAAAAGCTCTTACTTTTCCCCCATTGAGAATGATATTTGCTGTTGATTTCTCATAAGATGGCTTTGATGATTTTGAGATGCACCCCTTATCCCTACACTGTGAAGAGTTTTGATCAAGAAAAGATGCTGTACTTTGTCAAATGCTTTTTCAGCATCTTTTGAGAGTATCATATAGTTCTTATTCTTTCTTTTATTAATGTATTGTAACACATTGATTGATTTGGGGATGTTGAGCCAACCTTGCAGCCCAGGAATAAATCCCACTTGGTCATGGTGAATAATCCTTTTAATATACTGTTGGATCCTATTGGCTACTATTTTGGTGAGAATTTTTGCCTCTGTGTTCATCAAAGATATGGGTCTGTAGTTCTCCTTTTTGGTGGGGTCTTTGTCTGATTTGGGATGAAGGTAATGCTGGCCTAATAAAATGAGTTTGGAAGTTTTCCTTCCATTTCTATTTTTTGGAACAGTTTCAGTAGAATAGGTATTAGTTCTTCTTTAAATGTTTGATAGAATTCCCCTGGGAAACCGTCTGGCCTTGGGCTCTTGTTTATTGGGAAATTTTTGATGACCGCTTCAATCTTACAGGCTACAGGTTTGTTCAGGCTTTTTATTTCATCCTGGTTTCGTTTTGGTAGTTTATACATCTCTAGGAATGCATCTATTTCTTCCAGATTATTAAATTTGCTGGTATATAGTTGCTCATAATATGTCCTTATAATTGCTTGTATTTCTTTAGTGTTGGTTGTGATCTCTCCTCTATCATTCATGATTTTATTGATTTGGGTCCTTTCTCTTTTCTTTTTGATAAGTCTGGCCAGGGGTTTATCAATCTTATTAATTCTTTCAAAGAACAATATCCTAGTTTTGTTGATTTGTTCTACTGTTCTTTTGTTTTCTAGTTGATTGATTTCTGCTCTGATCTTTATTATTTCTCTTCTGCTGGGTTTAGGCTTACTTTGTTGTTGTTTTTTTGTTTTTTGTTTTTTTGTTTTTTTTTTTTTTTCCAGCTTCTTTAGGTGTAAGGTTAGGTTGAGACCTTTCTTGTTTCTTGAGAAAGGCTTGTATTGCTATATACTTTCCTCTCAGCCACCTTTGCTGTGTCCCAAAGATTTTGAAAAGTTGTGCTTTCATCTTCATTTATTTCCATTAATTTTTAAAATTCTTTAATATCCTGGTTGACCCATTCATTCCTTAGTAGGGTGCTCTTTAGCCTCCACGTATTTGAGATCTTTCTAACTTTCCTTCTGTGATTGAGTTCTAGTTTCAGAGCAATGTGGTATTAAAATGTGCAGGAAATGATCCCAGTCTTTTGGTGCTGGTTGAGACTTCATTTGTGACCCAGGATGTGATCTATTCTGGAGAATGTTTCATGTGCACTAGAGAAGAATGTATATTATTGTTTTGGGGTGGAATATATCTATATCAGATATATCTAAATATATCTGTGATGTCCATCTGGTCCAGTGTGTATTTAAAGCCTTTATTTTCTTGTTGATCTTTTGCTTAGGTGATCTGTCCATTTCAGTGAGGGGTGGTGTTAAAGTCCACTACCATTATTGTATCATTGTTGATGTGTTTCTTTGATTTTGTTATTAATTGATTTATAAATTTGGCTGCTCCTATGCTAGGGGAATAGATATTTAAAATTGTTAGATCTTCTTGTTGGAAAGACCCTTTAAGTATGATATAGTGTCCTTCCTCATCTGTTATTATGGTCTTTGGTTTAAAATCTAATTTATCTTATATAAGGATTGCTACCCCAGCTTTCTTTTGATATTCGTTAGGATGATAAATTTTTTTCCACTCCCTCACTTTATATCTGGAGGTGTCTTTGGCTCTAAAATGAGTTTCTTGTAGACAGAATTTTGATGGGTCTTGTTTTTTAATCCATTGTGATAGCCTGTTTCTTCTGATTGGGGCATTCAGCCCATTACATCCAGGGTAACTATTGAAAGATATAAATTTAGTGCTATTGCATTGTCTGTAAGGTGACTGTTACTGTATATTGTCTCTGTCCATTCCTGGTCTGTTACTTTTAGGCTCTCTCTTTGCTTATAGGACTCCTTTCAGTATTTCCTCTAGGGCTGGTTTGGTGTTTGCAAGTTCTTTTAGTTTTTGTTTGTTCTGGAAGCTTTTAATCTCTCCTTCTATTTCAATGACAGTCTGGCTGGATATAGTATTCTTGGCTGCATATTTTTCTCACTTACTGCTATGAATATATCATTCCAGTTCTTTCTGGCCTGCCAGGTCTCTGTGGATAGGTCTCTTGCCAGTCTAATATTTCTACCATTGTATGGTACAGCCCTCTTTTCCTGAGCTGCTTTCAGGATTTTTTCTTTTTCTCTGAGACTTGTAAATTTTACTATTAGATGATGGGGTGTGAACCTATTTTTATTGATTTTGAGGGGGGTTCTCTGTGCCTTCTGGATTTTGATGTTTGCTCCCTTTTTCAAATTAGGAAAATTCTCTGCTATAATTTGCTACAATATACCTTCTGCCCCCTCTCTCTTTCTCTTATTCTTCTGGGATCCCAATTATTCTAATATTATTTTGTCTTATGGTATCACTTATCTCTCGAATTCTCTCCTCATGGTCCAGTAGTTGTTTGTCTCTCTTTTGCTCAGCTTCTTTGTTCTCCATCATTTGGTCTTCTATATCACTAATTCTCTCTTCTATTTCATTTATCCCAGCAGTAAGAGCCTTCATTTTTTTTTTTTTTAATTGCACCTCATTAGTGGCTTTTTTGATTTCCGCTTGGTTAGCATTTAGTTCTTTTATTTCTCCAGAAAGGGATTTTATTTATCCAGAAAAGGAATCTCTAATATCTTTCATTTTTTTTGAGCCCAGCTAGCACCTTGATAATTATTCTGAACTCTAGTTCTAAGATATTACTAATGTCCATATTAATTAGGTCCCTAGCCATTGGTACTGCCTCTTGTTCTTGTTTGTTGTTTTTGTTGTTGCTGTTGTTGTTGGGTTTTCCACCTTGTCATTTTATCCAGATAAGAATAGATGAACGAGAGAATGAAATACTAAAAGGGTAGCAATGACCCAGAAAGATGTACACTAACCAAATCAGAAGAAACCCAAAACTGGGGGGAGAGAAATGGGGGTGGGGGAAGAAAGAATATATATATATATATATATTAGACTGGTGAATAGAACAGAGCTATACACTTGATTTTGGTTGTATTTTGGTCTGTTAGAAGAAATTATCTCCCAAAATTTTGAAGAAAGAAAAACTTATATATACAAAAATAAGGGTAAACACGATGAAGGGATGGAATATGAATGTAAAGATGAGAATTAAAAAAGATTCTAAAGAAGGAATTGATAAGGTAAGAAGTTGGTTAAAAAAAAAAGAAAAAGAAAAAGAAAAGGAGGAAAGAATGTCACCAGGCTGAAGACTAGGACAAAGCCATGCACTATATTTAGGGTATATTTTGATCTATTGTATCCCAAAATTTTAAAGAAAAAAAAAACCCTATATGTATACAAAAAATAAGGTTAAATACAATGAAGGGATAAAATATGACTATGAACAATGAAAATTAAAAAAAGATTTTTAAAATGGTACTGATAAGATAAAATAGTTAAAAAACATTAAAATAGGAAAGAGGAAAATTTTTAAAAAATAGAATAAGGAAAAAATACAGTTAAAAAAATTTAACTTTGAAGGACTTAAGGATCTTCGGGGAAAAAGCCATGAATTCTATGTGCTGTGTTCCCGTAGCTTTGGAGTTCAACAGTTCTCTATGATTGGTGAACTTGGTCTTGGCTGGATATTCTTGTTGATATTCTGGGGGAGGGGTCTGTTGCAGTGATTTTCAAATTCTCTGCCTAAGGCAGAATTGCACCGAGCTTGCCAGGGGCCAGGCTAAGTAATCTGCTAGGGTTCACTCTCATGAGCTTTTGTTCCTGAATGCTTTCCATAGAGCTTTGGAGTACTGGAATGAAAATGGAGGCCTCCCAATCTCCGGCCTCATAGGAGCTGAGAGCTCAGGGCCCCATTCCTCAGTGTACCTTCAGAGAAAAGCAATCAATCCCTACCATCTCCCTTGTCTCTGGTCGCACTCTGAGCTCACCCGGTCTGTGACTGAGTGTTTCTGTCTCTGGCACATGGCCCCATCAGGAGTCTTCAAAACCAGCTAATTCCTGCACCGTGCTTCTGCACTGCTCCCCCCAGAGGAGAAAGGTGAGTCTTCCCAGATCTGATGCTTGTTGGGTCCCTTTCTGAAGAGCCCAACTTTTCTGCGGATCATGGTTTAAAGTAATCTGGAGCTGAGAGCCCACTGGTCTGCTCCATCTCTTCAGCTGGCTTCCCTGCTCCGATACCTGGGAGTTCTGCCACAGTCAAACACCTCTGGTCTTTTTGTGACCCTGTGAGTCCTGAGACTACACTATCCCCCTGAGGGCTCCAACCCCACTTATCCTCTAGAGCTATATCTGTCCCTCAGTAGAGCAGACTTCTAAAAGTTGGATTTTGTGCTCTAGTGCTCTATCACTTTCTGGGAGCTGGCCCCTCCCACTTTGGTCTATCCTCCTGAATGTTGCTTCAGATTCACTTCTCTGCACGTCCTACCTCCCGGAAAGTGGCTGATTTTCTGTTCCTAGAACTGCTGCTTCTTTCTTCTATCTCCTTTTGAGTTTGTAGCTGTTCAGAATGGTTTGATAACTACCTAGCTGAACCCCAGGGACCTGATGCTATTTGGTCTCCTATTCCTCTCCCGTCTTGATCCTCTACATTCCATTCTTATTTCACTTTCAGTTTTATTACTTTTTAATTATTTGCTTTTCTTTACCTTTATGGGCCTATTTCTTCCTTCAGTTCTGTGTTTTTGTAAAGTGTCACATGGGTTTATCATTTGGGGACAAGGAGGAAGCAAAACTGCACACTTTGCTCTCTGTACATGCACAGTGACCAATTATAGACATATGTTCCAAGAAGTGATGTGATTTGTCTCTGAGCATGATGTGCATTTGTTTAGTGATTTGTGGACAAAAGAGTTATGGCAGCAAAGTTTGTACTTTATGTAATTATTCACAGTAAATGTGCCATCATAACTGAAATTTAAACTGTAATGTTGGGAATATGGTGTTATTTAATTAAACTATGGTAACTAAAATTTGTGCATATTAAAGCCATGTACAATGAGAATTGTTTTAATACATTGTGGCTGTGTTTCTAGACACATTCAAATTGACTAATATTTAGGATAGTCAAATTCAGGGAGACAGAAATTAGAATGGTGGTTGCTGGGACCTGGGAGCAGGTGAGCAGTGGAAAATTATTATTTAATGGATGTGGAGCTTCAGTTTTGGGAGATAAAAAGTTCTGGACGTGGTGGTGATGGTTGTGCAATGTGAATGTTCTTATTGCCACAGACCTATAGGTTAAAATGGTAGATTTTATTATATCGGTGTGTATATATATATACACATACACACATCATTTTGCATATATATATATATATATATATATATATATATATTTAAATCATATTTACCACAATTGAAAAATATTAAAAACTGATAGACATTATAAGAAAAAAAATTTAGACACAGAGAATTACCCAGGTAGTATCAACATTTTTCAAAATAAATTCTAGAAAAATATTACATCAACTGGGAAAAATAATTAAAGAAATATGAAAAATCAAATTTCCCCAAAATGAAGACTCTGGAGGGCCAATAATAATGAATTTGTATACACATATCAAGATACATCATGAAAAGTTTTCTGAAGATAATACCAAGTATAAAGAGAAAAAATTATTCCATAGATGAAGGCCAATTATTTACAAGAAAACAGGATCAGATTGACATTGTACAGGAATTAGAAGTTAATGGGGAAAGCCTTCAAATTTTTTAATGTATCCCACCCAGAATTCTATACTTCCTCAAATTGCAAGAACAAAATAAACATTTTCAGACACTTAGAATTATAAAATTATATCTCCTTTTAGTCTTACTAGAAAAATAAAAATAAAAGGAAATATATATGATTGTTAGCTTACAGCAAAAATAAAAAGAAATCCACTAAGGAAGAGGTCAGAAAATTCAAGAATAACTAGAGTTAATCCAGGGGAATAAGGGAAAGAAATTAAAAAAAAAAAAAATCCAAAGGAAAGAAATTCAAATCACAGTTGTGTAGATGGCTTATGAAGAAATGCCCATGTGTTAATTGTTTAACAAATAATAACATAATGAAACCTTTGGGTGAGAAAGGAGAAGCATATTTCTTTGGAGAAGAAACCCATGGCAGAAAGCTCTCAGTCTAAATAGGGGGCAAGGAAATGTGGTTTGATTCTGAGCATTTAAAGAATTATGTTTGATTTTGAAGCTTGGAATATTCTCCTTTTTGTGCCAGAAGCCTGGCGACTTAAAATGATAGCGTTAGGTCTATGGATTCACTCACACTTCCTGGTTTTGTGAAAATATTTTCATTATCATAAGATTGCAAATGTTTTTTAGCAGTTTTCAATTTTTAAATCAAGAAGAGCATCAAAAAGCATAGTTATACACAAAAAAAGCAAATGTAAACCTTGGCAATATAAAAAAAAATTCTAACCTATTTGAGATAGAGATTTTGAGAGTTAAAAAGAAGAGGAAAAGCAATGGAGGAAAATGTAATATTGTCACTCTTCTTAATGTACATAGTGGAAAATGCAGTAGTGTCTAAAATTGTTGGATCAAGAAACAGGTTTACATATATATGTAAAATCAAATACACACACACATTATATACACACAACAATTTGAGGACAGTGAAAGGAAAAGAGCTCTTGTACATGACAGATTTCTCATCATTCATAGCATTGTGTTAATAGATACCACTTATTTTTAAGAAACTAAGCTGTATAGGAATAAACATCTTATAAAAGTAAAAGTAAGCCTCAAAACCTCTGCCTTTGGCTCAGGTCATGATCCCAAGGTCCTGGCATTGAGCCCTGCATCCAGCTCTCAGCTCAGCGGGGGGCCTTCTTCCCCCACCCCCTATTTGCCTACTCGTGATCTCTCTCTCTCTGTCTCTGTCAAATAAATAAATAAAATCTTTAAAAAAATATAAAAAATAAATGGTTTCCCTAAAGCATGTGAACAGAGTAGATTTGGAACATGCAGTATAATTTTATAATTTGGTATACCTATATGATAGAAAATTATTATTAGGACTTGAATAAAGTTCATTCTACTGTTTTAAAAGTAAAATTTAAAAATGCCTATGAATAAGAAAAAAAACTAGAGGCAGAAATATACGTAAAAAATTAGGTTCAAAAGATTAGTATCATTTGCAATAATTTCTTTTGACAACAGAAAACAATGCTTACTGCTCAAGGTGATATTTTCAGTGAGAGAACTGTTTGAAATACATTTATTCTATTCTTATTAATTCTTCCTTCCAATTAACTTACAATTTTCTAGAAAAGGTAGAGAATTCAGAAGAGAAGCTCTGTATTAGTTCTGTTCTTTTCTTTCTTTCTTTCTTTCTTTCTCTCTCTCTCTCTCTCTCTCTTTCCCTCTCTCTCTCTTTCTTTCTTTCTTTCTTTCTTTCTTTCTTTCTTTCTTTCTTTCTTTCTTTCTTTCCTTCTTTCTTTTTTTCTTTTTCTTCCTTTGGTATAGAAAGCAAACTAGCCAAAAACAAAAAAGAAAAAGGTTAAATCTTCACATGGAGTTTAGAGCAAAATCTGGTTTAATATTTAATGGTTAATAGTTAATAATTACTAGTTAATGGTTTAATTCCTTATTTAGACTTATAAAAGTTAATTCTGCTTCCTAGCAAATTCCTCTGTTTTCTGAAATTTTCCATTTATCCAAAGTAATACAGCTTAGGTGTTTAGGAAAGTGTCCTCTTTATGTGATATACCCTGATTTTTAAATTATTTATATTTTTAGAGCACAAAAAAATTGAGAGGAAGATACAGAGATTTCTCATATACTCCCTACCTTCACACGTGGATATCCTCCTTCTTTATCAATGTTACTCACCAGAATGGTACATATTTTTACCAATGATGGGCTTATATTGATGCATCATAATTACCCAAATTCCATAGTTTCCCTAAGGATTCATTCTTGATATTGTGCATTCTTGCATATTCTTGCACACTCTTGATATTGTGCATTCAGTTTGGACAAATATATAATGATATATGTCCATCACATATATCATTGTACATAGGTGGCTCAGTGGGTTAATGCCTCTGCTTTCCACTCAGGTCATGGTCCCAGGGTTCTGGGATGAAGGCCTGCATCAGACTTTCTGCTCAGCGGGGAGCCTGCTTCCCTTCCTCTCTCTCTGCCTGCCTCTGTGCCTACTTGGGATCGCTGTCTGTCAAATAAATAAATAAAATCTTAAAAAAAAAATACCATACAGGATGTTTTCCCTGTTCTAAACCACACCCCACTCCATGCTCTGCATATTCATATCTCCCTCCCCCATCAAACCATGGCAACCACCGATCTTTTTATTATATTCATAACTTGTCTTTTCCAGAATGTCATACAGTTGGAACCATATAGCATGAAGCCCTTTCAGACTGGCTTCTTTCACTTAGTAGCACACATGTAAGCTTCTTCCATGTCCTTTTGTGGCTTAATAGCATATTTCTTTTAATCACTGGATAATATTCCATTGTCTGATTGTACCACAATCTATTCATTCATTCACCTACTGAAAGACGTCTTAGTTCCTTCCAAGTTTCAGTAATTATTAATAAAGCTTCTATAAGCATCCATATGTAAGTTTTGGGGTGGAAAATTTTCACCTCTTTTGGGTAAATACCCAAGAGTATAAATGCTAGATTGTAAGGTAAGAGCAAATTTTACAAGAAACTCTTTTCCAAACTGACTGTACCATTTTTCATTCCTCACAATGAGCGAGAGTTTCTGTTATTCACATTCTTGCTAGCATTTGATGCTGTGGGTGTTCTGGATTTTGACTATTCTGTTAGGTGTGTCATCACATCTCACTGTTGTTTTAACTTATATTTCCCTGATGACCTCTGATATGGAACTTGTTTTCATATGCTTATTTGCCATCTGTATTTCTTCTTTGATGAGGTATCTGTTGAGGTTTGGGCAGGTTGTTGTTGTTGTTGGTTTTAAATGAGTTGCTTATTTTCTCCTAGCTGAGTTTTAAGAATTCTTTGTGTATTTTGGATAACAGTCCTTTTATCAGATGTGTCTTTTGCAAATATTTCACCACTGTCTGTAGTTTCTCTACTAATTCTCTTGATAGTGTCTTGAATGAGAAGAAAAGTTTAATTTTAACAAAATCAAGCTTATCAGTTATTTCGTTCATGGATCATGTCTTTGATAATACATCTAAAAAGGCATTACTATATGTAAGGTCATCTAAGTTTTCTCCTATGTCATCTTCTAGAAGTTTTATAGTTTTGTGTTTTACATTTAGGACTATGATCTATTTTGAGTTAATTTTTGTGAAAGGTGTGAGGTTTGTCTCTAGATTCTTTCTTTCTTTGTTTTTGTTTTGTTTTTGCGGGAGGGTTGTTCTGGTGTCATTTCTTGAAGACTATTTTTGCTCCATTTTCTTGCCTTTGTTTTTTTGTCAAAGATAAACATTGTATTTATGGCTATTTTGGGGCTCTCTAGAATGCTCCATTGATATATTTATCTATTTTTTTTTAAGATTTATTTATTTATTTGACAGAGAGAGATCACAAGTAGGCAGAGAGGCAGACAGAGAGAGAGGAGGAAGCAGGCTCCCTGCTGAGCAGAGAGCCCAATGTGGGGCTCGATCCCAGGACCCTGGGATCATGACCTGAGCTGAAAGCAGAAGCTTTAACCCACTGATCCACCCAGGCGCCCCATATTTGTCTATTCTTTTACCAATACCACAGTACCTTGATTATTGTAGCTTTATACTGTCTTGAATCAGAATGTCAATCCTCCAACTTTGTTCTTCTCCCTCAGTATTGTGTTGGCTATTCTGGGTCTTCTGCCTCTCCCTATGAACTTTAGAATCAGTTTGCCAATATTCATAAAATAATGTTCTGGGATTTTGTTTGGGATTGCATTCAATCCCAAATTAGGGAGACCTGATGTATTGTCAATATAGTCTTCCTATCTAAGAGCATGGAATATTTCTACATTTCTTTAACTATTCTTTGGTTTCATTCATTAGAGTAAATTTTGTAGTTTTCCTCATATAGATCTTGTATATATTTGTTAGATTTATACCTATTTCTTTTTTTGTTTTAAGTTATATTATGTTTTTACATTTGTAATTTCACTTGTTTATTATTGGTATATAGGGAAGCAGTTGATTTTTTAATATTTACTTTTCATCCTGCAACTTTGCTAAAATTGCTTATTAGTTCTAGTTGTTGTTGTTATTGTTTTTGGTCACTCCTTTTGGTTTTCTACATAGAGAATCATGTCATCTGCAAAGAGAGACAATTTGGTTTTCCTTCCCAATTTGTGTTATCTTTTATTTCTTTTTCTTGCCTTATTGAATTAGCAAGGATTTCCACTATGTTGAAAGGAGTGATGAGATGAGGCATCCCTTGCTCTGTACCTGATCTTAATGGGAAAGTTTTGAGTTTCTCACCACTAAGTATGTTAGCTGTAGGTTGTTTGTAGATAATCTCTATCAATTTGAGACTATTCCTCTCTATCGATAATTTATGAAGAGTCTTTATCATGAATGGATTTTGTCAAATCCCTTTTCTGGGTCTATTGACACGAATCTTGTGGTTTTTCTTCTTTAGTTTCTAATGTGATGGGTTTCTTTAGTTGTTTTTGAAATTTGAAGCAGCCTTGCCTATCTGGGATAAGTCTTACTTTAATTCTTCTAATAATTTTTTTGGATTAAATGTGTCCATATTTTGTTGAATATTTTTAAATCAATGTTGGTGAGATATTCATGATGTTCATGTGTGAGCAATCTTTGTGCCTGTTGTAATGCCGCCACCATAAAGGTCATTAGGGACATTCATACTGCAAACAAAGAAATCTCTCTGATTGCCACTGCTTGGCCTGATTCCATCTGATGATGCTTCAGACCTGGCATCTAAAAATTTTCTCAGTTGGATGCTCTCTAAACTCAAACTGAATTTATAATTTGCTCAGTTAACCTTTGTTTTTCTTTTGTTTTGTTTTTCTTTTGTCTCCATAGAAATGCCTCTCATTAAAGTACCTGACTATTTCTCATCATATAGAGACCTAATCTGGGTGAAAACTCACCTGCAACACTAGTTTTTTAAATACAGCATCCTCATATTCCTCCTGTCCTAAGTAATTATGAGGATATGTGATTGTTCACACATTATGTTATGTGTGTGTAAATAACTTCTAAAAAAATTGAAACCCATTTGATTTACTTAATTGATCAAATCTTGGCTCTGGGAATCTCTGCTTTAGGGAATTTTTTAATCCCTTGTTATTGTTCTCCATATAGACATCATATTAACATCTCTAATGCCTTGTATATCCTCGAGGGTTTTAAATGCCTGTTGGCACCCAGTCACACACCAAATGATATCCATCAGGATCAGACAACTGGATGAAATCAACAATAACCATGTAAATGATGAAGATGGAGAATACATGGCCCTCCAGGCTGATGATTCAAGTAATGGAAACAGCAAATGTCTGATTCTTCAACCTGACTACATCAAGGGTGGTAACTGAGAATCATGCTCTAATGGTTGGTTATTCTACCAACAAACCGAGAGGATGACCAAAAGGGAGGGGGATATTTAAAAAAAAAAAAAATCAATGGAGACCAGCTTTGAAAATTCTCTGAGCAGACAAACCCAGTTTAGTCAGACATGCAAAACTTTACCCAGCTTATTTTACAAAGCTTATTTGACCTGGGTCATTTTTTTTATGTCTCTTGAAGTTATAAACAAAACTTAAAATGTTTCCCAGGGTTGATAGGAAGTGGTTATCAGTGTGAGGTGGTGACGGATTCCCTATCATTTAAGAGAATTCTAATATGACACACTGTGAAAAATAAATAGTTACTGTTTTCTCACTATATAAGCTGCTTTATGACAACATATCCCTCAGCCCCATTCCTTATTTAATTGTTTTGAGTGCTCCCAGTTCACAAACTGTCTTTTTTGGTATATGCAACATAAATTTTGACTAATTATGACCTCAGTGATCCATTGGTTTTATTTTCTTATTTTTGAGCCTTTGCCAGTATTCCCTGAGCTTCCTGGATCTGTGGTTTAGTATCTGATGTTAATTTGAGGGAAATCCTCAGTCATTCTTGTTTCAAATATTTCTTCTGTTCTTTTCTCTTTCTTCTCCTTCTGGGACTCCCAGTACATGTGTGTTATACATTTTGATGTTGCTCCCAGTCCTTGGATACTCTATTCTGTATGTATGTATGTATGTATGTATGTATGTATGTATGTATGTATATATGTATGTTTGCACTTATTATTTATGTAGTTTTTGTTCTTTTTGCTTTTCAGTTCTTAAGACTTTTGTTGATATATATCTTCTAGCTTAGAAATTCTTTGCTCAGCCATGTCTAGTCTTTTAACAGGCCCTTCAAATGCGTTCATTTCTGTTTAAGTGTTTTTGATCTCTAGTTTTTCTTTTGGATCTTTCTTAGGATTTCCATCTCTGCTTGCATGGTCCTTCTGTTCTTGCTTCCTGTCTATTTTATCCATTACAACCCTTAGCATATTAATCATGGTTGTTTTAAATTTCCTTTCTGATAAATATAATATCCTTGCCATGTCTGGTTCTGATGCTTGCTCTGTCTCTTCAAATTATCATTTTTGCCTTTTTGATATGCCTTATAATATTTTCTTGATAGCCAGACATGATGTACTAAGTAAAAGGAATTGCTATAAATAGGTTTTTATTAATGTGATGGTGAGGTGTGTGTGTAAGTGTGGGGAGTTAGTGTTCTATAGTCTTGTGATTAGGTCTTGGTCTTTTAGTAAGCTTATGACTCTGGACTGTAAACTTCACAACTGTTTCTCAGATTCTTTTCTTTTCTTTTTTTTTTCTTTCTCTCCCTTAGGTAGGACAGGATGGCTATGGATGGCTGGAGTTGTGTATTTCTCTTTCCCAGTTACTTAGGCTCTAATAATACCCTCATGGTTTATGCTCTGGTTAATGACTCTTCCTCAAGGACAGGTCTTGAGAATAGCCCTGGCATATTTCAAAGTTGCTCCTTTCTCCCTTCCCTTGCAAGAAGCATCTTTATTGTGGGAATATGTCAGGTTTCTGAAGGTAAATCTCACAATATTGTGAAACACCTTTCTATGACTGGTTCCCTTGGAGTTGTCTGGTGTTGAACCTTTAGGAAATCTTACATTACAGTTCAGGTTTTCCTACCTAGACTCTGGGTCCTGCTTGTGAGTCTCTGCTCTGGGGAGCTACCACTACCTGTCCCCATGGTGGTCTCTCCAGTCCTGGGGAAAACAGTTTTTGCCCTGTGTTATATTTTATTTTAAGGATCCTAGAAGATATGCTGATTTTTCAAATTTTTCAGCTTTTTATTTGTTGTTAGAATAGAGTGGCAACTTCCAAGCTTCTTATATGTGGAACTAGAAAAAAAATTTTACATTGCATTTTAATATTAAAAATACTCAACTTACCAAGAATTCTTTGGGTAGGAGTTAGGTAGGGAAAGCTGTGTTTTAACAAAATTATCTATTTTAAAGTCAACCTACATTGTTTTTCTGTTACATAAAATGTATTATTATGGAATTATATATTTAAAGAAGTAAAATAATAATCTTTTCAGAACATTTTCTTATAGAAATCATAGGCAAATATCATGTGCAGCCTGAGAAATTTTAAGTGGAAGACATTGCCTTCAGTTCTTTACTGTTCATAATGATTTTTATTTTATTCTTCCCTGGATCTCTTTAACCTAAATTTGTTACATTATTCTCAAAAACTGCTTAAAATTTCTAATTACACAATTTTATTTTTGGATTTTGTAGCACATTCTGTATTTGCAATAAACAGAAAGTTGTTTTTTTTTAACCAATTTTTCTTTTCTTTTTTTTTTTTTTTAAAGATTTTGTTTATTTATTTGACAGATTACATGTAGGCAGAGAGGCAGGCAGAGAGAGAGGAGGAAGCAGGCTCCCTGCTGAGCAGAGAGCCTGATGCGGGGCTCAATCCCAGGACCCTGAGATCATGACCTGAGCCAAAGGCAGAGGCTTAACCCACTGAGCCACCCAGGCGCCCCTTAACCAATTTTTCTAATTGCCATTTAGGCCATTAGTATATCCATCTGATGAGATAGCTATCTTACAGAAGTAAAAACAAAACAAAACAAAACAAATAAAGAAAACCCCACAAGAATCCATATAATAGTGTACAAGAAGGTATTTAAACTGTTCCTCCTCCCGCTGTCTTCTTCTTTTTTTTTTTTTTAAAGATTTTATTTATTTATTTGACAGACAGAGATGACAAGTAGGCAGAGAGACAGGCAGAGAGAGAGGAGGAAGCAGATTCCCTGCTGAGCAGAGAGCCCGATGTGGGGCTCGATCCCAAGACCCTGAGATCATGACCCGAGCTGAAGGCAGAGGCTTTAACCCACTGAGCCACCCAGGTGCCCCCTCCCGCTCTCTTCTTGAACTCATATCTAGTCTCTCCCCCAAGTCCAGTCTTGTTACTATAGTTACTGGGGCCTCTTTGCTGTGCCTTGAATAGGTCAAGCAAAATACTTTCCATTGACATTCTCTGCACTTTGGAACTCTGCCCCAGATACAGAAGTGGTTCACTCTCCATTCCTTTTTTACACATTTTACTAGGTGAGACCTTTCTGATCACCCTTTTGACATTGCACGACCCCACAACACATACTCACTGGGTCCTGCTATTCCCTGTCTTCCTTAACCTGCTGTAATCTTCACAGCACCTAACTCTTCATATTATGTATTTGGGGTTTTTTTCCCATATTATATATTTGCTAGTTCTCTATCACCATGCTACCTTCATTGGTTGACTGCTTTGTGCAAAGACTAAAACCAACCTGATAGAGGTTCCTCGATTTGCCCCTTGTCCTTCCTCTTTTATCAATCTCACTTTCCTCCTTCCTCCGCCATTTCTCTGTCTTTCCTAACTGGTTGGATTACACCAATGATCCCAAGCAAGGAGCATGAAAATAGGGAACAGGACACATTTGGGTTACAAAGCAAAAAATGGCTTCCTGAGCCCAAACCACAAGGATAAATAACTGACCTTCCCCTATCCCATAAAAAACACTACCCTGGTATTAATCTGGAAGTCATGTGCTCTTTGTGAGCTCCCAGGACATCAGCTAAATGCATATTTAAGTTCTCCGTAACCTCTCTGGTGGTCACTGGAATTATTTTGTTGTGATAGCTCTGTATCTTGTGCCATAGACTCTCGGGCACAGACTAGAGACTCAATAAATATTTGTTGAAGAATTATTTGTTTATATCCTTCCCAATGTGATGATGATATTTATATAGTTAGGAGCAACCTTTCTAATGCTTATATCATGTAATTTTTATTAAAATTTCTCTTTCCTACAGCATAATTTTAATAGTTATGTATTTTTCCATCATAATTTCTTCAGCCAGTTTTTCTTACATAGACATTTTTGTTATTGTGAAAATGCCATAGTGAATGGCATGTAGCTGACATTTTGCACACTCGTGGGTAATCACCTTCCTGAGGCACAAACTTTCTTGAATACCATGCTTGCACATGCATGTGTGTGTGTGTGTGTGTGTGTGTGTGTGTGTGTGTTCCTACCATCTCCTAAAGCATTTGAGTTTAACAGACCGTATATATATAAAACTATATAGTACAATTTAACTACTATTTTTATTTAATACTCAAAGCCTGATAGGCATATAACTATCTATTTCAAGCATAATTAGTGGAAAAATACATTTTCTTTGGCCAGCTGAAGTCTGTTACACAGTTTTACAAATTTATCTCTGTCATTGGACTGCTTCAAGGTCTGACCAATGTGGTAAAAATTTCTACCCAATAATTCCCCTCTTTAACTTATAACCTACCCCATTTGTTCATGTATTTTTATCCATAATATATTTGTCTGTCTCTGTTAGCAAAAACAAAACAAATAACTAAACAAGGCACCACTTTTACCTTATTTTGTAATTAAAATGTTAATCGTTAGAGACTTTTTTTTTGAGTAAATTTTTAGGACTGTAATACTGTGTCAAAGACTTTGGTTTGAATAGATGTTCATAAACTGACTTCTCAACTGAATATCTGAGTTTATTCTCCTACATGTGTATTGTATTATGCCCCTTTTTCCTCATTTTGATAGTACTGTTTACTATTATTATTATTATTAATATATTATATATTTATATATAATATATATTTATATTTATATAATATTTATAATATAATATAAATATATATTCATATTATATAAATTATATATATAATATATAATATAAATATAATATTTATATAATATTATAATATTATTATTTTTAACATTTCTAATGACATTCCTTTGTTATTGTCATTTTTATTTATTTGATCATTTTTGAAGTTGAACACTTTATTCATGTTGCTGTACAGATAGCACTCTTTTCTAAATTGTGTATTTAACTTCTATATAGAGAATTCATCTTTTATTTTTCTTTTATTCATACTTCTTACAGAATGTGTTGCAAGTATTTTATAGTGTTTTATCATTTTGGTAGGTTTTTTTTTCCTAACTGATTTAATATTTAAATTTTTATTACATCAAATCTGTCCATTTACTTTGTGATTCCCTCCTGCCCCCCAAACACATACACACACTAGTCATTGGTTCAAGCTAGCTTCCTCCATATTTTGTACATTGTATGAATCTGTTCAGGTTTCAATAACAAAATATCATAGACTGGGTGGCTTAAACAACAGACCCTTATTTTCTCACAGTTCTGGAGGCTAGAGGTCCAAGATCAAGGTGCCAGCAGGATTAGTTTCTGTGGATGCCCCTATTCTTGGCTTGCAGACTGCTGCCTTCTCACTGTGGCTTCATATGACCTTTCCTCTGTGCATTCATCAAAAGAAAAATTACCTAGGGTCTCTTTCTCTTCTTGTAAGAACAGTCCTATGGGATTAGAGTCTCACCTATGTGTCCTCTTATAATCTTAATTACTTCCTTAAAGGCCCTATCTCCAAACACAGTCACATTGGGGCATAGGGCTTCATCATATGGATTTCTCAAGGGACACAGTTCAATCCATAACACACCTATATCCATTTTTATTTTTTAATGGAAATTCTGTCTTCAGTGTCTTAAATTTCAACATTTAATCCATCTGAGAATCTTTTTATAATGTTTAGTTCACCAATTAATTTTTTGATCCAGTATCTATAATTGAACAACCTAGAATTTTCTCACTGTTATAAAAGCCATCTGTATCACCAAATTTTCTCCCTCTTATTCCCATATTTCTAATTTTCCTTTTACTTAACTGATCTGTTAATTCTTATAGAATCAATGTCTTATTACAATTACTATTTTGTAGCTCTTATTTTTATTATGTAGTTCTTTCTCATTATTTTAAAATTTTTTTGACTTTTTACATTTTTAATTGTTGTTCCAGATGAATACTTGAATTATATTCTTTAATCTCACTACAAGTTAAAAGTTTTTTTGTTTAGTTTAGTTTTGTTTTGTTTTAGAAAAGCAGCACATTCTTGTAATAGAAACAGACTTGTGATAGTCTTTTGTGTCAATTTGACTAAGCTACAGTCCCCAGTCAAAGTGGGTGTGGCCATGAAGGCATTTTGTGGATGTGATTAACATCTGTAATCAACTGATTTGGAGGAACGGAGAGATTCTTGATAACCTGGGTGTGTCTGGTTCAATCAGATTGAAGGTTTTAAGAGGAGCAGTGTGATTTCCCTGAGGAAGAAAAAGTTCTGTCTATGGAGTATAGCTTCAGCTCCTGCCCAAGAATTTCTACTCTATCCTTCCTGAAGTTCTGATGACCATTCCTACAGATTGTGCACTTGCCTAGACAGCCCCAATACCTATGCAATTTCTTGCAGTAAATCAGTCTTTCTCTCCTTCTTTCTATATGACAATTTAAAAATATTCTTAAAAAGGTGTTATATCTTAAATATTAATGTGTATTCAAGATTCATGAGATATTTTTAAAAATTCACAAACTAAAGTTTAAAAAGGACAAAAGCACCAACATCGTAGGAAGCAGGAACAAAATTCAGAAAACTGGAAATTAATTTTAACATAAACATTAATACCCTTTAATTGGTATTCTCAGGGAATCAAGGCATGTTGAACAATGTGATGTGATTCATAATAAGAAATAAGTATTTGGTCTTTTTCTCTTCTGGCACAGAGCTCCTAAAACCCTTGGAATTTTCTGAGATGAGAGGGATAAAGGTGTCTTTTGTTATGCTAATGAGGTGACTTTTGGAAAGCACTTAAGGAAAGGGAATGGTTGACAGTGGAGCCAGCTAAGTGATTGTAGGGTTGGAAATTTCAGGTCTACCCTGACCTCTGGGGAGCTGAAAGGGGCTGAAGATCTAGTTTAATTAGCAGTGGTCAGTGATTATGTTACAAAGTCTGCCCCTAAATACAAAAAGATGGGGTTTGGAGAGCTCCCGGATTGGTGAACACATGGAGATCCTGGGAGAGTGGCATGCTTAGAAAGGGCATGGAAACTCTGTGCCCCTTTCTGCATGCCTTGCCCTATTCCTCTCTTCCATCTGGCTGTTCTTGAGCTATCTTCTTTTATAATAAACCAGTAATCTAGTAAGGAAAATGTTTTTCTCAGTTTTGTGAGCTACTCTAGGAAGTTAATCAAAGACCTTCCAAAGGGGAGGGTCTTTGGAACCCTCTAACCTGTGGCCAGTGGGCCAGAACCCAAGTGACAACTTGGACTTGTAATTGGAATCTGAAGTTGGGAGAGAGGCAGTCTTGTAGGACTGAATCCTTAATCTGTGTGATCTGAAGCTATTTCTGTAACCGGGGTGCAGGAGTACAAAACCACCTGGCTCTAGGGGCTCCTGTTACTGGTGGGAGAGTGTGCATTGTGTGAGTGGAGGAGGTTTCAGTTCTTGGATTTCCTGAAAGAGATTTATGTGAGGATCCACCCTCAAATAAAGACAGACAGAAGGAAGGCAGCAAGCACAAAGCAGTTTATTAAGGACATTCTCAAGAAGGTGGATTGAGTGGGCCCAAGGTATCAACTGGTTTAGGGGTGTCTTTTCTTTTTCTTATTGCCTCTTTTTTTTTTTTTTTTTAAAGATTATATTTATTTATTTAAGAGAAAGAATGAGAGACAGCTCAAGGGAAGGAGCAGAGGAAGAGGGACAAGCAGACTTTGCACTGAGCACAGAACCTGATGTAGGCCTCCATCCCAAAACCCTGAGGTCATGACTTGAGTCATACTAAAAGTGAGACGCTTAACCCACTGAGCCACCCAGGTACCCCTGTATTTCCTTATGTTTACATAGCTTATGGGTCTGACTGAGGTTGTTTCCAATCATCTAAGGGGCTCCTCCTACCAGTTGGGAGGGGGAGTTTTTGGCCCCACAAGATTCTTGCTGGAACTCTCATGCCATCCTCCCTCATCGAGAAGTCAAAACCACATTGTAAATATATTATAATGAAGTTATAGGTTACCCTGGGGCTGAGGTTGAAGAGAAGAGCCCATTTCTGCTCCTATGGCTCTTGTTTGTCAACTCTGGAGTATTGGAAGACCTAAGGGCAAGATGTTAAAAGCCACAAAGTCAGAATTTGTGCCCTCAGCTTCTAATGTGTTACCTATTTATCACCTCCTTTATCTCCAGTTCATGTCCAACTACCTATTCTATCAGTCCCAAACACACCAGGTTTGGTTATGTGTTGCTGACAAAGTCCACAGGCAGATAGACTAGTGGTGGTGAAACTAGAAAGGAATTTATTTCAGCGAGGCCAACATCAAGAAGATAGTCGACTAATGTCTCAAAGACTAACTCCAAAGTGCTGAAAATACTTTGTGTTATTTATTTTTATTTTTTAAAAATTTTATTTATTTATTTGAGATAAAGGAAAATAGGGAGAGTGAGCTTGAGCAGGGATGGGAGAGGGAGAAGCAGACTTCCCACTGAGCAGGGAGCTGATGTGGGGCTTGATCCCAGGACCCTGGGATCATGACCTGAGCCAAAGGCAGACGTTTAACCAACTGAGCCACTAGGCACCCCAATACTACTAGTTTTATATTAGGAAGATGTGGGACAAAGTTCAGCGGGTACATGCAGGTGGGCAGTAAAATTCAGGTTGATTGATCACTGTCTTGGGGTCAATCATTTAAAGTCTTGCTGGTGTGAGGGCACTCCTTATTGCTAGAGGATATAGTTCCATCATGGTATGTTTTGCCTGCTAGATCTTTTGCCTGAGTTAAGAGTTAAGCTGGAAAGAACTTAACCTGAAAATGCAGACTGAGATCAAAATGGAAGTAACTGAAGTTCTCTTCCTTCTCCAATTAGTGTCAGCATTGAGTTGAATGGTAGGGTACCCAGTAGACATCAGAGAATTGCTTGATAATCTGGAGAAATCTCCCCACTCCTCCAACACATCAGAATTGGTGAAGGAATCAATAAACAATAAGAGAACAAAAAAGAACTCTTAGAAATTAAAATATGACTATAAAATAAATATTCAATAGAATGTTCAGAAGATAAAGTTGAAGAATTTTTTTTCATATAATACAACAAAAAAAGAGGGGGCAAGAAATATGAGAGAAAAGAGATAAACTTGAGATCAATCCACAAGCTCTAACTTTAATAAATTGCAGAAAGAATTGAATAGAGATAACACTTAACACTGAGGAGGAAAATTTTTATAAAAACTAAAATATAAGAAATTTCTCAAAGTTGAAGGACATAGTTTTAAGATTCAAAAGAGGCCACTGAGTATTTAGCCTAATGAATGAAAAAGAGAAGCAACTGAACACATCACTGTGAGTATTAGAGACAGAAAAAACAAATCTAAAAGAGAAAATATCTTTGAAAAAAGTGAGGGGAAAACAAAGCCTGTTTGCCACAAGAGACTAGAAGTAGAGAGAGATTGTTATTTTCTTACCAATAGTGCGATGTGTACTAGAGGAACTAAAATCAAGCCTTCAAGTCTTAAGAGAAAGTTATTTCAATATACTAGGCCAAAGAATTTTAAAGGTATTCAGGCAAGCAAGAATTGAGGAAAAATACCTTCTAATACTTCATAGGAAGTTTCTTAAGCATGTGCATTAGTGAAACAAAGGAGAAAAGTAAGAAAGAAGATAGATGTGATTCAAGAACTATGGTGTCCATCCTGAAGGGCAGTCAACCTAGAGAATGCTCCACCCACATTAGGACAGCTCTTTGTGTTTAGACTCTGTGAGGTAGAATTCAAACAGGGAGAAGGTATGTCTGGTACTACCAAACCACATTCATGTAGGAAGGATGATAAATATCTTCCTTTTCTTGCTTTTAGTGTGCCAAATTCTATATACATTGAGATCCCTGTCTTTCTCACTTCCGGTCACCTCACTGCCTCCATATCCTATCCTTTCCCATAGGCCTGAGGGATGTTTTGCTGGGGATTCTGCCCACTAATTTCCCAGAAAATCTTTTGGTTTCCTTACTCCAGTAGTTTTTATTTCCTTTAATCTGGCCTCATAAGTTTCTTACAGAAAATCATCAGCTTGGTGATGCCAGCTTTTCTTCACTTCCAATGTTGTTACAGACATTTTTCACCCATTTCCTTAGTAAATTTAATGAAAAATGGAGAGGAAGGGCATTTAAACAAATGAACTCAAATCTTCAACTTAAATAAGGAAATTAGTGTTGGGGAAACATTTAAAATGACAAAGTTAGTTTATAAACATGTGCATTGGTTGTTAGTTAATTTTCCTGAGCTCTTTTACTTGTGGATTAGTTCTCTTCAAAACAATAAACAGATGATAGAGAAAAAAGGTTCATCTGTTTTGCAGTGACTTCAAGTACTTTGAATAGAATATGTGAACTCATAGCTTTACACAGTGGTGCTGAAAAATCCTGTCAGTTCATTCTTACTCAGAGAAGCTGCTGGTGTATCATACATGTCAGTTTCATTTAAAATTCATTCTTTTTGTTTGGGCCAAGTTCTTCATTCTCAGTTTCCATTGGTTATTATAATTCTTATTTTGGTACAGTCAGACTTGTAAAATACAATTTTTATTTTTAAAGAGAAAGCATATAAAACCAGATAGCAAGGACCAAAATCTAAGGGAAAAACTAGTTTAAATTAAGCACACGTTCTAGTATAATGAACCATATAATTAATCTAAGAACAAAATGATAAAGTCCCTAATCATACATATATTCAACTGGTTCTTTGTCGATTTGGTTACTAACTCAACTGTTTCATTTAATACTCTGGGTTAATGAGGGATCTCATATTCTAACAAGATGAACATTATAGGATTTTTGCCTTAAGCCCAAGGTTCATAAGCTTGGAGGGAGAGTACAAGTAGTGATGAGAGAAATTTGTGTGTGTGTGTGTGTGTGTGTAAAGAGATGTGTGTGCATATATATATGTATACATACACATATGTACATATATAAAATGGCTATTTGTACATTTATATGAAAGTTTACTACATAATGGTTATAAAAATAATATTAAGGGCAAAAATTGACACATTAATTCTGTCCTCAGAGTGACAAAACACAACTTACATAATTGAGTAGAATAAGAAACAGCTAAGATATATTAATATTTAATCTATGCTGGAGTACAATAAAACTATTAGAGAAATATTGAAAGATTGCTTAAGGAAGGGGTCTTATACGTAGGGTTTTCACAGGTAGAGGTTATGGGTAGAATATTCTTTGTAGAGATATGGCAAAACCAAATGTATAATGATACCATCAGAGGATAATGAATGATAGAGAATGTAATGGCTTGCCTAGGTTTATGGAACAGTGAGATATAAAGCACAAATTTGAATCTAAACTAGGGTCATAGTTTTATTCATCTTAAATGTGAAATGATCAGGCAGTCATCTGAGAGTCACTGAAAGGTTTTTAGCAGGGGAAGTTTGCAATCAAAGCAGTACTTGAGGTCTCAGGATGCCAGATAGAGTGGGCGAGAGACTGGTGATAGGGAAGTCATTGGCAATATTACAATAGTCTAGCTAGTCACAAATGAGAGTTTAAATTTGAAATATGTTGGCAGCTAAGAATATGGAGCAAGGATGTTTGTGGGAGATTGAAAAAGAAAAACTGACAAAAATTGATGACATTTGTCATGGGACATGAAGAAGAAATAGAATAAGTGATATCACTAGGCTTCAAGACTGGGTGAAAGGGAGAGTGGCAGATTATTAAGAAAATATAGAAACCAGAAATAGCAGCTGGATTTGTTCAGGATGGAAAAGGGAAAAGAACGAGAGATGATGAATTGGAAAACTAAATTATTATGTCATAATTTCAGGTACATCTGATTCAAAATTACTCACTTTTCTATACTTATTTCTTGGATCCAGAAGTTGTATGAAATGACTTTACCATTGTTTCCAATACCTAAATATCAAGGAACATGTAAATATATAAGTAAGTATAAATGTAAAATATAAGTAAGGAATGAGTCAGAGTGGAATGATATTGACAGCTGTCTCTGTAGCCTTTTATTATTTGACTCTGTTCTACAATTTCATTAGTTCACTTGAATAGATATTTGGAAATGAAATGATTTAATAGTTCAGCTGAATATATAGCAATATATTTGCATAAATTATGCAAAATCCATTTATGTAACAGTGTACTGGAAATGGTATAATAGTGTCATTGTTAATTTATCTGTATGAGTATGAACAAAATATATTCTTGTGTTATGAATCATGAAGGAATCAGTTTGAAAATAGTATAGTTTATTCTTATTTTCTCTTTGGGATACACTTCATTCTTAAATATCCTCTCACTTGCCCAGAAGATAACAAGACGAATTCTGAATTGGTTTCAGAGGGAGAATATGGTCTGCAACATTACATAAGTAGATTACATTTCCACTTTGTAAAAGGGACAGCTATGGCACATGGATAAGTATATCACCACCATCCATCTTGTCACCACCAATACATTCATGGGAAGCAGCAGGAAATCAATAAGCACAAGAACAAAATGGTGGGAAATTCTTTCTCTCTTAGAAAGAAATGTTATTGGAATGATGTCCTATAATTTGTGCTAATATGTTTATATAATGTTATAAGTATGTATATGATAGATATTACTCTGATTTTGCCTAGTGCATTCTTATAGCCAATGGAATACATTATTTTTTATTATTTGTCTCACATTTTATTTTCTAAAACATCAACCTAAATCAATGAGTTTGACATGTTTAAATCATGCCTCATTTCTGAAATAACTCATTTGCATTTCATTTGGATTTCAATATGTTTAAATTCATATTATGGGTAGATTGTCAGGCTTATTACATATGCATAAATAGCAGTATAAACGAATACATTTTTATTATGGAAGAAAAAAGACAAACAAATGACTAATATTCTTTTGTTTTCTTAAAACTATACATGACAAACAAAACTACCATTTACAAACTATTTATCAAAAAAAACAAAACAAACAAACAAAAAACAGTTTAAAACATCCATTCATTTCCTTAGAATCATCTTTATGTTACCTCTCTGGTGGGAAATGTCCCTGTAGAGTTCCTTTAAACTATTCTCTGTATGTCTATAATATAGCTCGGAAGATACTTTTAATTCCTACAACTACAACAATTATATTTATATTTAATGTGTTGCTTCAGTGATTCCCAACAGAGTATGGAAAATAAAGGGGAATTATATTCTCTTGAACACATGCAATGAAATGTGCTGACTAATTTAAATGAGAAATTTCATCTAATCCTCCCAAAATCTTTTTTTTTTTTCATTATCATCTAGTAGGTGAGAAAAACCATAAATAACTATGAAGACCAGAGCTGAGATTCAACTGCAGGTAGACTGCATTGTAATGAGAGTAGCATTTGTTCAATACACTGAGTGCCATATATAAACTTAACTCTTAGCTTCTCCCACATTTGATCATCATGACATGGTAAAGAACAGTAATTCTCCAGTATCTGTGGGCAATGGCACCCAAATTCCCTTACTCTCTATTCATACAAAAGTGTGTATCTTAACTAGATTGTTTTTTTTCAAATACTGCTTTCTCCAAAGATTATTTTTTAGGGCACTGGATTCATTTTTCATCACTCATCCGTTTCACACTGTAGTAACTGGGCCCAGTGTCCACAAAAGTGACCAGGCAGATGATATATAAGACTCTAACTCATTTAATAAATAGGATTCTTTGGGATCTCAGAGATGAGGGGCATGCATAAATCTTTTTGTTTCTTGGTTTTTACAGTGACAAGTTCTCATTGCCCTTGGAAATTAGATAAAACAATATCACTGAAGAGAGCGTCCTATTGATTTACTACACAAAACACAATATGCACGATATGTAAGAGATATTTCTTTCTAACAGAGTATTTATTTAGAAAAATATATACGAGCAGAAAGCCAGTACCATCTTTTTATGTAGGTTAAGAGGAAATTCTTCAGAAGAATTTGGTCTCTCTTATTGTATCCCGAATGCTGTCTGGCTAGTTGGAGAAATTAAAAAAAAAAAAAAATAGACAACTTTCCACTACTGTTATCATTAACACATATCAGGAACAGCTCATAAGAAGAAAGTTGGGAGATAATATAATACATGCAGCATTATTAATATTTAATCTATGCTTTAATCAGCAGCTCTCCAGGGAAAGGCTCAATAATCATGGAATTCAGAAGAGAGGCCATGACTAGGCATACACATTTGTAGGCATCCACATGTAGCTGAACATGAGATACTCAGAGGCTATAAGGTGAGAGAGAAGAGAAAACCTGGAGTAAAATTTCTAATCTGATCATTTGACCTCTGGTTCCATGTGAGACAAAGGCTACTTTCCAAACCTCTTTGCATGATATGTAGGGTCTCTGATATCTGCTTGTCTTCATCTTAATCTCTTGATGCTCTTCCCCTCCTTAAAAAATTTACATTCTAGCCAAAGAATTGTTTCTTGTTCTTTAAAGAGGTATATCTTTGCATATGATACTCCCTTTACCTTTAGAAGCTATTTATTTATGTTTGCTATTGTTTCTCTTTCAAAATGCAGATCAAGCAACATCCTTTCTGAAATTTCTTCTGTGACTCTTTAGTTAGAAGTCATCTTTTCTACCTTTTGCCTTAATGTCTTATTTCTAATACTTTCGTAGAAAACACACTGTATTGTAAATGCTTACATATACACAGTATTTCATGTAATTCAAACATGAACCTCCTCAGGGTTAATACTGCTCAAGGACTTTATAACTAAATGTGAGGTGGCAATTAATAGAACATGAATCTATCCAATTGATGAGAACAATTTCCTTAGTTTATATCACCTTAGAACTATGACCTAGCTTCTCAGATTTGGGCAAATCACTTCACCTCTTTGGATGTCAATTAATACAATTCTGCAAGGAAAGTGTTGGTATAAATGTTACTTAATGTTCTTTAAAATTAAAAATTCCATAATTCCAGTGATGGTTTTTCTCTTGGGTAATGTCTGGTTCACAGGCAGACAGCAGTCATTTCATAATCAGAAACAATAGAAAATGGCAAGTAATTATTGGAATTCTGTCTTTTGTAAGATAGGATCTTGGAAAATTTGACCTATGTTGTTGAAATATAGTTTATAATAAAAGCATCAAAATGAGATAAACATGTCTAGCACATCTTAGAAGTCCAGCTAGGCAGAAATTGTCATCTTGTCAAATAACATAGAGTTGGCATTGTAAAAGAGAAATTACATGAAGCAATAGTCTCATAATTTTGCCCTAAACAAGAGGAATATGTACTGAATCTTATAAATCTTGAAAAATGTCATAAAAATCACTTTTTTATTTCCTCTCTCTCCTCAACTGAGGGCTAATATTAATGTTTACTCTTCTCAGTCTAAACACAGGCTTTGAAAAAGACAAGGAAAGAATCGAAGCAGAGGGGGAAATTCTGACTAGACTAACACAGAAAATAATCTCTGATAAATATTGAAATGATAAAATTTTCAGTCTGATTCTTTCCCTAAAGAAGTGTGTAGGTAAGAAAAAAATAATCAATGGAAGTTTAATATGAACAGGAAGTCAACCAATTGTGTTCTCACCAATTATAGTGTTAGAGGGGATGAAAATGCTTTGAATGTTTTTAAATGTATTATGTTGAAGAAAAACTTGTTTACCTTCACTGTAAAAAAAAAGAAGAAGAAAGAAAATAAAAGAAAAGAAAAACTAAAACCACTGTAGTATTTTGGTGTGGAAAAGTTTTCTGGAAGATCATAATACTGTTTTCAACACATTTCTCCATAGTCTCTATAATTACATTTGTTATTTGAAGTTTTACACAAACAAACCCTGAGACCTGGTTTTGAAAGGAATAGCTTTTGAGATCCTCCAAATTTCTATTATGTTCCTAAAAATAATCAATTAATGAATTTTAAGATATTAACCTTTGAACATGTTTCCTATTTGAAAATATATTTCACAATTTTAGTAAAATTTAAAACAATGTTCTTCTGTCATGACTAAAAAGGTGTAATGTGTTGGATTTGATTCAGGTGACTTGATCACTAGTCAGTGGATATGAACAATATTCCTGACACACTTTCTTTCGAAGCCTTCTTTTCTTTATTGGAAGGGCCCCTTATATGAGAGAGGACTTCCAATCAGTAAGCAAATAGCAGAAATTACACAGTATAATTTTCAGTGTTCCATATAGGCTTAGCTGGGTTACCACCACATTTGAATAAAATGATTCTGTTCTCTGGCATTTCCTTGGTTAGAAAAGAAAAGGAGGGAAGCAATAACTGACGTAAGTCAGTTAATTAATACAAAAATTAGTGTAAATCTCTTTGCAGAATAACAATAGTAAGCTCTTGATAAATTATAATGATTATTGCTGTCATTACACAACCCAAGCATGACTGTAATCATTGTCATTTACTCAGTGTTATCGGTAAGCCTACCTAGTTTTTCTAAACTCAAGTATTTTGATCTGTCAAGTAGGGGTGACAGTTTTTGCCGTATCTACTTCACAAAATTGTTGTCATCAACTGAGAAAATGGAGAAGCCACTTAGAAGCCATTATGTAACTGAGGCAGCACTAAGGTAACATGAACAGCTCTAAGATTTTAGACATTCTAAAATAGTGACACCAAAAAAATCTTCCTGAAATTTCCAAGGATTATCTGTCCCATTCTGTCAAATCAGAGTCATCCATGGTTAAAAGCCAGGCATATAAAATTTGGAAAATCTCCACAGGTATTCCTGAAGCCCGTGAAGGTGCAAGACTGATGTTTTGTGCAGCGATTCTGAACGGTGGCTGCTCATTGGAATCACCTGTGGAGCTTTACAAACTATGGATGCCTAGAATCTAGCTCAGAGCAATTTAATCAAAAGATTTGGCAGTAGAGCTGAGAGAATCAGTAGTTATGAAAGTTCACGAGGTGGTATGTTCCAGCAGATAGAGTTGATACCCGGTAAAACAGTCATTTCCCTCTCAGCTCCAAAGCCCATACTTTGTCACATTGTTTCTCCACGGGCTCTGAAGTGCCTGCCTAAAGCTTGTAAAGGGCATATAATTTAAAAAGGTAAAATAGCGGTTGTTCTTGGAATACATGCTCTCTTTATGTTTGTTTTCCCTAGTATTTTTAAAAACTAAACTGAGGTGGATTTAGGGTTTAAGACTAATCTGTAACCATAAAAACTCAAGCCCATTCCATCCACAGTTGCTCTCCCTGTATTCCAAAGAGAAACACAAGTTTTGAAGAAGTCACTTAAGAAAGCCTTCAAAACTTAAGCCCTCTAGGAATTTTGAGAACTATTCTAACAACTTTAGAATAAGTAGATTCTCATCAGATATTTGACAATGCACATAAAATGGTTACTTCTTGGGAACCAAATTAAGGAATTTAGAAAGTGAATGATAAACCACTGTATTACCTTAGGGAAAAGAAAGTAAATTTTTTGACTTAATGGTTTCCCAAAGGGAACTCTGTATCTGATGATATTTCAAAAGGCACCACTACTTGAATGTCTTAAAAAAGTAAAAGAAATTCTTATAAATGTTTAACAATAGATTCCTGCAATTTTTAAAATATGAATAAAAAAAAAAAAAACCAAACCCAGTGGGAATGAGAGTGGGGTAGAGGAGGAAGTCAGTTCTGAAAATCTGAGTAAAACTTCACACTGTGAGGAGTTACAGAAAGTTTCACATACTTTTTGCCTTTTTTTTTTTTTTTTAAATCAGTGGGTTCAAACTTCATATTAACACAGCTGCAATACTAACGGCATGCCTATTAATACTGTCTGCTGACCTCAAAGACTGCAGTTGCCAGCTTGAGCTGATACCTATAATGTAGGAAAATTGAAACCGTAGAATTCACACATTAAATTTCTGGGAAGTTGGTTCCTAAGCAAAGTGTTGGAGGTCAGAGTCATCTCAACTCTCTCCATATGTGAGTCACTACTTGGTGGCATAGGCCAGGAGATATCTTCTGACTCATGGTCAAAGCAATTTAATGAAACACATCTCTTTCAAAAAAAAAAAAAAAAAAAAAAGATTGAAGGGAGAGTAACATTAAAAAATTTCGAAACTTTTGGCCTATCTTTGAGATACAGTTAGAAGTAAAATATCGTAAAATATCATGGTCCTTATTTATACAAAGCGATGAGGTGTAGCTTGGTCTATAATTCTAGTTTGACCATTGCCAATCACTGTTATATCCTGGTAAACATTGCTAACATATCCATGTGGTTCATAAGAATATTGAGAATGACTGTGTTACTTAGGGCACCTGGGTGGCTCAGTGGCTTAAAGCCTCTGCTTTCAGCTCGGGTCATGATCCCAGAGTCCTGGGATTGAGCCCCGAATTGGGCTCTCTGCTTGGTGGGGAGCCTGTTTCCTCCTCTCTCTCTGCCTGCCTCTCTGCCTAGTTGTGATTTCTCTCTGTCAAATAAATAAAATATTAAAAAAAAAGAAGAATGAATGTGTTACATATAATTATTTTGTCATGTGTCATTACCATGATGATTTTTAGTATATTTTATTTTTGGTTCAATAAAAAGGTTTATTGGAAATTTCATACTTACAAGGATATGATATAAATCAATGGATCTCAAACTTGAGCATGCATGAGAATTATTTAGCTTTAGTTTTCCTAAAATCCATATGCTCCAAGTAGCAGAAAATCAGTAAGTTGGTATGAAAGATAGGAAGCCTTTTAGATCCTGAAATTTTGGATGGGTATTGTGCACATTCACTTGCTGAATAACTGAGAAAAGTAGCCAGTTGCCACAGAGCTAGAAAGTGATCCACACCAAGGATTCCTTCATTTCCTATACCTATTTCTAAAAAATTGAGCATAACCACATGTTGCCTTATTCTAGGGTGAGGAAAGATAATGCACACGCACATAAGATACAACTGAAATGGAATAGAAAAGAATAAGTGCCAACTCCCCCCATATTTATGTTTATAACATGCTTGGCATTTGAATCAATATGTAAAATCTGTGTTATTTCACAAATAATTTGGAGACCATTTGGCTAAAAATATGGCAAAAAAAATTTTAGGTAAATCCTTGTTCATATGTCTACCAAGTTAGATTGTAGATTGAATAGGTACTAGAATATTGATAAATAAAAAATACTGTAAAGGTAAAAGTGGCTATGTAATTTAGAGACAGACACACTTTAAAACATGATACTACTGGAGATAAAATGTAGGAACAAGATGATAGATTTTGTTTCTCTATAACATAACTTTTGATCAGTAAATCAACAAAACCAACAAGAATATTAAAAATAAACTTGGGAAAATATTTTAAAAATCAAAGATGAAGCTTTACATCTTCCCTGTGTTTGAAATCAATGAGAAATATGACAAAAAGTCAATAGAAATATGGACAAAGAGTGTGGACAGATAATTTACATTCAACAAAAGTGACAACTGATTAAAAAAATATATAATTATCTTGAATCTGTTCAGTCACCAAAGATATTCAAATTAAACAATGATAAACTCCATTTAATTACTATCTATTGGTCCATCTTGGAAATAATAAAACCCAGAGAATGGGTATTCTTTTTCACTTGTGATAGAACTATAAATTGTCAGAGTGCCTGGGTGGTGTAGTCCATTGAGTGTCTGACTCTTGGTTTCATTCAGGTGGTGGTCTTAGGGTTGTGGTATGGAGCCCTGCATCAGACTCTGCACTCAGCATGGAGTTTGTTAAAGACTGTTTCTTCCTCTCCCCAACCCTCACCCTAAAATAAATAAATAAATAAATCCTTAAAAAAAAGAAATATAAACTTTCACAACTTTAGATATGTCCATTGGCAGCTAATCAGTATTTGAATCTGCATTTTTATTCAGTATGTTATTGAATCCCAGACATTTATCCTGAACATAATCGTTGACAGGGATAAAGACTTAAGTACAAGGGAATATATTGGTTACTATTTAAACATGGGGAAAATGAGGAAATAAGTGCATTAATTTGCATGCATCCATTAAATGTTGTTTCATATAACTATTAAAATACTGTTACAGGAAGGTATTTCATGAATAAAGCATCTTTTTAATACCTATTTAAGCAAAAGGGAACATTTCAAAATGGTATGTATAATAATACTCTAGGTGTATGCAAATAGGAAGCTGATTCAAGATGGTAGACTTGGTCCATGAATTAATCATTTCACCCTCCTAAAGTACCTTAAAATTATATGAAAGAAATAAAAGGCCTAAATCTCATAATCAACAATATTAAATACATTTTTGAAAGAAGGACAGCAGATTGGAGACACTGGTGAAGCACTGTATAAAAACATGAAGGATGTTCATATGCTTGGTCTTGATGGGCATGGATGAGAGATTGAAATGGTTAGAATAAGAAGCCCAGAACAAAGAAAGGTGGGTAGGAAAGAGATTTGGAATAAAAATGGACCTCACTGTGGACGTAATAAAAAGTTTCCATATAGTATAAGTAATCCCTCACTTCCCTCCCACCAACATGCATTCAGTGGCCCATAACCAGACATTTTTCCAAAGTAAAAATTAGAAGTTTCTGCTCTAAAAATGGAGTAAATGGGGTAGGGTTTGTTTTCACACCAAAGAGGAAAACCACCAGTCCTCCTGGTCTTTAGGAAGGCCAAGTAGAATGTTTTAATCTCCACAATTCACACTGAAGCAAAGACCTTCAGGCATCAAT
Source organism: Mustela nivalis (assembly GCF_964662115.1). Classification (NCBI taxonomy): domain Eukaryota; kingdom Metazoa; phylum Chordata; class Mammalia; order Carnivora; family Mustelidae; genus Mustela; species Mustela nivalis. The sequence continues at coordinate 47,567,764 of NC_139027.1, read as the reverse complement.
CTTTCTAAGGTACTGCCTTGGTCACTTGTCTAACCTCTCATTCTTAGATGCAAATGGAAAAACAGTAAGAAACAATAAGAAAAATAGAAGTAATTAGACATTTGAGAAAAGCTGAGAGCATGAAAAAGGAAAAGAACCCACAACAAGATGAGGAAATTAGAAGTAGATTCTTGAGTATGTAAGAAAATTCAGAGGACAGAAGAAAACTTCTGAAACTTCTAGTCAGTATTTTTAGAAAAAAAATCAAGAAGCTATTTCAGCCATCTAACAATATCAGGATGAATTAAAAAGGAACTACATAGGGAAAAAAGATCTTTAGGATATCTATGCATATCTATGTATCTTCTAGAGATCATTCTTTTATAAAATTATGTATGTAATTATTTATTAAATTATGTATAAATTAAATTATATAATTAAATGATTTCATGTATGTTACATGTACACTTAATACACATTATATATTTATATTTACAATTTAATATACTAAATTTTCCATATAAATGTTTATAATTTAATGTATATTACATACATGTATAATTTAAAGGGAAAACATTGTTTCAATTTGGTTTTCACAAACCCAGCCCCAAGGCTAGTAAGGATTCTCTCACAGCTGTCATAGAACTATTTGGTTCTCTCTATGACTCAGGTCAAAACTGGAGGCCCTGAGTTGGTCAATATTAACACCAATTCTCCAGTATAATCAGAAGTTGCCACCCCAATCCATAGTCCGTGTACTTTGTGTGTTTATTCTGTAATAGCTAGAAAGTCGTAGAGTTGCCTTTTATAGACACTTGATTTGATATAGAGAAAGGGGGGATTTAAATTATAGGGAACAAAAGTGTAGTCATTAAAATGACTTTTTCTGCAGTGAATAATAATTATAGAGTACAGTGGTACTTTTGATTGATTGCTAAATCTAGTCTCCCTTCTTCTATAAGTAATAGAGTTGTGGTTGAACACAGGACTGCTCTGAGTGGCTCAAAAATCTATTTCCCAACTTTCCCTGCAACTAGGTGTAGCCATGAGCCTCACTTCTCACTAAATGTGCTGAGAGGAAGTGTTATTTGTCATCTTCAACCCTGGGCCTCAAAGCACTGGATGGACACCTCTCTGGATTCTCTGCTGGAGTTTGTTGTTAATGGTTGAATTTTTTTCTCCTGGTTGAAATTTTTCTCTTTTAGAACATTCTCCTGAATTTTATAGAATGCCCTTATGTTTTCTGGCACAAAGATGGAAACTATCACCAACTTTCTGTGATAAGATAGGTTTTTCTCCATTGTAAACACCCCTATTTCAATAGGAAACTAGAGGAGAGAATTCTCGAAACGCATGGACTTAATATATTTTAAATATAGGTTTATTTTTAGGGATGTATCTAAAGTACCAAATGGGAGATATGGCCCATGTAAATTGAAAATATACTAAGAGTTCAATTACAAGAAGATTTATACATGTGCTATTACATGATTTATTAAATTAATTTAAATTACATTTAAAAATGATACACAATCTCATATATGTTATATATATGCATGTACGTGATATGTACATGTATATACGTAACTGAAAGGAAGAACATAAAATTCATAATATGCAAAAAACAATTACAAGTAATTTTTATTTGCTTTTATATGCTTATCTCCATTTTCCCAGGTGTTCTCAATTAATCTGTATTTATGCAAACTAAAAAAACATTTTTATGTAATTTAGACTTTGTTAGCCTACCTGTGGCAGTTGAGAATGCTTTTTTTGTGAGGCATCGATATCCATAGATTTGCTTTTCATTCAAAGAATCTAGTTTTAGCAAAGGGTAAAATAAAAAGCAATTTAAATTAATTGACTCAGACTAACAGGTTGATTAACCTCTTTTTGAAAATTAAAACTCTTCTTAAATGAAGGTATTTTCATAACTAAAACAAAAACAAATTAAAAAAACAACTCAGAGGGTGGGATAAGAAAATGTTTTGCAAAGCCACAGTTAGAATATTGTCAATTTTGTTGGAATTAAACTCATAAATTACTAGTTATTACTTGAATTATGCTTGGATTCTATTTGTTCACTAATCTCCAGACTCTTGCAAACAGACATTATTAATTTGCTTTTCTTCTTTAACAGTTCATATTTGGGAAGTGTAGTCTTGTCTGTTTCAGGCAAACGTGGCCAACCAAGCAGTCACTAAACCCTGAAGAGCAAATTACAATGAACAAGGCGCTATTTGGGAGTAGTGATTGAGTCACACACCTTGCCCTGTGAAAGGAGTCAATTAAAATATCTAAATATAGCAACCAGAATACAAAAGCCAGATGCAAGTAGCCCGTGTAATGAAGGACACATGGCCTAAAAAAGATGAAAACGCTCAGGGAGAAAACAGGAAACAGCTTCAGAATGCTAAGTTATTGAACTAATATTTATTTGGAGCTTTTTAAAAAATATGCATTTTCTGTGTATTTCAAAAATGCGAACTTTTTTTTTCCAGAACAATTCCATGTGATAACTTGTAAGTTTTCTGCAAAATTCCCTAGTACACATCAGAGAGATAAAGAATATGTTCCTTAAGTGTCCTATCACCGCTTTAAGCCTTTATCTGCTCCATCTCAGCCCAAGAGTCCCCTATGCCTACAGACAACCTCATTTCTCTTCACTGCCCTGTTCTGGATCCACATTTAAAGCCAGACTGAAATATTAGCAGCTGCCCTTCTCACAAGTATCTGCTCTGGAAACCAGCTTATTCATAATTGGCCTTGGTCTGATACTTGACTATGAATTCATGGAACATAATATGGGTTTGGAAATAGTGTGATTTGTCTGCCTCCTTTCTACCTTCTCTCATACATGGCCAATAGGTTTAGCTAGCCATGCTGAACAGGTGCATAAAGGATGGATAAAAGTGGGTAAAGACATGAGACGACTTCTTCTTCATCTTACCCCCTTCAGATCCTATTTCCATGGGCTCTACTGTCACCTAAGCTCCTGGACCTGCCCGAATACATGACAGAATATCTAAAAGCCTGTCCTTGTGTATGCATTTATTTTAACTGTTCAGTTTTTAGCTAGCTAGTAGTTTTGCTTTATTGTTTCTAGATTTTTTTGACCCTTGATCTTGTACGTCAACTCTAGAATTATAGCTCAAATCTTCATCAAACTGACATCTCATTTAGGCCAGTTGTTTGCTTCTCACTTGTAACCCATAGCACTCCCTTTTCTGTCTTGGATATGATCTTGTTTTTAATAACTGGATCCATGAATTCTTAGCTGCAAGTAAAAGATGCTCCTACTGCCTTTTATCAGTTACCTGAGCCTTCCTATCCTCCATCTATGAAAGGCAAGAGAATGATCTCCTAATTTCACTTTTCCTTCCTTATTAATGAGCCGGCATCATTCAATCTCAGAAATGATGATTGCCCAGAAATCTTCAAACATAATTACATACAGTGACCTGCCATGCATCCTCTCTTGGATGTAGGCCATAGCCTAGAATATAAGTAATTTGGATATCACATATGCCCTTGTTTTGTCACTTTCCACCCCCTGATGATGAACCACCTATGAATACTGAACTATTCTCACTTGGCCTCTCATCCATGCTTTGAAAATTACTTTCAAGATAATTTCATGTGATTTTTCTGTCTTAAATGCTGTCCCCAAGTGATCATGGTAATTCAAATTCCAAGTTTTTCAACTCTTCTGAGATTCTCAGAGTAATGAGATCTTTGTCCTCATATACTCTTAAATTCCATCTCCCTCTTCAACTCTTCTGTATGTAAGATAAGCTCTTTTCCACTTTCAGCCAAAATCTGCCTTCCTTTTACCTAAATATGAGAGATAAAGTGTAATAGTGTTTTCAGTTGGAAAGGGCATGTAATTGTTTTAAGCTCGGTGAGAACTCTATCTCTTCCTTTGAATAGACTTGGACAGCTTCAAACAATTGATTATGCGGAAGTGATCCTCTGTGACTTCCAATGCTATCATAAAACTCCATGAAGCTTCTGCCCTGTTCATTGGAGCATTTACTGTTGGAACCCAGAACTGCCATGTTAGAAGTTAGGCTGTCCTCAGGTCTCTACGCTGGAGAGGCCCATAGCTGCCATGTTTGACAGTACAGCTGAGTCTGTCTTTCTGCCATCCTAGTCTAGACTCCAGACTTAAATAAATAAATGTTCTTGGTAGTGACTCATCTGGCTTACCAGTATTCTAATAGTCAAGCACGTGAGGCATGCAAAGCCATGTCTAGTCATCTTTGGGGGGTAATTCAGTCATGGGAGTGGATCCCTCACAAATAGGATTAGTGTACCCTCATAAGAGGCCAGAGCGCTGGTTCTGTTTTCGGCCATAGAAAATGTAATGTGTAGTCAGACATCCACAACCCAAAAGATGGTTCTCACTAGAACTCAACCAATCACCCTGATTTCAGATTTCCCTTCTCCAGAACTGTGAGAAATGAACTTCTGTTGTTGATAAGTCACCCAGTCTGTGGCATTTTGCTGCAGCAGTGTGGACAAAAACTAAGACACCATTTCAGCTGACATTATAGAGAAGAGAAGGGCATTCCTCCTGTGCTTTTTCTAAATCCTGACCTACAGAATCCATGAGCATAATTAAATGTTTGTTGTCTGAGAAAACTAAGTTTGGGGTGACTTGTTATGCTACAATAGGTAACTGGAACAAGAAAGTAAAGATAAAATTTTACTGAAGATAAAATTAATATTTGTCTTAAGCGTCTGTAATTATTTAACTACCCTTTCTATGATATTTCATTACCAAACCAGTCTTTGCACATATTCTCTTTCTTTCCTACATGGATGATCTCTGATGACTGACAAATACAGTGGCGGACTGTTACCTCTTTTGCTCTGGGCACTTCACCTCTACTGATGCAGATTAGAATTGAATTCCCTTTTTAAGTAGCCATATTGTTATTCAGTGATCTGAAGAGTCAACTAAAAGTCCCTAGGCCTCTTATGACACCTGTCAGCTCTACTTCTTACCCTATTAAATTATTTCCAAATCACTATTTAAGTTTGTCAAAATATTTTTGAATTCCATAGAATTCAATATATCTATGTATATCTATGTAATATATATAATATATTCCATAATCTACAAACTTAGTGCTACCTCCACATTAAAAAATAATATCATAAGGTTCTCCATCTCTTCATTTTAGTGGCTCTCTGTTTGCTTTTTACAGTTAGTCTTGAACTTTACATCTTATTTGTATAAGAAAAAAAAATCTTTGAACACAAGCATAAGCAGCAACTGAACGGGCATGTAATTGGACATCTGTATTTGAAAATTCCTCTTCATTATTTCATTTCATCTTTATACAGCATGATGAATATTTTATATTAAAGGTATTATTACAGATAGAAGATTGAAGCTCATGGAGATTAAGTAAATGAGACAAGGTTGGGGTTTAAACACAGTTGTGTCTCCCTGCCATATTTCTGCCCTCTCCTCTGTACCACAGCTCTAGGGAAAGAATAGAAGAGAGCAGTGATGACTTCCTCACAGCACTTTAGTCACTAAATTAAGACCCACTGAAGGTAATTGACTGGTATGCTCTCTGGAATTTGGCTGCACATTTTCTCAGAGAAATTGCTAAGAAGGTGGAGAACAAGTTATTTTCAGTCATGGCAATGAAGCTAAACACATTTTACATAAATAACTCGGAAGGACTTGCTCCAGGAAAATATATTTGGCAAGGAAAATAACTCATCCTGAAAGAATAACGTACTACTTAGTTAATTATGAAAGAATGACTTTGAAAAGAGGTAGGATAAAAAGTTAATGCAGAAACTACTTAAGTCCTGTTGGTGACATGCTGTAGTGTGTGGCGAAGCAGAACTTCTACTCAGACCGCAATACTAGCATAGTTCTAGAACTAAGACATAAAACCATTAAGTGTTAAAAGTCATTATCCCTGTTCTCCAAACTTGCTTCTTTCTTCGCTTTCCTGAGACTGATTAATTACATCTCTACTCACAGTCACCTAGAAAGAAACATGGGCATAAACATCAATCTCTCTCTCTCCTGTCTTTATTTTTTTTTTTAAGATTTTATTTATTTATTTGGCAGACAGAGTCACAAGTAAGCAGAGAGGCAGGCAGAGAGAGAGAGAGAGGAGGAAGCAGACTCCCTGCAGATGTGGGGCTCGATCCCAGGACCCTGGGATCATGACCTGACCCAAAGGCAGAGGCTTTAACCCACTGAGCCATCCAGGCGCCTTCTGTCTTTACTTTTTTAACTAATTACCAAACAATTTTAATTCTGTTTCCCCTCCTCAACAGTAATAATCCCAGTCATTCCTCCTCTTCTAATTTCTGCCCTTTCAGTCCAGGTTCCATGATAATGGCAAACCCTCAAAGACTCATTCTAACATTAAGACTTCACAGTGTGGCTTGCACCATATCATGTGCTGATATAAAAGTGGACAAGATCCAGTTCCCACTCTCGAAAAGCTAACAGTCTAGGGCTCTTCAAAGGAGTGGGGACTTGCAACGTATAAGTTAATAATGTAGAGACAAGTATCAGATAACGTAGAGACACATCAGAATGAAATAAGATAGACTCTTGGTAAAGTTGCTCTTGTTAAATTCTAAATGATGCCCTTACACCAACTTTAACCTAAAGGATCCAGTCCAGATTCCTTAACAGCATTTGCATATAAGTACATATAAGCATTTACATTTTCTTAAGTAAGTTATAGCCTGTCAGAGCTGCTTTGAGATCTAATTCAAGTCAATAAAAAACAGTGATTTTTTTTTTCTGTATATTCTTCCAGCAGCAGTGATTTAAAAATTAAAGGCATCAATTCCACTAAAAGCAACATCCGGCTATTTCATTTAATTTTTTAATTTCTCAATTCTGATTGCTAGAGGTGAAGACTTAGGTCGGCCTCACAGGTTTTGAAAGTAAGCTTAACGTTAACACATTGCTCGACTCATTCTCCCAAGGTGAATGATCTGAGTGTGGTTCAGTTTATCGTCCATGGCATTTCTAGATCAGACCTTTAATGTCCTCATGACAAGGAAGTGCCTCTATTTTCAAAGGTTCTATGGCATTCCTTTTCATTCTGAATTTTCCCATAGGTCTTCGTTAATCCATTTCTACATTGGGATTGTCCTTCTGCTCCTTTTGACAATTTTCTCATAAAGTACATCTCTTCTCTTGTTTAAAAAAAACAAAGACATCGTAGAAGAGGCCTTTGGGAAAAAAGATTGTTTCTAGTCCATCTCCAACTCAACTAATGATCATAGTAGCAGTGCACAATACCCATAAACTGTGGATGTAGACAGGTTCCTTGCCTCTGTTTGCTAGCCTGGCATACACCATGCTTTCTGTTTGTCGTAAGCTTCTGTTTCCTCATCTGGAAAATGGGAATAATAATGTAGCTTGACAGTCATGGAATTAGAGTATAGTGCTCCAATGTGAAGTGGTATAAAACATAAAAAAAAAAAAACCACAACAGAAAAGAAGGGCCTTCTTATCTTAATGTTTCTATACATAAGGGACCAATTTTTGGTCCTAATTTAATTTTTTTCAAAGCCATTTCAAACAGAAGTAATGTTTGTTTCATTTCCTTCAAACTGGGTTTGTTACCACTTGATACGAGCTCACACAAAGGAAAGAGGAGAGAAACAGTGAGGGTGAAATGCCAATCAGCTGAAGAAATCATTATATTGTGGATACTGACCTCAAGGCATACTTGAATCAGAATATGGCATAGCAAAATTAAGCATTTTTGTAACTTGTGGGGATTTCTTGAAGATTTCTTCTAAGAAATAGATTAGTTAATGATAAGGGATTGAAGCTAGATCTGATAGGATGGTTGTAAAAACTAAAGAAGACTGCAATTGGGAAACTTCTAACATAGTATCTTGCCCAAGATAAGCACCCAATAAAGGCCCACTTTGTGGTCAAAAAAAAAAAAAAGTGTTATTTTACAAATAACTTTGTCCCATGCCAGTATAGACTGTTTCAGACACCATTAGAGTCTGTTTGGAATTCAAAGGTATATTCACACACAATGCTTACATGAAACAAACTTCCTCATATTTCCCTCACAGGTGGGATGTGTGTGTGTGTGTGTGTGTGTGTGTGTGTGTATGCATGTGTGATTGTTTTGCCTCAGTCTGGCCCTTGGCTTCTGTCCATCATAGATATAATTCCCACATGGCCAATATACATAGCTTCAGCATTTTGCTAAAATGTGAAAGCTGTTCTTCCACAAACACAGTATATAATATGCTAGAGTATTCTATTAACAGGATTATACAGATAACATAGTCTTTGTTTACATAATAGGTCCACAGATGTTGTCTGAATAAATGCTGGAATGAATACATTAAATAACAAATACTAAAATTTTCATATTGGGTAAATAAATGGAAATCGAGAAAGGAGACTAATAGTGTGGTTGTCAGCCTGTGCCTCTTCAAATTGCCCATAGTGAAGAACTTCTTTAGATTAAACCTTTAATAGGTCAATGAGAGTAAAACATGGAGGCTCATAACTCTCATGGTCAATGTGCTTCAAGGCTGTTTACGTGCTGGTGGCCCGAGGAGTGTTCCATACCTGGGAGTGCCCAGGCAGCAGAATCCCCTACAATCATTCTCTGTAAAAATTCCATTAGACCCAACTCATCCTTCTGTTTGTTCTTCCTCTAGTTTTCATTTAGGATTTTATTTGAAACCCAATCATGATACTGGGAAAGTGGTCTCTTGTCTAGTTCTTTCTCCTCTATTTCCTGCTTCATCAATCCCTGACTGATAACTAGACATCCTTTGACATCTTCCCCTCTTGTTTGTTTTAATACTCTACCCCCTCACATCAGGGCCTCTCTCTTTGTTTCACCACTGAACGTTAGTGTGGATCCAATCTAGGTTTTTGACCTTGGTTTCCATGTTTCTGACCTTAGCTTCATTTTCTTGATCAGTTTTTCCTAGGTCTAGGCTGCTACTCCAAATTTGTTCTCGTCTCACTAGTGGCGGTCCCAAGTGTCCTGTGAAGCACAGTTGGCAGTTTTGGATGATCCTTTTATCAAAATATTATATGAAAAATCAGAATGGTGAGGCAATCCAAAGATATTGGCAAATTGTGCTTATGGCAATCTATCTGATAAATTATGTCCAATTATGCTTGTTTTAAATACAAATATGAATGCTCATGTGGCTTCCCAACTACTTGACAGTTATGTCCATCATTTCAGGAAAATTTTGATGTTGTTGTCTCTTATAATTGAAATTTGTGTCCTTGCTTGCATTTATGTTCACCAGCTAATCTGTTCAACACTCAATATTCAACATTTATTGGCTGCCTATAATGTGCCAAGCATTTTTGAGGCTCAAGCCCAAAGGATAAGTTCTGTGGGTTTTATTTCTATTTTATTTTTATTTATTTGCTTATTAGATCATCTTCCTCTCTCATTAAATAAAAGGACAACAGTCTTTGTTGTATTAGTCTCTGAAATATCCTCAAGTCCTAGAACAGTGGCATGAATATAGTAGGTGTTCACAAAAATAGTAGCGGGCACCTGGATGTCTCAGTGATTAAGCATCTGCCTTCAGCTCAGTTCATGATTCCAGGGTACTGGGATCAAGACCTGCATCAGGCTCCCTTTTGGGCAGGAAGTCGATTTCTCCCTCTCCCACTCCCCCTGCTTGTGTTTCCTCTCTCGCTGTGTATCTATCAAGTAAATAAATAAAATATTAAAAAAAAATAGTAGGTTTGGTGAATGAATGTGTTATATAGACTGAACATTGAGTTCAGAGAAAGGGAGGAGTCACCAGCTACAAGTTAATTAAAATCTACCTATCTGTAAAAATCTCCAAATGGTTTAGTGAAAGGTCTAAAATTTCAGATATACTAAGGGCTTGGAAGGAAGATTCTCCAGAGCTGCCTCCAGACATTCTCAGGAATATCATACTGAGGGCATCTTTATGAGGTTCAGGAGGGATACCGAGATTCTGTGGGTTCAAGAAAGTAGGAAATCATAAAAACTAAGCCTCTTCTCATGGAGACAAGGAAACCAGTCAAGGTCCCAGTTTAAACTGCTTAGTCCAGGAGATAAGATACAAATCTTCCTTGTAGACTCACAAATAATATATATAGGTACCACCTCCACCAACAGCCTTCTTGAGTGTGGGATACATTTAGTAAGTTACTTCCAAAGATTAGAGCACAGAAAGAGAAAAATAACAATGTACAGTGGAAAAGCTTGGAAATCATTACTTTAACCAAGTGATGGACTTTGACATCACCAGTGGTAAATCATATTGATATCATATATCCTTTGATATAATGTGATGAGAAGAAGACTATTTCCTGTCTGTTGTATTCTTCCCAAATTTTAAAACTCCATTCTCATCATGATGAGAAAAATCAGACAAACGCAAGCTGGGGAACATTCTACAAAATACTAGCCAATACTCCTTAAAATTGTGAAGATCAGGAAAAATAAGGAAAATCTGAGACACTGTCAGAATTTTTTATTTTTTAATTTCATAGCTATGGATTACTAATTTAAAATATTTTCATTATTGAGTACTTACAATATGCTGAACAGGAACTTCAAATGCATGAGCTGTTTCACTAATAGTCTGGTGGAGCAAAGATGAATATAATAACCCCAGTGGCATATTTTCTGCCAGGAAGACCTGTGAGTTGGCAACTCTTAAAGATTGTTGAATTCAATACTGTTACATGAAATTGAGAGATAGCCATCTTTCCTTCTGTTCTATCATGAATATACATGAATGAAGGCTTCCTTAGGAATATTAAAAAGTATAAGAAATTTCTTAGGAACACTACAGTAACCCCTTTCCATTAAATATTTGAATTCATCATAATTTTAAAAATTGTGGATCAAAAACATCTTTATTTTTATCCTAGATTGTTTCAAAAGATTTTGTATAATATCTTCCCCCAAACTTATGGAGTTCTACATCCCTTTGCAGGAAAGTAGTTTAGGGCATACTTGAGAGTGAAAGTCTATTTTCTTTGTGCCCTAAAGGAATGAACCTGCTGAGGAGGAAAAATAGCAGCTATATGGCAAAGTGTTAAGCAGACTTTCTTCCACCTTGTTAAGAGCAGTGGAAGGTTACTGTGGCCATGGCTTCATTAGTGAGCAAACTCACCTTGTTGACTGTGTATTATCTTTTGATTTCCCCTGCAGATCCTTTCTACACTCTATTTTCTTCCATATGACATCTGCTGTTGAAGCTAAGATAGAAACAAAAAACATGAGAATTTAGCTCTTTGGGTTTATCTTTCCGAAGCTCAGTGATGTGATACCATAAAGCCCAGCCCAACATGCACCTAGCCTGGACTCCTAAGAGCCAAAACAAGCACGGAGAAATATTCCTCCATGTTGCAACAAAAGTAGTGCTAGCGAAATGTAAGCGGGAAATTACCTTTTATAGGATCCTCTTGTCTCCTAAATGTTCTCAAGAAGGCCTTAGAAATAGGAAAGTTTTCAAATACTTGTTGCTTTCACCACAGAATGATTTAGATAGCAACATTATCTCCCTTCAAAATTTTTAACAGCATTTTTCAACTTTGATTACTTGAGAGAAGTTGTCTGAATTAGACACTACTAAAAAAATCTGTAAAATAGTTTGAAAAAACTGGTTCTAGAAAATAAACAAAAATCCTTAAAACACTTAAAAGACAGGAAAATTATTCGATAGCTTACTCAAAGTATCAATCAAAAAATCACTATAATTAAACAACATTGTTGACTATCTTGATTTCTATCAAATTTCTTTTAGCCAAATGGATATAATTGACATAATATGTAACAAAGAGCAGGAAGTAATAAAAAGCAAAGAATAAAGAATTCAAAAGCTTTATTTTATAGAAATACATAAAAGTTTGATTTTTAATAAGCATATCTGGCAGGTTATTTTGAAATATCTTGACTTGATTACGTTGAAATAAAAATGAAAACATCCTGTATATCAGAGTAAGATTACATGAAGTTTATAAATGTAAAGATGATAGACTTTGTAAATAGATCCATGGATTATTATATCCTAGTTAATATAATATACAACCTTCTACTGGTTTCCAGCTTCTACCCTGACCTCTATAGTCTATTCTCAGCCCAGTATTTAAAATGCTCCTTTCAAAACTTATGTTCATGTCACTTTTACATTTAGAACTCTCCAGTGGGTTCCCATCTCTGGTCCTTCAGATGGCCTCTGGTTCCCTGATGCCTCTGTGATCCCTGATCCTTCCACTCCCTCCAATCCTTATATCATTCCCACCGTGTTGACCTCTTCATGATTTGCATTTATCAAGAGAACATCTGCGTCAGGATCTTTGCCTTTGGTGTTCCTTCCTCCTGGAATATACTTACTCAATATCCAGCTGGTCTTACCTTCTGGAGGTCTCTGCCCCGGTGTCATCTCCATAAAGACTTCTCTGACGAGGTGCTCAAAATTTGCCTCCTCTGGGACTCACTAACTCTCTTTTCCTAATTCATTTTTCAGTCCAACCAGGAGGATGTGGGGCAGGGCATAAGAAGTGACTAGAACAATCTCTCACCTCACCCTCAGCCATGATCTTCCTTACTGCTAGCTAACACTGATTTTTATTAATCTTTAGATGTGCCAAGCTTATCCATGCCTCTAAACCTTCGCGCTTGCCCTTCTTCAGGCTTCACTTCCTCTTCCATTGCCCTTCATCGGTCAGTCCTTTGCTCATATGTTCCTCCCTCAGAGATGTTTTATTCCATCCCAGTAAGACTGCTTTATCTACCATTGCTCTGCCATCATTCTTGGCCATTGTACACCTGTCTATTACATAGCTTCACACTTCCTAACATGACTTAAAATTACATGGTCATTTTTCACTTCTCTATGGCCCATCTTTTCTCCTAGAAAGTAAGTAAGCTCTATAACAGTAGCAAACGTGTCTTGTTCAAAACTGTATCCCCGTCATAGGACAGTGCCTGACACATAATAGTTGTTTCTGTTTGTCTAATGTTTCCCTGAATGAATATTTTCAGAAAGAAACAAGGGAAAAAACAATGAAAAGAATTATGGAAATATAATTTCCATGAGATTGCAAAGACTTGAGTCTTGAACTATAAGCAAAATAGACCCAACTCTAGTCATGTAAAACAGTAAGAGGTTTATTTTCTACAGTGACATGAAGTCCAGAAGCAGACAACCACAAGCCGATGTAGCTTGTTGCAAGATAGTTTCTCACCACCATTTATTACGTCTGTATTCCAGACAGGAAGAATGAAGACCCCAGAGTGAAGAGCATATGCAAGTCGATTCTTTTCAAGGAAGAAAACAACGTTCCTGTAAGTCTTTCTCAGTACACATTGGTTGACCTCTTATTTGCCGTAACTCTTATCACTCTGTTATAGGGCCACTACTATTTTCAAGAGAACTTTTGAAATTACATTTTTAGCTTGGGTTTATCATGACCTCAAATAGAATCTGGGTTCTATTAGTAATAAAGAAGAGGATGTTGGATACTGGGTAGACAGCTAGCAGTGTTTAGTAGGTCTAGACGTACTCTATTTCAAAGTAACCCCAAATTTTAGCAAATGAGGATTAAGGTGATGCCAGAGGTTCCATACATGGAAGCATAGGTGAGTATATTTTAAAGTCTAAGGTTCAAGGGATCGGACCTCCAATCTAAATTCTAGCAATCATTTGCTCTGAGAGCAATCACCTAACATTTCTGAGCCTCGACAGTTTTATCTACTAAATGGTGATGATATATTTTGTATGCCTTACTGAATTTACAGATTTGTTTTGAAAATCAACTGATTTACTAAGTACAAAGGCACTTGAGATTATATTAGGTAAATCATAACTATAACACATTTTATTTTCTCTTCTCATTTGAAATGAGCACAGTTTTTTTTTTCCCAGGTATTACGCTGTCAATGGGGCAAGTGCCAGAATTATTATATAAATGAAAGTTGGCTATAAACTGTTCTTTTTTACTTTGATAATGACCTCTTTGGGGATCCAAAAATGCTCTAACTTTATATTAAATCCCATTCAATATAGCTGGGCATTTCAATGAAGCTAACATCTTAAAACTCTTACCTTATACTCTAAAGCTCCTTAGTTTTATATAGGTCAAAGAAAATTCTCAATTATGCAGGAGAATGAGATGAAAGATCTTCATCAGCTTCTGTGCAGTGATTCACTGTATTTTGGTATTGTCAGTGGTAGGATTAATGTATTTTGCCTAATTAAGATAAGAATGTGGGTTCTTTGCAGATTTTACTAATAGAAGATTTACTGATGCTGCATCAAATATCTATGCCATCCAGCCTGTGCCAAAACTTGAAAGGCTCACAAATAAAAACAGATCTATGAGCTCTGCCTTTGTGCTCAAATAAAAGTGTTTTGCCCCCCCCCCAAAGCAGAATATCCCTGAGGTTATGCTTCGTACAATAAAATAATTGCTCCCTGACTGTATTTGAGCTTATGTTGCAGCGATAATTCTTCTAAAAGTCATTCCAAATGTGGGTTTTTTTTTTTTATCACATTAAGGTTCTTTTACTGAAAATCTCACTCTCCACAGATATTACTTAACATTTGAAATTGTACAATTTTTATTACTTGAAGTTTGCTTTTGAATTAGTCATATCAGCACAGCCATTTTCTGTTCATCCTAAGAGAAGAGACTGCCATGTGTAATTGGTATTTATTCTCAGCAAAAGTTTTGGCATAAGCATATATATATCTCTTCCCCATCATAAAGCATGTACTGCGTGTACATGTGTAAGCATCGTAAAGTAACTCTTTGTTCATAGGACTGTAAGAGGTACTTCATGAAGACAATTCTTTTTACTTTCTACATGTTTTTTTTTTTTTTTTCCTCCTGGCAAGTCCTACAAGTGGGTACAAGATGTCAGTTTGACTGTCTTAATAGAGATCAGATAATAATAGCCTAAATAAGAAAAATATTTAAGATTTACATACCTATAATTAAAAGGCCAAGCATCTTTATTTTTCAGTCTACAGTCTTCTCAATTAGGACATCTGAGCATCCAGATTCCCTCTCTCTTACTGTTCTGCCATTTCTGAGGGTAATCTCATTGCCTGTATGGAAGATTCTGGCAGACTAGCATCCAGTCCATGATGAGAACGAGTAAACTGAAAGGCAAACTATTTCCCTTTAAGGATGTGGTCTAGAAGTTGCACACATCATTCCATATCTTTGGCCTATACTTGGTGACAACACCATACCTTACAACAAAGGAGACTGGTAAATATTTTATCTACACGTGAAAAGTCAGGGATCTATCTAAACTTGGAGGTCCTGTTACCAGAAGGAATTAGGGGGCATAGTTATTAGGGGACGGTTGGTAGTGTTAACCACAGCAAGATTGCTCACAACTTAGAATGAGCACTTTGACTATTAATGTTAGTTTGATTTGAGGTACCTCTTTTAAAAAGACTCTTCCACTTGAAGGCTTTATTAAGGTCAGAAAATGATGAATTGAAAGCAAAGTAATACTATATAATCAACTATACCATTTATAAAAACAATTAACCCTAGGAAAAGTTTGCAACAGTTTACTGATAACATATGGGTCTAATTATAGTGTAGTCCAGATGTTAACTATCAATTTCTCCCCACAAACTTATCATTTAGACAGGAAAGGGTAAGGGAAATCTATCTGTCCTTGCTTCTCGATCATCATCCAGATTTTCTTAGTTCATGCATCCCCGAGCTTCAGTGATGCAGCTACTTCCTTATCTCTTGATGGTTTATGTTTTACTACTTCAAATCAGACTTTCTACTTCCTTAAATCCGTGTTGATATATCAGCAAAAAGCATTTCATTCATTCCGTCTTTATTACCAAAAGCCCATTTTTGGAATACAGAATGTTTGTTAACTGCATTTTTACATTTATTGTTACTTTTCTCCAAATAGTTATCTGAGATATGGATACAAATTCAAGGACTTCCAGAAATATAGTTTTCTATGAATGCATACTACAATGGCTGCTGTAGAAAATTCCCTTCTGTCTGTGCTTTTTCAGGCCAGTACATTTATGACCAATTTGGAAGGATGAAACAACATTAGGCCTGGGAGATATTTGGAAATCTGTCCCTGTTACTTTGATTGAGATCCTTTCATTTGATATTTCTTGTATCTTGAAGTGGGGTGGAAACTATTTATTTCATATTTAATATGCTTATAATGCTAATGTGTGTTATATTCTGAAAGAATTCATTGCAGATGTGTGATGATTTTAGAGAAAAATGAAACGCACATACATTATACACCACAGCATTGCCACAACTTAAATGAAAGAAGAAGATATGATGTACATACAATATCTAGAAAATATGAGATGAAATAAAATGTATTCCCTGTTTTCTGAGTTTCTGCGAAGGTTTTAGAAAATTGGAAATATTTTGAGAATTCCTTCATTATAAAGAACTATTTAATAAGGTATATCTGCAAAGGCTACCCCCTGGGAAGTTTTCAGTAATTGTCTTCCATCTTTTCAGACACTGTCCTGGATAATTCTCAGAACTTTAGATCATTACTGGAAAATACAAAATCCCCCGTTGAAAGAAAATAGCAATTAAGAGATAGAGCCTACAAAATAGGTAGCACTGTTCGTCACATTGTCAAAAGTCAAAAGGAGCTTTAATGTAGTAGAAACAGTGGCAAGAACATGGGTAAAACTCCTAGCAGACCTATAGGGTGTCCATGGAAATACTGTGTGATGTAGCAGAGTTTGTATCAAATTCCTCACAAGGCCACTATGCTCAAACCGTTAGGCAAGTATGAAATGCAGGAATGTGCTCACTTGAAACATTTTTTGGATTACATCTCATCATGTCATTGTGGTTTATACCCTCTCAAAAGTCAACATGTTCTGCCATAACAGGTTATGGTATCTCGGAGAACAACACTCTCACATTTCACATTTAATCCATTTTCTATTTACTGTAGCCACTGATTATTTTCTCTAGATTTAGAAAAACAGCTGTGATACTTTTCTTGACAAACAAGATTAAAATCCCCAGAGGTCTTTACCATTTCCATTAACTTTTGTGCTCTTAAACTGGTTTATTTGTCACATCAACAGAAACTCCCTGCCATTTGTTGAAATTCTGAGTTACTATTTCATTGTTCCAATTATTTTTAAATGAAAATGTTCTCACTTCCTACAGATTATACACTCCCATGCTTCATATTCATTGCAGCACATTTCTTTCTAAAGTTGATAAACAATTTTGAACTCCAAATTATGCCTTGCATGTCACAAAGCTGCAGCTGTAAGCTGCAGCATTAAAATATGAGCTGAAAGTCTTCATCAGAACAAACAAGGTCATCATCGAATAACTGCTAAGATTAGGTTCATTTTTATCACTTGCTAATTGCTCTATCAGTTGGGTGAAGGGAAAATCCAACAAGCCATTTTTAGAGAGATTTGTCGCCAAATCAAGATTATAGCTAGTGGGCCTCTACTGCTTTCTATAGGAATTGAAGGCAGATTTATCTGTTCATTCTATGTGTGTTAAGACCATATTACTCATATGCTAGACATTGTTCTATGCATTAGGAATATAGACAAGAATAAACCACAGTCCCTGCTTGCAAAAGTTTTATAGTTCACTTGGGGAAATAGACAAGTAACATACAAGTGTTTGAATGAATAAAAGCATGTTTGTAAATATCAAGTCTTACAAAAGGAAGGAAATATGTAATCATTTTTGGCTGTTATTGGATCTTCCAAGGACATCACCAAAGAAGATTGCATTGTATGTACAGACTACTGTAATACTGGCTACGGGATTAGGAAATAGAAAAGAATAAAATGTTTGATGCTAGAAAAAATTAAAATGGTCATATTGGACACTTGACCTCCACCATTAGGATGAACTTCCTAATTAATTGAAATGAATTTCCTTCTTTCCTTTAGAGATTTTATAGGATCTTTCTGTGTTGTGGCTTTCACTGAAAAGCTAGCAAAATGTTTTTCACAGGCTCTGTAATATGTGTATATATAGCATGTGAGAACCTCAGTATTACCCTCCAGAAAGACTTTCCTTTCTCCTCCCATTATGGCTACTTTTATAAAAGCATTAATTTACATAATAAAGCAATAGAAATCAGACTGCATTAAAACTGACACATATAATGTGTCACATATAATGAACTTAGTGACACTTAAGTCAAAAAGCATTTGATTCAACAAATTTTCATTTGGAAAGTCTTCTGGTGTCTGTATAATGGGATTTTTGAACTATAAATGAGAAATATCATTTAATTATTCTTTCACTTCTAAGTTCTCTTTAGGTCTTTTCTTAATGTGGATAATATACTATATTGTTCTCTGTGGATATTTCTGGGCAAATATTTTGTAAAGTGGCAAAGTACTTTTTTGTGGAGTGTGGGGAGGCAGTATGATCTCCTTTATTAGATGTCCAGTGGGAAACTCTAGTAAGTCTCAGATGACCAGGGGTGCCTGCGTGGCTCAGTGAGTTAAGCCTCTGCCTTCGGCTCAGATCATGATCTCAGGGTCCTGGGATCCAGCCCAGCATCAGGCTCTCTGATCAGCAGGTGGCCTGCTTCCCACCCCCCCAACCAATCCCCACCTCTGCCTGCTTCTCTGCCTACTTGTGATCTCTCTCTCTGTCTAATGAATAAATAAAATCTTTAAAAAAAAAAAGTCTCAGCTGACCAGCACTGTTCACCAGAAGGCTTGGTGTTGGCCAACATAGCCAGAGAAGTAGAGCTTTGACTGCTGAACTAGGTTATCTTCCACACTAAAGTTGTCAAAAAGGAGGAAGCAATTCAACTGAGGATATTTCTTCACTAAGAGTGAAAACTTACTAGTGTTGCTCTATTGATCACTTAACTGCAAATGTGTAAGATGACATTTTAACAAAAGGATTCTGATAATTTTTTTTTTTTACTTAAATGAGATAAAGTGCCTCTTCTAAATCATTATTATCCAGTGGACTTACTTCTAAAAGATATGCATGAATACTTAGAATATAAGTCAAATGTGTTACTATTCCAAATAAGTAGCATAATATTCTGCTCAAGAGCAAATTTTTAGTATTTTAAGGCCGTGACACTGATTCTCACACACTAACTCCTTTGTTTAATTACAGCTACATGAATGTTCTGCCTGTAAGAGAATTTGATCCCTGTTTCAAGTACCAAGGGGATAAGAATGCTTCCGTTTTTCCTATTGTCTCTAGAGGTGGTGGAACTTTTAAGGAAGAAGAAGCCAGTTGAAAATGTCTATAATTTCATGTAGTCTTCCTTCTATCATTATATTTATTATTATTATAATAATTATCAAGGAAAAGGCAGCTGGGTGGCTCAGTCATTAAGCATCTGTCTTCAGCTCAGGTCATAATCTCAGGGTCCTGGGATTGAGCCCCACATCAGGCGCTCTGCTCAGCGGGAAGCCTGCTTCTCCCTCTGCCACTCCCCCTGCTTGTGTTCCCGCTCTCGCTGTGTCTCTCTCTGTCAAATAAATAAATGAAATCTTAAAAAAAAAAATTATCAAGGAGGACTATTGGCCTTGGGGTGGGGGAGGGGAGACATTTTAAGAGAAGGGATAGAGGAGAGCTTCACCTCCATGAAACTAAATACAGCCAGTCGCCTAATCCTGTATATTTTCTCCTCCTGTATTTCTTTTTTCTTTTTCTTTTTTTTTAGATTTGGGGAATTATTTTTTATTTGTACATTTTGTTGTTGTTACTTGAATTGTATGCATTTATCATTTTTTTTAAATTTTTTATTTTTTATAAACATATATTTTTATCCCCAGGGGTACAGGTCTGTGAATCACCAGGTTTACACACTTCACAGCACTCACCAAAGCACAAACCCTCCCCAATGTCCATAATCCCACCCCCTTCTCCCAAACCCCCTCCCCCCAGCAACCCTCAGTTTGTTTTGTGAGATTAAGAGTGACTTATGGTTTGTCTCCCTCCCAATCCCATCTTGTTTCATTGATTCTTCTACTAGCCACTTAAGCCCCCATGTTGCATCACCACTTCCTCATATCAGGGAGATCATATGATAGTTGTCTTTCTCTGCTTGACTTATTTCACTAAGCATGATACGCTCTAGTTCCATCGATGTTGTCGCAAATGGCAAGATTTCGTTTCTTTTGATGGCTGCATAGTATTCCATTGTGTATATATACCACATCTTCTTGATCCATTCATCTGTTGATGGACATCTAGGTTCTTTCTATAGTTTGGCTATTGTGGACATTGCTGCTATAAACATTCGGGTGCACGTGCCCCTTTGGATCACTACGTTTGTATCTTTAGGGTAAATACCCAATAGTGCAATTGCTGGGTCATAGGGCAGCTCTATTTTCAACATTTTGAGGAACCTCCATGCTGTTTTCCAGAGTGGCTGCACCAGCTTGCATTCGCACCAACAGTGGAGGAGGGTTCCCCTTTCTCCGCATCCTCGCCAGCATCTGTCATTTCCTGACTTGTTGATTTTAGCCATTCTGACTGGTGTGAGGTGGTATCTCATTGTGGTTTTGATTTGTATTTCCCTGATGCCGAGTGATATGGAGCACTTTTTCATGTGTCTGTTGGCCATCTGGATGTCTTCTTTGCAGAAATGTCTGTTCATGTCCTCTGCCCATTTCTTGATTGGATTATTTGTTCTTTGGGTGTTGAGTTTGCTAAGTTCTTTATAGATTTTGGACACTAGTCCTTTATCTGATATGTCGTTTGCAAATATCTTCTCCCATTCTGTCAGTTGTCTTTTGGTTTTGTTAACTGTTTCCTTTGCTGTGCAAAAGCTTTTGATCTTGATGAAATCCCAATAGTTCATTTTTGCCCTTGCTTCCCTTGCCTTTGGCGTTGTTCCTAGGAAGATGTTGCTGTGGCTGAGGTCGAAGAGAATGCTGCCTGTGTTCTCCTCAAGGATTTTGATGGATTCCTTTCGCACATTGAGGTCCTTCATCCATTTTGAGTCTATTTTTGTGTGTGGTGCAAGGAAATGGTCCAATTTCATTTTTCTGCATGTGGCTGTCCAGTTTTCCCAGCACCATTTATTGAAAAGGCTGTCTTTTTTCCATTGGACATTCTTTCCTGATTTGTCGAAGATTAGTTGACCATAGAGTTGAGGGTCTATTTCTGGGCTCTCTATTCTGTTCCATTGATCTATGTGTCTGTTTTTGTGCCAGTACCATGCTGTCTTGATGATGACAGCTTTGTAATAGAGCTTGAAGTCCGGAATTGTGATGCCACCAACGTTGGCTTTCTTTTTCAATATCCCCTTGGCTATTCGAGGTCTTTTCTGGTTCCATATAAGTTTTAGAATTATTTGTTCCATTTCTTTGAAAAAGATGGATGGTACTTTGATAGGAATTGCATTAAATGTGTAGATTGCTTTAGGTAGCATAGACATTTTCACAATATTTATTCCTCCAATCCAGGAGCATGGAACATTTTTCCATTTCTTTGTGTCTTCATCAATTTCTTTCATGAGTACTTTATTGTTTTCTGAGTATAGATTCTGTGCCTTTTTGGTTAGGTTTATTCTTAGGTATCTTATGGTTTGCGGTGCAATTGTAAATGGGATTGACTCCTTAATTTCTCTTTCTTCTGTCTTGCTGTTGGTGTAGAGAAATGTAACTGATTTCTGTGCATTGATTTTATATCCTGACACTTTACTGAATACCTGTATAAGTTCTAGCAGTTTTGGAGTGGAGTCTTTTGGGTTTTCCACATATAGTATCATATCATCTGCAAAGAGTGATAATTTGACTTCTTCTTTGCCAATTTGGATGCAAAATTTCCTTTTGTTGTCTGATTGCTGAGGCTAGGACCTCTAGTACTATGTTGAATAGCAGTGGTGATAATGGACATCCCTGCCGTGTTCCTGACCTTAGCGGAAAAGCTTTCAGTTTTTCTCCATTGAGAATGATATTTGCGGTGGGTTTTTCATAGATGGCTTTGATGATATTGAGGTATATGCCCTCTATCCCTACACTTTGAAGAGTTTTGATCAGGAAGGGATACTGTACTTTGTCAAATGCTTTTTCAACATCTATTGAGAGTATCATATGGTTCTTGTTCTTTCTTTTATTGATGTGTTGTATCACATTGACTGATTTGCGGATGTTGAACCAACCTTGCAGCCCTGGAATAAATCCCACTTGGTCGTGGTGAATAATCCTTTTAATGTACTGTTGAATCCTATTGGCTAGTATTTTGTTGAGTACTTTCGCATCTGTGTTCCTCAAGGATATTGGTCTATAGCTCTCTTTTTTGATGGGATCCTTGGCTGGTTTTGGGATCAAGGTGATGCTGGCCTCATAAAATGAGTTTGGAAGTTTTCCTTCCATGTCTATTTTTTGGAACAGTTTCAGGAGAATAGGAATTAGTTCTTCTTTAAATGTTTGGTAGAATTCCCCCGGGAAGCCATCTGGCCCTGGGCTTTTGTTTGTTTGGAGATTTTTAATTACTGTTTCAATCTCCTTACTGGTTATGGGCCTGTTCAGGCTTTCTATTTCTTCCTGGTTCAGTTGTGGTAGTTTATATGTTTCTAGGAATGCATCCATTTCTTCCAGATTGTCAAATTTATTGGCGTAGAGTTGCTCATTGTATGTTCTTATAATAGTTTGTATTTCTTTGGTGTTAGTTGTGATCTCTCCTCTTTCATTCATGATTTTATTTACTTGGGTCCTTTCTCTTTTCTTTTTGATAAGTCGGGCCAGGGGCTCCTCTTGTATTTCTTGATTCCATCCCTCTCCCATTCCCACCTTCTTTCAGGTGGCAAGATTAAATTCTTCATCAGAGGAATTAGGCCTATTTCTCACCTTTTTCTCACCTCCATTTAATCGCTCTCCCCTCCTACAGATATTTATTTTCCAACTTAATTTAATTTTGCTAGATTCTTATTATCAATTTTAGTAAAAATCTCTCCCCAGTGTCTTTGAGAACCTTCTCAAAATGTTTGAGCAGACCCTCAATCATTAGACCTTATGGACTCCCAAACTAGAAACACAAACTGGTTTGCAGATACCAGATTACTTGTCCATGCCTCAAATACCAGCATAAAATGCCCACTGCACCTCTTAAAAACCTCAACTGCCTCTTTTTGTATTTTCTGATTGTCCTTGACCAACTCGATACTGTCTGTCACTTATCCAGACCTTTCTAGCATTTCTACTGCTTTCATGATTATACGTTATATCTTTGCATCAATAATTTTATACTCTTTACTTTTGTTCTACCGTAAAAATATATAGCATTTACTCAATAAGTTATTACAGTGTCTATTGTTTTATTGAGGAGATAGTCTCATTATTAGAGAATGCAAAGATAGGCTATTTTTGTTACTTCCTTATTTTTTAAGTATAAGATCAGTCTGCTTTCTGTTCACAGGCTAAATAAAAATAAAAATGTGTCATGTAAGCCCATGTATAAGAGGGGGAAGATGTGAAAAATATGAGGAATACACTACTCTCTAGAAAAGAACACTCTTGTACAACACGTTTTGTTTGGGGCAAACGATGCTCAGAGACTAAGATGATCTTTGCCAATAATTTGTTTAACAAAGGAATTAAATCTATAACATAACAGACCAATAGCATACAGCAAAACATCTCTTAATAAGGGAATAAAGAAATGACATACACCAAACCATGGATAGATTAATGGTTATAATTAATATTGTTGTAGGAAAATGGGTGATGAAAGAAACAAAGTCAAAATTTAGTGGAGGTGTCTCTTTCTATGGGTAGTTACTTTCATGAAGTTCATCATGGGCACCAGTGATATTACTGTGGTGTTAATGATATAATAGTCCTCTCCACTCCAGATGCAAGAGTTCAGTAAGAAAGTCCTAATATCCAGCTTAAATCCAATTTCATCAAAATGACTTATTCAAAACAAGTTCAAACCACAACTTTGTCCAAAACAAGCTTTTAAAAAACATTGGTTTAATGGGGCACCTGGGTGGCTCAGTGGGTTAAGCAGCTGCCTTTGGCTCAGGCTATGATCCCAAGGTCCTGGGATCCAGCCTCACATCAGCTCCTTGCTCAGCGGGGAACCTGCTTCTCCCATGCCTGCCATTCACCCTGCTTGCGCTTGCTCTCTGTCTCTCTCACTCTTTCTATCAAATAAATAAATAACATCTTAAAAAGAACCACATGGGTTTGAAGTCAGTACACAATAACACAACATCACTTTATTATGCTATACACTTTAAGAGGGCAGAAAATCATGCTAATTATGGCCACTTCACTAGCACCTAGCACAGTGCCAAGCACATTGGCTTTGTTTTGAGCATTGCTGTTGAATTAATGAATTATTCATCCCTTACATATAGTAATTATGACACTCTCCTTACTTACTAAAAAGTAAATATCAGGTGTGTATTTAAGAGGTAAAATTAATTCAGTTGGAAAAGAAAAGGTATTATAAGGCAATCCAGAATTCAAGTACACAATCAAGTGGTCATCAAATCATTGTTTTGGTTTTTTTGCTAACATCAAATTTTCTGAAGTTATTACTGTGGTAATGAAACAAGGAATTCCCTAGCAATACATGAACTATGTCTGTGACTAGAAGCAATTATTCAGTGAGTTTTAATAATCACATTTATAATATGGTGGGTATCTATTTTCAATTTATTGAATCACTAGAACTGTGGTGGCAATCTTCATTTATTTAACAAAGGATTTTCTGGAAATTGGCTATGAGGTACCAAACAGATGCCATGTATCAGACAGGCAAAATGAGCAAACCGTAGGTATTGGTGGTAGTCACCAAGAGGACATGACCATAGGTTGATTTGAGAGCTAAAGCCAGGCAGTCAGAGGCTCCCCCAACTCCCCTCCCCTGTCCTCAGAATGTCTGTTCCACCCACCACTACCACACTAGGAGCTGTTTTAAGAAAATAGCCCTGAAAGAGTAAGGTGTTATTGAGACCATATGGACTTGAATACATGACTGAACCCAGTTAAGTCCTCTATATAAACATCTAAGATTCCTGTGGGTGGGTGTGGAGATCTACTTGTCTTGTAGCTTTCCAAGAAAAGCCTTGTATATAAGTTCTCTTTCTCATTAAACCTACTACTTGCCAATCTAGAGTGGCCAACTCTTTCTTCAGTCTCTCCATGCTCTTTGTGTGTTGGGGGAGGGATAGAGGATCAGTTTCCGATTTCAACTGGGGAAACTCCCAAGGTTTTAAAACAACAATTGATGAGCCAGTCAGGAGACCAGAGAAATAGGTTTTGGGAAAGGGCAACAAGCCCTTGTTGGCCATTGATCTCTGTGTGGGGAGAGGTTGGCTTATACATTAGAAACATGAATTGCTGAATGAGTATGGGACACCTGGAAAACACTCACTGGCTTAATCAGTTTATTTAAGGAATTGTACAGAGTACACTGTTGCAGAGAGGGTAAACAAACAACTACCACGGCCCTCCCCTGTGGGCAGCACAGCTGATGACCCATGCTCAACTAGAGGCTGAAGTTCAAGTCAGAGAGTTAGAAGAAGAGCTGAGGTTAGAGAAGGATATACATTGTCCACTCCTCTGCTAGCTTCAAGGTTGGCAGACAGGTGAGAGAACAGGATAATAAGTTGAAATATTTAGCATGCTATTTTGCAAAGCCAGGAGGGCATAGGCTACCTTAGATTAAGGCCCAAATACTGTGGCAAAGCCTATTTGGGACACTAAGAGGTGAAATCCCTGGAAAGTGAGGAGAGTGAAAGGAAGGATGTTGTGTTGATTGACAGCAAAACATATGAAATGTTCCATGCTATCCAACCCCTAATACAAAAGAAAGCAAAGGGAAAGCAATATCATCCCTAGCCAGCAGGACAGCCCCTAATTTAAGAAATGTTTATTATATTGGGGCACCTGGGTGGCTCAGTGGGTTAAAGCCTCTGTCTTTGGCTCAGGTCATGATCCCAGGGTCCTGGGATTGAACCCCACATTGGGCTCTCTGCTCGGTGGTGAGCCTGCTTACCCCTCTCCCCCTCTCTGCCTGCCTCTCTACCTGCTTGTGATCTCTGTCTGTCAAATAAATAAATAAAATCTTAAAAAAAGAAATGTTTATTATAAAACAATATATTCTCAGTGAACTTATTGATATAACTGACACGTTCCAGCAAAAAGCCAGGGAAAGTATCCAGGAATGGCAATACTCTGACTGGGCAGGAGGCAGAGAAAATGAACATCAACCCACATTGTGTCCTCCAGCAGCCCCTGTAGGATGCTGTGGGGGGGGGGGGAGAAAGCACTCACTTCCTTATACAATGGATTATCCTAACCTGTAAAGAGGTGTAGGTCAATGAAAAGGACCTCCCTGAAAGCATGGACCCTGGAAAGGATAGGACGTACAATAAATTCTTAGGGAGTTGGACTTAGGCAATCTAATCCCTTATGCTTAAAGACCCTAATTTGGTCACATTCGCAGCAGGAATGAAAGCAGACTCCAGTCTTCCCCTAGCACCTGGTATGGAACTCTTGATAACCATGCTGAGCCAAGGTGTGGATCAAGATACTTACGATATTGAGCAATTGATTGCTGATCTGGGGCAAACTGACTAATCGTAGGGGCAGGTATGGGCTGTGGTAAAGACTCAAGATAAAGAGGAAGCTCCGAAAGATTATCCCAGTCAGCAAAGGGTCCAGTACAAGTTATCTGGAAGCAAATATGGTTTGATCTTATCTGTCCGGACCGTACCTGAAAAGATAGACCAGCAATCTGTCGGAGGCAGGCCCCTGGCCAGGGCGGCCTCCGCCATTAAAAGATGGCGCCTGGCTAGTTGCCAGCTTAGGATTGCCTCGTGAGACTAAGCGGAACGCCCAAAGAGGAAGTAAACAGCATTGGTTGCTAGCGAAGTTGTTCGTTTAGGTGCACAGCCTGATTCGCTCCTTCTTGTACCCTGCTCGCTGATTGGTCATGTAAGCATATATAAGTGTGTAGACTTGCGGAAAGAGAGAGAAGAGAGAGAAGATGCATCCGAACCAGGGCGTCTTGTCGTCCTTGCGGGGCGAGGGCAACAAATGGTGCCGAAACCCGGGAACTAAATAAAGGAATCTTGCAAGGTAATCCGCAGGAAAGCGGGGAGTAAAGATCCGCAGGTAAGCGGGGACATTAGCCATGTTCAAAAGTGGAAATTCCGCGGTAAAGCGGGGAATAAAAATAGAAAAACCTTGCAAGGGAGAAGTCCGCAGGTAAGCGCGGTAAAACCACGACAAAGGTGGTGGGAAATTTGTACAAGACCGCAACAAGAAGCGGGGTGGCCATAGAGCCAGGATTTTCTTATCGAAACCGCAGGTAAGCAGGGAAGGGACCACGACCAAAGTGGTGGGAATCTTGTACAAGTCCGCAATAAGAAGCGGGGCGGCCTTGAGCCGGGATTAACTTGTACAAGTCCGCAATAAGAAGCGGGGCGGCCTTGAGCCGGGATTAACTTGTACAAGTCCGCAATAAGAAGCGGGGCGGCCTTGAGCCGGGATTAACTTGTACAAGTCCGCAATAAGAAGCGGGGCGGCCTTGAGCCGGGATTAACTTGTACAAGTCCGCAATAAGAAGCGGGGCGGCCTTAGAGCCGGGATTTAACGAGTCCGCAATAAGAAGCGGGGCGGCCTTGAGCCGGGATTAACTTGTACAAGTCCGCAATAAGAAGCGGGGCGGCCTTAGAGCCGGGATTTAACGAGTCCGTCCAAAACTATACTCAGCACCTGCTACTAGGCATAACAAGGATAAATAACACCAGAGGTGAGCTTGCAACCCTCCCAGAGATAATCAAAACATTGCAAGGTGTGTTAACCTTTACAAAACAATGGGCTAGCGTAATTGGTCTGATGATAATCCTCGTAGTGGGCTTGATTCTGCTAGTATTTGGAGGCGACAGCAACATAGGCAACAGCAAGCCATGGTGCAGGCCTTGTTAGCCATCGAGGCTGGAACATCCCCCCAGGTGTGGCTAAGTATGCTGGATCGGTAGTCAACGA
Organism: Mustela nivalis; assembly: GCF_964662115.1. Taxonomy (NCBI): domain Eukaryota; kingdom Metazoa; phylum Chordata; class Mammalia; order Carnivora; family Mustelidae; genus Mustela; species Mustela nivalis. The sequence continues at coordinate 47,539,789 of NC_139027.1, read as the reverse complement.
CGGGTAAGATTGGTGGGGGAAATATACCAACCTAAGACAGGACGCAGATCATTGATATCTGCCGTCTGATGACGGGTAAGGATATTCCCCGCCACTGACAACCTAAGACAGGCACGATCCCTGCCATAAAAGAAAAAAGGGGGAGATGTCGGAGGCAGGCCCCTGGCCAGGGCGGCCTCCGCCATTAAAAGATGGCGCCTGGCTAGTTGCCAGCTTAGGATTGCCTCGTGAGACTAAGCGGAACGCCCAAAGAGGAAGTAAACAGCATTGGTTGCTAGCGAAGTTGTTCGTTTAGGTGCACAGCCTGATTCGCTCCTTCTTGTACCCTGCTCGCTGATTGGTCATGTAAGCATATATAAGTGTGTAGACTTGCGGAAAGAGAGAGAAGAGAGAGAAGATGCATCCGAACCAGGGCGTCTTGTCGTCCTTGCGGGGCGAGGGCAACAGCAATCTAGTGCTGTATTGCTCATATCTGCTTCTTTTTTTTATCTCACCTTGCCTTCTCTGTATGGGAGCCAGTTTTCAGATTTCATTCCAAGTTTTTGAATCAACAATGAGCAAGTCCTGTGTATCTATCTAGACAAATAGCAATGCTAAAAGAATTCAGCTAAAGCAGGCTCCATAGATTCAGGCCAACTGGATGGTTCAGGGCCCATTGTCCTGTAATGGCAGTTTGAGAATAAGGTGGTATGAGCTGAACTTCTTGGAATTCAGGCTTGGGCACTAAGGGTAGGGTGAGGAAATAGGTCTGGGCAACAAGAAGCAAAATCAACCCAGGCATCTGAACAAGGGTAAAGTTCCAAGAGCAGTTGTGGAATTTGAGAGAAGAGGTTTTTATTTCATTCTCCACTGCACTGCTGTATAGTCCAAGCTGCCAGAGCCTTTGACTACTTAATGGGGTGGGGAATCCAGGGCAGCAGCTGACTTGCCTACACAGGGGGAGGCATTCAAAGTCCTCAGTGACTTCTGAGGTCCAGGGCTGGAAAGAAGACTACTGAGTCAACAGTTTCATTCTCTGTATCAGGATTTTTTTAAAGTTTTGATAATCTCTGCCTTCATCATTGGTTTGTATTTCCATAACTAGATTTCTATTCCTGATCATATTTCTTTCAATTTCCCTTTAAATTCAGACTTATTCTTTGCTTGTAGGCACAAAGGTCTGAAAAATATCCAATTAACATTTTGGTGGCAGGGACCTCTGGGAAAAGATCTAGTCTGACGCATAGCTGGTGGCCCCGTGCGCACTTGGCTGAGATGATGAAGAGCGATCACGTATGACTGCACCTTCCCTCTATGTAGGGTAGCAGGTGTCTATCCAAAAGGAAGGCTAACTGCTGAGACCTAAAACACAAGGCACACGTGTGGAACTAACAAAACAGCATCTCACCAAGAAACACCTGTGTCCTCTACTCTTTGGATCGTGCCAAGGAGATTATTTTCTTTCTCTAAAACCAAAAAATATCCAACAAAGAAAAAAGAAACAATGTGGTCTGGTCTTGTTCTTTTCAGAAATAGCATGTACATTAAATTCAGCCTGATAGACCACCATGAAAAGGATAGCAAAACAGCTTAAAGTGCGTAGATCATAAAGACCAGCGGTTGCAGGAGTTGAAGTAAAGTGTAGTGATGGTTGAGTAAAAACTTTATACTCAGTATACCATGTTTACAATGCATAGGCTAAGGATGATAGATCAGTAAATTTATATTTTTCTGTGGAAGAAAATATATATGGCATAGTTATATGAAACCATAATTTATTGACAGTGTTTTTCACAATGTAATCATTATCTGTAACTATAGTTAATCTGTGTGAACAGTGATCTATTTTGTGCACACAATATTCAAAAACAAAAAAAATCTAATATTGGGGTGACTGGGTGGCTCAGTCAGTGAAGTGTCTGCTTTTGGCTCAGGTCATGATCCCAGAGTCCCCTGATTCAGCCCCACATTGGGCTCTCCACTGAGTGAGCTCTCCTCTGCCCCTCCCCCTGCTTATATTCTCTCTCTCTCTCACTCCCTCTCTCTCTCTCTCTCAAATAAATAAAATCTTTTAAAACATCTAACATTAAAAACAGCATTAGGCAGGTAGGAGAGAACAAAACACATTAAAAACTACCAATACATACATATCCATCCTATTGGTAATTTTTTGAGTGACTTATAACCTGTGTTCCAAAAATTCCTTTAAAAGAAAGAAAAATTTTTACTTTGGAACCTAATCATTACAGGTGTTTCTGTTTTAAGAATCTACACATCTCTGCTCTAGTGAACGGTTCAATTAATTGAAGCCTTGCTTTCTTGTGCTAAAGTTTAAAAAAATTATTCCCTTCATGTGTAGATTTCTTAACATTGTTTTGCCTATATATCGCATAGTAGACATTACTTGGGCAACTTTATAGGATAAACCTGATGCTTTTGAAATATATTCATGGTGATTTTCATTTCCTTGAATATAATCCATAGGCCATTGTTTTCATTTATTCAAGCATGTGTATCACACATAATTCATCTTTTATTAGCATAATACTTTCTAATGAGTAAGCCCCTTTGTCCCTCATCACATAATTAAATTTTGCAATAGTTGTTGAATATATATGATATTTACTCATTGGTAGAAGAAAGAAGGCTGAGCTATAGAGGTAATTACATGTAATCTCATTCTCCTGAGTTGTCAACGGATAGAGCTCAAGTACAAAATGTGCTTTAACTCTCTGGAGTGAAGTCAGAGACTATAGCTGAATGTATCTGCCCAACAGATGCTAAGCTATTGGGTTACGAAACAAGGAAATGGGCATACCCATATGTGAAAATTAAAACAACATATTTATAATGCATATTTAAGCACTGAGTTTTTTAATGTCTGACAAGACTTTATTTTCAGAATTATTACTTGTAATATCTCAAATATGGCATTCTTTTTTATTGAGGTATAATTAGCATATAAGATTATGTAAATGTTTTTTAAACTAGTATTTTTTTTTAGCCTGTATATTAATATTAAGTCAATCAGCTAAGGATTATTGATCTTTGTCAAGAACAGTGAAGGTTCTGAGATTTTACCCCATTTTCAAGCTCACAAGTTGGCCTATCATAGTTTCATGGTTGTTGGCAGAAAATCACAAGACTCCTGAGTCAGAGAATAAGAACTTTAATACATATGGCTCAGCAAGCAGCAGGAGCTTCATGCTTGTATCAGTGTTTTGTGCTCCCCTAGTCCCATGGTAATCCTGCGGTAGAGTGGTCTAAGTGGAATTATTCAGTGGGTATGTACCTCAGTGGGGAGCCTCAGCTTGGGAAACCCTAATCTTTTTTAATGCACTGTAAGGAAGTCTGCTGGATCTTTGTCCCAAAGGGAGGCATTATCTTTAATATCCTGATAAAGAACCAAATCTGCTTTCTACCTGGAAGGAGACACTATCTCTGTCTTCCAAGTTTATTTGCTCTATGAGCATCCTTATAAAAATATTGGGGAATGAAAGCTGATATAATGTGTAGAAATGGCAGAGACCCATGGGAAATTGCCTACACCAGTATTTTTTATGTTAAAATTTTGCTCTACAAACCCTTGGAGATACCGCTATAACTTTTAAATAAAGGAGAGTTTATACTGTACTGTTAGAGTAACTAAAGGCATAAATGTGAAGGTATAACCTTGAAAAAAAGATGTAATCAGGTAATTTTGTTGGAAGAGCTGAAGCTACAAAGCTGCAAAAAACAACGTTCCCATCACTCCTGCACCCAGACATGCTGTCCATCCATTCGTTATCTATATTTGCTTATGATGTTTTCATAAATATACATATGAGATTTAGTTTTATAATTTTGGAAGGAGATTAAGATGTCATGGGGAGGTTAGGAAAAGGGACAAGAGAATGAGAGCTGGATAATGGGGTGATGAACTAATTCCCAGGTCACCTGAATTCAGATTAAGGTCTGGTCACAGTCAGAGATGCATCAGGGTTGAAGTGGCAAAGACTGGACTGAACAGGGGTGGAGGGTGTTCTGCTACTGCACAGGACCCAGCTCTGCTCTGGCAGCCCATCGATTGAAAGCCATGAGTGTACAGATAGGCAGCATCATTGGAATGAATATCATTTCCCATGATGAACATTCGAGTGGTTAAGTCTTCTTCGCTCTACTTCACAGTAGCAACCAGAACAGGAGACAAAAGAGAAAAAAGAAGACAGACGCTGCACGTTTTGTTGTGTATGTGTGTACATGTGCAGACATATGCACATGTATGTGTGCATATATGTGTGAAATGGAGAGAAAGTTAAAAATGACTGAATGAATGTTTTCTTTGTACTGACACTCTGCTAGTCAATTTACACGTCATACTTTAGCCATTATCTAGGAAGTCAGCATTATTACCCATACTTTACAGAGAGGGATAATTAGGCAGAAGAAGGTTAAGCAGGTAGTCTCTGGCTCATATTTTGAGAAGTAAAATACTTGCATTACAAGGGAGAAAAGGGGATAAGGGCTATTGGGTTAAGAGGCAATTGAGTTAGAGAAATATAAATGAGTAATCTAAGATACAATAGTTCAGAGAATGGTTAGATGATCCAAGAGACAGTGGTCACTGAAGATTGATTAAGTAGGCAGAATGTAATAGAAGCCTTATAAAATGATGGAGGGATTGGCCCAAGCAAAGGCACAAAGGTGAAAAAGTTCACGGCTTCTGTGGAGAGAACAGTGACCAGGCTAATGTGACTGCAGTGGAGGGCTCATCCATTATTCAGCTATTTTTTTGTTATTGTGAGGCAGCTATTATGTGTAAACAACTAAGGAATAAACTGATACTGAATGTGCAGGTCGGTGTCAGACCGAGGAAACCTTCCTGATGTAAAACATGCCGTGCCATATATATTTGTTAATAATTTTAGTATGCTTTTTTTTTTTTTTCAGAATCTTTTCAAGCCTACTTTTATGTCTCACTTCTAACATTTGTAATGCTAGTACTTTGCCTTAAAAATGAAAGGTCTTCCAAAATGCTGATTAAAAAAAGATAATAAGGCCAAGAAAATAATTTCTCCCCTCAATACTACAAATCATATTTTGTGTCATAACAACTTTCTTACAACTGTTATATCTAAAAGAGGTGACTTTTTGGGATGCCTGGGTAGCTCAGTCAGTTGAGTGTCTGTCTTCATCTCAGGTCAGTATCCCAGAGTCCTGGGGTTGAGTCCTGCATCCGGGCCGGGTCCTTGCTTGGCAGGGAGTCTGCTTCTCCCTCTGCCACTCCCCCTGCTTGTGCGCTCTCTCTGACAAATAAATAAATAAAATCTTTAAAAGAGGTGGCATTTTAAGTTACTTGGACTTCACATCATGTTTCTATGTCCCCTTATACAAAATTTTTTTATTGAGAAAGAGAACACACAAGTAGGGGCAGAGGAAGAGACAGAGGGAAAGAATCATTTTTCTTTTTTAAAGACTTTTTATTTATTTATTTGACAGAAATAAATGGAGAGAGAGAGCACAAAAGGGGGAGCAGGGGAGGGAGAAGCAGTTTCCTTCTAAGCAGGGAGCTCAATGAGTGGCTCACTGGGGGGCTCCATGTGGGGCTAGATCCTAGGACTCCGGGATCATGATCTGAACTGAAGCAGAGGCTTGACCAACTGAGCCACCCAGGTGCCCCAGAGGGAGAGAATCCTTTAGCAGACTCCACGCTGAGCACAGAGCCGGACATGGAGCTCCATCTCACAACCCTGCGATCAAGATCTGAGGCGAAACCAAGAGTCAGAGTTTCACTGACTGCACCACCCACGTGCCCCCTAAATTTTAATTTCTAAAAAATTGTAATTCTGATTTGAAATTATTAAATACTTAGGTTGCGCTCATTATACACTTTATGTTGAAGTCTCTGTTTCCATTTTATTGGACCTGCAGCTGGAGATGTAGGTAGGAAGAGGCCAGATCATTTGGGGGAAAGTTTCTGAAGACGTTTGAGGCTCCTGCAAGGGCAAGGCAACCTTACCTTTCAACTTGCCCACTTTGAGCCTGCAGGAAAGTCTGCTGTGGCACTTGTTCATGACTCTCTGGAGGCTGGGTGCAACCTAAACCATCCCCATTCTATACCTTTCCCACTCTGTCTCCAAGTACCCCCAGTCCCTGTTACCCAAATTCTCAACTTTGTGGACTCTGAGAGAGCTCAGGTGAGACCAGACACCGCTGGTGGAATATCCCTGTGGTGGTTCATAGCTTTGGTTCTCATCTCTCCATAAGACCAAAGTTTTATCTTCTCATGAACACTCTGCATTTTCTCTCTGAAGCCAATTGAAAATAAATACTGATCACTCCTTCTTCCATATTCACAAAGGAAGAAAATACTGTAAATCCTACCATGTTCAAATTAATAACATTAGATGTCTGCAAGAGGAGTTTAAATGACCTAAAAACAAAATACTCAAGTTTTTTTGTTTTGTCTTATGTAACATATGCTGGAAACTTTCTTTCAGTAGGTTTAGTAAAAATTAAATTGAAAAGGGGAGAACTGGCAACTGTTTGGAAAACTGTTTGGAAAACATGATTGTATTGGTTATACTGATTATATTGGCAATTTTTTAAAAGGTGAAGACGTAAGAGACAATAGTACAAAGAATCATTTGGACTTGAAAACTGATTACTTAAGGGATAGGAGGCAGGGGAATAAAGAGGAAGGGATGAAGTTTTATCCTTAAAATTTTCAGACACAAAACAGTAAAACTGGGTGCTCTAGGATTTTGATGGGCAGTCAGAAGAGGACTCATAAACCAACTCCTTGCCTACAAGTTTGGAACACATGATTTCTCGCTATAAGCCACTAATTGTGTCGCTGAACTTGGCTCTTTTACGGAATTACTTACTGGTAGAGAATAAGCATTAAGATGCTGCTTCTTATCTTACACTGAATTTAAATAAAGGTTATCTTAAGGGACAAAAGGCTCACAATACATTGATTTGGGATTGAAATAATTATAATTAATTATCTGGACTTTGTGCCAACTTAAATAAGTTTGCTCTGCAAAACCCCATTAGAGATATAGAAAATTGCAGAACTGTGCACATATTTGCAAATATATCGGTAATTAAATCATCTATAAGTGCATTTATTGTATAATAACTGGATATATTTCAATATGCTTCAGGTTAAAATGATCCAATATGTTCCCAGTAGAACAGTATCTATTTTTCTTTTTGCTGCTTTGGTAAAACAATCACATTCATAGATCTTTTGGACAGAAACACATTTTTAGCTAAATAGTTATAGCTATAAACTATAATTATATTCATATGCATGGATTACTCCAAAAAGATAGACATGGCTTTGCAGTTGTAAGAAGCTGAATTTAAAATTGAGTGGTAGTTAAAAGTATCAATATAAAAACTGGGTTGGACATTCACATGTGAATGAACAAACAAGTCCTAAAAGAGCGAAGCACATTTGTTAAAATTAAATGGTAATGTTTTTGTGTGTACTAGGATGAAAGCCCCCTTATAATGGAGCCTATGTGTTTGTTTCTTTAATACGATATCCTCAATGCCCAGAGCAGAGGATATGTAATTGTCAAGAGGATATGTAATTTAAGTATATGTATACATTATACATATGTATGTGTGTATGTGTATCTTTAAGCATAGATCAATAATAAGCATTTATATATATGTTTGTATATACATATGTATATATATGCACATGTTCACAGAAAAATAACTTAAAAGTGTTTATCATTGGTTGTGAGATTATGGATGATTGAATTTTTTATATACTTTTCTCAAATTTCTGAATTTTTTATAATAAACAGTTATTAATTTTTAAAGTGGATAAAAATAAGAATGCTATTAAGAAAAATATATACATTAAGAAAGTCATATGCATAATCAAAAATGAAAAATGTCATGTTTTCTTCAACATCTGTAAGATACTTTAATCATTTAGAAAATATCTACAATTAAAACTCATTGGTATTCTTTTCTCTGTGATGTGAAAACTGCATGGACCATTATCTAGTTTAATAGCCATTTTATAATTTCTCCAAGATCTTCCAGGGGGGATTAATTTATGAGTAACTGTTTAAAGGCTATTTTGTTGCCCATTTTCCTATGTCTGGTATCATTTGAGAGCTAGTGAGCTTTTAGATTGGCAATAAGATCCTAATTTTTGATTGAGACAATCAATGATCTTTTGACCTCTATAGCCATTATAGAGAAAGAATGACCTAGAAAAGTCACATTATAGAAAACCTCATTACCTTTTTTTTTTTTTTAGAAAAAAATTCAAGAGGAATGAGGAGTCAAACCACAATTTTTTTTAAAAACCTACCTAATAATAGCTAAAATTTACTTAGTATTTGTGGTGTATCAGGTGCTGTTCTAAGCATATTAAATGTAAAAATTTCACTTAATTCTCACAGTTTCCAAAGAAGTATGAATTATTTTACAAATGAGGAAAGTGGGATACGGAGGCATGAGATACTTTACCTGGTATTGCCTAGCTGGTAATTGGGATTCCAAACCAGACAGCTTGACACCTGAGTTCACATCAGTCTTGACCATAATGGCAAACTGCCTGCCGAGATCTCAAATCGGGAGCTTCCCCAGGGTCTAGTAAAATGGGGACTGCTCAGCAAATTGGCAGACTTAAAAATTTCTGTTTATGTTAATCTCTATAACCTTTGGTGAAAACTCTTCTTCTTCAATCATTGATGAGTTTATTTGTCAAATATGGAAAAATTTTACTTGTCTTTCCTGGAAGCATCATGGCGTTCTTTGTGATCTTGTGCAGGCCCTTCTGGTTCTACAATTACATAAACACTCTATTACCCAATACATTGGAAAATCTTATGAGTGTGAAATACCAGAAGAGTGTATTTGCTAAAATAATTTTTTAACATTTAAAAAGTCTGGAGAGGCCTTTATATAAAAAACAAACAAACAACAAACAAACAAATAAATAAAATAAGAATGAGGTTTAAATAAAACTACTGCTAAAAACTATGCTGGCTTCTTAGTGGACATCTGGCCACAACCACACAAAGTGTTCCAAAAGAGGACTGCTCAACCAAGCCCTTCTCAAATTTCAGATGTGGCTCCAAAATTTTAGTTAAAGTGTTTAATTCAAGTGGCTAAGTCTTGGGGTAATTTGTGACACATAATAACAATTGGAGCAGTTTTATTTTTTTAAGATTTTATTTGAGAGAGAGAGCATGAGCAGGGGTGGAGGGGGAGAGGGAGAGGGAGAGGCACACTACCTGTTGAGCAGGGAGCCGGATTCAGGATTCAGGGTTCCATCCCTGAACCCTGGGATCCTGACCTGAGCTGAAGGCAGAACCTTAACCCACTGAGCCACATAGGCGCCCCGGAACAGTTTTTGATAAAGAATGTAGAGATAGCATAAGCTTTGAATATTTCGTATGCCTCTTTGGTGCCTTGAAATTTTTACTTCGTTGCTTTATTCTAAAATAACAATGGATTAACCATAGCTTAAGAGACTTTAGTTTTTTATTTTGGCAAACATCTAAAATGATTGATTTTAAAATTTAACATGTTGTTGCACATAATAACATATCTCTTATAATTTTCTATCTTCGTATCTATGGTTTAATCACATTTTATCATTTTTACTATGTGTTTATCATTCTCATCCTTTATACTTGATTACATAGTCTGGTAGCTCTCTTTTTTGTGAATTTTTCAAATATAAAGTACTTGGATTTATTATGAACTAAATTATTTCATTTCTGGCTCACTGATTTTTGCTTTCATAACATTAACATAACTTACATATATTAATATATGTATCCTGCTTTGTTTTGCTTTGTTGTCATTTATGTATCTTTTTCAGTGCAATGCATAAACAATTACTTATTTTTTAATAAGAGCAATGTCTACAAATTATTCTGTTAATGAATAAAGTTTAAGTTCTTTTTTTTAAAAAAAAAGATTTATTTATTTATTTGTGAGAGAGAAAGAGAGGCTGGGCAGGGGGAGAGGCAGAGAGAAAAGGAGAGGGGAAGCCAACTCCCCGCTGAGTTTGAGCCAGACTCTATCTAACCACCCTGACATCATGGTCTGAGCAGAAACAGAGTTAGAAGTTTAACTGACTGAGCCACCCAGGTACCCCAATAAAGGTTAAATTCTATTAAAATTGGTCATTATAAATTTGCTTCTTTCTTGACTCCAAAGTTACTATTTTGTTATGCTGATACAACATTTTTTTTTTTTTTTCAGAAATTAGTATTTATTTCTTAGATGGTTTAGATGGTTTAGGTGGTTTAAAGTTTACAGAAATATGGAGCAGGTAATACAGAATTCCTCTTTGCTCATAATAATCGACATCTTGTATTAGTACTATAAGTTCATTGTAATTGATTTTAATCTACTGTTGGATTTGATTAGCCAATATTTTGTTGAGGATTTTTGCATCTATGTTTAGGGATCCTTAGGGATATTGGCCTGTAATTTTCTTTTCTTGTAGTATCTGGATTTGTTATCAGAATATGCTGACCTCATAAATGAGTTTGGGAGAGTTCTCTTCCAGGGAGAAACTGGAAAATGAGTGTTTTTGCCTGCTCCCTCTGCACTGAACCCAGGGGACATAGCTGCAAAAGTGGTGTGTGCCTGTTTAAAAACTTTTTATTTAATACAGTCCTGTAAACTCATGAATTCATTGAAAAGTCTATTTGCTTTAAGAGCAGCGGGATTTAAGGATCTGTTCCTTAGATGGTACCCACAAAAGTTGAGAGGTTACACATATGGATAAGCCCTCTCTGAAGAGCAGCTGGACATCTGTTTTTCTCTTGGAGCTGGACAGATGGAGAATTTGAGGGGAGTGCCCACCAGCTATTTAGGGCTTGCAATAGGATCTCAGTCACCACCTAGATGCAAGACAAGAAGCCAGACCCTCAGGTAGCAGTTGGGAAAGTGTGTAGTCAAACCCCTCCCAGGGAGAAACTGGGAAATGAGTGTTTTTTTCTACTCCCTCTGCTCTGAGCCTAGGAATAAGTCCATGGAGAGTGCTTAGGTACCTGTTAAAAAACTGCTACTTTGCTTGCAATAGTCCTGTGAGACTCATGAATGCAAGCCCTGTTGACTATGAGAACAGGGTGATTTGGGGGCTGCCTCTTGGGTAACAACTATAAAAGCTGGGGTGCTAGATGTACAAGGAAGCTTCCAGAGGGATGCTAGCAACTTGGCTTTATTATTGGAGCAAACTGGAGGGACAAAGCTGAGGAGTATCCACTGAGGTTTTGGGCTCCAGAAGAGATCACAGTCAAACAAATTCATTGTGAATGGGATGAAAGTATTTTGAGATCTTGCATGTCTGAAAATGACTTGATTCTAATTCACATGTAATTGTCATTTTAGTTCATGCAGACAGCTAGATCAGGTATGATTTTCCTGAACCTGAAGAGGTTGCTCTGTTGAGTTCTTCCTGCAATCATCCCTTGGTACTGTTGGTTTTCCCACTTCAGAAACTTTTAGTTAACTCTATTTTTGGTGTTTTAAAATTATCACTATTATGTTCTTTAGGTAGGGTCTTTTTTTTTTTTTTTAATTCAGTGTATAGGTCACAGGTGAACCCTTCAATTTAGAAACTCATATTCTACATTTCTAGCAAAATTTCTGACAGTGTATTTTTTGATAACTTCTTCCCTATGTCTTTCAGGTTCTCTCTTTTTGGAACAACAACTAATCAAATATTGATCATCCAAGATTGTCATTTATATTGTATTTCTTTATATTGTATTTCTTTGTCCTTTGTCCTTCTTTATGAAAGAATTATTGACTTACGAATTTTTTCAGTCATCATATTTTTCCACCTGTTTTAGTGAGATATGCTGAGTCCTTGTTTTGTTCTAATTTTGTTGTTGTTGTAATCTTTCATTTGTATATTTGGGGAAATTTTAACCCATTTCACTTGTTGTGATAATTGAAATAATACTTAAATACTTAACAATCAGATGAGAAAGTTATTAACACCTTAGAGTGGACCTTGAGGTTTATTGTACTATGAATACTGGCTAAACATCAGTTATGGGATTTTATTGTTGTTATTATTAGCTCATTTTATGTTTCTTACTCTTTTTTTTCTACTTTTGAAAACATTCACTTGCCAATTATTTTTATTTTAATTGTGATGGTTATAAGCTTCTACATTTAAAAAATTAACTGAAGTTATATTTCTAAAATTATCAATGTCCATATAAAATAGTATTCATTGACTTGCCTTTATTTAACATAAAGGAATGAACTCAATTTAAATTTTCCAATGTCTTTTTTTGACTGATGAGTTTTGTTGGGATGATTTTGTATAAAAAGGGTGATTTCGTTTTCCAGTTTCTTTGTGGTTAGTTTAAAAAAATCTTTATCTAATATTTCAAAAATTAAATAGATGCACTACATAAATAGATGCACTACATAAATAGATGCACTACATTTTCAATATTTTTTTTCAGCTTAGTTTTAATTTCTGTTTGGAATTAAGGTGAATATAATTGAAATACATTTGTTCCTGCAATAATTTGTTTTCAAAATTGTGTTCTTCTTCTACCTCATAAGAATTATATTTATTTATCTTTATGTCATAAATCTTGCCTATGTATATTTTTCCCTTCCTGGAACTATCAGAGTCTTTTCTACACTCTTCATTTATTTCCAAAATTCAGATAGTACATTGTGTAGGTGACTCCACCTTGATGTTATTAAAACCACTGAATTTTAATCTGTATAGTTGATAGAGGCTCAGTGACCCAGGTGTGTAAAATAATTGATGAGCAAGATGTCCAGAAAGACTTAAAGAAGTCAGTTTTGATATCATTCTCTATATGGTTCCTTTTCTATTCTTGATGTTACCATCTTCCCTTCCTCACGACTGTGTGCTGAGCAAAAATAAGTGTAACAATTTTTCTAACTTTCCATTCTTCTGGAGATTATCCTTCCTTGGTAATTGTGCACTCCAGGTCACATCTGCTGTGTATAAAGAAAATCATTAGCAAATAAGCACAGAATCCTGAGAGTCTTTATTTTAAAGACAAAATAATCACATTTCTATTTTTTCTCTCATAAAGTTATATTGCTAAATTAAAATGGCCTATTACTTACTCAGAGTACCAAATATTGTAGAACATGTCTAGTTGGCCACTTAATGGTAAGCTCACTTTGAAGATGAACAAGGGAAAACTATGAAAAGAAACTCCCAGCAGGAGTATTTTAACTTCAGGCTAAGATTCAAGTTGCTTTAGTAAAATTAAAGTTTAGTGGGAAATTCACCAAAATATATTTGAGACTAGCATTTCTTTTAAAACTACTATTAATTAGTTAACCTAATAAGATAATTATGTGCTTTATAAGAGGAAAACAAGGTACAAATTCAAGTAACCTGTTTCATTTTAGATTCTAGATTATTTTTAAAAAGAGTTATAAATATTTTTAATAAACTTATAAAAAAAGTGTTTAGCTCTGTCTTAAATTAGTAATGCTACAATTGAAGCATTACTATTCAGACTATGTGGCTATATCTACTGCTATAATGTAGAGGCAGTATGTATAAATGGTTGCTAATTGTGTTTTGTTATTGGATAGATAGAAGCACACCTTTGGTAAATTGGAATAAGAAATCCAAATCAATGAAGAGAGGGCAACTTTAAAACAAACAAACAAACAAATAACCAGTAATTTCCAGGGGCAATCCTGGAAGTCTATGTAAGCTTTCAAATTTCAGTGTGTGCACCTATATTTCACAATGCCATCTAAAGTAGCCAGGAAGATCCATTGAATCCTGTCGGAAAAGTTGTTGATATTTCTCTCCCAGTGAATTTGCAGAATTATTTGGAGTTTTGTTAGACTCCGTTAGATTCCAGATCAAGCATACATAGATGATAAATGCCAGAGTTAATATCTTAAGTTTACTGCATAGAAACATTAATCTAACATTATTAGACATTATTCTAATATATAGGTTAATACAGATAAATTTAACAAAGTTAAGAACATGGCATTTATAATCAGATAGATATGGGGGTGTTTTTAAAGCCTAGCAATTTATCTTCAATCATATTTTAAGTTTTATAGAGGTTGCATTTCAATCAACGTTACTTTCCTTATCAATAAAATTATGATAACAATACAAATTTATAGACTGATATATATTTAAATATCACACACATACAGATATATAAATATTTTCTCTTTCAATACCTACACTCTACCAAATGCATATTATAGCTACAGCTATTTTCTTATTACTCTATCTCTTGTTCTTTTTCTCTATGTCTAAGTCAAGTACACTGTCACATAGGAAATGGGTGATATCTCAAAAGGAATATGACTGTAAAAGGCAGAAAAGAGAGGAGTCCTGCTTTTTGTGTTTTCGAAGACTAAGCAAAGTGGAGTGGAAAGAACTCACAACAGATTACACTGGGGATGAGGGAGAGCAAAAATGTCTTCACTGACCACATTTGACCACCCTCAAAAGAGAAAATGATTCTCAAGGCTGTGGAGAGAGGCAACATCAGAGACGTGAGGAGAGTTTGGGTCCTTCAAAGACATCCCTGAACCCTGCCTCCTTGGGCAAGCCCTGTGGAGATGGCAGAGATAAGTCTGTGAAAATGAAACACAGTGGTAATCTGGGGCTTCTGTTTCAGGTTGACTACCAAGAAGTGTCCTAGTCATTTTGGGCTGCCTGAGAGAATACTATAGAATGACTGGCTTAAACAAAATACATCTAATTTTCTATAGTCTGAACACTGGAAATCAGGCTGCTTGATGGTTGGCTTGTTGATAAGAGCTTTCTTCCTTACTTAAAGGTGGCCATCTTCTTGCTATATCCTCAACTGATGGACAGAGAGCAGATTCTCTGGTGTCTCTTTTTTAAGGGCACAGATCCTATCGTGAGGCCCCTACCTTTATGACTCCATCTACACATGTTTCCTACCAAAGCCCCCATCTCCAAATAATCACATTAGGGCTTAGAGCTTCAACATATGAATGGGGGGGGCACCATTAAGTCTATAGCAGAAAAAGTTCTGAGAAAATACATTACTGAATCAAGTATTTATAGAAGAAGTGATCTTAGAGAGCTTCACAAGTTTCCTTTGACACTGCATCATGCAGGAGCAACGGAATGATCGTTTCTGACAGCGGCACAAGACTTGCAATCACTGTACCTGAAGTGGTATTGGAAACTAGAATATGGAAAATCCATGCTTTGACCTGTGTGCATGTGTGTGTGTGTGTGTGTGTGTGTGTGTGTGTGTGTGTGCAGGCAGGAGGGACAGGTCAGTAGCAATGACATATCAACTGAGGCCATATGGAAAGTGACGTCAATAATCAGTTGTCCCCACCCCCACTAGCTTGACCTTACCCCAGAACATTAATTCATGGACATTATATAAGGTCTCTTAGAAATTCGACAATTTCTAGAAATTCGACAATGGCAAAGGGGCACACGGGAACCCCTTCAATCAAACTGGGTGACGTCTTTGTCATCCCTTAAGAATGAATACTTGAAGTTGGGTTAAATTTTCAATAAACAAGCAAACAAAAATAAAATAAAACTCCCTGCATACCTAAGTTTTGTGGATTGCTTTAATTAAAAGCTTCATTAAGGGCTGTTTATCAGATGCTATGTGGGACCAGTCCTGACTGTCACCACTTTCAATACCTTTGGCCTCTCTTTTTGCAATATTTTTTCATTGCACTGTCCCATCAATCCCTCTGCCAGTTACAAACAAAAAGGGAAGCATGCCACATTTTACAGTCACTGTATTTTTAGACCACCTTCAAAGAGGGAGTGGTTATATATGCTTCAAAGGCAGCTTTCCTCCCTTTTTTTATTATATCAGTATCATTTTCTTTATTGAACATTTCATAGAGGAGTTCTCTTGTAGCAGCCACTCCTACTTGTCAGTTAGCACTATCAAAGGAGTTGTAGGAGAAGGGTAATTACCACATAGTTCTAGCCTGGTGGAGTGGATAATGAGAAGTGCAGTGAACACAGGTTTCAAGTGTGTGTGTGTGTGCATGCTTGTGTGTGTGTGAATCAGCAGTTCAGTTCTTTTATCGTTTCTATGCTTCACAAATGAGCCTATGCTTTTTCATTGTAGTGTAGAGAAAAGCTCTGACTTGAACTAAGTGGGGAGGGAGTTCCGGCCTGAACTGAAGAATGTAAACAAACGCCTCTCAAAATAAGTCCAAGACAGACATTGAGTCACATAGTTATTAAGTAGTTTTTAAAAATCAGTTTGGCCAAGCATCTACTGGACAGTCAGTGTTTTCCCACATCATAAAAGCATTGGATTTCCATTGTTTTCATACCAACAGTGAGTTCAAATCCTCTAGGAAGCACCTGGCCCTATATTCTGCTCCCTTATTTTGAGTCAAAACAACTTCCTTTTGTCTGTTACCAATTCACAACTTTCAGCAGAAGAAATAAAGGGAAAATAACATGGAATTTTGGTAAACCGAGTGACATCAATAACATGCGCTATGTTGTCTTCTCTGGATTCTTTGTAAGTTCTCAGAGTTTCACAAAATTGAAAGTTGAAATATTTCCAAAGGATTTGAGGGAACCCCTTCATACTAGTCTGCCTTGTTGATAATGGTCTCTTAACACGCAGCTTATTTCCAATAATTAAGCTTTATTATACATAGGAAGGTAAAATTGTTGAAGAGTTTACCCGATTAGAGGCCTATGCCTCCACTTCTCAATTCTGAGTTACAAATCATATTATACAGAAAACTAAAATGCTGTTGGTTGTTACTTAGGAGAAGCAGGGGTGAGTAGACTGCTCTTCCCTCCACAGACCCTGGGGTGTGCTTTTCCAAGATGGGAAATATATGTCCAGGATGTCTCTACTCAGGTTGACTTGATACTTGCTGGTAAAGATCACATCTCTTAAGTAGCATTCCTTGGAGGCTGAGCTTCTCATGCCTGATATCTTTTTATACAGTCTGGACACACCTCTCCAATCTGGTGATTAGAAGCCTTCACAAATCACGGCAGGATGTTCACACTATTGATGTCAGTAACTAGCAATACTGACAACATGCTTTGAAAATTTTCTTTTAGATCTATTAACTATTATCTAAGAAGTTTGGACTTGTACTTTGCTATCAGTATTAAAAGATTTTAAATAACTCTTCCTCAGTGTACATTTTATCTATAAATTTTATGTACACATATTTCTTGTAGGTGTAAGTACAAAGAGAGGGTAAAGGGAACTTAGATGAAACCAAATAGATATATAAAGTAAAAGAATTATACCAAAAGGAAGAGGAAGTGATCAGCAGTGGCAAAGCAGTAGAAAAGACCAACAGTGTTTTGTAAAAATAAATGAATTAAGCGTCCCCAAAAGAGATGTGAATCCCACAGTTCACTTGCATTTCTCCAGGGAGGTAGAACCTCTGATGGACATTTGCACTGTAATTAAATAGCAATAAAACATAATAAAGTAAATAGTAAATTGAGGTAGCACAAGTTTCAACTGACTTTATAGTAAATATGATTAAGATTGAGTTAATAGTTTGTGGCTGAACATTGTTCTAAGTTCTTCATGTGGATCAACTCAAAAAAACTTTACACCAACCTTTAGATGGTTGCCTCAAGATCTTTATTTCACAGAAGATGTAACCAAGTCAGGGAAAGGTTGTCTACGGTTACATAACAAATGAAGGATGAAGAAGGGATCTGAATCCAGATACTGTATTCCCAGAGCCAACCAGCACCACCCCAGGCAAAGTATAAGTTGCTAACCTCTGTGTGACTGTAACCTGGTATCAGGAAGCTACCCGGTAAAACCCATGCTTTGAGCTGACTGGTAAACCACAGTCTCAGAGTTGAATGTGGTTTGGTACTTGTCAACTGGGGAGTTCGTGGAGGACACAAATCACCAACCCGGGTGAAAATCAGGAGCAAGTCAATGACATCCTGTATTCAGTAGTAAACCCAACTCAAAAAGACTATCTAGTGAATATCTTAGATAATCTCTATTTTTAAAATGGAAGAAGATGATATTTACATTTTTAATTATTGTATTTAGAAGGAGGGAAATAATAAAAAATAGTTTAGAAGATGAGTATATTGATTTATATGAGCCTCATTGGAGCCCCATGAGTACTTAGGATTCTCCATCTCTACATTCCACTCCAGGTGTTCATCATGAGTTCACCCCTCAGCTTGCTACTGTTCTTTACCCAGTGAAATGACTCTAGAGGACATTATTTTGAAATTATATATTTCAGGATTTTTTCTTACATCTGGGAACCTGTCATATTTATTTCCCCAGGACACTCTCTTGTTAGAATCAGCACAGGCTCTGAAATAAATGTACCCGTGCATACACACACTTAGTAGAGGGATAGGAATGGGAATGTTTTTCTGCTTAGTATCCAATATATTGGAAATCAAAACAGGGGCTATTGCCCAGTCCTCCAGTCTTATAACACTGGATAGTCTGACAATTTTGGTTCTTCATAGTTTCTGAGTGTTTGTCTGTTTATGGATAAGGCTTTATTTAAAGCGATTTATCAGACTCAAGTTTGAGCCAGAATACCACCTTGTCTTCATAATTTCTCTACCCCTCAAACTTCTCAGAGACCAAAAAAAAGGAAAATTTTAAAAAAAGAAAGAAAAAAGAAAAAGAAAGATTTACCCTCACATTGATGAAGCTTAAGCCCCAATTTCCTCACTTGCATGAGCTCCTTCCAGGGTCCTTGGTGGGGAGCCTAAAATTTGTTCACTTGGTCATTTCAAAATAAGGTATTTTAACCATAGTTTAACTAAAATCTCTATCTCTTTCCTCTCTTTTTCTACATAACACTCCCTCCCCTATCATATAGTTAGGGATGGCTATAGGCAAATTTGGGATCTTCTTAATAGAAAGTTCACCAGGGATATGTATTTAGTGGGGAAGTTTACTATGGGTTTATTGGGACACATTTTTATGATTTGAACATACAATTAAGTTATCACTCCCTGTCTTGGTGCAAGAATGGCTTGTAGGAATATTCGTACCAGACTCAGGACCATCTCATCCTTCATGTGAGGACAGCAGGGACAAATTGGTAATGAGTGTAATCAGTTCAAAGAGTGTTTATGTTGACTCACGGCCCAAAAAACCTTTAGAACACTGTGAAATCTTACAGCTCACACATAAAAGAAGCTTGACAGAGGTTTTTCTAAATTTGAAAGCAATTCTAAAAATTTACATTATGTTAACATAAGGAGAGTGAGGTTGAAGTAAACGTTTTTATGCTATCAGATTTTGATCAATCATGCTAGAGGAAAGACAAATTTATCTTTCTGTTGTCTTGATTAAAAATGTAAAGTGGGCCTGAGTGGCTCAGTCAGTTGATTTCAGCTCAGGTCATGCTCTTAGAGTCCTGCGATCGAGTCCCTCATCAAGCTCTGTGTTGGGCGTGGAGCCTCTTAAGATTCTCTCTTCCTCTGCTCCTCTCTTGCCCTGGACTTGTACTTGCTTGCTCTCTCTCAAAACAGAACAAAACAAACAAAACACACACACACGAAAAGTAAAACCATCATATGAACAGGCAAGTGATCATAGACTAAGCAGCTGAAATCATAGCCAGAATTATTTTAAGATGACATTATCTTAATTTTTTTCTGGATTTGGTGAAAATGGTTGAGTTTGTCACATTTTTACAAATTTGTCATGTTTCTTTTTCCCCATTCCATACGTAGCTATGTAAGCACATAATATGGTGTTCATATACATATATACATATATGTATATATATATATTTTTTTCCTTAAAAAGTTTGCCCCACCCCCCCAATTGAAAAAGTTCTGACCATACAAAACCTGGACCCATTCCTGCACCATTCAGCATATGTCCAAACCAAATTCAGAAAAAAGAAATAAAATAATAAAATTAGCAATTCATCAAGATATTTTTAAAAAGGCACACAAATTTTAGAGCTGTGCTTTGTCAAAAGATAATGGAATATAAGACAAATATGAGTAGTCTTATTTCTCTATTGATTTATTCTAAACTAAAATGAATCATACTTTATTTATCATCATTTCTGTTGATTTTATCTTTCATTCCCACTCTAAAATCTGAATGCCAATAATTTAATTGAAATAATCAGCTGTAGATATCCCACTGCTTGGAAAATAGATGCAGTGTTATCCAGAACAAATAAAACAGTATATTGAGTACAAAAGGAATTTATCAGATTAGGTTTCCAGGCAAGGTAAAATAAGGTGTCTAGCTTCAAGTAAAAAGGATAATTTTATCTCCTCTTGTCCTATTTTTAAACAGCATTGCTTTATGTGGTGAATCAGATAATGTTGTACCTATTATAGCTTTTATTTTTTACCAGGTCATTAGAATAAAACAAAAGCCTCAAGCAGCAAAGATTCTATTTTCATGCAGATCTTCTTACTAATAAAAGATGAGCAAAGAGAAATTAAAGAAAATATCTGTGAGGAGTTGCCTCCAAATTAAATAGCATTAAAACAATTCTCATCAACTCTGAAATCTCTTTTGCAGTTGTTCTTAATTGTTCAAAACAAGGGATTTTCTGAAATATATGTGGATGCTCTTTCTTTCAGCTATTTTCTCTTTTTCGGTCTTATTTCATATTTGAAGTCAAAGACTGTATTAAAATTGCAAACAAAGTTGGTTTTAAATTAGAATGTTGGCAATTAGCTCACTCATTTATATCTCATTTCCTATCTTCACTGGGTTTAAGCTGTGTATGTCTTCAAATTACCTTTCCAAGTAAAAAATTGCATCCTTTCCTATTCCCTTATACTATTACTTCTTCTGTAATTATGTTAGTACAGTGGAATAATTTTTATTATAGTTTAAAAGAAATTTTAGTCATATGACAGAAGGAGAATTCAATTTTTTGTTGTGAAGATCACTGAATAAATCATCACCAATGACTGATTTATGTGCCTGATTGGCAAAATCTAATATTTACTTCTGTTCTTATTTGTCAACGTAGCAGAACATCTTACGGGTTACCTGAACCTCCTTTTGTAAGAAAAGTAAGAGAGAGTTACTTGATTATCTAAATTAGAAAGATAAAAACTGTAGAATATAGATAGTAAAAGTATACTCCTAAGAAGCAGCATTTTTTCTAGATCTTTCACCAAGCAGCCCAGCAACAGCAGCCATAGCAGCATGTCATGAGCCCCCCAGGAGCTCTGGTGGCTTTCCTGAGTCTTGGCTGCTGGCCTCTGAAGTACTCTCTCCATGGAGAGTAGCTGACCTCATGTCCTTCCACTGGAGAACATATGGATGGACTTGAACTCTCCCGATGATGCCAGAAATAAGAACAATTGCAAGATTTGAGGGGGTGGGAGGTTGGCAGTGCTAAAGAACTGGGTGACTCAGTGGGTTAAGCCTCTGCCTTTGGCTCAGGTCCTGATCCCCGGGTCCTGGGATAGAGCTCTGAATCCGAATCTGTCTCTCTGTTCAGCAGGGGGCCTCCTTCCCTCCCCTGCTGCCTGTCTCTCTGCCTACTTGTGATCTCTCTCTCTGTCAAATAAATAAATAAAATCTTAAAAAAAAAAAAAAGAACAAAGGATCAGCTTGGGAGCAGCCCCATGGCCATGTGTTGATAATTTTAGGAACAGATTAGTCTTGAAAATGTGAGCGAATAATTTAAGTCTCTGAAGGGCTTTAATGATACTCCAAAAAGAAGAATTAAAATGCTGTACACAAAATAATAAGTTATATTTCTGGGGCATCCCCCACCTACACTCTCATCAAGTATTCCTTCTACACATGTACAATGTTCAACCACAAAGGTGTCTGTTTTAGGTTTTGTTTTTTCCTCCTGATCCCATTTCCAATGATATTTTGGTTCCTTGGACACATTTCAATATGTCTTATAGAAAGGCTGCCCAGACAACTGTCTTGCTGGCTCTCTCTTCCATTGTGCTCTGCTTCTATAATCATATCTTACATTAAATAAATATTATTAAATGAAATTTATTCTGAGCCACGACCATAAAACTTGCACCTTAAGCTTACATGTAATAACCACGAATTGCTACTCACATCATCCCATGGGGCAGACCACAAAAATGCCCCCAGAGTTTATCATCTCCGTGGCATAGTTTACAAAACACTTCTATTCTATATGCATTGTAGGATTTGACTTTGCAATAATCTGGAAATGGGATTAGAAATGATAGTCTAATTATCCCTATATATAGCTAAGTTAAAAAAAGAATCAAAAGAATATAAACACTAAATCTTGGGATGTTATAGAACTAAGGAACGTTAGAGCAGAGATTTAAATTCAGGTATGTTGGTGCCAAAACATTGTTACCACTATAAAATGCAAAATACTAAGTGATTTTCCAACAAATACTTTTTTTTTTTTTTTTTTTTTTTGAGTCAGTGAGGGGTCTGGGGTAAAAAAAAAAAAAAAGAAATTAAAAATTTAAAAAATTAGATTTCTCAATCCTGAAGAAATTGCCAGCATGTCTCCTTAAATACCAACCTGGTATTTACCTGCCAAATTGCTGAGAGACCTTGAGTGAATCCATTTACCTCTCTGTGTTTGCCTTTACTGACCTGTCACACAAATGCGCCTGATTGCATGGATACAAATACTTCATTCAGCTCCAAAGCAAAAGTTATCATTTGGAGTAGTTGCGCACCAAGCCAGTGGTTGTCAATGTCATTCATTCTCTGATGCCTTCTAGAACAATGTTGAGATCAGCTACGGAAGTGAAACAAGGAAATTTGAAAGGATGTCCCTAAAATGAGGGCAGTTGTGGATTTTCAAACATTTCAGTAGGCCCTAAATATAAGCGTATCTTAACTCCTCCTTCCTCTCACCTCTGTGGTCTACTACCACATAACCCTCAGCTCTCTGTTAATCCCTGCCCTATATCTGGAACTAATATTTGCCAGCAGGGATTGAAAGAGTCTTAAGTCAACATTGTGGAATTTTGTATTTAAATTTAAGTCATGCTTTATAATCATGCAGATATAAGATTCTGCTCATACGGGGCTTGAATTCTATCAACCTGGCTCTGCTTTCAGCCACAGCTGAGTGGACACATCCACATGGGTTTCCACTTTCTGAAGGCCTCCTCCCCACATCTTCTGGACTCTCTTTGGGCCCCTGACTTTTCCAGTGTACAGAAATTGGCCTGAGAGTTACTGTTAAGCAAATAGGCAAACCTAGAAGGTGGAGATCCTGAAATAGATTGGCATGACAGGGAAAGAAAGTCCCAGAAGTGGTTATGCCTCAATTGCCTTGTACTTCTAAAAATGTACCTTACATTGGCTTTTCTCCTTTTTCATGCTTTCACACGTTTTATCCTCCTTTATCCTTTGAACTGTTCTCAATTAAATTGCCTTCTTGCATATCCTGGACTCATACTCTCATTGTGGAGATACCATAGGTGAAGTCACTCTGGCCTTGACTTTGTAGGCTAGCTGTGAAAACTTCGACTTTGGTCCTATTGGTAAGACCACTGTTAGTATAACATTATGAAATAGAATTCTTCATCTAACTCCTAACCAATCTCCTATGAATTAGCAAACCCTTTATATTCCAGCCTCCCTAAGGTTGGTTTTGCTCTAATTTTCCATCTTTGAAGGGATAGATTCCTTACTGTAAACTCTAGTCTTTTGAATGCACTCCCGCTGGCTACTGCTTGTAAATCTATGTTGCTTTTGGAATTTAGTCTACTTCGGGATTCCCTGTCACTGTGTGCCTTTGGGACATATGTCTACCATTTCAGATTAGACTGTTGGTCTCCAACTGCTGTTTAGGTCAAATTACCGCTGTAGATCAAATGGCTACGCAATCTGAAGTTTCTCTAAGTACCTTTAATTGAATTTCTTGTGCCTTCTCTGCCAGAGTAAGTATGTGTAGTTCTTAGCTCTGTTCTCTCCTTATACCTTCCATCCCAGCTATAGGGAAACAGAACCCCACGTAGCTGCATCCCACATTTGGTATAGCAGAGGTGAGTAATTCCCTAAACAGCTGTAAAAATGCTACCTCAGGATTCCATCCTTTAGGAAAAGGACATTATTTGAACTTCTTTAGACAGGAAAGTACAGCATATGTGTTCTGTAGTATTGGAAAATCCTTTTGGGAGCATAGCTTTTATTCACCTATAGGACTATAGGCATCCCGCCCAGTATCAAACCCTCACTGGACAAACTGTGTTTCAAGTCCTTTAAAAAGGCCTGTAATTTCTTAGATTAGGGGTCATTTCCGATGTTGGGTCTGGAACATAAATGGGTAATATCAAAATATGTTCCATTTCTTTATCCAGAAGTCTAAATAAGGCACCATTTTAAAGCATGGAAATGAATCCTGCCTACTGTGCTGACCAAAGGACATTATGGCTACCAATGATCTCAGCTGATTTTCCCACCCCACCTGCTTCTGAGGAATAATAGCTTCTCCTCTTAGGAATGCCTCTCCTCATAAGGATTACCCAAACCTGGTGTGGGGTTCCATGGTGTAATGGTTAGCACTCTGGACTCTGAATCCAGGATTACCCAAACCTGGAACCATAAGGTTAGTGGGCTTCTACGATATATAGCGTTAGACTTCTTCCCTGTGATTTAGAAGAAAACGAATGTGAGGGACAGGAGTGATACTGAGTTGAAAAAAAAAAAAAAGCCAATCTGGCATACATGGATTTTTGGAGGCATCTAGAAATTTTCTTTCAGATCTACCTGAATCAGTCCCATCTCCCTTATTCAGAGACACTGACCTTCCCTTACTGATTTCGTCATGTTTGTGATTTCATTTTTCTTTTCTTCTGGTGGACTTGGCTGCAAATACTCTCTTGAGCTTTGCTCCTGTAAAAATAATCTGATGACATGGGGAGTTGTGGAAGTCTTCTCTGACATCATCAGGATGCAGAAGCCATGTTGCTCGTCTTCGGTGCATCACTGTTTTCCCCTTATTTGTCCAACAAGACACTTCTACTCTCTTTTAGTTGTCTAACTGCTACTTGGCTTTCTGATTTGCTCTATAGTGTATAAAACAAACTTGTACATTTAATAAGACTTGATCATATAAAACACATTGCAGTAATACTTTCACAAAATAAAAGCTCTTCAAACCTATTTTGAACATATATCACTAACTTTATAAGAAATGCTCTAATCCAAAACGATTCATTCTTGTGCTCGCTTCGGCAGCACATATACCAAAACGATTCATTCTCTGATGAATCTGGGTAACAGAGGATTCCTGTAGAATTAAATTCTTTACAGAAGAAATAGTTAAGTATTCAATGGATATGCAGGCCATATTTATATAGTTTCTTTGTGTGTATAATGAGGGTGAGAAACTAAGTAATACCCAAGGAAAATGTCTACAATTCAGAGCCCTATGAGTCCAATAAACACAACACTCTATCCTTGTTTCTTATGTTAAAATAAAAATAAATGATATTGGCTCATGTCCACACACCATTTATTAAGTCCTTATTCTTTGCTAGCACTGAGCTATTTTTCTCACACTCTTGACAGTTATATGTCATCATATCCATTTTATACTTGAGGTGTCTAAGGCTATGGGGACCTAAGGAAATTACTCTGGTCCACAGTAAGCTAATAAACACAGCCCGGGGTCTGAGTCAATATCCATAGTTTGGGCGACACTAATTTTTGCCTGCAGGGGAGTCAAAGCATTCTCTCATCTCCCATATTTACCTTCAGTTTGCTGGGTTAGAGTCGGTTTAAACATAAGTAATGGACATTTACTTATGATTTCCTTTTTATTGTGTACCCACAAAGGGTATGGCACAGATGGATGGAGGGACCTCATCTGCTTGGGCACTACTTTTCCATAGGAAGACTAAATGGGTGTTTCAGTCCACCTGTGCTCTGAGCTTTGTGAGGGATTTTCTTTTCACTTGTTGATTCCAGATTTGCTTTTTTTTTTTTTTTAAACCGTCAGTGACAACAGCCAGAACTATGTTGCCCAGTACAGTAGCCACTAGCCACATGTGGCTACTAAGCACTTTTAGTGTGGCTACTCCAAACTGATAAGTCCTTTATGTGTAAAATGCACACCTGATTGTAATAATTTAGAAAAAAAATACAAACCCAAGAATTTAAGGTATTTTCTTTTTTTTTTAACTTTTTTAATTCTAGCTTTATTTTTTTTATTTTATTTATTTTCTTTTTTAAATTTTTTTATTTTTTATAAACATATATTTTTATCTCCAGGGGTACAGGTCTGTGAATCACCAGGTTTACACACTTCACAGCACTCACCAAAGCACATACCCTCCCCAATGTCCATAATCCCACCCCCTTCTCCCAAACCCCCTCCCCCCAGCAACCCTCAGTTTGTTTTGTGAGATTAAGAGTCACTTATGGTTTGTCTCCCTCCCAATCCCATCTTGTTTCATTTATTCTTCTCCTACCCACTTAAGCCCCCATGTTGCATCACCACTTCCTCATATCAGGGAGATCATATGGTAGTTGTCTTTCTCTGCTTGACTTATTTCGCTAAGCATGATATGCTCTAGTTCCATCCATGTTGTTGCAAAGGCAAGATTTCATTTCTTTTGATGGCTGCATAGTATTCCATTGTGTATATATACCACATCTTCTTGATCCATTCATCTGTTGATGGACATCTAGGTTCTTTCCATAGTTTGGCTATTGTGGACATTGCTGCTATAAACATTCGGGTGCACGTGCCCCTTTGGATCACTACGTTTGTATCTTTAGGGTAAATACCCAATAGTGCAATTGCTGGGTCATAGGGCAGTTCTATTTTCAACATTTTGAGGAACCTCCATGCTGTTTTCCAGAGTGGCTGCACCAGCTTGCATTCCCACCAACAGTGGAGGAGGGTTCCCCTTTCTTCTCTTGCCAGCATCTGTCATTTCCTGACTTGTTGATTTTAGCCATTCTGACTGGTGTGAGGTGATATCTCATTGTGGTTTTGATTTGTATTTCTCTGATGCCGAGTGATTTGGAGCACTTTTTCATGTGTCTGTTGGCCATCTGGATGTCTTCTTTGCAGAAATGTCTGTTCATGTCCTCTGCCCATTTCTTGATTGGATTATTTGTTCTTTGGGTGTTGAGTTTGCTAAGTTCTTTATAGATTCTGGACACTAGTCCTTTATCTGATATGTCGTTTGCAAATATCTTCTCCCATTCTGTCAGTTGTCTTTTGATTTTGTGCACTGTTTCCTTTGCTGTGCAAAAGCTTTTGATCTTAATGAAATCCCAATAATTCATTTTTGCCCTTGCTTCCCTTGCCTTTGGCGTTGTTCCTAGGAAGATGTTGCTGTGGCTGAGGTCGAAGAGATTGCTGCCTGTGTTCTCCTCAAGGATTTTGATGGATTCCTTTCGCACATTGAGGTCCTTCATACATTTTGAGTCTATTTTTGTGTGTGGTGTAAGGAAATGGTCCGATTTCATTTTTCTGCATGTGGCTGTCCAGTTTTCCCAGCACCATTTATTGAAGAGGCTGTCTTTTTTCCATTGGCCATTCTTTCCTGCTTTGTCGAAGATTAGTTGACCATAGAGTTGAGGGTCTATTTCTGGGCTCTCTATTCTGTTCCATTGATCTATGTGTCTGTTTTTGTGCCAGTACCATGCTGTCTTGATGATGACAGCTTTGTAATAGAGCTTGAAGTCCGGAATTGTGATGCCACCAACTTTGGCTTTCTTTTTCAATATCCCTTTGGCTATTCGAGGTCTTTTCTGGTTCGATATAAATTTTAGAATTATTTGTTCCATTTCTTTGAAAAAGATGGATGGTACTTTGATAGGAATTGCATTAAATGTGTAGATTGCTTTAGGTAGCATAGACATTTTCACAATATCACATCCTCGGTTCTAAATTGGTATCAAAAGGTATTTTCTTAATCGTCTATGAAATATACTAGATGTATTGGGTTATCCAACATATAATTTCACCTATTATTTTTAACTTTTTTAGTGTGACTATAGAAAAATTTTAATTATATATAAGATTAGCATTATATTTCTATCATACAGATCTGATCTAGAGGTCTCATATTCAGAAACCATCCTCAAAGAAAAGAGGCAGGGTGCCATTAAAACTGCTATTTTGGTCATTAGTCCCATTAGTAGCCTATAAAATGAATCGGTGTTCTATAGCATACCAGGTTATCTAAACAGAAGACTAACTTAGGGTTATGGAATCAAATCTTAGGACAACAAAGATTACATGGTCTTGGTGAAGCCCCTCAAAAAGCAATAGAAAATCTAAACAGATTCCATAATTTTTTGGAAAGGTAAAGTCCTGTGTAGATTTTAAGAAGCCTCTGGTACTTCTGTCTTAAACTTCTGATCTAATAAAATGTGTATTTTGTAGAAAGAAAATTAGAAACCAATATTGGAAAAATTACAAGTTCATTTCAGTGCCCTGGGACACTTTGTAGGGAACCACAGACGGTTGGGGGGCAGCAAATTTTCACAGGCAGTCTGAAAAGTTGGGGTTTAGCTTTTCTCTGGATCAGCACTTTGGGAAGGGTGTCCATCAGGTCTGGCGGGGTGCCAGTGTGTTGGGTATTTTGGCCCTTGGTATGAATTCTCTTTGTCTCTTTATCCTGCATTGTATATAAGGCTGAACAATGGGCAAAGTTCTGCATATTTATAATAGTCATAAATTTGGAAAATGTAGAACATCATTTTAATTAAAGGGAATTTGTAAACAGAAAAGTAAAAAGGGGTAAGACCACTTCTTTCTTGTTGTGGGAGTTAGGGGAGTAGGTGAGAGGTGTGTTCTCTTCTTGGATTGCTTAAGAAAAAGATCTCAATGGAAGTGCAGCAATCCAAGACTAAGAAAGAAACTTTTAAACATTTGGAAACATTTAGGTTTTAGAAATTGTGGACAGTGTGGGTTAGAAACAGAGAAACAATTACAAAATTACAATGAAAAGTTAAAAGGGCTTCACAAATAGGCATGTTATTATAATGTTTCCTTTGGCTTTGAACATCAGAAACTCAAAGATAAAAGGGATTAGATGAAAATGGATTTTTTTTTTAAGATTTTACTTATTTATTTGAGAGAGAGGCAGCACAGAGGGAGAGTCAAAGGGAGAAGTAGATTCTCTGCTGAACAGAGATCCTAACGCTGGGTCTGATCCCAGGACCTTAGATCATGACCTGAACCGAAAGCTGATGCTTAACCAACTGAGCCACACAGGCGCCCCTGAAAATGGATTCTGATGCTGAAACTCAAACAAGATTTATGAGAAATAGAAAGGGAAAAAGAGGAAACAATTAGATTGAGCAAAGTGAATACCTACAAATGGTAGAAAAGGAATGGGATCAATTTGAAGTAGTTTGAAAGGAATTAGGAGGCATTAAAGAGAGATGGAAGTGGGCCCCAGAGAAATGAGAGACAGAAAGAAGGGACCTTTATGACCTCAGGTATTTAGAGGTTGTCCAAAGAGGCAGTTTGGGAGAAGAGCACATGGTACCTGGTACAGCACTTCTGAATGGCTCCTCAAGGATGGCCCATCTAGTAGAACCAACAGTTCCTGTCTGGTTACCTGTTGAGAGACATTTTCTAACAGGAATGACAGAGAACAGGGCAACAATCTGCCCAGAAAGAAGCAGGATACTCAGGCTGAAGGAATACAAAAGGAGAAAGCAGAGGCAGTAGCCTTCCAGGCAGAGACATGGCAGCACAGAGCTCAGAAAGCCCTAGGATATTTCCGGGGATCGAAAACATCTAGAGAAGGGCAGAAAACAGGGACCATGGAACATTTAATACCATGACATTTTCTTGGAGATTTCCTTGGGCTTGGTATGGGGAAACTTGTTTCTATAGAAATTGGATATTGTCTCTCTGGTCAGGGCTCATTATTAGTCATTAAGTTGTAAAGAACACGGGGATCAATTGAAACTTTAAAAGGAAATGGACATTTTAAATGCTTGGTACACATACTGACAGGGAGGAGGTGATGTCAGAAAGATTTAGAGGATGGGCAATAAAGCCATTTTAATTTCTAAATATTACTTTTTTTAAAAGCAAGTGTGTTTGGGGCCCCTCAATGTCCCAGGTGGTTAAGCATCTGACTTGATTTCAGTTCAGGTCATGATCTCAGGGTCCTGGGATGGAGCCCCATAACAGGCTCTGCAGTCTGCACGGTGTCTGCTTGAGATTCTCTCTCTCTTCCTCTCCCCCAACCCTCCCTCCATTCATGCTCTCTCTCTTTCTGTCAAACAAATAAATAAACCTTCTTATATAAAGCAGGTGTGTTTGATATGCTGTCTTAGAGAGAAAAGATATTTTAAGTAGTAGATGTTTCCCCTTTAGGATTTTGGAAGCAGAGTGTCAAATTACTCTTTTGATGGAAGACTGCTCCTGTTTGAGTATAAAGTTCACAAGTATCCATTTCTGCATAAACCAGAATGGATTGATTTATCATTGGTCAAGAGAAAAAAAAAATTTTAAGCTTTTTTTTTTTTTTTTTTCCATATTTTCTCTGTCTACCATTTTTGTCCCAAATAACACTATCTGCTCCAGTCTGGTAATATGAGTGTACCTCTAGTCCCCATAGGATTGGGTGTTGGGAGCATAAAATTGTCAAGGGAAATGGTGTTTAAGAGCTGGATGTTTGGAATGTTTCCTGTTATTACTCTGGTATTTTAGAAAACTGGAGTGCTTCTTAAAGATATACATCCATTTCTGAAGAAGGCATCCCTGGAGAGCAATTCACATCCCCTCTGTGATTCACGTGAGATCCCTTTAAGTGGGACTAAGTCTAATTAGAAAATGATGAAGGAGATGGCATGCTTTGTCGATACTGTGTTCCTAAATTTACCTCTGGGGAGAAAGGAAAGTAATTAATTTTGTTTTAGATTTAATGCATCTGCAAGAATTGAATGGATTTGCTGATGGGGGAGCTGATATATCAGAACTTTATAGGGTACAGAAAAATTGGAGTCATTGTATACTTTCAGCACATTGATTACAATCAAGATCTTTACATCTGGTGCACTTGACTCTCAAAATTTGCACAGGGGATATCTCAGCAGAGTAGACTATGTACTTTGAGATACACTAATAACCTATCTGGAAAGATAAAGAGAGATTTGGGTGCAAAAAGGAAAAAAAACAAAACAAAAAAACTTCATGAAAGACCTTGAAGGTCTTGAGGGTTTGTACCCTATTTCCTGGGTTCCCAGAACAACCAAAAGTGGGCACAAAGATTTAACAGAACTTTTCTCATCCTTTGCCAATGTTCTCCCTTGATGGAAAGATTTATACTACCGACTGACTGACCAATAGAGTCTATACTTCCACTTCTTTGTTTCTAAGCTCAGTGGTTCATTTCCTCATCTGTCACCCCTACAGGATACGTCTGGATAAAGGATGATGAGAATGTATATTGGTTCAAAATAATAGAGATGGTTTTTTTGGTATTCATTTCATTTTTGTTTATTTCCCCCTATTTTTCTTGGCAGTTAATGTCCTTATATGTGTCCATACTTGCTTCTTACTTAGGAGACAAGGCCTAGAATGAATAGCCTCACTTGGCTTTGCCCTATAGATGTGATAGACTTAACTAATAAAAATATAGTTCATAGATGTAGTGGGTATACTTGTCCTTGTTCCTCCACTAGGGATAGCTAAAAATCCTGGAAATTATGTATAAACCAAGAATATTCTGAAAGGTAGAGAGATGAAGAGATTTGGGGAACCAAGGAATGGAATGGTGTTGAATTCCCTGATTTCCCTGATTTTTTTTTTTCTTGTTTCATGTATCTTAGACTTATATCTGAAGAAGCTGGCAAACTGGAAATGCCAATGATACAACACACACACACACACACACACACACCCCAACCCAAATGAAGTCTCTTATCTCTAGCCAAAAGACCAGGAAAAAACCAAGCAGGAAAATAGAGAACTTTAAGGTTATAATCATTCTACTTCAGTCAAACACCACAACAAAAACTGTGCCTCATGCCAGCAAAGACTGAGTGGGGAAGTTAGACTTCCATCCTTACGTGGTTGCAACAAAACACCCTGATATTTCTACTAGAGTATTGTAGAGAAGGCCAAGGAGTCAGGATTTTCCTTCCAGCCAGCTGCTAAGGAAGCTCTCCAATGCTGTGGTTTCAGTGAAGATCATAAGGGGACCCTAGACTTCAATCCCCACATCTATTAATGTGGATCATATGGCAGCTTCATTTCTTAATTTTTGAGGAACCTTCATACTCTTTTCCATAGTGGTTGCATTAGTTTCCCACCAATGGTACAAAAGGGTTCCCTTTCCTCCACCTCTCCATCAGTATTTATTATCTCTTGTCATTTTGATTGCTAGTACACATCTTAGCAGGTGTGAGGTGATATCCCATTGTGGTTTTGATTTGCATATCCCTGATGATGTCGAGCATCTTTTCATATATCTATTGGACATTTGAGTATCATCTTTGGAAAAAAAAAATGTCTATTCAAGTCCTTTGCCCACTTTTGAATTAGATTATTTGAGTTTTGTTTGTTTGTTTTGTTTTTTAACTACCTTTATCAAGTTGTATAAGTTCTTTATATACTTGTGTGTTAATATCAGATGTATGATTTACAATTACTTTCTCCCCTTCCATAGGTTGCTTTTTCATTTTATGGATTGTTTCCTTTACTGTGCAGAAGCTTTTATCATATAATCCATAAATTTCATTTCTGGGCATATATCTGAAAGAAGTAAGATTACTGTGTTGAAAAGATATCTGTACTCCCATGTTCATTTCATCATTACTTACATTAGCTAAGACAAGAAAACAACCTAAATGTCCATCAACAGATAAATAGATAAATAAAATGTCACAGACACACACACACACACACACACACACACACACACCCATGGAATACTATTCAGCCATAAAAAAGGAAGGAGATCGTGCCTTTTCAACAACATGGATGGACCTTGAGGGTATTATGCTAAGTGAAATCAGCTGACAGAGAAAGACAAATTTTGTATGATCCCACTTATAGGTGGAGTTTTTTAAAAGAACAAACTCATAGAAAAACTATGGCTACCAGAGGCAGAGGCTAGGAGCTGGGGATGGGGGGAATTGAATGAAGGTGGCCAAGAGGTACAAAGTTCTAGTTACAAATAAGTACTAGAGATGTAGTGTACAACATCATGACTATGCCATACACCTGAAACTTATACAGTGCTATCTGTCAATTATATCCCAATAAAACCCAACAAAATGGGGAAAATTACAATCATTCAAAATAAACAAAATGAAATATGTAGGTGTAAGTCCATCAAAATATTTATAGGGTCTTTATGCTGAAAACATAAAATTCTGCTGAAAGAATTTAAAGATCTACATAAATAGACATATTTAATTCATGGATTGGACGACCTAACATAGCAAAGATACTAATTCTTCCACAGTTACTATTACTATCCATGTTCAATGCAGCCCATAATCTCATAACATGCCAAGCAAACATTTTATACAGATATAAACAAAATTATTTTAAAATTTGTATGTAAGGGTAAATAAACTGCAATAGGAGGAAAAATAGACTCACCAATGGAATGGTATAGAGAATGTGTAAAAAGACCACACAAATAAGCCCAAGTGCTTTTTTGACTAGGAATTCAATGGAAGAAAAATAGTTTTGTCAACAAGAAATGCTGCCTGAATAATCAAATATTTATAGGCAAAAAAAAAAAGGATAGAAAGAAAATAAAAGAAAAAGAACCTCAACCTAAGTCTCACAACTTATATAAAAATTATTTCAAAAATGGGTCATGCACTTAAATGTAAAAATGTTAAATTTTAAAATTTTTAGGAAAAATAATAGAATTTCTAGGACTAGGAAAAAACTCCTTACAACTGACATCAAAGTCATACCCATAAAAGGAAAACTAATAATTTGGCCTTTATCAAAGTTAAAACATTTTACACTGTTTATGACCCTATTAAAACAATGAAAAGATACTGAGTGGAAGAACTATAAAAATTCAGTAGTAAAAATATCAGTTGAAACATGTATGAAAGAAATTAAGAGATATATTCACTGTCTTAATTTTTTTTTTTTTTTTTTTTTTTTTTTTTTAGTTGTGGACTTCTTATTCTTAAAGTTTTATAATTTTTTCTTGTTTGGCCCTAGTATGTTTCATGAACAGAACACATTCCCAAAATAGTAATGATTATTCAGGGCTTTATTTTGTTTTGTTTGTCAATTCTGGGGTGTGAGGCATCATCCTTTGTTAATGATTATAAAAATCTATTTGTGCTTGTGTGTGTGTGTGTGTGTTGGAAGTTGTGAAGCCCTCAGTGTATATGTATGCATGTGTCTGGATTGTGTGGGTTGATAACGCACTCCAAGACTCTCATTACCCTGGGAAATGTATCATCTTTTGAATTTGAGGGAAAGTAATCTGGAAGGAAATATTTACAGGGGAGCCTTTGGTACAGCAGTCAAGTAGCTAGCTCCCTCTGCCTGGTTTTATCTATTCTAGGTCTTTATGGTCTAGTCTAGATAATCAGAAAAGTATTTTGTGGCTATAGCATACATACTAAATGGGAGTGATATCACCTCCAAGGAAGCAAAATTTTGGTTTTCGGGGTAAAAAAAATTCATATTTCTTTTATGTATATAGTACAATTATATATTCAGTACAAAAGCAGATATTCAATATACATGTTGTAAAATATGCAATGAGGATGATTGGGGGAAAAATCCTCTTGAGGGGTATGAGAAAAAGTTTGAGAACATTGTTCTATAGTAATAAACAAAAGGAATTGATTTCTTTACGTATCTTTGAAACTGTTTTGGCCATAGGTGGTTGCTTAAGGATTTGTGAATGCAATATGCAAACCTAGTAAAGTTTCATGTAATCTTAGCCCACAACTGGCCTAATATTTGAAAATTACACGGTAAATGATGACCAACATAAGACCAAATAACTTTTACGAATCCATAATAATCGTGATTAACCTCATAATTAAAATGGAGGTTTTATGTTTTAAATGAGAAGTGAGAAGAAAAGGAGAGAGAAAGATAATGAGAGAAAGGGAGACATTGGGGGGGGGGAGAAGTGGGGAGGGCTGGGGAGGAAAGAAAGAGAGAAGAGAAGGAAATCTCTATTGTTTTTCCAGATTTAGAAATTTAGTATTTAGATAGAAAACAAAGCTATAAAGGAAATCCTTAGTGTTTAACAACACTCAGTCAATCATCAAAAAGACTATCTTGCTACTCTTCTTCAAGCACATACGCAGAAACTAGAAGCCACGGATCTTTGTGACTGGAGTATGGAAAGGCAGACAACCAATGCAGTAAATCATTCGGGGGTGAGGTGAGGGAGGAAATGGTATCATGTAATTTTCTTTAAGGTTCTGTGTTTTCCCTCCACCACACATTTGATGATGGTCCTTTCCGAGAAAGCACTACTGTTTTTGTTTGCTTTCCTTGTTCTTATTCTGTTATCACAGTTCTCTCTTAATGGAGAATTCCAAGCAGATAAGAGGAGTTTGAGATAATAATTCTGTGGCAAGCTCAGTAGAATAGCACACTCTTTAACGACAGGAGCAAGGTAACAATATCAAGTAGATGTGAACAATGTGCTTTCTACAGGTAAGAAATCCTGCTTACGGCGGACCTTATTCCCTAATGACTGATGTTGTAGGATCCTGCTACCTTTTGCTTCTTGGCAAGCCCATAAGGAATACTGTATGTAACTCATTAACTTAGAATAATAACTTCACAGAATTTAATTACTTTAAATACTCATAAAAAAGAAGGTGAAAGAGGGCTAGTCTCAATACAAATGGGCATTAATGTTCTCGAATGCAAATGATTGCCTTCTCACGCAAGTAACACAAGGTATGCCATCTAAGTGATCTGTAACTCACTGCAAATGGCAACATATTTCACACAGAAGGTATTTATATACCAGGCTAATAGGCAATCAAGGCTTTGAGAAAAATAGGTATCAATGTGCGGTGGGACAAATTCAAGGAACCCTAATTACATTTACATTAAACAATCAAGTAAAGCAAATCCCAGCAGAGATGCAAAAACACAGGGACAGCCTTACATGCAGACGAGATGAGCACTAAAATTATTTCAAAATGTAAGGAAGACTCTTCTCCTCCAAAATAATCTCTGGTGTGTTTATGATACTGTAATTTATAATAAGAAGTGTATATTTGTCTTTGTCCCCTTCCTAGCACAAAACTCCTCAAACAGTTGGAATTTCCTAAATAATGAAACCAATAAAGCTGTCATTTGTTGTTCATTACAAGCCTTTTCAACCACACCTGAGTTTATGTTAATGGAGTGATTTTTAAAAAGCCCCTAATATACCAGCAGGATGGGGGCTGGTTGTAGGGACCAAAGATGTAATTAGAATGTTAGAACTTTCAGCTCCAGCTTTCAGAGGCTGGAGGTTGACTTAATCACCAATAGCCAGTGTTTTAGTTAATTATGCCTAGATAACGAAGCTCCATTAAAATCCCTAAAGCACAAGGTTTGAAGAGCTTCCTTGTTGGTCAGCATGTGGAGATGCTGGGAGGGTGGCACAGCCAGAGGGGGCACAGGGCTCCACACGCCTTCCTCCAGACCTTGCACAATGCGACTCTCTCTTCTGGCTGTGTCTGAGTAATAGCCTTTATAATAAATCAGTGTTGTAGTAAGTAAACTTGGCCCGAGTTTTGTGAGCCATTCTAGCAAATGCTGGAACCCGAAGAGGAGATCACAGGAACCTTGGATTTACAACCAATGGATCAGAAGTCAGGGGAGAATGTCAGAGAGTTGCTTGATGTGGAAAATTCTTCGACAGGTCTGGTATCAAAAGTGAAGAATGGAAAGTAGAAGAGAACAGAGTTTTTCCTTTCCATATTGAATTTTAAAACATTACAAATTGTGTAGGCTTTTTAGAAGTTATTATGCAGATATCAAAACATGGTATGCTGGCCATGGGGAATAATCATAATCTAGGTTTCAGAAGTGGAATGAAAGGTCACTAGATCAAGCAGGAAACACACTGTGATGCAAAAATCACTGAACGTTCAACCGGAGTTTAGTTTAATAAGCTTTTGTTGTTGCT
This sequence comes from Mustela nivalis, assembly GCF_964662115.1. Classification (NCBI taxonomy): domain Eukaryota; kingdom Metazoa; phylum Chordata; class Mammalia; order Carnivora; family Mustelidae; genus Mustela; species Mustela nivalis. The sequence goes on along the minus strand of NC_139027.1, from coordinate 47,502,768 downwards.
GGACTCTAGGAACTGAGTCTATAGACAGTTAAAAAAAAAAAAAAAGTGAAATATACACATAATGTCAATGCAATAAGAGAAGAGGTAAGAAACAAAGTTTGGGGTAATGATAAAGGATTTGCACCTTGTAGTCAAAATGACCTAAGAAAGCCTAGGGCAATTTCTTATAAACTTTGTGGTCTAAGGTAGGGCCAACTTTTACTGTAATGGGCCACAAAGTAAATATCTCAGGCTTTGTGAACTACATATGGTCTCTGATACAAATTTTTTGTGTCTTTGTGTGTTTACTATCCTTGAAATTCACTGACTACATAAAAATAGGTTGTATGGCATATTAGGTCTGTGGGTCAGTTTGTGAATCCCTGGTCAAGGACAAGTTACGTATCCTTAGTGTCTTTCTGTTTCCTTATCTTGTAATGGGTATAATAATTCTCTTGAATTAAATATTAAATAAGGTAATGCTTGCTTTACCTTAAAATATGGTATCTGTTTTATAAATGGTAGTAGCTGGAGACATTATGGTAGATGTCACAGTTGAGTAGTTTACTATTGACTTAATTATTATTATAAAATCACTACTGCTTTTATTTTATTAAAACATTTGTTATAAAAGTGCTGTCATTTTATTCCCCAGTGTTGTGGTTGTTCCACTGAATAAAATTATGTCCATTTTGAGGAAGAAGAAAGCCTTTGAAAAGAAAATGGGTCAGTTCTGTCTAGTAGGTGTAGTAAGTAGACACACAAACAGAAGTAGAAAATGGACTAGGATTAGAAAAAATATCAGATAATTTAACAAAAAGCTGAGGAGGAACCCATGCAGCATAGCATTTCTAGCATATTCATTCAGTGTGGGATTATATGTAATGTGGCAATTTAAGTACATACATGTAGTGTTTTTCTTGATCAATTTTCATTAGGTCCCTCTCAATTCTCTTCCCAACTAGGACTTGCTTTTTGTACTTCCATGTCCTACTTTACATTGCCTAATTTTAGCAAGAATCCTGCTAAATTCCCTACCCTCCACTTCTGATCATCCTCAATGATATCTAATCAGGTTCCCCATCCTTCACCATCCTGCAGGTGATGTCTTATCACCTTAGTCTACCTTCAGGAAGAATATTATTAGGTCTTTAGCCAGAATCCCTCTTAGCCCAAAGTTTCTTAGTAATTTTCCATCCACTGAGCCCCCAACTCCCCATCTCTCAGGCTACTCCATGGCTATAAATTCCCACTTTTCCTTGTTGTACGGAGTTGAGCTTAGTCTCTGTCCCCTACTGTGAAACCCTATTCCAGTTATCCCCCTGAATAAAGTCTGCCTTCCTATGATTTAATAAGTGTCATGGATATTTTTTCTTTAGCATCACATGTAGGATTAGGTAGAGCTAGATCACAGAGCATTTCTTCAACATAATATAGCAGTGGGTGTTATCCTCTAGAAAAGGATTAAATAACATTGGATAAAGGAGTTGAAGTATGGAAGTCCGATGGGCCTGACCCTTCTGATATTGGGCAAATAAAGGATGATCACTTGATCAAGAAAAAAAAAAAAAGAAAAGGTCACTCTGGCTAGAAAGCAGAGAATGTGTTCAACATGGAGGAGATAGCATTGTGGGTGGGATCTTAACATATTTCCAAGTAATAGTGCAGGATTCTATCTAGTGCATGCTAGAGAGATATGCAAGAATGGTCTGGAGTTTCTGACTCAGGTGGTACTCGGATACAAGCACATTAATAGGGATTATGATGACAGTGACAGAGCAGTGACAGATTGGACTGAGAAGATGCACTCAGTTTTGAGCATGCTGAGTTTGATGTCTACCATGGTCATTTAACTACACACATCTAGCTGGTGGTTGCCTATTCAGTCCTGAATATTGCAACTGAATATGCTAAAATATATAGTCATTTTACCTAAGTGGAAGTGGGTGAGTTTGACCAGGACAATATGTACAACAAAAAGAAATATGGATGAAAACAATATGCCCCACTCCTTGATAACGTTTTCTGTTAAAACATGAACAAAGGACTAGTTTTGCAGTTGTGGTTGGCATAAATCATGCTAGGAGGAAAAGAATGATGCAGAGATAAGGAATCATGCAGAATTTGGCAGATCAACCTGTCCCTTAAAATACTGCAAATCTTAAGAATCACTATATGTTGGCTAACTGAACATAATTAAAAAAAAAAAAAAAGAATCACTATATTGCAGAATTTCCCAAAATGCGATTTCAACATGCACTAAAGTTAATTGAGTACAAGTCTTGCAGTTATAACCCAAATCAAAACATGACCCACGAAGAAATTAGGCAGGTTGATAGAAAGGTGTAATTTCTATTCTGTGTTGAATTGAGTAGAGCTATCCTTTCTTTATCTACTTATTATCTCATATTGTTTAAAAACAATTAGGCAAATTAAATTCCGACCTTTCAAGCCGAAGCAAATGAGAAAAAAGAAAAAAAAAAAGTACTGTCCTTATTACTGATCACCTGATTTTACTGGTCTTTAAACTGGCATTGAAACAAAGAGGCAATTGGCTATGTTTGCCAACATCAACATCAATTACGTCAAAATCAGAAGGATTGGATTTGCTATCAGAAATTGCTCCTTCTTAAATGATTCTTCATAGCAGGACAATACACTCAGCAATGATGATGGCCTATAAAATAGAGGCAGATTTTCAATATATTCAGCAGACTGCTGGAATCTTTCCTAAATATTTTGCAGACCCAAAACAATCATATAGCACAAACACTTGGGGTCATGTGAATAAATATGGAGACCAAACTGGCAAAGATAATATGCCTCTTTTTTGTCTCAAATGTTCTAAATTACAGTAGTCAGACAATACTAGGTGGGATGCCAGCTACTTCAAAATAGTACCTGCATACCTACTCTGATGCACGGTGGCTTTCATTCCATTTGGTATCATTGATCCTGGCTAAGAAAAGCATCATCATCATTACTACAAGCACATATAATGTTTAATTATGGCAAATAGTTTTCTCCAATCTTCACGTGAATTAACTCATTTAATTCTCACAACAATCTTACAGTTTAGATGAGATTATTATCACTCTTTCTGAAGATGAGCTATATAGACAGTATAAGTAATTTTCCCAAGTATTTGCCCAATATTAAATAGCTAGTAAATAGCAAAGGTGAGCTTTATACATAAAGTGGCTTGTTTCCACAGTCTGTGCCTTTAACCACTGGATCTCACCTCACTGTAAAGATTTTCTAAAGACATAAAGTTGAGAAAATGGTACATCAGAATTCAGATATACCAGAGGCAGAACTATTTGTTAGATTAGCGAGGACTGGTTTAGAAGATTACAAGATTTTTATCTATATGAGGAAAGGAATTAGCATCTTCCTTTTTTTTTTTTTTTTTTTTTTTTTTTTTAATTTTTTTTTTAATTTATTTTTTATTTTCAGCATAACAGTATTCATTATTTTTCACCACACCCAGTGCTCCATGCAATTTGTGCCCTTTATAATACCCACCACCTAGTACCCCAACCTCCCACCCCCCACCCCTTCAAAACCCTCAGATTGTTTTTCAGAGTCCATAGTCTCTCATGGTTCACCTTCCCTTCCAATTTCCCCCAACTCCCTTCTCCTCTCTAACTCCCCATGTCCTCCATGCTATTTGTTATGCATCTTCCTTTTTTGGGAGCATCCATTATCATAAAAATGGAGACATCTTTAGCATCTTTAATGAGTGACAAAATTCAGTGGAAAAATGGCATTTCAACCATTGGCCATTTCAAAAGTCTGTGAATAATACTAATGGGCACTTTGGGGCAATGTGAGCTTAGCAATTAGATGTCTCAGAGCTGTAAGTAAGAACATGTAGCCTTCAGGTAATGATATTTCTGGTCTTCCATGACTTTTTCTAGGTTAGAAACAACTATTATAGCTCTCTAACTTATCTATAGACATGGAACATAGTGATTACTTATGCAGATGTGGAAATAAATGAATTCCACCTAAAAGAATACAATCAGAGTCTATTCAGAGCTTTCTATAACAAGGGAGTTAGCCATCATCACTTGCATTTGGCAGAGACTCAAATGCAGACAGAGTGGGGAAGCTTCAGAGTGAAAAGAAGGGAAGACATCATAGATTATGCTTATGCTCTATTGGACGTGGTTGGCATGGGGAAATTGGAGTTAGGCTAACTAGAAGTAGCATTTCATATTATTCATTTGGGGAATATATTTGTCTTTCTCTGGTTGGTCTGGAGTTGGGAACAGTGGTGAAAAATGAGGAAGCTATCAGTCTTAACTAAGTTCTGAATGTTCTGAGCTGTTTCAGAGGTTGTAGGTCAGAGTTCTACTAATATATTTGGTCTGGCCATGGTTTCTTTATATATTCAGATTCAGATAAATTTTAAGTAAAGAGTAGGATAGTCTTTAGATCTGTGTAGAAAAATTCTTCAGTGGTAAGAATGGCTACAGTGAAGGTGTAACAGTGAGAAGTTCAAAAGCTAATTATTTAGGAGCATAAAACTAGAAGTCACAAGGTCTGTTCTAACTCTTTGAGCATGTTCTTCTATGTGGAGGTCAGGGCCTGCCTGGAGCTGCTATGTCAACAGCTGCCACCAAATCTCCTGTCATGGGACAGGGATAGTGTAGCCCCAGGTGCTGATTGTTCTCAGGGGTACTATTTTATCCCCTCTTCACGTGAGGCAAGTCCTGGACATGAGGCTGTTCTGGGAAGAACATCAAGGATGATGAGAGATTACAGTGATGGGAGAGGTTCTTACAAGAATTTCCATGAAACCAGAGAGTAAATAGAGGCTGACAAAGTTGAAGGCACACTGATTAGTATGAGAAAAGGAAACAAAAGTGGAGTTGTGTAGGTTTGTGTGGGATGGTGATGTGCTCAAGAGTTAGGGTGTCAGAGAGCGAAGATGAGCCAAGGAGATAGATGGTGGATAGTAAAAAAAAATCTGAAGGAACTGGCTAGATTTTCCATCAGGTCTTTAAGAACCCATAGATTCCTCTAATATACAGATGAAGATGGCACTTAAATGTTGGAAAACAGCATAAACAGCCATATATGGCAGCATAGCACATGTTGAAAAATTCAAAGGTGTTGTTGCAATTGTTTTCTGTAGACATTTATCAAATACCCAGGCAAAGAGAGCCATATAGATACTATCTCTCCCTTCTGAGAAACTGAGGAGATGTACACTAACACTTAAGGAAGGTATAATCAGTAACAAGAACACTGATCATTCCCTCAGTCATTTGCTATTCATCTGCAAAGTAGGATACTCATAACTACTACTCCATAACGTTGTTGTTACCATTCAATGAATTAACAATGCAAATTTCTAAGAGTAGTGCCTAACACATAGAAAGTGTTAGAAATGCACTAGCTATTATTATTTTTTTGTTGTTGTTGTTGTTACTGTTTAGTAAGTTTTGAGATCTGCACAAAAGACCAAAGATACGAAGACAAATAAGACATAGGCCTAATCAAAGAAGTTCATGTTTGTGAAAGGAAATAGGGGTATAATCAAATAATTATAATACAATTTAAGTGCCATGATTATGGTTATACACATGTGCCATGGGAACACAGAGAAGAAAGTCACAACTGGAATACTAAACCTGGACTGGGATACCCTACCGGTGCAATTCCATTATCATAAAAATCACAAGGTTGTTTTCTGTTAGAGACATCCCAGATGGCCACTGATTAAACTTGACCTGAGTGACCTTTCAAAAGGATTAATTCTGATTTAAGAGATGAGTGAAGAGTTTGCTTTTTAAATGTCTAATTTAGAAGCTCTTTAATTTCACACTAATTTAAGTCAAACTACTTTAAATTGAGACATGTCTCAGTAGGGCTGGTTTGTATTAATTGAGTATTTGCATATGCAATTCATATTTGCTGCCAAGATTTTAAAGTTATTTATCTCAGTTATTGCTCTTGGAGATGAAATTAAGGAAAGACAAAGGTTAATACTGTTTATTAAACACAAATATATCATTTTATCTTCAAAATGTTTTTATCATAAAGGTATTGCTAAGTCCATTTAATAAAAGAAAAAAATTTATATAAAGAGGTTGAGTATCCCAAAAACATTTGTCAATAATTCATTTAAACCTGGGTATATCTAACTCCAAAGACAAAACTCTGGCACTGTTTTTAAATCTATGCTACTTCTGATAACATAACCATCAATACTAATTGTCTAAATTAATACAACTATATAATGAAATAATAATAGAGCTCCTACTATAACCATAGTATCATGATACAGATATATATTAAACAAGCTAACAAAAAAATTTTTGATTTTGTCGAAACCATTTTCAATAATATTAGATTATTGGTCTGAAAAATAAAACCACATTGTGTGGCCTTAAATAGATTAAAGTTACTTGTTTACAAACATCTCTAAATTTTTTTTTCTTTTAAATTTTAATGATTCAAATATATTGTCTCATAGCTCTGGAGGCTAAAAGTCTGAGGTCAAGATGTCAGGGCCTTCCATTTGAGGGCCATTAAGAAAGGATCTCTTTCAAGTCCTATTTCTTGGCTTATAAATGGCTTTCTTTTCCCTATGTCTTCACGTTATCTTCCCGATGTACCTATCTGTGTCCAAATTTCTTGTCTTAGGTTGTTTTTTTTTCTTTCATATTTAAAAACATTTTAAGGTTAAAGAGAGGGGAAGTGAAACATTTATGAGATGCAAACTGGAAAAGGTAAAAGTATTTCCTATATGCTTACCAACATGGAGAATTGTTTTTCTTTTTCACCTTTAACATATTGATACATAAAAACTAGTCCTTTAGTATTGCTTTAATTTACATTTTCTTGGTTACTAATGAAATGAAACTTTTTTATGTTTATTAGCTGCTTTTCTTTACTCTGCTATGAATTATTCATTCGTGCCCCTTATCCATTTTTCTAATGATTTTTTTCTCATTGATCATAAAAGACACATTCTCTTCTTTGACCATTTTTTTAACCAAAGTATTGGCAAAACAAATATACTATTGGATTAAAAATACAATGTATCAAGACTCTATTAGTGAATGCCAAGGGAGGGGAGTGATATCAGAAATGCTCATATCAAAGAAGAAAAACAAAATCAATCATCTTAATGGTGTAAAAAAATACTTTCTCATAAAACAAAATACCAAATCTTGATAAAAATATAAGTACCTAGGGATGGAACAGAACTTCCTTTGTCTGATAAAATATATTTATCAAAATCTATAGCAAAAGTATATTTAATAAAAATATTAGAAGCATTCTCTTTACAATAAAAAAAGACAAGAATACTACATACTATTATCATCGTGTCTAACGGACATTTAAGTGGAGATCTAGAAGCTGACCTATTAAACCATGGTAAGGAATAATATGTCATCTCTATTATCATTATATTGGCTTTCCTCAAATTAAAATATTAAGTCAATGCAATTCCTTCAAGATTCCAAAAAAAATTTTCATGGAACTTGAGAAGCTATTTCTCAGTTAATATTTATGGACAAGGAGTGCCTGGGTGGCTCAGTTGGTTAAGTGTCTGCCTGGGCTCAGGTCATGTTCCGAGGGTCCTGGGTCGGAGCCCCATGTTAGGTTCCCTGCTCAGCTGGGAGCCTGCTTCTGCCTCTCCAATTGCCCCTCCTCTCCCCTTCTGTTTCTGTTCTCTCTCTCTCTCTCTCTCTCTGTCAAAATAAATAAATAAAATCTTTATCGGGACAAAACTTTTATGAATTTTTATGGAGGAAATATAGACCTCTATAGACAAGGAGAACAGAATCAAAAGCCTAGAAACTTATCTATGCACATTTGAAAGTATGATATGTAATAGAAGTAGTGATCTATAACACTGGGAAAAGATTTTTAGAATGATCCCTTACATAAAGTATAATAACTCCAGGTAGAACCAACAAAATATTTTTAAAAAGAAAAATCTTACAAATTTTAAATGAGACATAAAAAGCAGAAATCTTAAAAGAAAATGAGCTAATTTCAAAACCAAAATTTTCTTAAATATCAAAAAATTGATATTGAAAAATTGAAAATATAAACCACACTCAGGGAAAAGAAAGTTGAGACCCCCATAACTGGAGAATTAATATCCATAGTGTGCATAAATAAATATATATAATTTTAAATACTTTTTTTTTAAAAAAAAGAACACATATATACATATATGTATATGTATAATATATATATGTACACATATATGTACACATGTAATTTTAAAACACTATTCTTAAAAAAAAAAAACAGTGAACAAAGGAAAAGAAGTAAAAGGCAGCAGTAGACCTTTCACAGATGAAGACACAGAGAGGCCAATAACAATGAAATACAGGAGACATTAATGTTCAGGAAATCCATACTAAGCCACACTGAGATTCCATTTAATGAAAACCAGATTGGCAAAAATAAGGTCATCAGGTTGTATAGAAGGCATAGACTAGGAATGAGAATTTCTTTCTACTGTCAAAGGATGTATAAGGTTTTATAACACTTTTGGAAAACAGGTATACTAGTTAGTAAAGTTGAAGTTGTGAATGTCCTAAACTCCCAGCACTTCCCTTCTAGGAATGTAGCCCAGAGCGTTTGTCGTATAGATGCTAAGAAGCACACCTATGAGTGAAAACCGAAACAATGTTCTAGTAGCAAAACACTGGAAACAAGAAAATGTATATCAACCAGGAGAATGGATAAGCAACTGTATTTTTCAATAGAATATGATGCAATGAAATAATACCACATTCATAAACTTTAATGAACCTCAGTAATATGATGGTATGTAGAATAAGGGAGTCATGGAAGAATATTTATGTTATAATTTCATTCATATAATGGACAAAAAAAAATCTATGTAGTCTTAAGAATGATACATACATACCTTTTCAAAAAAAGCAAGGGAAAATATAAACATAAAATTCAGGAGACTCTGGTTCCCATTCTGGAGAAGAAGGGTATGTATCATGAAAACAGAATCAGAGAGGGAGACTCAGAGGATTTCAATTACTGACAGTATCCATTTTTTTTAATGCTGTGTGGTAGGTCTTGTGGTTCATTTTATTAAGCTTTGTACTTTATATATTTCATAGTTTTCTTCTTTTATGTATTAAATATTTCATAACAAATGAAGAAACCTCAAGTATTTATAAGAAATGATCTCTGAGCTATATTATTGAATGCAAAAATAAAAAGATTTAAAAAAGACAAGTTCAGGGCTGGATATATAAACTGCTACCATTTTTATACATGGAGAAAAATACTGTATAGCATATTCCCTCACATATTCAAATAAATTACCTCTAGAAGTAATAGGCCAAAATGCATTCTTATGTCTCTTGAGATCAGTCAGCATTTCAGTGAGAGATTTAGCAACAGAAAGGTTAAAAAAAAAAAAAAAAAAAGCTTTCTCAAAGTCACAAAATAGCGACACGTGGGTGGCTCAGTCAATTAAATGTCTGACTCAGTTTCAGCTTCGGTCATGATATCAGGGTCATGGAATCGAGCCCCGCATCGGGCTCCACACTCAGCACAGAGTGAACTTGAGATTCTCTTTCTCCCTATTCCTCTGCCTCCCACCCTACTCTATCAAATAAATAAGGGAATAAATAAAGAAATAAATCTTTCTTAAAAAGTCACAAAATAGTAGCACAGCCAAACCCCAATTCAGTTTTGGCTTTCACAAATATTTGTTGAGCACCAGCCATCTGCCAGGCCAGGTGTTTTGGATGTGTCAGAGAACAAAATGAAGAACCCTGCTCTCATATAATTAAATTCTAGTTGGGGGAAATGTAATAAAAAATAAACACAATAATACATCATGTTAGAGTGTGATAAATGCCCAGGATACAATGATGGGTTAGAAGAAGGTTAGGGAGTAGTGAGATTTGAGATGGGGGGAGGGCTAGGGTGCAGTTTTATTACATAGAGCAGTCAGCAGGCCTCATGAAGAAGGTGAGGACGGAGAAAAGGCTTGAAGAAGGGCAGTGTGCCAAGTATGGTTCTGGAGAAAGAGCATTCTGGGCAACTACAGCAGGCCTTACGGAGCAGGCATAGCATTCAGGCTGGCGAAGTGAAGCCTGCTGATTTGAAGTTTCATTACTACCATCATTGTGCCCCATTGATTATCCTGGATTGTTAGACACAAACTGTGTGAATAGAAACAGATTTTTCCTTTACAAAATATCAGCTAATTTGTAATTTAGTATTTTGTATCAGTTGTATAGGGTCCTAAAATGGGAATATAGTAGGAACCCCGGGAATATAATGCAAGACACGAGCAATTATGGTGTGCAGAGGCTAGAAGACTTTCTCCTCTTTTCTATCATACACATCTTGAATGTGGCTGAAGTTCATATGGGGCACATGTGAGACTCAGTTGTTTTTAAAGATTGAATGATTTGTTTCAGAATAAAGAAAATAGAAAAAACAATAATCCCTAAGCCCAGCACACTTTTTGCCCCTAGCACATTTTGAAGACAATGGTGGAAGGCTTCCTCTAAAACCCTCTCTTTCAAAAAAAGTTGCTCAAAGAAAAGTATGTTTTCTGGTTAAAAAAAAAAAAAAAGTATCATGGCTCCTGGCTATAGACCATGTAGCTGACTGTGCAACTCTTGATCTCGGGGTCGTAAGTTAGAGCCCCACATTGGGTGTAGAGGTTACTTAAAAATAATAATCTTTTTTATAAAAAGTATCAGCGTATAAAGAAGAAATAAAACAGTTGATATTAAAGATATAAGTTGGTGTTAAAGGAGAAGAAAAATCAGTCCACAGTCTACCTGGGAGATTTGCAGAGGAAAAAGGAAAGAGAACAAGATTGCAACTTTTATCCTTGCAAAATATGCTGCCGTAAGGACTTAAGTTGTTTTAATCTTCTCTCTACATACCACTGGTTTTCTTGACCTTGCAAAAGTCATTTCATATCTGTTCCTATATCTATGAAAACAAGGGCAATGATCTCTTCTCTCTGTGGATCCTTTGGGATAATTTAGTAACTTTAATATCTAATACCAACGACTATTCTGTCCATTGCCTTTGTTCTGAAAACTCACACCACTGACCTAATAATGGACAAAACGACAGCCATGTCTATAGCCACTTGCAACAAAAGACTCTCCATAGTCTCATATTGCAGTATAATGAAGAGAAATTATAAGTGGGTAGAGAGCAGCTACCCAGAGAGAATCCGAGGATGGAATGAAAGGAACAGTCTCAATGATGTCCTTATAAATGTGCCACCAGCCTAACGGGAGAGAAAGCATGCTTCCTAGTTAATTTTCCATATTAGTGTAATGAGAAGAAATAGACAAACTGCCAGCAGGTTCATTTGGCTAATGTTTCAGCTAGCAGACACGGCACAGCTCCCACTAAAAGGGGTTAAAGGTGGACAAAAATATATATTATTCTAAGCTGCTTCTTTTGTCCTTACAAAATAACAGGGTAGAGCCACTATGGAGAGTGGTTTGGGGATGCCACCAATCATTTATAGTTCATTTCTCCTACCAGATTCTGACTTTTTGCAAAATATTTCATTTTAATAAACCTTGGCTGGCTGAATTATACCTAGAGTATCAAGACTACTTTACACTTCCCATTGCTTTCAATAGCTTCCCCCTCTCCAAGAAGTCAAATAAATATCATTTTTGTGGATGCTTATTCTGCCCGTTTTCAAAATATAATAGTGAGTATTCATCATTCAAACTAAATAGCAGCTATTCAACCTAAAGCCTGGCTTCTCAGAATTCTGACAAGGAACAAATGAACATAATAAAAATATGTAGTAAATACTTGTCTTTGCATATAGACTGGAAAAACCACTGACTTCTAGCATAAATGCCCAATATCATAGCCATTGAATGACTGGTTAAAGGATTGTACTATTAGGTCTCAACACTATAGAGTCATTGGGAAAACAAGAAGGGCTGTAAAGTATTTATATGGCATATTTTTCTAAAATGCTCTATAATCATTAGTTATTTCTGATAACAGCTCTACGAGAATTGTGAGGTGGGTTACTCTCTGATCAGTGCTACTTTAAGGAGTCACCTATAGATAAACTCTGCCTGAAAATTATCCAGGGTGATCCTTCATGGCAAGAGTTGGGCTGAGATCAAGATACACTGTTACTAGGGCCACAATCAACTCATTGACCAAGTTCCTCTTGGTCATTTATTGCTCCTTGCTCATTTTGCTTCTTTAAACCACTGGAATCCCAGGACTGTTTCAGGCAACTCTCTTTCATAATAATTATAATAATTTAAAGATATTGATTATCTATAAATGGATTACCTTTTACCGATGAGCCACCATGACCATGAACAATCAGCCTGGTATCATGGAAAGAAGACATGATTTAGAATCAAGTCAGGCTCCGTGATTAATAAAGAGATTTGGGCAAGTAACTTCACTTCTTTTTGTTCATCTGAAAGAAAAGAGATTTTGAACAACTGATTTCTAAGGTTCTTTCTGGCATTAAAAGCTAGTAATTTTATATCCTTCATGTTCATATAATGGCGAAGTCAATAATTACATCCTTTTCCCCTCATTATCTTCTGGAAAAAAAATCCAAGGCTATCTAATACTTAGACCTAACTAAATATTAGCACTGACTGCTTTTTGGGAGATGATTGTGTGGGCTGATAGAGTCCCTGGTGTTAACTGACACTCGGTTCATGTGACAAACTCCTATCAGTTGGAGAGGATGTGGTGGAAGTGCAGGTAGCTATAAAGCAAGGAACTGGGTGTAAATACATGATCTATTGTGCATGTTAATGAAATCTATCAGATTTATCCTCAGTGGAAGATAACTGGACAAATACTTGTATGCTAATTATATTTCAAAACTATACGTAAATAGTCCAAAATTGTTTGTAGCTCCCTTCATTTATCTTAATCGATTGGAATGTGGTCATACTTAAACATCACATTTCCTTAAGTGTCCAACAACTTGAAGCCAATCACCCTAATTTGATGCTGTGGGCTGTTGCTAAGATTTCAGATGTGTTGCGTAAAAAGCTGACATCTTATAAATTTAATCTGAGCTATTATTTATAGTATATTTGTATTGATTTTTTCCCACTCTTTGAGTTTGTCAGATCATATAAAATCAAACCATCTCACATCAGGTGGTTAGTGAATGAAGTGTGAAGAATATACCGTACAATATCTAGAAACAAAGTCACATGTTTCAAAACCTCTGAGTTATACACTCTTGGAAATCACATTAATTGTAAAAAGCACCATTTGTTGAAGTGCCGTTTTTATGCCAAGCACTGTGATAAGCATTCTACATGGATTATTTTGTTTAATTATGATAGCAACACTTTGAGTAGGCCCTACTAATATTCTCACTTTATAGCTGAAGAAATTAAGAAAATTAATTCTCCTATTTTTCTTAAGGTCGTAAATCTATATTGAAGCAAAGATGTTCTGGTGTCTGCTATCAATATAAAGAAAATACGTCTATTGAAAACAAATAATTTACATAAATGACTGCTCCTTCATTTTAGAACAGCATGAAACAGGGTAGGGATTTGGTGTGACCCCATCTCCCACCCCTGCCACCATTGAGTTACGTCAAAGATTTTCCAAATATCTGTCAACCCATCTAAGTGCAGACACTCAGCTACATTTTTCCTTGTTTGTTAATGATTGATGGTGTTAAATGGAACAGCATTGAAAATCTTGTTAACATCAAGATATATTCAATCTATTACTTCTTCTTGATCTCCTAAGTCACTCTGACATATAAGGAAATTAGATTAATCTGACATGATTCATTCTTTATACAGCCTTGTTTATTACTCTCCAGCACGAGGTAGCTGGTGTTCATCTGGCTGTTGCCAATTGATTTTTGATGATAAATTCTTTTTTTTTTTTTTTGCACTGAAATTTAGCTAAAATGTATCATTACTTTGTGATCCCTATTGTGAGTTGGGAAAGGGATATAAATATATTTAATTGTGTTGGTCTGTTTTATTAATAATTCCTCAATTTTAATTTCTAGGTTCTAGCTTAGAAATTTCCTTAATTTAGAAGTGTAAGTTTAAAAATACATATCAGGACTCAGTTAATAGCTTCATTATCAGAGGTTGATGGAACTAGGAACAAAAGATGGAATATAAAATAGAGCTGTAATTTTTATCACATTTAAATTTACTTCTTCCCACTCTGGCTCAAGTATAGCATTGTTTTTCTTTTTTCCTTTCTTTTTTCTTTTTTTTTTTCCTTTCTTTATTCTTTTTTTTTTTTTTTTTTTTTTTTTTTTTTTTTTTAAGATTCCCATAACGGACTTTTAAAATAAAATTGAAGATAAAAATAATACTAAAATCTCTGCTGTTTGAATGTTCTGTGTATGGATCCTTCAATTATGATAATTTAGCCAAACTGCTATTTAAGAACTATCTTTGAGAATCCACTGCACTGGTATTTGCCCTATAGGCACTGTGATAGAGGCAAGAAGAAGTACACTGCATTTCCTCTGTCTGCAGAAAGCCAACAAAATTACTAGTCAAAACAAAACAAGTAATAAAGAATAGATTAATAGACAAGGAAATAGCATTAGGTCACCTAAGGTGCTTAGATCTGAAAACCTCGATAGAAAGTTCAGTCTCCTTGATGCCCCATGCTCTTGTTTTCTTATCTGATAGACTGAGAAAGGACACACATTGTTCTAAGGAGAAGTGGAATAGCAGTTGCATTCTTGTCATCATTTTAAATCTAGCTTGTTCAAAAACCCAAATAAAACAAAGAATGCTGTTTTTTAGGGTAAGCACCAGCATTCATCCTCTGGCCCTACAGTCCATTAATGGACCAGATTTTTGGCCACTTGGTCAACAGTGTACACTACACTTTCCCTGAAGCCACTCTCTGGATATCACTTCTATGGAGAAAGTCTCCTAACAAACCCTTTGGGATGCAGAAAGGTCAAAGGTCAGCACAATTGGAAAGAAGAAAATTATCTAAGATGATAGTAAATAATGCTTAAATATTCAACACCAAGAAAACAGAATGGAGGAGGGTGATTGTGTAGGGAGCACAGGTATAGAGACAAGGTTAGGAAGATAAACAAAGAACTATGTAAAGTTTCTGTCATCATTTTTGTTCTTTTCCAGAAACACGCACACGGGATCTTGTTTTAATTTGCTCTGGCAGCTTCGTCTTGTCTGTCAATGCTCCCTGCTAAATTTCTCCCAGTTTGGGAGCACATTAAAAAAATGCATTAAATCAAATTAAATGACATAAGCTGAAAGTGTTTGGCATAGTATTTGTAGAAGATAAATATACTATTCTTCACTATATTTCTAAAAATTCTCATTTATTCCATATTTATCATTCCTGATTGTATCCTATTGTGGGATTTTTTTTTTTTCCTATTCTTTCATCTTCTTAGGAAAATCACCTTTTGTGTCTGTTTGGTTTTATACTTCCTACCTTTCTTTCTGAGCTTGGTGTAAGGGCTGAAATGTTTTCTCATCCAGCTATGAAGAGTTTTTAAATGCTTGTCCCAGAATCTTTTGATACTTCTACTACATTTGCATGGGTCATCTCCTGTGATGTTCACTGGGGCCTCTGAAAGTGAATTCACTTTCTACCACAGCATACTGAACATTTCTAATAACCTGAAAAGTGCACAGAATGACATCAACGCAAAGCAACGGAGAGAGAAGCGCAACAACAAAAAATCCAGCTCGGAGAGTTCAAAGCCCTTTTATGCATTCAGCTGACTATTCATAGAGATCCTTTCTTGTACTAGGGGTTGGAAGCAGCTTCTGAAGACTGTGCAGAGGCAGTATCATTATATCTAGCAGAAGGAGCTAAGCACATTGAAAACACACACACACAAAAATGGTTTTATTATTACATGTTACACTTTTGCCCAGTATTAACCATGGAAGAAAACATATCATTTATCAAACTCTTTGAGGTCAGTGAAATCTTGGTGGTTAAAGATGTGAGATAAATAAAACTACACATGTTTCTTGAATATTATCTTTTCAAGTCACTATAAAAGTAGCTTAGAAATATTAGATATATTTTCTAACACTGAGAAAAAGGGGGCACTTCAAAAAATACCATTGATATGGATACTGTTTAAGAAAGAAGAGAGAAAATGGTCATTTTTATCCTATTCATTTTTCTAGATCTTACAGCTATCATTATTTGCTATTTAAACTTGTTTCTGATACATTTTTCAATGTTTCTCAGTTTATTATACTTTATACTTTATCTTTATTGGAATGATTACAGTTTTAATCAATTTTGTTTTATTTTCCTGGATTCCTTAGTGATAAGTGAGGAATTGAATTTGCTTGAAATTTCAAGCTGGAGCCCAGTAAGATCTAACAAAACTAGTACTAAACCTTATCACATCTTATCCTAACCATTTAGTGTTTTTAAACATGGTATTCAGTAAGATTTAAATGTGGCAAATGATAATAATAGAAATAAATAGGCCTATCGTTTCACAGTGGATAGATATAAGAATAATCAAGAATATGAAGGGTAACTATAAACCACAAACAGGAATTACTAACATTTGCTTAATAGCATTCCAGATATTTCTATCAACAGGCTCCCTGCTCAGCACAGAAACTGCTTGAGACGTTCTCTTCCTCTGCCCCCTCCACCATTCCCACACCCTCTCTCTTTCTGTAAAATAAATAAGTTAAAAAAAAAAAACACAGTAAGACAGTAGACATATGGGTGGATAGATGAAAAATTTCCTGCCATTTTTGGTATTTTTAGTTAAATGAATTAACTTTCACAAGCTAGGAGAGGAAATAATGGACATGAAATGAAAAGGGAAATATTGTAGAACTTCAGGCCACAAAGTTTTCCCCAGACACTAGTTGCTTAAAAATAATCCCTCTGAAGCAAATGGGGGCAAGGCAGTCCTGAAATACCTCAAAGACTAGAGTTAGCCTTTCAACCAAACATGTTCAATGTTTCTGACATTTCCAACATTTTTAATATTTTCAATATTAACTTCCTGCCCAGAAGACCTCAAAACCCATGTATTGATACTTTGACTTCCCTTTCTTCAAAGCTATAATTTTATCTGTGTATTATTTTTTACACGTTTAAAGTTCTTGAGGCATACCTTCCACAGTTCTAGGGTTTTCCTTGGTCATCTAAGTGATTCATTTTCACGCCCTCTTTCTTCCATTGTAGCCTTCATAATTTTGATATTTTTGAATCTGTCACACAAAAAATTGCTCTGGAAATACTTCTTTTCCTTTTTCCTTCCCGTCAGCAATATAAAATGATTTACCCCATTACAGATCAGCTTTCTTTCCTTGTTTTTTGTTTTGTTTTGGTTGGGTTGGGTTGGGTTTGGATTTGGTTTTGGTGCTTTATTTTAAGCTAACCTTTATTTTTCCAGTGATTTCTCAGAGTCTATAGATTAGAAGGACCGTTGTAGGCAGTTGTATCTATCCGAATAGATTGTGGGTAAATTGTTAGAACTCTTTCTTCTCTGTGTCACATATAAGATTTGCATGCACAACAAAAGCACAAATCATTACTATTTATTTGTTGCTCATATAAAATGCATTCCAAAGGGAGGGGGGAGAAATTCTAAATTGAGATGATTTAAAAGTGAGTTCACTTCCCAGGCAACATACCAAGAAGATTATTTCTCTGTACATAAAAATGACTGATGCCCTTACAGGAATATATGGGCTAAACTATTTTCATCTTTGCAAGGTCCATATTAATATGATTAGTAAACATTTGGAATTTATATTATGCTTGATAAACTAAAGCATCATAAAAATAAAACATATAGCTGATCTTCATTTTAGAAATGAATAAAAGTAATAAAATAATGAAATATAGAAGCATATAGATGACATGTTTTTGCATAGTTCGGAATAATTTTATTTTAGAGCAATACTTTTGCGGGAGGAATTTCATCTTCCCTGAAGTGACACCTCTTTTGATAATTATTATGCCTCTCAGTTATAATTTTAGTAACATTGATAATAAGAAAGTCTAGAAACATATATTTCTATTGTTTCTATCTTCCAGAAGTACACAGACTTTTAATAATTAAGATTTTATGCAGTGTGATGTTTTTATCTTTGCAGTAACCATGCAAAGGAAATAAGTGGTAGGAATTAAAATCAAAATGAACACAGTTTAAGAGCTTTTTGAAGGTCAAATAAGAAGTTCTAGAGTCATTTGTGATATAACCTAAGATTTTTATTTCTAGTTGGACATGCAGAAGTCAAGGGAAGAGACAAGGTAGAAATAAAATCCCTAGAAAAAGGGAAGATAAACATACATATGCACATCCAAGGACATTTTTAGGTTTTCACTTAGAACTAAAAAATATCATTTATATATTTTTCTAGCAATTATTATATTAAATATCTCCAATATGATAATATTAATAACAAATCAAGTAAATAACTATGTATTTTACATGTTTAACTATATAGACACCATTATAATAACATTACTCTTATAACATTTCTTAGCTGTTCATTCTTGGAAAATTTTTATTACATTCGATGGTTTCACATTTTTAAAAAATTTTTGGAAGTCTACATTTCTGCTATTATTCCTATGAATGTCTTTTTCTGAAACTTTCCTTTGTGAAAAATTACACTGTTTTACCTAGTCACACACTACCATTTATTTTGTTAGATACTTAACATTTATTATACATTCATGAAATGAAAAAGTCATCATATACATTTCAGAAATAATTTACAATTAAAAATTAATCCATATCAGATAAGTCAATAAAATATATTTTTAAAGTTCTGATTGTGATGATCTTTCTTTGGTTTGAAAATCTGAAAGCCTTTATTTTGTTTTTTTCCCAATGTTCATTGTTTTTATTTATTTCTATTAATTATTTTTATTAGCATATTATGTATTATTTGCCCCAGGAGTACAGATCTGTGAATCATCAGGCTTACACTTTCCCAGCACTGACCATAGCACATACCCTTCCCAATGTTCATAACCCAACCACCCTCTCCCTACCCCACTCCTCCCAGCAACCCTCAGTTTGTTTTGTGAGATTAAAAGTCTCCTATGGTTTGTCTCCCTCCCAATCCCATCTTGTTTCATTTTTTCATTTCCTTCTCCCAAAACCCGTTGCCCTGCCTCTCAAATTCCTCATATCACAGAGATCAGATGATAATTGTCTTTCTCTGATTGACTTATTTCATTCAGCCAAATACCCTTTAGTTCCATTTACGTCATTGCAAATGGCAAGATTTCATTTCTTTTGATGGCTGCATAGTATTCCGTTGTGTGTGTGTGTGTATACTACTTCTTCTTTATCCATTCATCTATTAATGAACATCTAGGTTCTTCCCATAGTTTGGCTATTGTGGATATTGCTGCTATAAACATTAGGGTACATGTGCCCCTTTGGATCACTACATTTGTATCTTTAGGGTAAATACCAAGTGGTGTGATTTTTGGGTTGTAGGGTAGCTCTACTTTCAACTTTTTGAGGAACCTCCACACTACTTTCCAGAGTGGTTTTACCAGCTTGCATACTCACCAACAGAAGGGTTCCCCTTTCTCTGCATCCTCATCAACATCTGTCTTTTCCTAACTTGTTAATTTTAGCCATTCTGACTGGTGTGATGTGGCATCTCACTGTGGTTTTGATTTGTTTTTCCCTGATGGTGAATGATGTGGAGCACTTTTTCATGTGTCTGTTGGTCATCTGATGTCTTCTTTGCAGAAATGTCTGTTTATGTCCTCTGCCCTTTCTTGATTAGATTATTTGTTCTTTGGGTGTTGAGTTTGATAAGTTCTTTCTAGATTTTGGATACTAGCCTATTATCTGATATGTCTGTCATTTGTGAATATCTTCTCCCATTCTGTCAGTTGTTTCTTGGTTTTATTGACTGTTTCCTTTGCTGTGCAAAATATTTTGATCTTGATGATGTCCCAATAGTTTATTTTTGCCCTTGCTTCCCTTACCTTTGGAGCTGTTTCTTGGAAGAAGTTGCTGTGGCTGAGGTCAAAGAGGTTGCTGCCTGTGTTCTCCTTAAGGATTTTGATAGATTCCTGTCTCCTATTGAGGTCTTTCATTCATTTTGAGTCTATTTTTGTGTGTGGTGTATGGAAATGGTCCAGTTTCATTCTTCTGCATGTGACTGTCCAATTTTCCCAACACCATTTTTTGAAGAGACTGTCTTTTTTCCATTGGACATTCTTTCCTGCTTTGTCGAAAATTAATTAACCATAGAGTTGAGGGTCCATTTCTGGGGTCTCTATTCTGTTCCATTAATCTGTGTGTCTGTTTTTGTGCCAGCACCATGCTGTCTTGATGATGACAGCTCTGTAATAGAGCTTAAAGTCTGGAATTGTGATGCTACCAACTTTGGCTTTCTTTTTCAACATTCCTCTGGCTCTTCAGGGTCTTTCTGGTCCATATAAATTTTAGGATTATTTGTTCCGTTTCTTTGAAAAAAATTGATGGTATTTTGATAGAGATTGCACTAAATGTGTAAATTGCTTTAGGTAGCATAGACGTTTTCACAATCTTTGTTTTTCCAATCCCTGAGCATGGAATGTTTTTCCATTTCTTTGTGTCTTCCTCAACTTCTTTCATGAGTGCTTTATAGTTTTCTGAGTACAGATTCTTAGCCTCTTTGGTTAGGTTTATTCCTAGGTATCTTATGATTTTTGGTGCAATTTCTAAATGGGATCAACTCCTTAATTTCTTTTTCTTCTGTCTTATTGTTGGTGTAGAGAAATGCAACTGATATCTTTGCATTGATTTTATATCCTGACACTTTACTGAATTCCTGTATGAGTCCTAGCAGTTTTGGAGTGGAGTCTTTTGGGTTTTCCACATAAAGTATCCTATCATCTGCAAAGAGTGAGAGTTTGACTTCTTCTTTGCCAATTTGGATGACTTTTATTTCTTTTTGATGTCTGATTGCTGAGGCTAGGACTTCTGGTACTATGTTGAATACCAGTGGTGATAGTGGACATCCCTATTGTGTTCCTGACCTTAGGGGAAAAGCTCTTGGTTTTTCCCCATAGCAAATGATATTCGCAGTGGGTTTCTCATAGATGGCTTTGATGCTATTGAGGTATGTACCCTTTACCCTACACTTTGAGGAGTTTTGATCAAGAAAGGATGCTGTACTTTGTCAAATGCTTTTTCAGCATCTATTGAGAGTATCAAATGGTTCTTGTTCTTTCTTTTATTAATGTATTATAACACATTGATTGATTTGCAGGTATTGAACCAACCGTGCAGTCCAGGAATAAATCCCACTTGGTCGTGGTGAATAATATTTTCAATATACTGTTGGATCCTATTGGCTACTATTTTGTGAGAATTTTTGCCTCTGCGTTCATCAAGGATATGGGTCTGTAATTCTCCTTTTTGGTGGCGTCTTTGTCTGGTTTGGGGATCAACATAATACTGGCCTCATAAAATGAGTTTGGAATTTTTCCTTCCACTTCTAATATTTGAAAAGTTTCAGGAGAATAAATATTAATTCTTTTTTAAATGTTTGGTAGAATTCCCCTGGGAAGCCGTCTGGCCCCGGGCTCTTTTTGGGGTGGAGATTTTTGATGACTGTTTCAACCTCCTTACTGGTTAAGGGTCTGTTCAGATTTTCTATTTCATCCTGGTTTAGTTTTGGTAGTTTATACATCTCCAGGAATGCATCCATTTCTTCTAGATTGTCAAATTTGCTGGTGTATAGTTGCTCATAATATGTTCTTATAATTATTTGTATTTTTTTGTTGTTAGTTGTGATCTCTCCTCTATCATTCATGACTTTATTAACTTGGGTCCTTTCTCTTTTCTTTTTGATAAGTCTAGCCAGGTGTTTATCAATTCTATTAATTCTTTCAAAGAACCAGCTTCTAGTTTCGTTGATCTATTCTACTGTTCTTTTGTTTTCTATTTCATTGATTTCAGCTCTGATCTTTCTTATTTCTCTTCTCCTGCTGGATTTAGGCTTTCTTTGCTGTTATTTCTCCAGGTCTGTTAGTTGTCAGTTAGGTATTCTGTATATTTTTAAAACAAATATGACTTTCTGCCTTTTAAAATAAAATAATATAATGACATATTTGTGGTCATTATATCATATATCACAAAATATGTGACATATTTTAAACCAGTGTAAAATATAATCTTGCTTAAGAAAATTTTGTGCTGGTTATCTGAAACTAAATTTTTAAATCTTTGAATATCTCATATGACCAAAACTTGACTCCCTAAATTTAAGTCATTGAGCCAACCCCGTTCTGTTCTGGCTGAATATTAGGAGGAAATAAGTTTTCAGAGAAAAGAGCTCCACCTTTAATGTAATGGCTCTGAGTCAAAGCCACATGGAGAGCCAGCTCCACTCTGAAGGAGAGCAGTGTTTAGACTCTGGTGAAGCTACCATCTGTCAAGGGCTAGTATTATTGCAGAGCATGCCACCCTCTGTCCAAGATAGTTTAAGAGCCATCAAGGACCCTTGTCATTTTCCCCATAAAAATAAGCCAAGTAACAAACAATGGAAGCCCAGCATAGCCAAGGCCCATGGAGCTGTCACCAATATTTATGACTGAGAAAAAAAACATCCAGTCTATGAGACTTTTCTACTGTGGGATTTTGTGTGAGGATTACAAGAAATAGTAATTAGTGCCATTTCTATTATTTCATTTTCCTCCTATTTCCTTTAAAATGACTGGTATTTTAAAAATAAAGGTAACCAGATTAGCCTATGGGATGAATATTTATAAATTAAACTTCTCTAGAAACCATTCTGTAATGGAGATCATATATAGGATTCATCAATACAAATATCAACGTGTATCATTTTGATTGGGCAGCAGTCCTTCCTGGGAAACATAAAATGTGTGAAATGCAAATGCATTTGAAAAACTTCAAAGGCACCTTTATCAAAGGCATTTGTAAGTGCCAATAACAAAATTAGTCTTGATATTACATTTATCAATAGTTTGATATTACTTGTTGCAAATATGGCTTATTTTTTATCTCTGGTCACCAAACATAGACTTAATAAAAGCTCTCAGAGTGTTTACCTGTGGAGGAAGATCTTGAGGGTGATTTTTCTTATTTCATACCATTTCACTTTTCTTATCCCAAAACTCCTGATTTTGCTACACTTTAACTTACAGAAAGCTAATCTGACAGGTAGAAACACCTAGTGGTACTCATGAGGTTTTCAGTCTCTATCCCCATGTTTCCACAGCACTTTATTAAACACTGTGGCTTTCATTTCTCAGAGTCTTTCCATTTGCTCTAATGCTCGATTTGACATCCCTGTCCCAGTTCCTGGAGGTCTAGTTTTCTTTGTTTGTTTGTTTTTTCTTATTCATTGTCAGATGACTCCTTGAAGCTGGCTGCAAATAGAGCTAACCTGGCTCCCAAACATATTTGAAGAATAGATACATTAATTAATCTAGCAAGATCCTGAACTATCTAACTCATACTCAGCATGCTTCACAGCACCGCCAACAAGCAGAGAAACTTATTTAATTAATTAATGAAGTACGGGGCACAGGCCTAATTTATGTAGCTCCAGTGATTTTCTTGACCAATAATTACAAAAATCATTTTCTATGTCATTTTTCTGAGATCCCATCAAATAGAAATCTCTAAACTAGAAGAATTAGAGTAAATATGTGGCAGCCAGATGAACATTTGTTAGAGCTGCAGACTAGTAAACATATTCGCTCATAATTAACGCATCCATTTTACATTTTGTCTTGTGGCCTCTCTAAAACCCACAGCTCCCAATTTTTGTTTTGCCTCTTTATTAGGATCTTCTAAAGGGAGAGGATCCTATCTTATGTTTGCCCTTTTTCTCTTAAGGTAATAAAGTTAAATCTTAGTATTGACATTTCATTTTCCCCAGGGTGAATGGTTGAAAATGGTAAAAGCAAGTATGATCAGGAAGCAGGTGCATTTCTTATAGTGTTCTGTACTCTTCTTTCCATCTGTCCGAGTTTTTGAATTCAGACTGACAGGAGTTAAATATGCTTTATTTCCTTTGAGGAATAAATTTCTCCTGACAACCACTTCCGACCAGAGCAGGGAACACACTGTAAGAACAAAAGTCAGGATTTTACTTTTGCTTCCCCTGGAAATCTTGTCTCCCCAAAGGCAAAAACCTATTTCTGAGGAAACATCAAGAAAAATGATGTTTTACTTGGTGCCATGAACTCAAAGTAGATAAGAGGTTGATCTTCCGTATTTGTTCTCACATACTGTCTTTAAATATAATTTAAAAATATTTTAAAAATCACTGCATGCTAGGAGGAAATTTACTCAGATTTATTGGTACAAAAAGAAAGTTGAATATTTTCAAGAGTTTGCTAGTTTGATTTGCCATCTGACTTTTCTTATCTGTGAAATGGGTAAATAATACCTTCTTCCTAAAATGTTTATAACAACTTCATGAGGAAATAAGTACCAACTGAATGTGAAATGTAGATTAAAAATGCCTAGAACAGCTCTTCAAAATGAGAAATGCCCCACAAATATGAATCTCATTATTCTACCCCTTTTTATTTTTAATTTAATTCATTTTCATATTCATTTTAAAAAAGATTTTATATTTATTTATTTGACAGAGACAGAGGGCTAGAGCAAAGGTTGGGGGGGGTTGTGGGAACAGCAGGCAGAAGGAGAAGCAGACTCCCTGCTGAGCAGAGAGCCTGATGTGGGGCTTGATCCCAAGACCCTGGGATCATGACCTGAGCCACAGGCAGACGCGTAAGCTCTTACCCTCAGTGAGTCGCCCAAGTGTCCCTCATTTTCATTTTTAATTTCTATCATTTTGAACTTTCTGCTTTTTCTTCTATTCCTGGGGAGACAAATTAAAGAAGGTACTCTACTGTAAATCTGAAAGATGGAGGAAAGAACCCCTGTCAATGTGGAGCAGCCAGGAGAGGAGGTGGTCAGTTAGGACAATAAGCCAAAGTGACTTTAACAACCGAGCCTTTCTTCACTTGCTGGGCTAGTGTAATGGAGAAGCAAAAATAGGCAACAGCTCCTCGTGTTTCATTTTCCGGATGGAAACATACAGGTCGAGGGTCAGGTGACATGCAGTGTAGGCACCAGAAATGATCCCATTGCCCAGATGCGCTAAACAAGAGCCTCTTTTTTTGTTTGTTTTTTGTGGACCCAGGACAAGCGCTGGGGGAAGGAGAAGCGGGGGACAAGGATGGGAGTAGGGATGGAGTCAGAGTGGACCGCAGGGGTTGGATCCTGAGTTCTTAACTGAGTCCAGAAGACACTAATACCCTGGCTGTGCCCCAAGTTGGGTGTGGAGAGAGCAGCTTTCTGCCATGAGATCTGCCAGGCAAAACCTTATCATTGCCTACCGTCAGTGTGCCTGAAAAATCACACAAGGGATTTTCGCCTGCTGTCAGACTCCTTAGCTACTTTTGTGAATGTAAAATTGGAAAACGACTCGCCCATATTAGAGAGAATATCATGTACTAGAGAAAAGGCCCTGGCAATCCTAAATCACAAAGTAGACATAAATGACCTCAGGGAAAAATGAATATCCAGTATTGGGGCGATTGCTAAGGAGATTATGGTACCTCTGCCTGAGGAAACAGTAAGTAGTAGCAATCAGTAGGGTTTTCAAGAACTATGTAGTGGTATGAGAAAATACTTGCAGTATAAAAAGAAGTAAAGATGTTGAGTCCTGTATTTGATGTAGAGTGAGATACTCTGATTTGTCGATACATCTGTGTGAGTGTGTGGGAATGTGCATGAGCATGTGTGTGTAAGCTTGAGAGAGCATATCTAACTTTAAGAATAGTATTTCCAGGCAACTTGATTATGAAAAGAGAAACCTCTGTAACTTTATGGGATTGGATAAATTCTCAATAGTGAGTATGTATAATGCTTGTAATTCTTAAATATATAATTATGCAGATAAGAAAAAAATACTTTAATGATACGGTGTCTGAGCAAAAGGAAATGTTGCTGTGGGGAGTCTGCCTCGGGCACATTGGTCACTACCCTCAGCCCAGGTGATGGTGCAGATAAAAGGAAAAGTTATCCACAGGTGGAAAGAAAAAGTCATCGGAAACTACCTCCCTGAGAAATGTAAACTTACTTTTGTGTTAGGCTTTTAGCCTGCCTGTTTTTTTCTATGAAATATTATGCAAATAATACTTTAGTAAGCCTAATGTTAATTAATGGATACAAAATGAGGAGTGATGTTTGTAAGGACCTGGGGGGGTTGTGGGAGACACCTTTTAAACTAAAGAGTGGGATTATAATCATTAGTGATGAACCAAGCACTTCTTTACTCCCTGCCCATTTTCTCCTGGACCTTTCCACCGCCTTCATCCTTTGTCACATGTGCCCAGTTGAGTAGCCTCCTAAGAGACTTGTCCACACTGCTTCCAGCAAATGTCACCTCTGTCATTTCAGTTGTGATACATGCCATTGACAAGCAAGGGGATTGGAGAATATCACCACACTTTTTCTATTTTACATCATCTTGACAACTTAAAACCTCCCCAAACAGCACAACCCTTTCAGAATTCTACGTTACTTTTTAATTTTACAGGGATTTGTTTTAGAAGATGAAGGATGCCTCACCTTGGCCTCACCTCCTCCTAATCACCGGCCTTAATCCTGACATTCAAACTTTATGTTTCTCAAGAAATTCAAAAGCTGAATTACTGCCATTTAGCAAAGCAAGAGGAGCGGATCCTGAAAGAATGGAGGAGGATGAAGCAGATTTTTTCTGAAATATTGATGTAGCACTGATGCCATCAATTCTTATGTTTCTTTCCAGAATGATTCTTTGTTTACAGCCTTTCTCCTTCCTACTCAAAATAATCCAAAGCAGAAGCAAGTAAGTTTGAAATTTACTGGAAAGCTCAACCTATAATTACTGAGCAAGTTAATCAAGAGAACACTTTTGTAACAATATGAATATAAACTTTTAACCAATTATATGTGTAATGAATATAGACAATCCAGTATTCATTGGCAAAGGCCAGGAGTTTGGATAGTTTCTTCTTCTTCTTCTTCTTCTTTTTTTTTTTTTTTAATTGCCTTTAACCTTACTAGTCACTGTTTTTTCATCCTGATCAATACACAATAATGGAACTTTTAATATTTAAATAGCTTTGATTACATTTCACATTCTCCTCAACCAGAGGGAAAACTGGTGCCCATCTCCAAGGCATTTTAAAGAAGAGTCCATTTCGTAGATATAAAGATAAAATGGAGTCCCAGGCTATAAAGATATGTGGGGCATCATATTTTCAAGAGATAAAGAACTGTATACCTACATAAAATAAGCAGCCTATGTTCTTTGGTTTCTCTCTTTGTTTTATCTCAGATCCCAATACCTCCTGTGGACTCTGGTAGGTCATATTTGGAACAACTTTCTACTATGGTTGAGGCCTCCCTGCTCGTGGGAAGTCACACCAGACCAAGCAAGGATGGAGACTGACAGAGATAGGAATCTGCCTGCTATAGGTCCTGACTCCACTCTACTCCAAGAGGGAAGACTATTTCTTAGGCCTTTGTTTTCTTAAAGAGAAGATGAGCTAGAATTTAGAAGGCAAAGCCTGCCTATCTAAAGATTTTATTTATTTATCTCACAGACACAAATCACAAATAGGCAGAGAGGCAGGCAGAGAGAGAGAAGGAAACAGGCTCCATGCTGAGCAGAGAGCTGGATGTGGGGCTCGATCCCAGAACCCTGGGATCATGACCTGAGCTGAAAGCAGAGACTTCAACGCACTGAGCCACGCAGGCACCCCAAAGGCTGCCTATCTAATAATCAATTTCTTACCTCTCTAATTTATTTTAGTTGAGTGAGTTAAAGATGAGTGAGTTAAAATCCTGGCTCTGCCACTTATTAGTCGTGTGATATGGGCAAGCTTTTAACAATTCTGCTCATCAAGCATTTCATCTATAAAATGAGGCTACTCCTTAGTATTTCCCATGTGCTGGGGTTGAGATACTAGATGGGTCCACCCACGCAAAGCAGGCCCCGGACACACATGGAGCCCTGGGTATGCGTTTCTCTTCTCTCATTCCCTTTGTCTCTTTTGCTTGTTGCATAATCTGGGTCCTGACCATTTCTTGACTTGGAGAAACGATTAACAATTTTAAAATGTCAAGCAAATTGCCTCATCTAAGTTGCTGCTACTTTGCATTCAACTTGGATCTGGTCTTTAGCTAATAGAAATGACATGGTCCCTTGGACATACTGTGGATTTATCAAAATTCAGAGCAATTGGTTCTCTGAGCTCCCACAGACCAAATTTAAAACAATTAAGTGAGCATTACAGAGGAGTGGCTGGTTTGAAAATTTTTTATTATCTGAGTTTTCATTCTGTTAGTGTTATTTTTATTATTTTTAATAAGGTTATTGTTTTGTCATCATTTCTCTCAGACACAAACAGTTGCTTAGTTCATGGCACACTGGTAGCCTTGGTGTCCATAAGCCTTGTCCCTTGTTTCATTATTGTTTTAGCCTCCGTTTCCTATCTCCTTTATTTCCCTCTTCTGTGAAGATTCTAGATGAGTCTCAGATACAGTGGGTCTGCTTTTTCCCCTGCCCTCCTTCCCCTGGTCTGCTTTAGACACAACGAAATCCTCCCCCCACCCCCACTCCATGAAATCCATGTCCAGGCTCTCTTACCAGCGCACATCCAGTGAGGCCGGGTCAATGAAAAGCGCTGATGGAAGAACACAAGAAAGGAGGGAAGGGAAAAGCTAGGCGATCTTACTCCTGTCTCTCTGCCCTTGGCAGTGCTAGCTGTGTCCCTAGCTTTTGCTGGGCAGCTGCCTTTACCTGATTTTAGTTCCCACCATGTTCCCTGTCTCCCCAGAGGCCCAGGAGGTAGGGACAGTTTTATGGGTCTTGCACACAGAAGGATCCCACACTTGGTTTAATGCTCTGCTGTCACCATCTTGGAATTCTAAAATTTTAAACAAGAGGTCTTGCATTTCCATTTTGCATTAAGCTCTGCAAATTACAGAGCTGGCCTGTTCCAGCACCACTGGGAGAAACCCCTTCACATTTCTAGCTGTCATCTCTACAGGTCTATGAGAATACCTCTGAGTGCCTTTTCTTTTTAAGTTTCAGCTGCTCTATGTGTCCTGGCACCTTGGCTCTGCACCTTCATCCCAGGAATAGGCGTAGTTTCTGCAATTACTACATTTTCTCCAGTTTTCAGTCCTTTCCTCTGACAATTATGCTACCTGTTCTCTGAGTTATATTTCCTATATTAAACTACCTGGCATGGATTCCACTTGCTTGACTGAACTCTGGTTTTATAGTCAACAAACCTACTGTATTTAAAATATATTTGAAGTGATGCATGCATTTTTCAAAAGTATATTCTGATATTTGTGGGTTTTCCAAATTCATATTAATAGTGTTCTGCTCTAGGTCTTTGTCAGTTGCTGACTTTAAACTTACTACTCTTCTTAAAACTTACTCAGGGTGCTGTATAAATTTACTTCTTTACTTTTGACTGCTTTCTAGTATTTCATCTTTTCCCAAGGCAAAATTTCTCTTATCCTTTTCCCCCTAATAAGCGACATCTGAGTTTTCTTCAGCTCCCCACTAGGCATCATGATTACAGGAAGTTCACTATTTCTCCTCCTAAGGGAACACATCAGAAGTTTTGCTACCATCAGTCAGGGTTAGGCTTTTGCTTTTTCAAGAAAAGGATGCTCCCTTTTACTCCTTATTTTTTGGTGTTTTAAATCAGAGATTAGGATCGAAACTTATCAAGCACTTTTCTGTGTCAGTTAAAATGATCATGACATTCTTCTCCTTTACTCCATTAATAGGATGATTTACATAGATCGATTTTCCGTTTCCATAGATAAGACCTCACAAGGACATAATATGTACTTTGTGTCTTCTTAGATACTTTTAGAGCTGATTAATGAAAGTTCCCCTTACTTTCAGAACAGGCAAATCTGTTCTGCTCGTGACTTGAGAGAGCAAAGATTCCAAGTAAATCTTGCTTTTCTACTCGTACCCTTATCAGTCATTCCTTATTAGTTCTATCCTTCTTGTTTCTTTGCATTGACTTTGTTGCTCTTCTCATTGCTTCTTAAGTTGCACAAATACTTTCCTCAAAGCCTTAGCTGTATGCCACATTTGTTAATTAAAGTTACTTTATTTATTATTTCACTAAACATTTCTTCTTCAGCGAAGAATTATTTCATAGAATTTTTCCAATGTGTGAAATTTTGTAGCTGTAATCATTTCCTTTACATTTGTTGGTTTCTAATATTATTGCATTACATTAGTGTGTGTGTGTGTGTGTGTGTGTAGACTGTATGTTGTATATTTGGTGACACTGAGCAGATTCAGTTCTTGAAAATGTCCCATCTTTCTTTTGTATCTTCTACAGTTTGCTCAATTTTTATATTTTTGATATATTAGCTTCTATGTACCAAGACATAATATTAAAATACCTTAATTCTAAGCGGTTGATTTATTTATGATATTAGTGCTTAGGTTTACATACATTCAGATATTTTTGATACCCTCTTTCTTGTTATTCCCTTCACTAGTATAGCACTCCCCTTATTTTCTCTTTTTATGTTTATTACTTAACATTATATTTTTCCTAACTTTAAAATTGTTGTCTTGGCTGACCTGTGTATGGTTTATACCTTCAGAGAAGCTTTATCTTCTTTTTTTGTAGTCTAGCTCTTTTCCACTTATTATAATTACTATTACATTAGGACTTGCTTCTGCTTTTCTCTCTCAGGTTTTCTCTATCACATGTATATTTTGGACTCTAGTTACTGTGTGTTCATTCTTCTTTCCAAACTGCATTAAATAATTCAAATTTTCTTTCTCTGGTTTGAAAGTTTTTTCATTTGATTTTTCTCTTGGTGACTCACACACATGTAAAGTTTTATGCATACTTATGTGTATTTCTTCCGATCTTTTTCTTAAGGATGTCAATATCCATTTTCTTCTTCTCTCTGCTTTCTGTCTGCTAAACCCCCAATGTTACCAGCTCTCTCTTCTATTTTTAATTTGAGGGTGTTGTTTATTTAGATCACTATAAAACTTTGTTGACCTACTAATTCAATGTTATCTCCTAAATCTTGTTTCTTCCTGAATCTATTTCTATTTCTGTTTGAATACTTCCTCCAAGAGTGTTTTCAAAGAAAATTTTGCATAGTAAATTTTATGAAGTCTCATATGCCTGAGAATAATATTTTGCCCTCACATTTAAATTACAGATTTACTGGATAAAAATATGTGTTCAAATTTCTCTTCCATCAATACATAAATATTATTCCATTACCGTCTGGTATGCCTTATAGCCACTGAGAAATCTGATACTTGTACTTTTGTGGGCTATCTGCATTTTTTTCTCTAGAAGCTTTAAAAATCTCTGTACTAGATTATCTCAATTATTATGACAATAGATACAAGTGTTGGGCTTTTACTTTTCTGTTTAAAACTATATGTGCATTTTTCATCTTTTCTACTGAAGACCCTTTAAACTGTTCTTTCAAGTATTTCTTCTTTCTTAATAATTTTTTTCTCTCCTTCTCGTATATGTACGCCATGGGGAATGACACTTTTCTTTTTATAATCCTTATCTCTAGACTTATCCCTTGCTTTGTCATTCTTTCTATTTTTACGTGTGCCTTTTTTAAAGTATTACTTGAACTTACCCCAGGTACTAATTTTTTTCCTTATTCTAGTTTATTTTCTCTATGTCATATTTGATATTACTTATATCAGTATCTCCAAACAGTTCTTCTTATATGGCATATGTGTCTGCTACACAATTTTATGCCTTGTCTGTAAGAATATATATTCTGTGCTTCTGGTTCATTATTACTTACTATCTCTTTTAATTCTTTTAAGGACTTATTTATTTATTGAGGGAGGGGAGTGGACAAAGGGTGAGGGAGAGAGAAACTCAAGCAGACTCCATATTGAACAACAGAGCCAGATTCAGGACTCGATTTCATGCCCCAAGATCACGACCTGAGTAGAAACCAAGAGTCAATCGCTTAACTAACTGGGACACTCAGGCAACCCCTGCCTTTTTTTGTTTGATAAATTCTTTCCTAGATCTTGAGCTCCAAAATGTCTTGTCATTTCCCCTGTGATTTCTTATTCTCTTGGGGTGTCAGCCCTCTTGGCTTTATTATACGCCTGGAGAAAGGGTGTCAGCTACAGTCCTATACCACACCTATCCAAGTGAGTTTAAAAGCATCTTTGGGACAAGCATTAAGGTCCAAGAACAGGTATTTCCATTGGATCTCAGCTCCACTTCTGACAGGTGGCCTTGCTCATCAGAGAACAGCAGTACCCACAGTCCTATTTTCCAAGGACTCCTTCCCAAGGTTGACATTATGTGCCTCCTGGGGTTGGGCTTGAGGGAGGCAGGACCAAGCTGGCCCCCATTCTCTCTCTATAGCTGGACTGCATCCGTGGATGCTGCCATCTACCTTTTGTGTTCACTTGCCCTCCATGCTTTCCAGAGAAGCAAAGATCCACCTAGTTAGCGTGGAGAGAGACTCAAGTGCACCAGAAAGCTCTTCCACAGTCTGTTCTCTCATTTGGCTCCTGACCCTCTTCCACCCTGGGTCCCCATTGCCTTCCTTCACAATGACCCTACCAACTTCCCGTTCCCCAAAGCTCTTTCATGGCTTTGTCTTCAGTTCTGGGTTCCCTCAACCACCTTCTAATTTTTGTTGTATGTTTCAGGTCTCATTAGGTTTACGTTTCATAAGAATTCATTAGCAGCTTAAACAAAGCCACAATCTTGTTTCTTATTTTGTTTAAAAGTCCAGAAATTGTGTTTCTCTGGTATAAATTGACAATATCTCATATTGTGCCATATTCATTCTCTAGCAAGCTGGATGTACATTAATGCAGACCACAGCCCTGAAATTGAAGTGATTCATTCTTTTATGAGGTACAGATTTATATCTCAAGTTAAATGATTCTGTGGTATCATTCAGTATTTTCATTTTCTCCCCTTTTTTACATTCTGAGTGTTTTATAATTTGGAAGTTATTCAGGTGAAACTTCAGTGCTGTGTTGGATTGTTATTGGTAATTTGTTGATAATAGCTCAGTGGTTGTGCCCAGTAGCAGAGGAGTGTATACTATATGTGCTGACATTATAAAAATAACTAATATTTGTTTAGCATTTCTCAAAGCATTATCTTGGTGACTGATAAAACTGTAAAACAAGCTTTATTATAATTCACACTTTATGGAAAAGGAAAGCAGGCTCTTCGGCTTTTTCAGTATCACTCAGCCAAACATGAAAATCAGGTAACCAACATAAAGAAAAATCACAGAACTTGGGATGCCCCAAATGCAAAAATAAGTAGGAATGAATACCAAGTATGCCAGCAATAAACCTAGCCACCAAAAGGAGACAAATGCAAAGAATAGATATCTACTTATGCAAAAAGTATTAGGGTGGTCTGGCTGCCAGATTAGTCCTCTCTGTACTTCTGTTAAATAAAAGAAAAAGAACTAGAAAATGTAAGACAAAGAACATAGGTCTAGTTTAAAATTCTCTTAGCAGGGGGAAAACAGTGGGAGGGAGGGTGGGGGCAGAGAGAGAAAGGGGAGCAACTCAGGGGCTTTCTTTGCAACTCTCCACAGACGAAAATATTTTGGTTACTACACTTATTTAAAAATTATGTCAAACTAATGGCAGTTCCCTTCTCTCCATACTAGCCTGGAGCCTGTTTCTCTGTCTCTCTCCTTCCTTGACTGTTTCTTTCTCTGTTATTTCTTCCCTTCTACCTCCCCACTTCTCTAGCACAGAAATTTCTATAGAGAGATGTCTCACCTTTTTGTCTCTACTTGTCTCTTATCATTTTCCTATTACCCCCCCATTCTCCATCTCTTGTTCTCCCTAATACTGTATCTCAATCATAATTATTATGCAATGATATATCAAGATCACCAACACCATGACATTTATTTCTAAAAAAAGGGAAACATCACAGTGTTTGGGTATTCGAGTTAATTTGATATTTTTGTGTTTGTCTTTCCAGTCTTCAGATATTTTGTTACTTTCCAAACGTGACTGCATTATCTGAGAGATTCTGAACAAGTCATATAGGGAGACATCTATACTTCCCCTCTCAGTTTAATAAAAATGTCTTATATTGGTTTTCTGGGTTTATTAGAAATATCTAAAACTTAGAAATCCATAGCTGAATAAGTCTTTTGAATTTTATTTAGCTTTTAAATCAGCAACGGGTGTTTTTAAAATTCTTTATCATCTATTAAGATAATCACATTTTCAAAAGATTTAAGCATAGTAACTCATGTAAATAATTGTTCCAGTCTTGAGAAGAAGCCTCCTGGTTGAAAGTTCAGCTTCCATTTAGATTGGTCTATGGATTTTCCTTTCTGTGCACAATTAGTTTGGATTTGATTTCAGGTTTGCTTTAGCCTTATGGAATGAGTTGAGTAATTTTTTTTTTTAAATTTCTGGTATTTTCCAACATTTCTAACATCGAGACTATCTGTTGACATTTTGGTAAAATTGATTTGCAAACCGTCTAAAACTGATATCCATTTTAGAGGTAAGCTGTTTTGTTGTATTTTTTTTTTTCAAATTCTATGATGATTGGTCTATTTAAGTATATGAATTCTCATTGCATTTAATAAGTTCTTGTTAATGTATATGGTATCAAAAATATTAATTTAATTGAAATTTTAGTGGCATAAATTTGTAGCATTCTCTCATTTTTTTTAATTTAATTTTTTTTAAGATTTTATTTATTTATTTGAGAGAGAGAGAGAGAGAGAGCACAAGCAGGCAGGGTGGCAGGCAGAGAGAGAGGGAAAAATAGGCTTTCCACAGTGCAGGGAGCCCCATGCAGGCCTCGATCCCAGGACCCTGAGACCACAACCTGAGCCAAAGGCAGGTGCCCAGTGACTGAGCCACCCAGGCACCCCTCTTATTTTTTAAAACTGTTCTGTATTTGTACTTTTCTTTTTCCTCATTTCCAGTTTGTTGCTGTTTGTTTGCTTGCTTTAGTCTTCTTCTATTTTTCATTTTTTTAAAAGATTTTATTTATTTATTTGACAGAGAGAGATACAGTGAGAGAAGGAGCACAAGCAGGGGGAGTAGGAAAGAGGGAAGTGGGCTTCCCACTGAGCAAGGAGGCCAAGGCTGGGCTCAATCCTAGGACCCTGGGATCATGACCTGAGCTGAAGGCAGACAGCTAAGGACTGAGCCACCCAGGTGCCCCTTCTTCCATTTTTCTTTATCACGTTTCCTCATGGTTTTCCTCCATTTTATTAACCTTATAAAATATGCTTGCTTGTATTAACCAAGTCTACATTTTTTTCTATTATTTTATATATTTGTAATTATTGTTATTTCTATTTTATTTTATTTTTTATTTTTTTAAATATTTTGTCAGAGAGAGAGAGAGCATAAGCAGGGGGAGTGGCCCGCTGAGAAGGCAGAGGGAGAGGCAGACCTGCTAAGCAAGGAGCCTGATGTGGGTGGGACTCGATCCCAAGACCCCGGATTATGACCTGAGTCAAAGTCAGTCGCTTAACCAACTGACCCACCCTGACGTCCCTTTATTTCCTTTTAAAAATTTATTTTGTTTCTTTCTAACTTATTTTTTTAAATTTTTTTAAAGATTTGATTTATTTATATGACAGACAGAGATCACAAGTAGGCAGAGAGGCAGGCAGAGAGAGAGGAGGAAGCAGGCTCCATACTGAGCAGAGAGCCGCCCAATGCGGGGCTCGATCCCAGGACGCTGGGATCATGACCTGAGCTGAAGGCAGAGGCTTTAACCCACTGAGCCCCTCTCTCTAACTTCTTAAATTGAAATCTTGTTGTTATATTGCCAATATTTCTTGTTTTCTATTACATACATTAAAGGCTGTACATTTCCTCTGAATGCCATACTGGATGTTCCCAGGTTTAAATATATAGTGATCTCATTGCCATTCACTTTAAAATACTTTTTGATTTTCATTTCATTTCTTCTTTAGCCCAAGAAAAATTTGGTAGCAGGTTTTTTACTTTCTATATACATAAAACTGGGAGGAGGAACAGAGAAGAAATACTACTCTTTTGTTGCAAATTTCCAATTTTTCTCATAATGTTCAGGAAAATCGCCTGTGTATTTTCTGCTTTAGGAAAATTGTTGAGTTTCTTTAATGCCCAATATGGGATCCGCTTTATTGAATGGTCTAAATTGACTTGAATACAAATTTATTTGTAGCATTTCAGATACACAATTATATTTATCTGTCTATGACCATAAACTGGTTAATTGCTTTATTAAAATCCACTCTGTAATTTCTTTTTGTATTTTCTCTGTTTCAGAGGGAGATGAATTACAAGAATCTCATTATAATAATGGATTTGTCAATTAATTTGTATAACTATCAAAAAAATTTTAATGTATTGCAACAATATTTTTTTAGGCCCACGGAGAATTTATCATTACTATGTGTCTTGATAAATTAAACCTTTGATGCACACTGAATAATATCTAACATTTACTGAGCTCCCTAAATAGCAGACAGTGTTTAAGTCCTTTATAATTCTAGTAGGTCAACAGTATTATGTATCATTATTATTCCAGTTTTATGGCAGAGATACATGATGTAAAGAGTGAATATCCAGGGGCACCTGGGTGGCTCAGTGGGTTAAGCGTCTGCCTTTGATTCAGGTCATGATCTCAGGGTTCTGGGATCCAGTCCCACATGGGGGAGGGGGGAAGAGGGAGTCCCTGCTCAGCAGGGAGTTTACTTCTTTCTCTGGCTCTGCAGATCCCCCTGCTTGTGTTCTCTTGCTCTTTCTCTCTCTCTCTGTCAAATAAATTAAGGCTTAAAAAAAAAAAAAGAGTGAATATCCAGTTATTCTCAGCTAGCAAGCAAAGGAGCCGCCTTAGACCCAAACCCACACAGGTTGGCTCCTGAGCCATGCTTGTTAACTTCCATACCATGGGATTCATCCTCAACACCATGCACAATTCTGTTTTTTCTTTCATTTCCATTTTATTACTATTAGTATTCCGTGTCTTTTATATAGTGTTTTCTGGCCTATATTTTCACATTCTTTTGTTTTCACCAACACAGTGTCATGTGTTTTTAGGTCTAGCACTTGTTAACATATAGCTGAATCTGTAAAACCTTCCTTTAACAAACAGCACAATTCCCCCTCCACACATACATACACATTTTAATTATGGCTGTTTATATTTACATTTACATTATTTTCTTATGTATCATACTCTTACTAAATCTTACATTTATCCCTCTTTTCTCCAAGTTTTCTTTACTAATTCTCTGTTAGCCCTTCACTTATACTAGTATTCTTCATGGCTCTATGTTCTTGGGAGTGATGCCCTCTATCCTCAATTGTCAAATGGCTAGCTTTGACATTCTATCATGTGCTTCTCTGAAAAGCCTAAAAGAAAATGAGCTTTTGTTTCTTTCCCTAGAATAAGACAAGAAATTTAAAATGTCTATCCCTACCACCAGACACTAGGGGAATTTGGTGCCAGATTTATCACTGTTTTTTTTTAATTGAATATTGTCAATAATTTATACACCATTTAAAATATTACTTTCTTCTCACAAGATTTCTTGTATACCAATTTTATTTATTTATTTTTTTTGCTTTGTTTCTGTGGTGCTAATCTAAAAATATGAACAATTTCTGTGCTGTAGAATTTCCCACCTTTCAACTATGAAGTTCACTTATTTTTCTGACTATATAGTTGTTAGATAATATTTTCACATAAAGTTTCAAACTTTGCCCAAGCTTATGTTACTATATCTCTGAAAATTCGATATAGAATAGAATGTTCAAATATAATAAACAAAATAAAATTTTTTGTCATTTCTTGGGTTACTCCTACTCTTCTGTCTGCCATGTTCTATTCTGGGATTTCCATTATATAATATCAGATTTGTTTTATTCATTCTTCAACTCTGTCATATTAAGGGCAGCATTTTCTTATCTTTATTACGTTCTTTTTAATTTCAGGGAAAGATTATATGAGCAGATCATATAATAACTACATTTCCAAACTGTTGCTCAGTTTCTTCATGGAATTTTATATTTTTGTCTTTAATCTCAAAGTAATTCTGTTGTTCTTTCTTGACTTTGGCTTTAGATCACAAATAATGTTTTTTTTTTTAATGTTATAGAGACTTTCCAAATTTTTATTTGTTCCTTTTAGTAAGTCTTATTTGTTTTTTTTTTTTTTAAGATTTTATTTATTTATTTGACAGAGAGAAATCATAAGTAGACGGAGAGGCAGGCAGAGAGAGAGAGAGGGAAGCAGGCTCCCTGCTGAGCAGAGAGCCCGATGCAGGACTCGATCCCAGGACCCTGAGATCATGACCCAGAGATCATGACCCAAGCCGAAGGCAGTAGCCTAACCCACTGAGCTACCCAGGCGCCCTAGTAAGTCTTATTTGTAAGGGAATCATTCTTCCAATTGATAGCCTCTGACTTAGCCTATCTTTTTATATGTTCAGAGTTTTTTTTTCTGATTTCTATCATTTTATATCTCATATATATGGATATATACAGTGTATCTATGATTTACATATATGTATAATATGTATATATGATTTCTTGGTTATGAAGACTGAGGTCTTTGCTCAGATAATGTGAGTCTTTGATTCTTTCATTTCCACATCACACATAAATTTTGAAAAAGTGAGATGCTTCGTTGATGACTTAGGAT
Source organism: Mustela nivalis (assembly GCF_964662115.1). Lineage (NCBI taxonomy): Eukaryota > Metazoa > Chordata > Mammalia > Carnivora > Mustelidae > Mustela > Mustela nivalis. The sequence continues at coordinate 47,464,059 of NC_139027.1, read as the reverse complement.
GTGAATTAAAGAATATGCAATGGAGAAGAAGGGGGAAAGAGGTCTGAAGTTCTCTGCATGTGATGATGAGGGGCTATTTTGCATCTCCCAGGAATCATGATAATGTTTACGGACATTTAGCTGTTGGGAGCTACTAGTATCTAGTGGATAGAAGCCAAGAATGCCCTTAAGCAACTTACAATCCACTCAACAGTTCTCCACAGCAAGGTTTAACCAGTCTAAGATGTCAGTGGTGTTGAACATGGGAAATTCTGGTTTTAGAAATGCAAAGGAACTCATGGTTTAGGGCATCAAGCAACAAAGTGGTCAAAGAAAGTTCAGTAAGAGAGAACAGAGATAACACCATTATAGAGTAAATACTGGAACTGTTGTGTACAAGCAATTTTAAAGTTCTCCAATAGAGTGAAATATGGTCCTATTTTCAATTCCCCAAGAACATTAAGCAAAAATCTTTATTGCTCAACTTATTTTAAGTATTGCATTTCTGATAATTGTCTATTTGACTTTTCAGTAAGATGCTAAGAATAGCTCCTGAGCAGGTGACACAGAAACTCCCAAGGAGTCCCTTTAACATTGTTGTTATATCTAGAATTGTCATCTTACTTAGTCATATCAGGAATTTACCTGCCTGGGTGAAATAGCTGGAGAGAAACACCTAGATGATATGGTAAATAAACTAAATTTCCATGTTTCAACACGAAAATGAATGAATTTCTATTTAGAACCAGTAGAGGTGTTACTGGTCAACAAGAGACTTGCTTTCCATGATGATTTTAAGACTTGGGTTTGATTTATTTATGGATGGACCATACCAGAGTCTTCTACATCTAGCCAGTAGACAGAAGAGTAAAGAGTAAAGAAGGAACATATCCTTTTTAAATACCTAGACCCACTGTTGTGATACCTCACATTTTTCCACATATCACTGGAAAGTACCAGTTCCATGATCTAGATACAATGAAAAATGTGGGGAATATAATTCTTGGCTGGGCAGGTACTTACCAGCAATAACTCTATATTGTTATATATTAAACAAGGAGCATGCATTTTGTGGAACAGTTGGCTGTCTTTGATACATATCATAAGAAGATTTTTCATGTCTTTGAATTTATTTTTTTAATAGCTGATAGATGGACATTTAAGTAGGAAAAAATTCAGTTATTCTTTTTTTTTTCAATGAAACATTTATTAAATATTAATTGGGGAAATGTTTATAATAAATGTGATGGCACATTCCAGCTCCCCATCTTATATAAATAATAATGAGAACATGTATTTTATTTGAGCTAATATGATTACATTATGAATTCTTTTTTTTTTTTTAATTTTTTATTTTTTATAAACATATATTTTTATCCCCAGGGGTACAGGTCTGTGAATCACCAGGTTTACACACTTCACAGCACTCACCAAAGCACATACCCTCCCCAATGTCCATAATCCCACCCTCTTCTCCCAAACCCCCTCCCCCCAGCAACCCTCAGTTTGTTATTCTTTTATGGACATATTTTGGCCTTGTTAGGAGCAAAACATGTCAATATTTTTTCTTTACTTAACATGCTTTGCTCGTACCAATAACAGCATAGTCTAGATGCTGAAAATGATTGTCACCTTTATGAGGCCTGTGTTGCCAAATTCCTCTTCAAGTGGAGGAAGTCTGAGAATTACTACCTCTAGAGATATAGATTTTTTTTTTTTTTAGTTCACTGTGCAAGTATGCAACACATTTATATGAGTATGAGTTGTGAAATTTTTGATCCTAACCTCAATCTTATCTTGCTTACATTATAATCTGCAGAAACTCAAACATATTTGGAATATATTGATTGTATCTTTTGTTAGTTTCTATGAAAGACAACTTTTAAAAAAATTCTTATACTCATTATTTCAATAGCATTTTGGAAGAAAATGGCATAAATGAATGTACTCAAAGTACATACTGATCATTGAAAGCAGTCCTTCCTCTAACATCTTTCTTTTATTAGACCCAAATATAAAATCAAAGTGTCAGCCATTATTGTATGTATAAATATAGGGATTCTGAAATAAAACCTGGAAAGGTATTTGTTGATTTCCTCAGTTTCTGTTAGAAGTGAAGTGAATTTGGTTATAATATTTATGAAAGAACACATTCTAGTTGTGAGCATCATTTTTAAGTTGTGAGAAGACCAACAACAGTGGTTTGTGATGAACAAGATATTTAATGTAATCTTTTTTTTTTTTTTGGTAATTTCTGTTGATGCATTCCAAAAATGTTTTGAATAGAAAGCGTATAGGAAAAATAAGCAGGTACTTGACACTCTCACAAAGAGGAAATAGCTGAAGCAAATAGCTATTGCCTACATTTTTAGACATGCAGAACATTCCTTTGAATTAAAAACACACTACTTAAAGATCATTAAATCAGACAAAAAGAAGTATGAGCAAAATACTTCAACTTTCCTCACTGAGGACATAGAGAATATTTGCACATATACTAGACCATCACATCAAACTCATGAGGCACAAAGGACATAGGGCTGGCCATGCCTAGAAGTCCAGCTTAAGCACTGTTCTGAGATTTTACTGGTCTTAACAAATATGATTTAGGTTGAAAGTAAGTAAGAGAAACAAAGGAATAGGCAGAAGTATAATCTCAGAGAGAAGGTTAGAGGGCAGAGTCTTAGAGATCACAAAATTTAAAAATGGCTTTATCAAGCAGAGTTGATCCATTTTAATAGAGTGAAGTTTCCTCTGGGCTATATTCTTTGGCATTTTACTTCTTTGTCCTTGGAGTTAATAATTGCAACCAAACAGAACTTAGGGTAATCCTACTCATGATTGATTAAGGGAAAGAAAGATATACCAATTTGATTTCACATGAATGAAACTTAATGAGGCCCTAAGATTTACTGACAAGCTTTAGATCTAAATTCTATGCATAGAAAATATGCTTATTTAGCACCTATTATGGTCAAGACTATGAAAAGGAAACAACAATCTTTAAGCATGTGCAAACTTTCAGAAACTTCCAGACTAGAGCAAAATAGATACAGCATCTATACTAATAACTACACTCTGAGGTAGAAATTAATAACTGCCCTAGGATATGTGCAGATGAAATGGTTTCAGAAACTCACAAAACAGGAATGCTGCTTGCATATGGTAGAAGCATCAAAAGCATCATGAAAAAGGGCATATTTGTAGAGAGTTTAAGACAACAGTAAGATTTGAACATACAGCAGTTATATAAGAGAATTTTAGGTAGATTATTTTGATTATGACAATTGGAAAGTATATGGATCTATTTATATGTGGTGGATGTGAGGGAGAAACAAGTTTGGGAACTGTACTCGGTGTGTTAGCAGAGACCCTTAGATGCTGGGTTGAAGAGTTGAAGCTCTGTAGTGCCAAATGACACCTGTTGCTGATCTGAGAAGAGGGAGAAGGATGGCCTGCTTTAGGGAGATACATTTAGCTGCACCATACTTGTCTTTAAAGGAAGGGAGGAGATACGTTGAGAAGGGCTGTTAGTAGGTTATTGCAGAATGATGGTGTGAATGACTGCAGTGGCTTCAGTAGAATGGTGAGAAAAAATGAGCAGCACAGATGTAACGGGACACTTGGCAGTGTCATATCTAGGATATCTAGGACAGGAATATTCATAGTTTGTATAAGGAATATACAAAGAAAATAGAGTTGGGAGTAAGTTTAAATACTAAATAAGCTCTGTGGATATTAAGCAGTTACTTTGATATTTTAATATATAAAAAAAAATTGTGCAACACCACTTTCTAAAGATTAAAATAATACAGCAATGACCAAAGACCTATTTTAGAGGAAAGTGAAGACTGATTGACATAACTTCCAATTCCATCCATTATGTCTTTCGGCATCTGATACTGTTTGAATTAATCATTTCATTGTTATTTTACCTTTTACTTGATTGAGAAGATTTATCCTCAAGAAGGCCAAAGGACTCTAGTTATGTGAATATTAATGGCCAAGTTGGCTTGTTAAGTTATTTTTGAAAAGTTACCTTTGGCTTTTAATAACCATTAACAGTAAAAACAATGATCATGCACTTTGCAGATACGTAGAGTTTTCTGTACCTTCTCCTGGAGAATAAGAATAGAACAGACGGGGGCGCCTGGGTGGCTCAGTGGGTTGAGCCGCTGCCTTCGGCTCGGGTCATGATCTCGGGGTCCTGGGATCGAGCCCCGCATTGGGCTCTGCTCAGCAGGAAGCCTGCTTCCTCCTCTCTCTCTGCCTGCCTCTCTGCCTACCTGTGATCTCTGTCAAATAAATAAATAAATAAATAAATAAATAAATAAATAAATAAAGAATAGAACAGACGGAGAGGAAAGGAGCATACCTGATTAGAACTTTGGAGTGCAAAGGAAAACAATCACACTGTCTACCTCAGTTTGAGAACCCAAACTCTTCAGACAAAGAATCTTCCAGAGCAGAGAAGTGTTAAATAGACTGGAGGAACTAGAAAGTGGGAGCTTATAGGGAACTGTTCCAAGAAATTATATTTTCTTGTTGAAGTGTTACAGAGATCCTGAAGTGAATGTTCAAAATACAAAAAAAACAAAAACAAAAAACCCCACACATGCACAAATAATCTCTCTACAATTAACATTTCAGTGCACATCTTTCCAATCTTTTCTAAGCACGTGCATGCTGATATTTAAGTCAGTCATGCATTATAAAAATCTAACTGTTCGATTTACTAATCAAGATCAGTGGCTGTCAAATAGAGGCAATTGTGCCCCTCAGAGGATATTTGGCATCATCTGGAAATATTTCTGATTGTCATAGTTCAGGGTAGTTTCGCTATAGGCATCTAGTCAGTAGAGGCCAGAGATGCTGCTGAAAATCCTATAATACACAGAACATCTTCCCACGTCAAAGAAGTATTGAGCCCCCGATTTCAAGAGTACTGAATGGAAAACCCTAATCTTGATTTTAAGGATTTGGTTGTTTATAAAACAAGACCCTCACTTTCACGGACATTTCCTCCATTTGTTGGACTGACAAACAAACAAAACCATAAGATGGAAACAAAATAACTCATGAAAGGTATTAGGGGGTGATGGTAAGCGGTATCATTTTTTTAGAGTGGTCATGGAAATTTCCCTAAAATAGGTTGTCACCTGAGACATATGTGATGTGAAGGAGCTGAGCATATGGATATCTTGGCAGAGTTCACTGGGTAGAGGGTCAGTAGGCACAGATATCTTGAGAAGGAAATGGGTCTAGTGTATTCATAGGGAGAGCAAGGAAGCCTGTGTGCCTGTAACACAGTGAGAAGGTGATGGGTAGGAAATGAGGTCAGGAGGCAAATGGTTGCTCATTCTATAGTACCTTGTAAAACATAACAGAGATTTTGGCCTTTTACTCTGGTTAAGTGAAAGTTACTGGAATATATTAAACATAAGAGAGACATGATCTGATCTGCATTTTTAAAAGTTACTATCTGCCGCGTGAATACAGTAGAAAGGAGATTGTGTGTAGGTTAGTGAGATTGTCCAGCCAAGAAATTTGTGTGGTTTGGGCCACAGTCATAATAATGGAAAGAATAAGAGATTATTGGATTCTGGATTCATTTTCAAAAGTAGAGCCAAGGGGCGCCTGGGTGGCTCCGTGGGTTGAAGCCTCTGCCTTCAGCTCAGGTCATGATCCCAGAGTCCTGAGATTGAGCCCCGCATCGGGCTCTCTGCTCAGTGGGGAGCCTGCTTCCCTCTCTCTCTCTCTGCCTGCTTCTCTGCCTACTTGTGATCTCTGTCTGTCAAATAAATAAATAAAATCTTTAAAAAAAAAAAAAAGTAGAGCTAAAGCTTTCTGTCCTTGGAGACTAAGAAGTCCAAATCAGCAGAGTTCAAGATTGCCAGGATGGGAGCAAAAATTTTGCAAGTGGGTTACTGACTACCTTGGTGGAAGGAGCCGTATCCACTCTATGACCCTTTTGCTCCTTGGTTCATGTATTCTGGCTATGTAAAGGAAAATGCTATATAATAAATCTGAGTCAAATCATATCTATTGCATTACATAAGCCCATCTTTTCAGGGTGTTGTCTCCTGTCTGGAACTGGAACCGAGTCATTGGTAAGCCATTCCACTTGTCGTTAGCCTAGCCACTTCCTGGTGGTAGGGAAGGTGGCAGTCCAGTTAATTCTATGGCTATGAACCCAGTGTTGTACTTCCTTTGTTGTAAGATGAGTTCTTGTTAGAAGCGACATGTTGGGGAAAGTTCTGGAGTCCATGGATAGTGGGGCTGGCAGGAGCATGGGGGCAGTGAGGGCAAATCTCTTTCCAGAATGTATGTCTATTCCAGTGAGGTTTCATCTCTACTTCATTGTGATCAAACTGCTAGCAGACAGCTGCTTAGTATGCCCCAGGAAATGGTGCCATATCAGGGACAGCTGATCTCTGCTGTTCAGATTAGTCACTTAGAAGTAGTGACCGCCAGGTCATCCTTGGTGGGATGACCATGTGGTTGAACCCAATGCATGGCTTCTAACCCTGTCACCATGGCTACAAGGTATATATAATGTCATTTTGTCCACCTGATTTGCAAGAGTCTCGCATGTAGTGGATGCCCTTTGAGGACACAGATATCTGCACAGTTGTGCCCATTCTGAGTGGCCCATGCACATACTGCACCAGATTTCAGTGCAAACACAGTGGCATTGGGGACCCTTGGATGGGTATGAGCATCAAATCAAAATCAGTAATCTCTGAAAAGTCTGGATATTTCTTTTTATCCAGTGTATATTCATTCTACCAAATGTACTTTTTGGAAAAAGGCTTGGAGGAAGATTTATTATTGTGGGTACTTTTGGAAATAGTGCAAGTACCTTCCTCACAGACTCATCCTTCAGTAAAGGGTCTGTGAACTGACTTAGGACAGGAAACTGGATGAGAGGCTGTGACTCTCCATGGTGATTATTTAAGTCACATCTTTGGCTACCAGATTTAGGATTTCCTGTTACATTGATCAAACAATACTCCAGTGGGGTGCCCAACAATTATATATTATATTAGTATATATAATATAGTATATCTAGTATTATATTACTAGAGACTTCACAATCAAATATCCATTGCCAAATAACTCTGCAGGCCAAGGCTTTCTGATTATTGGTGTGTCCTGGATGCCTCTGTCAGTAGATGTGTTCTTTCTTCCTGTCTTTGGTTAGGCACCACAAGGTGGCTTCTGCTGCTTTCAGATTTCATCATCCTTTTTGAAACAAGGAAGCCCATCTCAATGGTGGGACCTATGATCATACCTGATCTGCTGGAAATCCACACTTTGAAGTGACTGTTGGCTACTGAGCACTGCTAGCTATAGTGCACTGTTAGCTACAGGCCAGAGAAATGAAATGGAACCAGAAATCTCATCTTCGTCAGCTAGGGGCTAATTAACTAATTATTAGTTAATTATTAACTAACTATTGACCAATTAACATTGTATTCTTGACTGACAAAGGAGAAATATTTACAAGGTCCAAATCCATTATTGTAGAAGGGTAATTTGAACCTGAGGGTTGGTCCATTGATAACCAGTACAATCTCTATTTTAAAAGTCCACGCATACCTATCTGGGGGCTAATCTGGAAGCTCCACGGCAGTGAGGAACCAGAATCCATCTACCTTTTTGCTCTCCCCTTCACTTGGTTTAAGATATTTTAAGACCACCTCCAAATGCTAAGCAAGGAGCGAAATGGAAGAAGGAAGAGAAGCGCGCCCCCTTCCTTCAAAGCTGTGACTTGGAATTTACACATATCACATCCACATGCACACCGGATGACACAGGCATACACCTAATTACAAGGGAGGTTGGATTAGACCATCTTTAGCTGGGCAGCCCATGGCTGGCTAAAACTTAGAAGTTCAGTCCCTGTAGGAAAAAAGGAGAATGGATATTGGGCCTCACTTCATTTACTGCCTTGGTGACATTACATTAAATTTGGAATGGTTATTATCTATTCAAATGCCTGTCTCATGTACCATTCCTGAACTGAAATGACACAATACCTGTTTCATAATCTAATTTTTCCACTTAAAATATATGATCCTATTTCCATAATGATAAGCACATCTTACTGCAATCTGAGATATACTGTTGCATCATGATTTGTGTTATTAAAAATCCCATAATGTACTTGATCTGTCCCTTATTCCTAGACATTTTTGCTGCTTTTAATTCTCAGTAATAAAAATAAACTCTGTGTAGATATGACTCCGCGCACATGCTTGATTTTTTTTTAATTGAAAGTGCATTCTAAAAAACTGTATTATCCAGTCAGTAAGTACATGATTTTTCTAAAAAATTTTATGTGTTGACAAATTATGCTTCGGAATGATATAAACAAACTAAAATACGGGGTGAGAATGCCCATTTCCTCACACCCTCACCACACAATCTTTACTTTGTATTTATGCCTTGTCCATTTGTTTCAGTGACATGCAATTTTTCTTACCTATATCTTCTTAAAGTACTTAATAAAATATATTGTAATTATCTTGATCAGAGATTTAGACCTATAAGTATGGTATGTCTCCATTATATTTTTGAATGGAATATGTTCATTATTTAGGAAATTATGATTTTTATGTATTCACTTATTTTTTTCTGGGCAAATTACTCTCCCCTTTATGATTCTCCTTGGTTTTCCAGTTATAAACTCATATCATCCAAAAATAATAATCAGACTGCCATCACTGAAGTATTTCAAATTTCTTTTTCTGTTCTGTTTCCTCAGCTAAAACTTCTAAAACACTATTAAATAAAAGTTGTGGTTCCAGTTGTCCTTATCTGGTTTTCCAATATAATTAGAATGTCCATACTACTAAGCATGATAATGCTATCAGCTAAAACTATTATTGTTTCGTAGTCATTGAAAAGCGTCTTTCTATTACCAGCTTGTCATGATTCTACTCGTCAAATTCTCATGCAGTTTCTCCTGAACAGAGCAGCATTCCAGCTAAGATCTGGCTGCATACAGAGTAAGGTCTTTATAAAGTTGTGGTGATGGTGGGTGGGTTAGCAAAGCTTGCTAGGGAGTAGAGGAATTATAGGTAACGCATGCTGGTTATTTGGGCTTTTAAATTTGGAAGCATTGACTTGACACAGGCATACCTAAACTGTTAGAGGCTTTGAGGAGTGGGAAGGTCATGTCAAGTCAAAAGAAAGCCAATCTGAACCAACTGTTTCTTGAACAATTCAAGAAACTTTACTTTCTGTTGTCCTTATATATGTCTTACACATCTTTTCTTGACTCTAATATTTAAGTGAGAGTTTACACATAATAGGCACACAGTACACATCGCTGACTGAATGTGGAGATTCTATTTTTAAGAATGTCCTATAGTGTATAGCACAAAATTCATCTGTAACATTCATTAGAATTGAAGCAGAGAGTTGTTCTTAGATTAAGCATGGTCAAAAAAGAAGATTAGGCTTTACTGTCTTCAAAACTAACACAGAATAGAAGAGAACAGTGAAATAGTCAAAGAAGACTCAAGGGAACTTTAGATCCTATGAATTTCTTTTTCTGTACACAGAGCCAGGCCATGTTCCAAATATGACATATGACATGGGATATTTAATATTAATTAATTAGCTAATTAATTAATATTTGTGTAATAACTAAATCTTTTTTGAATGCTCTTTTATGCCATTATTTCATGTTTTAATGTATTAGAATGTTTTCTCTTCAGCAATTTTGGAAAAAGTAAAATTCATAACTATTTATAAATGTCTCAGAAACATGAACACTGTTTTGTATTTCAAAGCCGTAAGTGCTCACACATACAACTAAGTGACCTGTCCCACTTCAGGGCTGTAATTCAGATATAATGTCAAAGAAATATATTGTCCACCTTGAAGCTTTCAGCCATTACCCTGCCTGCCAAAGCAAGGCTCCTTTGAGAGAGAGCCTTTTGAGTGTAGAGTCAAAAAGTTCTACACATCACAAGCATTTTGCTAGCCCCACCATCTGTGACTAGAGATAAAGTCCATGCCCTTATCCCCTAATAATCTTCTGACATTGATAACTATAGCTAAAGAGAAAAGACTTCACATACAAGCCATATCTTAATAGAGCTTAAATTAGCTGGACTAAATTTAGACACTTTAACATATACCTGATGGTCAGAGTAAGAGATAATAAGTGGCTTCTGTGGTGCTAGTTGGGTAGATAATCCTTGATGTCTGAACTACACTTGTATAAGTTCCAGATACTATAAAAGTGTAAATGATTTCAACTGTGATCACGGTCCAGACCACAGCGTGGGAGCAATCCAGAGGACATTAGCACTGATATAAATATAATATTCAGCAAGAGACCCACTTCTGGCGTACTTGTGAATTATTTCTTTTATAAGAATATGTATATAAAATGTAGTTGTTCTATTACAACTGGTCTCAAATTAAAATAATATATAATTATATTTTACCTGAATAGTGAGGTTCAATGTGAATGTAAAAGAAAGAAATAATAAGCCAGGAAAAAATGATTAACAATATTTGTGGAAGATAGTTAATCACTATTCTTGCTATATAGTATAAATTTTCAAATTAAAATTTGAAAAATGAACTTCCCAATAGAAAAATAATATAAGGCCTTTTTAGACACACACAAAAAGGAAGTAGGAGAAATAGAAGACAAGCATTTTTTTTAAATACCATTTTTTTCAACTCTTATAATAATAGAGTTTTAAAAAATAGCCATTTTCAATTAGCTGAGAACTCTCATACAATATAAATAACTGGAATAATATTATGGAAGGCAATTAAGATACATATTAATTGAGATATTTTGCCTGGTAATTTCATTTCTAAAATTAACAGTGTTATTAGTATTGATTTATATAAAACTAGAGAGATAATAATAGAAGTTTTGAATCATCCTTAAATTGAAAATAGTTTCAATGCACAATAATAAGGAGATAATTTATCCATTCACTTGCTAGACATTTGACAATATGTCCAGACATGTATTAAAGGTTCTAAGAACAAATAATTTTTTAAGTTATTACTTTAAATTGTATGTGCTACATGAGTCATATATGTGTTTATATTTTTCTTTTCTCCTTTAATTTTCATGGATGATATGTATTAGGTACTACTGTTTCAATTCTACTGATGAGAAAACTGAGAGATAAGAATTTAAGTAACTTGACCAGAAGTTTGTATTAAGTGTATGAAGAATCTGAAATTGAGTCTAAAAGCTCAAGTCCATGTGTTTAAGCAACAAACTTTCATAATAATTAACAAAGTTACTACACACTTGCTATATGCCAACACTCTTCTGAGGTCTTCACATATATCATTTCATTTATGGTGATAGCTCCATAAGGTTGGTACTATTATGTGTTAGTTTCTCAAGTAGGGAAATCATGGTGTAGAATGATAAAATAATTCACCCATCTCCTTCATCTAGAAAGTCAAATCCAGGGTTAAAAATAGGCAGTCTGATTCTGAAGAATAAACTCTTAACTTTTAAGTACAGGGGAAATGCTTAATTAAATCCCATTATTGATGTGTCAGGTTGGTTCAATCAGTGGAGCATGCAACTCTTGATCTTGGGGTTGTGAGTTCAAGCCCCACAACTCACTGGGTGTAGAGATTACTTAAAAACAAAATCTTTAAAAAAATCTCATTATTGAAAATGATTTAAGACTTTTTTCAATTATTTCTCATTGATGAATTCTATTAAAGTATGTAATTGGTAATATAATATAGCTCTTTTATCACCAAATACAGATGATCAAATCATTATACAAACTTATAAAGATACAGAAATTTAAAACTGAAATCTAGCAAATACAAAGAAGAAATAATAAAACAAATCTATTAGAAGAAAACTATCTTGGAAAGATGAATGTTTTCAACTTAAAATTGCTCTTTAAATACCCAGTGAAATGAATTAAAAGACACACTGATGTATATGAAATGTAATTATATTTCTAAATTTCAAAAATAAAGACAAAGATATTTTAATTTATTCAGATAGAAAAAACGCAGGTGAAATGCAAATGTAAATGACATACTAATAGAAAATGTGCATTTAATTAAGCCTAACTTTCCCAAATATTAAATGCTGAAAGACAATGGAACAACATCTTAAAATTTAGTATAAATTTATACTCAGCCAAACTATAGTTCATATGTGAACTTTACAGGAATGTAATATGAGCTAATTGTTGATTCAAACAGTTGACCACAAAACATGCTACCTTTCCTGGAAAGTAAATTTTTGACAAAGTACCACACCCAATTAAGAAATTAAAGAACACACATGCACAAATAGAAAGTGAAAAAGACATTGTATAAAATGAAAAGCTGAGACTAGTGAAAATAATGAAATGAACATTTACATATAAAGAATTACTGATAAGTATTTTACTAAACAATGAAATATACAGTGAAATTTTTTAAAGAAAATACATCATGCTGTATAAAATGATAAGTTGGTCTAAAATCATAGATTAAATAGGTTTGGAGCTCAGAGTTATTAAGAAAAATTAAAGGTTTGCCTAATTTCTTAGTAGGAGAGATCTTTTAGAACTTTTAAATATTTCATATTAATGGAGACTTGACTTACAATCAATAGAAAAAAAGCAAAATAAATTCAAGAAGATAAAAAAGTAGAAATATTTTAAGAGAAAATAGCAAAAACTTATAACACATAGTATGCATGGCACAGAGAAATTATAAACAAATGAATAGGGAGACACATACATACATAAACAATAGGAAATGAGGGAGTGAAGATAATATTAGACAAAATGTACTTAAAAAAATACTTAATTAAGAATAAAAAAGTTTTTACATGCCACGTATATGTTATATGAATTACATGTGATATATATAACATGTTTGTCCAATTATATTTATGGTCATATATGTGCATTTCTGTATTCATGTATTTATAAATGTAATTTATATTAAATACATGATGTTTATAGACAAGTATTTTTATATCACAAATTATAAAATTCACAAGTTATAAAACTTCTGGATATATATACATGCACACAGAAGAGCATTAAATAAAACAAAACGACTGCAACACAAAACATCATTTGATATACAGTAACATCAGTGGAGGACAGGAACATAAGGTGAAGACTTTGATCACCCATGCAAACACACACACACACAGACTCTGAATAGTTGGATAGATCTATAATCGACTGATGGAAAGTTTGTTTCAGATAACCAAAAGATTTAATGACATTCACATATAATACATAATTATACTTACCCATATCACAAAAAGCCTACTTATAGCTAACTTGTATCCTATAAATAATGAATATAATTTGCTTTACATATATCCTTGAAGAAGATAAACTTTGATAATGTACTAGACACTAAAAGAATTGCAGGATATTCTCAATTTAGAAATTCTATCAACCATATTCTTCAACTTCAATTGATAGAAGTATACCTTGACTGTGACAATTATTTATTGAGCATATATTATCTTCAAAGCAATGCAATTACTCAGAAATGAGTAGGCTTTTTGAATAAACAATAATGAAGAGAATCTAAGCACTTTGAAGTTAATAAAAAGCCTCCTTGGATCAAAGAATTAATCAAAACTGTAAATTGCATTTCAAAGAAATTACAAGTTATTATCAATGAGGATAACATTTACAAAACTAACATATTGGCAAAGCTGTACTGACAAGAATCTCTAATAGGCTTTTAAAAAAAATTTTAAACAACGAAAAATAAGTAAGTAAGATTAGTGGAAGAAATGTAGTAGAAAGTAACTAATAATGATGATAAAGATAAAATCAGCATATACTTTATTCAATAAGCATAAAAAATGAATTGACAAAATGAAGACCTAACTTTGTTAAATAATATCAGTAAAATAGACAAACTTGGATAAAATCACCATGAGATAGAATGAAGGCAAAATCTCAATACAGTATGTGTGAGAAAAGGAATATATCAATATTCATATAACAGTGATTTTTAAAATATAATTCTAAAATGCTAATCTGAAAATTAGAATGAAACAGAATTTTTTGAAGGAATTTATCATTTTAAAATATTGTTCAAGAACAGGTAGGATAATTTAATAACTAACTATAATAGCTGATAATAATATAAGAAACTGAAATAGTTGTCAAAGAACTAAGGAAAAGTGGTATCTTATGCAAATGTTTTTAAGGCTACGTTTCATGAAAATTCATTTATATTCTAACTTCTCAGTGCATTTAAACAAGCATGAAAAAGAACAAACATTCACAAAAAAAATCATGGACAATGTCAGTTATGCATATGGATTTCAAAATCTTAAATATATTAGTAAACAAAAGAAACTATATAATCGTGTGAGATGTATTCTGGGGATGGAAAGATGGTTGAACATTAAGAAATACGTTAATAGAGATTCTTCAGTAAATTATATTGTATAGGAGTAGAGAGAACTCATCTGTTTTTATAATCTACTTTATCCCCAATGACTGTAACAATGCCCGTTTTATATCAATTGCTCAATAAATATTATCTGAATGACTATCAACAATAAGCAAAGGAAAAAATAAATGTATGGTAACACTAGTCAGTATTTTATGGATTGAATACTTTTTACCAGGTGCTGTTTTAAGTGTTTAGTCTACTTAACCTTGTTAATTTCCATACCTCCCTGTGAAGTGGGTGCAAAAATTAAGTGAGTAGAAGGGGGTACAGAACAAGTAAAGTTACAAAGTCTCCTAGTGGAGCTGGGATTCAGTGAAGATAATCTGGCTCTAGAGTCCTAGAAACTACACTGTATGGCTTATATGGTTAACATACCAGAAGGGTTTTTGATGGAATTCAATATTCCTTATTGATTTTAAAAATCTTTAAAAACCTATTGGTTTGTATATAATATAAGAAGGATTTTTCTTAAGGAAAAAGATAAATAGAGCAATATATTAAACCCTTACGCTGACCATGAAACATCAGAAGCATTCTTTTTAAAATTAGGAAATAGGACAAAATTAATTGCAACATTACTTAGAACTATACTGTAGTTTTCAATGTATCAATAATTAAGAAATCAAACATTTTAAAGCAGTCGGGATCGTTACTGTTTGCAAATAATCTTATTTTGGTTTTTATTTTAAAATTTTATTTACAAAATATACAAAACATACAGTTAAGAGTATGGTATCATCATATCCACAGCCAAAATAAAATAGATATGAAAATTTTGCCAGCTATTTCTTTGATCTCTTCTCTGTTTAAAAAAATTGAATGGAATATTACAAATAAAACTAAAGTTCTACTCCTGAAATACACTGGACACTGCCCCTGTCCCGTTTCCAAGTTTGTAGTACCATCTTGAAACTTCCACGAACATCTCCCACAGAGGCTTTTAGTATTTTCCTATACAAATTAGTATTTTATACTATCTTATATGTAATATAATTTACATGTGTTATAACTTACATAAGTGGATGTGTTGTTTTCTTATATAAAGTTCCTTTCATAGCAATATATTTTTGAGAATTTAGGGGCCTAATTCATTTGTTTTAAATGTTAAAACTGTATTATCCTATGTGAATTCATCACAAGTGATTTCTGATTCTTTTACAAAGGGACATGGAAGTTGAACATTGTTGCATGGGTCTCCTTGCGCACATACTTGAGAATGTCTCTAGAGTTTCCACTTGAATGTATAACTAGAGCAGTTTTCATAGAATGTGAGACAAGGCAACGTGGATTGGCTAGGGGATGGAGGATTCCCTCCTAATGCTCAAGGGTCCTCTATTCTAGGGTAAGGTGAGCTAACTAAGCTGAATTTGCAGGATTCTGATTGGTGTATGCTGTTTCCTTCCTGGATGTTTGTCCTAAACATAGGCGGACTTGGGTTTGGGTTTGTGATGTGGACTGAGCCACTGGGGCAGTGTCCATTTAGGGTGCCCATAGATGAATTAACTTTATTACATATAAATTGTCTTCTTCTTTTTTTTTTTTTAAGATTTTATTTATTTATTTGACAGACAGAGATCACAAGTGGGGAGAGAGGCAGGCAGAGAGAGAGAGGAAGGGAAGCAGGCTCCCCGCCAAGCAGAGAGCCTGATGCGGGGCTCGATCCCAGGACCCTGAGATCATGACCCGAGCCGAAGGCAGAGGCTTAACCCACTGAGCCACCCAGGCGCCCCTAAATTGTCTTCTTTAATCATTTTTAACAGCTGGTATAATTCACAGACAGCAAAATGTATTCATGTTGAACATAGCATTTAATGATTTTTGACAATCAAGTCCATTATGCCATAAAATTTCCTGTTATTCCTTTCCACTGCATCTCTCCCTTTTCCTCAACTCCAGGCTTTCTGTCGCTATAGATTAGATTTATATCCAACAATTTTTTGGTCTTCGTAGGTAATTCCTTTTTTCTCTACTTGCCTTTACAATTGTGCTTGGTTCTGCAGGTTCACTGGTATGTATCTAAGTTTGGATATATTTTAAATTATTCTGCTTATGAATTATTCTTCTTAAAACCTTCACCATCTTAGAGAATTCTCAGCCTTCATCAATTCTATTGTTTTCTTTTCCCCAATTTCTTTATTATCTCTTTCTCTAAGTCCTAATACTCACATGTAGTATTTTCTCACTTTATCCTTAAATCTCATGTTTTATTGCATTTTTATTGCTTTATTCTTTATAATATCCTCAGCTGTAACTGGAAATTGGTGAGTTCTGTCCCTAGACTTGTCCAACCTATTGTACAACCCATCCACAGAGTTTTAAAATTCATTTATGTAATTAAACTTTTTAGACATTTTGTTTAGCTGTTTTTCAAATCCAACTATCTCTTTTTTAGCTGTGATTCGATAATTTGTATCCTTAGTCAATGTTAAAAAAAAATCCATATTCTGTTTGTGATATTTTTCCCATTATCTGAAATTCAAGCTTTCCATTATTGCTATTATTTCTTATCACTATTAAAGTTTATTGTGTTCATCTGCCTTGTGTATTTTGTAATTTCAGATGGTTAGTTCATATTTGCCTTCTATTTCTTTCTTTCTGAATTCTTTTTGGCTTAGGTTGCTAAAGTGTCTTTCCAGAGTGATTTTGATTGGCTTCTGCCAAGAACAAAATGCACAAAACACACAAAATGTTCAACACCATTATCCATATTAATTTCTCAGGTTGAAAGTTCAGGATCAATCAATAGCATATACTGAAAGACTGAACTTTGGTAAATTGTACACTACTGGTTTCAGATCCCCAGGGCAGACTTTTCCATACTCAGTGTTAAGCAAAGAGACACATTTAAGTCATCTCTGATACTTATAATATTTATTAATTTGTTTATAAAAGTGAATGGAGGGGCACCTGGCTCAGTGGGTTAGGTGTCTGCCTTTGACTCAGGTCATGATCTCTGGGTCTTGGGATCAAGCCCAGTTTTGGGCTCCTTGATCATGGGGCAGTCTGCTTCTCCCTCCCCCTCTGCTCCTTCCTTCTGCTTGTACTCTCTCTCTCTCTCTCAAATACCTAAATAAAATCTTTGAAAAAAAAAAAATGAATGGAATTTCTGGATCGAAGTGGATAGATTATCATTATTACCCGTGACAACAGCAGCTCTCTTTTTCTCCAGTTCTTCCTTCTTCCGAAGATATGCAGATAGAAGCAGAAACTTGAAGTAGGAATTTGGGAACTTTTTTTTTTTTTAAGATTTTATTTATTTACCTGACAGAGATCACAAGTAGATGGAGAGGCAGGTAGAGAGAGAGAGAGAGAGAGAGAAGCAGGCTCCCTGCTGAGCAGAGAGCCCGATGCAGGACTTGATCCCAGGACCCTGAGATCATGACCTGAGCCAAAGGCAGTGCCTTAATCCACTGAGCCACCCAGGTGCCCTGGAATTTGGGAACTTTTATAAGACAGCCTGGTACAAGACCTCTTCCCTTCCAAGAGAGGGAAAGAAAACTTTGTTTTTACTGTCAACAAATCCTTTGTAATGTTTATGATAACTCCAGATATAATCTCCCTTTGAAATAGAAACAAATACTTCTAGGGAGGTAAATCTCTACTCCAGAGAGATCTAAATCATCTTTTAATTTCCAAGGCCTGTCTTTTAATCCAGATTTCAGGTTTCTTTGTTTAGAACACTTACCATGCAGAAACCTCAAAATATTTTCTCAACGGTCGCACCATCTCCCACTGTGGATAAGTGAATTTTTTGAATATTTCCTTTTCTTGAAGGGTGTATGCAGGCTTTGGAATAGTCCCAAACCAAGTACCAGGCCTTCCTTCCAAGCCTACAACTCACTCAGTATGAAGGCATCATTTGTTTGACCTGCACTGGTATTAAAACTCGGGTCTTCAATTGCTGGAGTGAGTACTTGGCTAATGTAATTCCACTTTAATGCAATTATAGTAATTCTCAGCTCTTTATTTCTGGCATCTGTGGATTTTCGTCTGTTTCTCTTCCGTTCTTCAATGTATGGTTTATTTATTTATTTATTTTTAAGAATCTTTTTCAGTATTTTTAAGTGTTTGTATCTGGAAGATATCCAAGTTGTGTGTGTCGCATTGTCAGACACAAGCAACTGACAGTTGGATTTTGCCATTGTTGTAACGAGTCACTCAGGTGCCTGGATAAAACATAAATTCAACAGAAGTTCTATATGCCAGGGATAATCAGAGAAACGAGAGCTATGAAATCTCATTCACAGTCGTAACAAATATACACCCAAGGTTATCCAGTGTTTAAAGGAAAAAATAGGGAAATAGGCATTCCTGACTGGAGAACAAATTTGGCAGTACTATGTAGCAATTTGCTGATGGTCCTTAAATAGTCTGGCAATATTTCTACTTTCTGCCTTACTAATCCATACTCTAGAAATGTATTAAAAGAAAGTTACAAAGGATGTGTGCAATGGTGTTTCTAAAAGGATTTCTTAAAAGTGTTTATTATAGAGATAAGTAGATATGATTCATACAATAGGGAAAAAATTAAGAATGCTCAAGAATAGAGTATCAAGTAAACTTTCTTTGGTATGCAGAATTAAACAGCATACGAAGTTTAAAATTACATTGCATAAAAATATTAACATGAGAAAAATTCATAATATAACAATTCATGAAAAAGCCAAGCACTGAAGTGTATATAGACTTCAGCATGATTTTTGACAAAATATATGAGAATGCTTAGAAAATTTACTGAAAAGATATACAAAAACTTGAAACAGTATTTCTCTTTGAGTGAAGGATTTTTACTAAACATTTTACATGCATAAATATTTTTGTTTCTTTTATTCACTATGAGAGGTAGGTGATTCTTATTATTAAAATATTTATTTTACTAGAGTGCTGGGTGGTTCAGTCAGCTAAGCATCTGACTCTGGGTTTCCACTCAGGTCTTCATCTTATATTCCTGAGATGAAGCCCTGGTTCTGTGCTCAGTCTACTTCTCTTCCTCTCCCCTTGTCCCTCCCCTCCCCCACACCTACATGTTGTCTCTTTCTCTCTCTCTCGCAAATAAATAAATAAATCTTTAAAAAAAAATAAAATATGTATTTTACTGGTCTAATAATTCCACTTTAAAGAACACATCAAAACATATTTGTAGTAATCACCAGCAACTACCTAAATGTCTAGCTTTATCATTTGAGTAAATAAATTATCTCACCATGTAAAGAAATAATATTCAAGCCTTAACAAAACCTTTTTAAAGAATATGTACAGGATTGAGAAAGCAAACCATATAAGGTTATGTTAAAAAAAATAGTTGAAAATCATAATATAATCTTAATTTATGTCTATTTTCTTAGATTGAACTTCATGAGTGTTCTTCAAGATATGAAATAATAGATTGGATTATTATGAAATATGCTTTTTTTTGTATAACTTTTCTATGCTCTGTGAAATGTCATAGGACTCTAATATCTTAGAAGCAGTGTGCTCTTTTAGTTCTTTAGAAGATACTTTGTCTGCTTGATAGAACACACTCCTGTGAGTCTTTGATATGTAATCACTTAGCCAACTGCATAGCTAGTCCTGTGCCATATTGTTGCCACTAGCCACATGTGGCTATTTAAGTTTAAATTTAATAAAATTAAAATTTATGTTCTTTAGTCTTACTACCCACATTTCACGGTGTCAACAGCCACATGTGACTCGTAGTTACCATAACAGCAGTTTGCATAATAGCATATGCGAAGTTTAGAATATTTCTATCATTACAGGAAATTTGACTGGCGAGTACTACATAAACTTTTCAACATAATTCTTCAATTTCTAAGGAAATACAAAATTAAAGAAAAGACAGTGCATCACACTTAAGAGAACAAAATTGTATTTTTTTTTATAATACTGGTTATATGCTAAGTTAGAGAATAGTAAGGAAAACACAAGCTAGCCTACACATTTTAACAAGAGGAGATTTTATACAGGAAATTAGCACATAGATTTTTTTTTAATTTTATTTATTTATTTGATAGAGATCGCAAGTAGGCAGAGAAGTAGGCAGAGAGAGAGGAGGAAGCAGTCTTCCTGCTGAGCAGCAAGCCCAATGCAGGGCTCAATCCCAGGACCCTGAGATCATGACCTGAGCTGAAGCAGAGGCTTAACCCACTGAGCCACCCAGGCGCCCCTAGCACATAGATGTTTAAAGTTCAAATGAATAATACCCTATGAACCAACAATCACACTACTGGGCAGTTACCCAAAGAATACAAAACACTAATTTGAAGGGGTCTATGCACCTCTATGTTTACTGCAGCATTATTTATAATAGCCAAACTACGGAAGCAGCCCAAGTACCACCAAAAGACAAATGGATAAAGATGAGAGATCATCTACGTGCGATGGAATATTATTAAGCCATAAAAAAATAATGAAATTTTGCCTTTTGCAACAAGGATAGATCTAGAGAGTATAATATTAAGCAAAATCAGTCAGAGAAAGACTGGGGCCAGAAAAACTAAAAGAACATGGGGGATAATACTGTTACTGTTATCTAAAAGCCAAAGTGATACTAACATGAACTGTAAACTTAAGGGCCTGTCTTTTCTCTGCTCATCCTTAACTGTCTTTGTGCAATAGAGCTAAAAAGGCATCAATTGGTAAAAGGATTGGAATATTATAATTTGCCGTTCTCTGTGAACATCCCAGAGCCAAGTATAAAAGAGGGAATAGGATATAATAGGTGAATTGTCTATACATACTTACACACACAAAAAACCCCCCTAAAATCATCTCATTAGGTATGGTCCTCTGAAGGGAATAACCATGTTTCAATAAAACACATGTAAATGTATTGATATGTAAATGTATTGATCTATAGAATATATATAAATATATATACACAGACATGTATATACTATATATTAAAGCATATTTCATGTAGTAGCTTTTTTTATCATTTCTATTGCTAATGTTCATGATTTTGTATTTAATATTAATGTTAAAACATTAATTTATTAGTTATTAATAGCACTACCTATGTGTCAGGTATTTTCACATGTATTATCTTATTTACCTATAACAAAAATCCTGTAGAGTATTATTTTACCCACTTAATACATGTAAGAACTAAAGATTGGGAACATACCCAAGGATGTACACTCAGGAAGAAGGTTGATAGAAGAATCGAGAAATTAACTTCCATGGCCACCTGGCCATAAGGGAATAATCTGCAGCTGTATGTTCCTGTCACTCTTTTAATATGTGATGTTTTGTCTAATAATTGCTTAAGAAATGAGAAAAACAGAAAAACGTAATGATGAAAGTAGTAACCCAGTAGTGGGCCTGTAACAAAGATTCATGTAACTGCATACTAACTTTGACTTTTCTGAAAGGCCTTGGAACATTATAGGGCACTCTGTAGTCAAACTATGAATATTGCATTTAAAGCAGTTTTCCCTGTCATTTTTACTTCCTATAATTTATCCACTTACCTGTAATATTAGAATCATCCTCCCATAAACAATCCAGGTAGATCATCATTTTAGAAACCATTACAGCTGATTTTTATTATTTTTATTCTAGCTAGAGATTATGCATGTGTCAACAAGGACAAAGGCAAATCTACTGTAAGATAAAAACAAGTTGCCAAGTACCATACTATTGCATCCAAAACACACATATTTTTAGGACCATGAATTTTTGTATAGAACTAAAGTTGAGAATCTGGAGGAGAGAATAGGAAAACAAAGAGGAATTACACTGTATTGCATTGCTATGTGCCTGCAGCTGTTCTGAATATGTGCTTTCAATTAAACATCAAAGTAAGCCTTTGAGGAAGACATTATTTTGCCTTTGATGGGTAAGTAAACTAAGGGTCAGAGTGTGGGCTGGGTCCTCTGGCAAAGGCAGAACTGGGAATTCAAGCCACTTTGACCTCCTGAGCAGTATGCTCTCCTCAAAACTAGGTAGAATTCCGGCTCTTCATTTGGTTCAGAGCTCAGCCTCCATTTACTGATGGAACACCATTTTAAGAAACTACTGTATTGCTAGGCACTCTCTAGGGTGCACTTCTAGCACTAAAGATGCTGAAGGCAATAAGACAGTGTCACCACCACCAACAACAACAAAAAAGCTCTGAGCCAAAAGCCGGGACCAGTCGTGTAATCAGACAGCTGCATCCCCATGAGATCATTACTGCTGAGAATTTTCAAGCCCTGAATAAGAGATACAGGAAGCCCACCTTTGCTTTGTATTTGCGAAAGCTTTCTTAAGGAGGAGGTAGAAATTTAAAGCATAGCCGAGAGTTGTCCGTGAATCAATATGGAAGGCTTCCTGCCTAGGAGGCTCCTAACGGTAGCGGTAGTGGCAAGTTCTGACCACAGTCCTCTGCACCAGGCCCTTTTAAACATGCAGGAATTCCCACATGGGGATAATGCAAATTTACAGTAATGTATGTATTTGATTTTCAGAATATCATATCTCCCTTGGAGATTTCACAATTACCATTATCCCTGACAATATCAAAGATTTAAAGAAATATAAAATACATCTTGTGTTTCTTCTCTCACTCGTGATCTGATACAAAATCCTATTAATAAAACTGTTTGCCCTGATTTTTTTTCAACACTCAAAAAAATTAAAACTTAGATAAGCCCTCATATAAAAATATATATAGCACAGTTTCCAATTAGATGATGAAGAAGTAAATAGAAAACATCACAACAAATTTTTTTTTAACATATTTATTCATTCATTTTTACAAATGTCTTTTTTGATGTTATTCCAGGATAAGCTAGTTTATAGCATGGTCAACTATATGTTAGTTAACCTCAAATCTGTTTCCAAATAAGACCTATCTTTTTATAGCCAAATTCATGTGTGAACAAAATCAAATTCCACATCATTTTTCCTTTGGTACTCCAGAACCTGGCTTTATGCCTTAGCAGTCTCTGAAGACAGAAGAAAGGAGGAATGCTAGACACCTTCTTTAGTTGTATCCAGTGGGTCACCTTGTCCAATCAATTGTATTCCTTCCTTTATGTTTCCATAACAATTTCCATCCTGAGTCCTCATCATTTATTTCATATTTATTCCCTAATGGGTCAGTAAGATAGATTAACCTTACCTATCAGTACCTTGCCTCAAATCCTCATCATTTCCCATCTGAATTTTTATAGTCACTCCTTAGCCACCATGTTTGTTTTTTTTTTAAGATTTATTTATTCATTTGTCAGACAGAGATCACAAATAGGCAGAGAGGCAGGCAGAGAGAGAGGGGGGGAAGCAGACTCCCTGCAGACAGCCTGATGTGGGGGGTGGGAGGGAATGGAGGGGATGGTGGGGGTGGGGGCTGCTTGATCCCAGGATCCTGGGACCATGACCTGAGCCAAAGGCAGAGGCTTAACCTACTGAGTCACCCAGGTGCCCCTAGCCACCACGTTTAAGACTCCAGCTTGTTACCAATGCAAATCTATTCTTGTTATTTATCTACTTAAACAGTCCTGTATATAGCTTTTATTTATGAAATTAGTTTTGTGTGACTTAGCACGACATGCAAAGTTCTCCATAATCTATCCTATTCGTAATTTTCCCATTACATTTGCAGTTTATGAACATCACCCTCCTGCTTCCAAACTCCAGCCCACATTGAAATTTCTGCATTTCTGAATGAGCCCTCCTCTCTTGGGTCTCCACTGCTTTTCCTTTGCACCTATTATCTCTCTGCTTCTTATTCTCTTCCCATTTCTCAGCTCTTTAGCACTTCAGTTGTTATTTTCAGTGATTTCTTCTCTGGTTAAACCCTTCTACTTCCCCAGATAAAGTCAGGTATTTCTTGTTCTTTGTGTGAGGTTTCCAGGCTGCGCTTGTTTGGGTGAGTCCTGCTTAATATTTTTCCCCAACAGCTTAGCATTTTAAACAGGGCCACCTGAACAACAATGCCTCCTAATTCTCTTTCTATTTTTCTTATGACCTGTGTGATTTACTGAAGTTGATAGCACAGGGAAAACTATTGTCAGTCCTCCTTCTACCTTTACACAGCTGGTTCTGCTGTTTTTCATTCCAGCTTAGGACACCCTCAGTTTCCAAGCAAATCTTTACTCAAGTGGCCAACATAAAACACATGCAAGAGAGCTTAAAAATAAGCTCTCCAACCAGATGGGGATTTAGGTTTCCTAGCATGAATGTCAGGCTAATGCATCATTGTTCCCAAGGGTTTCTTTGCTTTATAGTTAAACTTTGGACACTGTGTACCCAGGAAAATCTTTATGCCCATGCTTATTAAACAACATCTATGCATCCAACTGTGTGTCCACAAGTTGTGGGTCTCCTTTTCCTGATTTCAATTTTGATACACCAGGATAAGCCAGATCCGTTAAAAGACAAATTATTGGATATATCAATCTGGTTGGAGTGAGCAGTGCTATTTTACAAAAGTAAGATTAGTGTCACTTTTCTGATGTCTCATCCATGGCCACCTTGGCTGATTCCCAGTTTGATCTACCCCATCTCCTCCTGACAGGTCTCTCTATACCCACATCTATGTCATCTCCCACTAACTTCAGGATAATCCAACAAAACTCTTTAACTCTCCAGTTTTGTAAACTGCTAGATGTCACTGAAGTCAATGGGGATAAAACCCCTAATGTCTCATAAAAATTAACTTTTAGTTTGTTCTTATTAGTTTATTTAGTTTATATTACAAAACTAACTTTTACATATTCACTTCATTAAAAAATCCTTTGGCGTGCCAGATAACTAAGAACTCTAAGTCTAAACACAGTTTAGAAATTATCTCTCTACTTCTTCCTTGTAGAGTCTAGTAGAGTTTTGTTTGTAATGAGATAAAATTGGAACAGGTGATCTATAGGCTGTCTATTGTTTTGTCAAACATGTCTGCTACTAATAATAGTCTATTTAGGATTTCCTTTGTAGTATTTTCCTGTCTCCATGCTTCTTATAATTTGGAACATAGAAGGCTGTGAGTGAAAATTGAAGGAAGATCATTAATGGTCAGTATCAGCTAACAATAAGATGATGATGGGCTCAGTTTCTGATGCCAGAAATAGAGGTTGAATTGTCCCCAAAGTTGGATTACCTGAAGTTAATGGGAAATGCCATGAATTTAGGTATGGCATATATATATATATATATATATATATATATATATATATATATATATATATATATGCCATACCTAAATATATATATGGCCATATATAATGTTTCATGTTTGCAGTGATGAAAATTAGCACTAGATCCAAAATATATATTGAGATTGAACTGTACATGCAGAGAGATCCCTTAAATTTGACCACCCATCATTACCCACACACCATTTCCCTTCTAAGCCATCAAGTTGACCTTCAGATCTAGGGATATCTCCAGCGGCCCCAGGAGAGTTTGAAATACCAGTGAACACACTAGCCTACCTGATGGAACAGTATGGGTTGAGCTGTTTTCCTTCCTTTAGAAGACCTCTAGGTATAAACTACCAGCAAAATGCAAACCACTTGTCCTAATACTAAATACTCCCTTACCGCAGGTTTCTTTCTTTCTTGAACTAGTCTTCAGAAAAAGATTTTTATTTTAACAGTGAACTACAGCATCTAAAGCAGAGCCAGAAAAAATATTTCATATAGTTATTGCTTTCGCTCCTTGGCTCTCTTGTCAGCGACTCATTTTGAAGTATGGGGATTTTATTAGCCAACTTCCCAGTCTTTCTCTATTTATCAAGTTGTGCTTGGTAAGATGTGGGAGAAGTTGCCAGTTTATAGGATTTCCATGATGCATTCCATGCCTAATAGTTACATTAAATTAAAAAAATAACTATTGGATATCTTAGGAAACATCTGATAAAGTACAAATAGGTTACTTTGATTTTACTGACATGTGATCTAGCTTCTGAGATTACTTATGTAATAATTCATATTTTAAATTTTCTAGAAATCTGAAAAATTCATGTCAATTTTTGACTTGGACATCAAACCAAGGCTATTTGGATTTTTACACTATGTTATATTTTATGGGACACAGAAACATGATCATATCAAAAGGTCACAATTTAATTGTTTCTCAGACCTGATAAAGGCTCAAAGATTGCCTTTTGAAGTGTTATTAGAGCAGAGAATGGAGGAAACAGTATCTTCATTTACTTATTTTTCCTTTTACTTCCTAGTGGAAACTTGTAACATGCAGGCACACTAATCAATCAACTACTTACTTATTTGGGGGTTATTTCATAATTATTTCTCAAAATCATTGATCAAGAGAAAGCGTAAGGCATGTTTTTAGTGAGTTCAAAATCTAAACAGAGACAAAAACCAGGTCTTGAAAAATTAATAAGTAATAGAAACAAAGAACTAAATTAGGTGAAAGGATGTTGGTGAGCAAAAATTGGAGATCAGAGAAAGGTAATATATCAAGAAAGTATTCTTGAAAAAGAGAGCTATGGAGCCCAGATGAAAAGGAGATCCCATTCAGTGGCAGCATAGTAGATGATTTCTATTCCCAAAGTCAAAGGCCCTTATAACTCCTCAGAGTCCTGGGATCGAGTGCTGCATCGGGCTCTCTTCTCAGCAGGGAGCCTGCTTCCTCCTCTCTCTCTCTCTGCCTGCCTCTCTGCCTACTTGTGATCTCTCTCTGTCAAATAAATAGATAAAATCTCTAAAAAAAAAAAAAAAAAAAAACCTTGTGAAATTATTATTATGTCAGTCCAATGCACTGTGCTAGATACTCCAGCTGGGAGAGAACTCTCTCATTAGTGCTTGAATGTATAACTTTAATAGTTTTAATAATGCAAATCAAACTATATGTATTTGTTTTTATAGATTTCTATTATACACATGCGCATTCAGTTTTTAAAAATATATTCACTTTTTTTTTTAAGATTTTATTTATTTATTTGACAGACAGAGATCACAAGTAGGCAGAGAGGCGTGCAGAGAGAGAGGAAGAAGCAGGTTCCCTGCAGAACAGAAAGCCTGATGTGGGGCTCGATCTCAGGACCCTGGGATCATGACCTGAGCCGAAGGCAGAGGCTTTAGGCCACTGAGCCACCCAGGTGCCCCCAAAATATATTCACTTTTTTAAAATAAAATCTTTTTAAAAAGTTGGAGGTGGGTTTCTAGCAGGATCAGTTGGGGGTCAGTAAAATAGGCAACTCTTGATCTTGGGGTTGTGGGTTTAAGCCCCACATTGGGTATAGAGATTACTTAAAAATAAAGTCAGTCTCTCTCTCTCTCTCTCTCACTATATACATATATATATATATATATATACATATATATATATATATATACACACACACACACTTTCTTCCCCCTTTGTTTTCTGTCATTTGCTATTCAGATTTTATTTCTTTTGTTATTCTCTCAAGTTATTTGATTAGGGAGACCCCAGGAGTAATCTGGTTACAGAGGTGTTTTCTTGGCACATTGATCTTTTTACATACTGGGTTTAATCCCCTTATAGTGGGTTAAAGCCTCTGCCTTTGGCTCAGGTCGTGATCCCAGGGTCCTGGGATCAAGCCCCACATCGCATCGGGCTCTTTGCTCAGTGGGGAGCCTGCTTCCTCCTGTCTCTCTGCCTGACTCTCTGCCTACTTGTGATCTCTGTCTGTCAAATAAATAAATAAAATCTTTAAAAAAAAAAATCCTCTCTCCAGCTATAGAAGTCCCCAGAGATCCTATTGTTTTCCTGCGGCCACTCCATCTACTGAAGGAGGCTTTCTTTATTCTCCTGCTATACGTATCTTTGAATTCTAACAGAAACTAATTTTAAGAGTTTGAAAATATTATGGGTCTTATATTTTCATAATTTAAAAATTAAAGATGAAATATTATTTAGCAAGTAACTCCTCGGAGAAGTGACTAAACAAAATTTCTTCATTTCATTACCCCAACCTACCTGTAACCTGTTTTATTTTTAAAAAGCCGGGGATCTTTAGCTTAATTTGTTGTTTTTTGACATAAACATACTGTCATGTAAGAATTACTTATGTATTCTTTAATCGCCATGTTTGGAAATGGTTTAGTGTATACTAGGAGGGTTAGTGCCTGATGTTTCCATTACCCTGTCATTCAGTTTTATTTATCCATCAGTCCAGGGATAGTACTTACTTAAGCATGTGTACGGTAGTCTGTTTCTGTTCCTGCTGCCCTTGTCTCCTAAGAATGGCCATCATCAATCCATTTGATGCCCGTTATCTGCCCTCCTTGTCTTGTACTTTGAGGGTCTTTTTTCCCCTTTTCTCCTTTTCCACTATCCTCTCCTAGAATGTCCATAATTTGTTCTCCCTGTCCTTGTTTCCATTCTTTTCTTTGCATATTGCCATTTGCTGCTTCAAATAAAATGTTTCCTTTTGTTCGTTTCAGTTCACTTGAAATATTTCTTTACTCCACACGGTTCTTTTAGATCTCTTTTCTCTTTCTGCTTTCTTCTCATTATGTTCTTGGGGTGTTTTATTCCACGTTTTACCTTTCGTTTCATAAACTATATATTTCATTGAATTTTATTGTAAGTAGAAACTATGCTATGTTTTTTCCTTCACAGATGTTGTAGTAACTGTTTCTTTCGACAAGATATTTCCTAGGCACAGGTCTTGGTTTTGCTCTTAGGTTCCAAAGACTTTATTCTTCATTTGAGAGAGAGCTCCTATGGCTTGTTTTGTGCTTCAAAAGAGCACACTACATTCTCTTTGATTTCTCCAGATGATAATTGACCTCTCCTTATATACACCAAACCAAAGAGGTGGTGGATAGATCCGTTAAGGATAAGAAAAATAAAATATCTGACCTTCACTTATTCCTTTTCTAATGCGCTCCTCTTCTTTATGCAGACCCAAGTTTCCAACCTATGCTATTTCCTTCTTTTTGGAATAGTTTGTTTTAACATTTCTTACAATGTAGGTCCACTAGTGACCATTTCCCCCATGTTCTGTTTTTCTGAGGAAGTTTTTATTTTTCCTTTGCTTTTTAAGGGTAATTTCACTAGATACAGAATTTTAGATTGTTGGGTTTTTTCTTTTCAACATTTTCAGTATATCAACCCACTCTCCTTTTGGCTTTGCATAATTTCTATGGAGATCGCTGAAGGAATGCTTATCTATACTCCTTTATAGGTAATTTTTTTTTTCCTCTAAGCATCTTTCAAAGTTTTCTTGGAAAGTTTTGTGAAATTTTCTTTGTCTTTTATTTTCTACAGTTTGAATATAGTATGTACTGTTATAGATCTTTTTGTTTGGGGTTGTGTGTGAGTTTTTAGCATTTATACTACTTAGTGTTTTCTGAGTTTCTGGATTAGTAGCTTGGAGTTTTCCTATAGTTCTTGGATAGTCTAGGGTTTTTTTTTTAAGTCTTTTTCCCCTTTTTTAGTTTTTTGAAGTTTCTGTTCACATAGACTTAGCCTCATTGTTTTTTTCAGTTGTGTCCAGTCTACTAAGGAGCCCATTAAAGGCATTCTTTGTTTTTGTAACAGTAGTTTTGATTTCTTGCATTTCCTTTGGATTACTCGTAGAGTTTCCATCTGTCTGCTTACATTACCCATCTGTTCTTTCATGTTGTCCATTTTTTCCATTAGAACCCTTGGCATATTAATCATAGTTGCTTTAAATTTGTAGTCTGTTGATTCCAACATTTTTGCCATATCTATGTCAGATTCTGATGCTTGCCCTGTCCCTTCAAACTGAATTTTTTGTCTTTCAATATGACTTGAAATTTCTTGATGAAAGCTGGACATGATGAACTAAGTAAAAAGATTGAGGATAAATGGGACTTTACTGTGAGATTTTATGTTTATCTGGCTAAGAGTTTGGCTGTATTTACTGTTGACTTACGTGTCAGAGGCTCAAATTTTCTCTAGTGTCCTTACTTTTATATCCCCTGTTGTCTTTGGAGTTCCCTAGACTTTGTTGTTAAATAAATTTATAAGTACAATTCTTCCAGTGGTAATCCTTTCTTATTACACAAGAGCTCTATTGATGCAGTGGCAAGAGGAGGGTAGAAAAGCATTATATAGTCCTATAATTCATTTCAATCCCTTAGTGAGCCTTGGCTATGACCTTCACGAGTGCTTGTGCAACCTCCTCCCTCCTTTAGTCTTGTCAGGAAGGTTAGAGGGGGCTGGAAGTGGTATTTTCCTTCCCTCACACAGAATGCTAGTGGGGGTTGGAGGTGGTATTTTTCATCCTCCATATGCAAGGCTACAGCAGGCAGCAGGTGGCTATTCCCCTTCCTCCAGGATGGTGAAGCTTGGACAAAATCCTAGCCATTCAGACTCTGATGAATTAGTTTCTTTCAAGGGCAGGTTCTTGGTGATAATAGAATCCTCTGGTTGTACTTCAAATTGGTAATTTTTCCCTTCCCCACATTGGAAGCAGAAAGGGATTTTTCTTTGATCTTTTACTGGGAGAACTGGGTAGGACTCCCGCAGGTAAAACTCATGAAAGTATGGGGGTCCCCTAGGACTGGGCAGGCCTCTCCCTGGAGTTCTAAACTTTCAAACTTGTCCACATGCAGTCTCCAGCAGTTTGTACAGTTGAGATATTTGTACCCCAGTACTGGTTCCTATGGAGGTGTCCTCTCTTGTTAATTATGATCCTCTTTATCTGCCTGTCTGTCTCTCCAATTTTTGACATATCAGTTTGACTGGGACTTCAATTAAAAACCACCCTGGGACAACCATCTCATTGGAGCCATTTTTATTTGTTGGTATCCTTTAGCATGTCTTTTGCAATCCTAAGGTCATCTATTTCTGAATAATATTTAATCTCAGCCAACTTGGTATGAGCTTGGTACTCCCCCTGTGTCTCGTTGGGCAATATTCCAAATTACAGTGTATGAGTAGTATTCTTCCAGGGTTTCCTCTAATTATTTTTCATAATTCTATACAGTTTTCTTGGTTAGGGATTTGTAAGTTAACCTTGATATTTCTTCAATATCACTACACTAGATCTCATCAAAGCTACTCTGTTTTGATCCACTCAGTTAATCCTTTCTGAGTTTCCATTGTGTAAGTAGCCCATACTATCAACACAGACTATATCTATCTATCTATATATGTACCTTTCTAGGCACATATAGACACATGTATACACACATATACATATAGAGGTAATGCATACATATGTCTACATATTTCCATGAATTTCAGTTGTGTAATGGAAAGTAGGATTTATGTCAGGGTAAACACCTGTGCTCAAGTTAGCATCTTTTCTAGGTAATGTCAAGTTTTTTTCCACAGCATTAAGTAGCTGACAGGGAGTTTCCAGAATACCTTGAGAAAAGCAGTCATACAGAACAAGAACTCCTACTATGGCAGCATTTACTAAAGGACAGCTTAGTCCCATTGGGTCATGACTTTGGGAAAATCGTGGAGTGATGCACATTTTGAACCTTGACACCTCTGCCAAGATATAGGACAAAAACACCATCAAGAAGATTTACTCATTGAGTCATCTAAGGGCACTCAATCACAACACAGCATGGTTCGCCTACTTGGTAAAAATTGTGATAAATGCTGGCATGGACGAGAGGTTTTTTAGGTGAGTTGTGTTTTTTTTTTTTTTTTTTTTCCACTGGTGGGGAGGAAGTATTGCACAGAGTCAAGTAGATTTAAATAATAACTTTGCATACAAAACAAGAAAAGATTTGCTTGTGATGTGATGGTAACCAGTATGTTCAAACCCAAGCATAAAGGAAGAATCACACAGACTCTGGAGGTAAGCCTGCAATTGCATGGATTACCATAATCTCCCAAGAGGCTCAAAACTAACATAACAGGTTGCAAACAGATTCTTGTCATCTGGTGTGAACACAGGCCATAATCATAAATGGTGTAACATGTTTTCAAACAGGTTGGAGTAATACTTAACAGACATTCGTTAGCAGCTCAAGTTCCTAAACACTGAAAAAAGAATTATAGGCAAAGACTGGCAGTTGAACACTTGAGTCCATGTTATGATATTCACTGGGCTGCTCTTGAAGGCTTTAGCTGTGCACATTTAGTTGATTACATAAATAGTTGCTGCTATTCTGACTATAACCAGATATGATGTTTATAAGGCTTTATTAAATATTATAGTCATCTGGTCTGGCAGAGCAATAGGTGGTAGCATATGGTTCCAATGCTTCCTGACCCACCGGCATGAAAGAAGGTTAGGTTTTACAATGAGATACATATTCTCACTAATTATTTGAATCATTTGCTAGAAAAAGAGAATGCATTACTCTGAGAGAGAAGTTCTAAACTCTATGTCCACCCCTACCTAAGAGACTCTTGTTCCCTTTCATAAGAAGTTGCATTATACAACCTGTTAAAAATTTTCAGTCTTGATATCTCATCAACAAATTTTGGCAAGCTTTTCATAAAACTAAGGATATTTACTTCTTATCTAAACCAAGGGGAGCAGACTATTCAGCCAGGAATTGATCCATTGTGTACATATTGCTTTGGGTTTTTTCCTTATTGTCTTTCATCCATTTCCTTTATTCCACAAGTGACTCAGATGCCTAACTAACATTGAGAACCCTGTCTAGAAGTATCTTCTAAGTCCTAAATGTGACCAACAAGGCATTAGTATCCACCAGTGGTTCCTAGCCATATGGAACACCACAGTAGAAAAAGGGCTAAGCCTACATAGAATCTAAAGCAACCTAAGGGCAAAGATGATGACAAAAAGCAACAGTGAAAGTCTAAGTAGGAAAAAGGGTATAGAAAATTTAAGGCAATTTTAAATGTCCCAAAGTGGTTTCTATTAGAGAAACTAGGATTGGGGTACATTTCAGAGTACTGAAATTAAGAGTCTTCAAGGTATGATGCAGTCCAGGTGATTAGTCAAGATCATCAATTTATGTATGATAAGAGAAGTCAGTAGAAAGTGCACAAGCCTGGGATAGAGCTGAAAAGTCCTAAAACAATAGGACAGGAACTAATTAGGCAGCTGGTGGACCAGACTTGACATCCCTGAAGGGTAGGTAGCAAGTCTCCATTAGAGTTTCCCCACACTGAAATCACTGTGGTCAGGAAACTGTAGGGGTGAGGGAGAAGAAGTGTTAGATATAGGAAAACATTTTCTAAATTAGTTCTAAAGTGCCAGAGGGAGGACCTTAATTGGGTTTTGGTGTTCTAGCCCTAGAGCAAGAAAGTTTCTAAACTCTATTATTTAACACAACAACAATTTATTTCTTTCCAACCTCTCACATCATGAAATCTAGTTAAATATTTTTCAATTATCTCCTTTCATCTAAATCTTCACTTGCTTGCCCTAGTTCAGAACCTTATTATTTCCAACCTGAATTAGCATCCCAGCTTTCTCACAGGGTCTGCTCTGTCCACTCTCTCCCTCTTACAGTCCGGTTCATTCAACATACTCACTAGGGTATTTCTGCAAATGTGAGATACGGCTTAAAACTTTCAGTCACTACCTGTCACTGATAAGACAAATATTCTCTGCAGTGTGTGGCTGGTCCTTTACCATCTGCCTGCTTCTCAAGACTTTTTTGCTTAGGCCCTCCATAAGTGTTCAGTTCCAATCAGGCACATCCACTTGACTATTTCCTCTTAATAATCCATGTTGACATACTGAGTGGAGGCTGAGAAAGATGATCCCCCAAACTGGAATTAGGAATCAAGGCTTCTAGGGATTAAGAGTAAGGATGCCAGGTATAATTGAGTCAGTCTTTCCCTTGTGTCATAGCAGAAGGCCCTCCCCAGTCATCCACAACCCCATTTTGGCCAGGAAGACCAGGTGCCCTTCAGGTCCCATGAGGTTGGATTTTAGTGACTAGTTACAGTACCTCTGTTCAGTCTCCTCTACAGGAGAAGAAGAGGGGATATTACTGAGTTCCCCAAGTCTAGTAAGGATGAGCCTATCTGCATTCCAGGACTGATTCCCTAGTGGTCTCCTAAAGAGAAAACTCTTTTTCCAAACTTCCACTTCATAAAAGATTATTTGCATTGAATCAATAGGAAAGGTAGGATTCTCTGAATTACTGAAGAGGTCAATCTCTATTGATACTAACTCCTAAAGAGAACACAAACAATTCTACTCTTACTGGAAGAGGCAGTAAGCGTTAGCCTTAATGCCTCAGGACAAAGTGATGATCTGAGATGCAGAGACATGGAGTTGTGGGGTGGAAAGTTGTGGGAAAATAGGCAATGAAAAAATTTTATATTAATGCTTACCTTATTTTATGCATATGGTTTTCTTTTTCCTTGTGATCTTATTGAGCAAATAGAAATTGACAAATATGTCAATCAACTTTTTTCCTCAGTGTACTGCTCTATAATATTTGTATTGCCATCTATTTGACCCCATTCAATAGTTCTTATGGAACCAAAATTTAGAAGTGGGGACAGAATTATAGTTTATTGGTTTTCCAAATTTAGACATCTGAGGAAAATTTATAAAGTGTATCAGAGGGGCGCCTGGGTGGCTTAGTCAGTTAAGCCTCTGACTCTTGATTTTGCCTCAGGTCATGATCTCAGGGTTCTGGGATTGAGCCGTGCGGCAAGCCCCACATCAAGCCCCCCCACATCAAGGCCCATGTGCATCAAGTCCCCTTCGTCCATCCCCACCTTAAGCCTCCCATGGAGTGCCCTCTCCCCATGGAGCCCTCTCTATCTCCCTCTCCCTCTGCCTCCTTTCCCCTGCTTGTGCTCCTCCTTCTCTCCCTCTCTCTAAAATAAACAAATAAAATCTTTAAAGTGTATCATTTGTACATTGACTTATAACATATTTTATTTCTAAATAGAAAAAGAGAACTCCCCTCTGATTAGATCACCTTTCCTTTCACACCGACTGGGAGACTCTTCAAGTGTTATTCAGCAGTTTTTTTAGTAGGAAGTTAAACTGGCACTCTGGTTGCATACATTATTTCATGTGTTAATCTGGTTATACCCAATCTCTACTGTGACCGTCTTTCAGACTGCCCCTCTGATTTAGTTGTATTTTGAATACTTTTAAGAGAATTTAATAGTTTAATAAAGATGAAAAGTAAATTCACATGCATTCTTCATTCTAAGAGATGCATTGCTTCAGTGCTGTACTCCTTCTATTATTTAGATACGAAAATACAAGATTTGTTTTACTTTCCAATGATAATCGCTTATATATGTGGGTAGCACTCCTGTAAGGATTCATAATTTTGATGCTCAAAAAGATAAGTAGCAAGTAGCAAAATGAAAGTAACAAAGGAGAGGTCAATTCCATTTTATAGACAAGTAAACTAAGATGTAGATGGCTTTGAAGATTTGCCTGAAGTCACTGTAAATAGCAAAAGCCAGTGAAAACCCAGTCTTTACAAGGCCAAATCTAGACCATCAAACTATGTGGGTTAAGACCTTTTTTTTTGCTTGCAAGTTCTTAAGAGGGCTTTTTGGGTAGTTGACATGACTTAGACATTCACTATGAGTGAACTGGAAAAGTGTCATGGGTCTTTGATGGGAGAACTTAGAGAAATTTTACATTTTGAAAGGATCATTCTGGCGGCTTTCATGAGAATAGCCTGTTGAGAGTGAGAGATGGAAGCCAGAAGATCTGCTGGACAGGGGAGCTTGGATCAGGGAAGTAAGCAGGAAAGATGGTGAGAAGTGATCTGACTCTGAATGAATTTTAAAAAGTCAAAGGATTTGCTGATAATCATGGAAAATGAGATAAAAGAGAAGCAAAAGATAACTCAGTTTTTGTGTGTGAGATGCTCAGAGTATGTAGTTACATTGAGTGAAATGGGATAATGCAGGTGGAGAACTTTGAAAGGAAATACAAGAATTTCAGGCTTAGAAATGTTACGTTAGAAACATTTTTGGACCTCTCAAGTCAGAATGTTATGTAGACAGCTCTCTGTGTAAACCTGAAGTTCAAGGGAGAGGTCCAAGTGGAAATAGAAGTTTAGGAGTCATATCTGTTTTGTTCTTCTCTCTCTATAAAACTTTCTTGGCTCTTCAGTTCAGAGAGGGAACCGTGTACCTTTTCGTTTAAAAGGCACCATAGACAAAGTAAAATTATTTGGTGCCAGTTCCAACTTATTGACGAGAAAACCTGATTAACTCAGCATTATTCAGGAGTCTACACCTTGACCAATTAGTTAGAACCAGGAAGAGGGATTGTGAGGCAGACACGTAAGACTAGCCCTGTAGGAGTGGTGAGTAGTTCCTGGATGAGTTTGACAGACCACAATACACAATACACAACTAAGAGTTTTGTTTTTGTTTTGTTTTTGAGAGAGTGAGAGCAGGCAGTGGGGAGGGAAAGAGAGAGAATCTTAAGCAAGTGGACTCATCTCACAACCTTGAGATCATGATCTGAGATGAAGCCAGGAGTCAGAAAGTCAGAAGCTTGAAGGACTGAGCTACCCAGGTGTCCACTAAAACTTTATTTTTTTTTAAAGGCTTTATTTATTTATTTGACAGACGGGGATCACAAGTAGGCAGAGAAGCAGGCAGAGAGAGAGGAGGAAGCAGGTTCCCCGATGAGCAGAGAGCCTGATGTGGGGCTCAATCCCAGGACCCTGAGATCATGACCTGAGCCAAAGGCAGAGGCTTTAACCCACTGAGTGCCCTTGCACCCCTCCACTAAAAACTTTAAATAGGTGAGAGAACTTAATATATTTCTGAGGTATAATAAAACTGAATGCACCACCTTTGATGGGATAGAGACAAATATCTGTTACAGGACTGTAATAGAGTACAAACATGTATATTAACCCTTGATTTGAAACAAATCAAGTAATTAAAAAAAATGCAGAGAGAAAAATCTAATCAACCCTCACTAATATCAGAGCAGGCAAAACAGTATCCTGATAGAGAAGATGCTTTGTTATATTCAAATTTGATAGCTAAACTCAAATTCACATTTAATCTGGTGATAATATTAAGACTCATTAATGGCTGCTATGTTCCAATTTGATATTTATTTATTTTTAAAGATTTTATTTATTTATTTGACAGAGAGCACGGGGGAAAGGGAGAAGCAGTCTTCCCATTGAGCAGGGAGCCCAACGAGGGGCCCAATCCCAGGACCCTAAAATCATCACCTGAGTTGAAGGCAGATGCTTAACCTTTCTGAGCCACCAAGGTACCCCCAATTTGATATTTAAATCCTAAATCTCAGTATTTCACCAGATCACTATATTTTCACTATATTTTACTTAAAATCCACTTCTAGGATACTTATTATAAAATTTCTTTCTTTTTTCTCTTATATACTATACCTCTTTTTAAATTTTATTTATGATTTATGTAAAAGATGCACTTAATATTTATAAAAAAATTAATGATAAATTATGATATATACAGAATTAATGATTAAAATTTCTTCTTTCTTTGCGTTAAGGGCCTGAATCCTTACTTATTCCTTATTAATGATGGATGACCAAACCTGATGCTTATCACTGACAAGAACCCAAAATCTATTTTGTAGGGCAACTGATCAGAGGTGGTACCATAATTGATTAATAAAACCACCTGATGGTGTTGGTGGTCATCAACGATCTTCTGGGGATAATAATAATATTCGTGTTAAAGTTGCTATAAAAAAAGATAGTTCAGTTTATTAGAACAGACATTCTACTGTCTAGTTCATACCATCTGTCCCTTTCCAAAGAAAAACATAAATATTTCTTTTTTTTTTTTTTAAAGATTTAATTTGTTTATTTATTTGAGAGAGAGAGTCAAGGGAGGAGCAGAAGGGGGAGGAAAAGGAGAGGCAAAGTGTCTCAAGCAGACTTCACACTGAGTGGAGAGCCAGATGCAAATCTCCATCTTACCACTGTAAGCTCATGACCTCAGCCGACACTGACAGTCGGATGCCCAACCAGCTGAGCCACCCAGGCGCTCCAGAAAGATTTCTTCATTACACCTCTTCTCATAGTGTGGACACAATGCACTTGTGCTAAAAGTGCACAGATCTTTGATGTGAGAGCTAGTGGGAAATTTGTGTTTTTAACAAGCTCTCCAAAGTAACTCTTATGTGTATTATAGTTTAAAAAACATTTGCTGAGGGTCAATAGCACTGAATTTATTTATAAATTTGGTATAAGCAAAAAAAAAAAAAAAAAAAAAAGCCAAACAGGGAATCAGATGACAGGTTGTTTCACCACCTTAAATTTTAGTAGGGATGGGGCGCCTGGGTGGCTCAGTGGGTTAAGCCGCTGCCTTCGGCTCAGGTCAAGATCTCAGGGTCCTGGGATCGAGTCCCACATCGGGCTCTCTGCTCGGCTGCTCGGCAGGGAGCCTGTTTCCCTCTCTCTCTCTCTCTGCCAGCCTCTCTATCTACCTGTGGTCTCTCTCTGTCAAATAAATAAATAAAATCTTTAAAAAAAAAAAAAAAAAAATTTTAGTAGGGAGAGAAGGGCACGTATTCTGATTGGAGTGGGCAAAAAGCCAAGATCATTAAAATTCTGACTGGCTCCCTGCCTGATTTCTCAGTGACCTGGTCATATTTTAAGCAATTCATCAATCAAGAATAAATATTTAGTGAGAATGTGCGGCATGCTCAAGGTGTGGTGTGATTTCTTCTGGTCCCTGGACATATGGACATATGTTGTATTTGTGTGATTGATTGTGCATGATACCTCAGTATTTCTCCACTCCATTGGCAGGATATAACCACTACTATATCTGAATTACTCTCAACAGGCTATTTATGAAGAAGAGAAAAAAAAAACTAAATAAATAAGTGAGTCGGGTGTAGATATTAGGCAAATCCAATAGGACCACATTGACTGAGGTTGAGGTTTCTAATCAGTTCTGGAATGAATACGGACAGCCTGAGCTTTGACAGCATTCTCTGGGGCTTTATCATGTTGACTAAACCATCTATTTTAAAATCTATTTATTTTTAAAAACATTTCCTATATAGACTAGTTGAAGTTTAAAAAAGCAAAGGATTTGGAATCCAATAATCTGGGTTCAAATTTGACTGAACTGCTCTTACATGTCGCATATAAAATGTGGATAATTATGCATCTCTTAGAGGACTGCTTGGACAATAATGCAAATGCATTATTATATCAAGTGGTAAGAAGATCTTGATGCTGTGAAGGGCTGTACAAATATTATTTAAAACAATTAACTATTCATTTCTGCTAGACCCATGACGGGACTAAAGTTTAAATCTTGTCATTTGCACTAAGATTTTGATAAGACACCTTGTAAACACCATAGGAAGTCAGAAATTGGCAGGATTTTTGGCTCAACGTGTAGGGATTTTCTGAGGAGAGGCACAGGGCTAAGATCCAATTAGGGTGGAAAATACCCAGCAAACAACAGGCGAGTATGATGCTAGAAATATCTTGTGGCATTTCAACACCCTGAACTACAGGATGTCCATGGTCATTAATTATAGGGATTTCATCCATCATTTTTGGTGTATTCTCTTGAATTCTCTGTATTTATCTATGAGTTGCTACTAGGTGCTGTTTTGAGCAATTCACCTGCATTAGCTTATTTAGTCTTCCCGGCATCAATCAAACACATTACACTGGCCCTATTTTATGAGGAAAATAAGTTCCATAACAAGAAGATGCTTGTCCATGGCTATACAGAAAGAAAAAGATGAAATCTGAATTTAAAACAAGACCATCTTTATTCCAGAACTCTCACTGTGAAGTGAGTGCCTCATTATAATTCCTCCTGGGGTTTTTAATTATTTTGAATGACATATTAAAAGATGTGTTAATTATGTTCTTTGTTTTCATTTTCATAAGTTTCATGTATTTTAAAATTTTTTCTATTCTATTGAAGTATTTTTAACAATTCTAATTGGATTCCTTACATATTGGGTTCTAAGCTCTAGAATTGGTTTTCAGAAATAACTCATCCTGCCTTTGATATAGAAGAAACGCATGATACATTTTACATGTTATAATGTATTTTTAACACTTAAATCATTTTTCAATAATATGCCTGCATCTGCTTTCAGGGTTAAAAATGCCAGAGATTAACCTTCCCTGTGAGCCTTTATCCTGTCCCCCAAAATAGCTATATATGGCATAGGGAATATAATCAATGGTATTTTCATATTGTTTTATGGTGACAGATGCTAGCTACACTTGTGGTGAGCATAGCATTAACATTTAGGGAAGTTAAATCACTATGTTGTAGACCTGAAACTAATGTAATATTGCATGTCAACTCTACTCAAATTAAAAAAAAAAAAATTAGAAAAAGGCCATATAGAAAGGAAAAAAAAAAAATGATGAGAAGTTTGCTTATGTGTCAAGTCAAGGGAAATCAGTGATCAAAGATGGGGTAGAGGCCAGGCAAAGAAAAAGGAAACAACTAGGGGCTTGTCTTAACATTATGGACTCTAAGAATTAGTAGACCAAAGGTAGCCCTAATTTCTTGAAATTAAACATGTTTGCCTGGCCTGAAGTCTCAGCCACCCCCTTGCAGCCAGTGGGTAGGATGGACAGACAGGATCCAGTGTGCTGAGAAAAAAATGATATCATTGTCTAAATACATCACAGAATATATTCTAAACATTCTTTTTACAATATGACTCTTGATTTGAGTTCTGGTTCTGACACTTACTTGTTGAATGATCTTAAGAAAGATATTTATTGTCTATACCTAAGTTTCTTCATGAGTAAAAGGGAGCTCATAATAATATGTGCTTCTTTAGGTTATTGAGAAGAGCAAATGAATTAATGCATGCCAAATATATAAATAAACAGAAAGATGTCTGCCCCATCATAAGCACTCAGTAATTGCTAGCTATTGTTTTTGTTATGTATTTTTATCTATTCTGGTTCAGACCATGCTGCATGGAAAGATAAACCTGACACGATACTTGGCACAAAGAGGGTGCTCAGTAAATATCATCGAATTAAAACACATTTAAACTTTCCTCCATGAAATTACTTAACTATTTATAAAGTAGTAAAGTCTCTCTATCATACAACATCCCACGCAGTTAAAAAGAATTCATAATAATCCTATTCTTATTGGGTACTGCTGGAAATACCTCCTTTGTTAAAGTCAAAGCTAACACAGACTATTATATATTTTCAGGAAAATACCACATCTGATGGTCTTCCAAGATATATGAATCTTTAGATTTCTAATAAAAGAGCTCTGATCAGAAGGAGAGATTGGCTCTGGACTGCTCTCTTTTAAAGGAATTCTGAGCTACTTGCCTGACAAATTATTACTAACAGAAGTGCTTGGTTAAGACATGATTTGTCGTCAGTAATAGGACAGTCTTTCAAAGCAGGGCTTGGAGACTTTAAGCCACCAAATCATGCTCAAGAAAAACTTTGTGTTTAATTGCATTCTCCTCACCTTCCCCAAACCCCACTCTCTCTATCTCATAAATTGTATCCTACATTGCTATACTAGAAGGATTCAAAATAAAATCTCTAAGAACTAAGAGAACAAGCAAGTTTGGTCTCATAATATCCAATCCAATTTTCCAGAAGTTTAAGCAAAAGTGATATGTTTGGAGTCATCCTTACCTCCTACTACAAACCTTGAGAAGCACCCAGTGCTTCTCTTTGTTATGTAAATATCACCCCTCTCTACCTGAAAGAGACAGCTTGAGTTTACTTGAATCCAACAGCTCTCCTCTAAGTGATAAGGAACAGTGCAAGGCTTGCATATGCTGAGTCCCATTCATTGGAGCTGTGAACACTGACAGGCTCCCAGCCCCCTCCCTGCCCCTGGCTGCCAGCAGAGACGCTACTGCCAGTGCCTGTTGCTGTTTCACAAGTCATCCTTTCTTTCCTTCTTCTTCCAGAAAGGCATTGTATTTCATGAAAGAAGCCTGGTCTGGCAGCCAGGGACAAGAAAGTAGAGGGAGAACATAACAGTGTTCCAGCTTATTAGAAATAAACTAATAAGAACAAAAGTGCACTAGTGGTAGTGGAAAGCATCCTCTAGCCTAGGACTGAGCTATGCAATTTCCTCTCCTATCAAATTTAGAGTCCCTCCTGCCAAGGCAAACCCTCATCTATTAAGTTAAAATATTAGATTACGTGACTCCTTAAGTCTTTTCTCATTCAAAAATAACACTACTATGGAAATTAAATCAAACATTGGAGTTTTCAGTGAGAAAAGGAGTTTGATGTGTCCAGAGTGCTACATGGAATTTACTGGATAGACCAACATGTGAAAAATTTAGTTAAAATAACTTCAATCTATAAAGAATAAAACTATAAAAATAAAATCCAAAAGGTTAAGTAGGATAGATTCAGGATTTGAACTAAGAGTAGCTAACTTCTTTTCCATAAAACCTCATCAAAATTTCCAATGGAATATTTCCAGGCATCATCCAATAGCTTATGGAAAGGGTAATTTGAGAATTTAAAAAAAAAAAAAAAAGGAAAAAAAATGATAAGTACAAATGACCTTTCGGAAGTTACAGAAATCAGTTTTTATTGTTTTTGTAATTCATCCTATATTCAAGTCTTAAAACATCCAACCCAGTAAGTATAAGATTTTGTAGGGCTGGTTTATTTCACTCTACATGGAAATACGTTTAAGAGAAGGGATAGAGTGGTACCTGGGTGGCTCAGTCAGTTAAGCATGATCTCCAGGTCCTGGGATCAAGCCCCATATAGGGCTTCCTGCTCAATGGAGAATTTGCTTCTGCCTCTGCCCCTCCCCCTACTTGTGCTTGCTCTCTTTTCTTATAAATAAATAAATAAATAAATAAATAAAGTCTTTAAAAAAAAAAAAAAGCAGAGAGGATTGAGTAGATATGTCCAATCCAACAGGTTATAATACATGCATTTTAGGATAAAATCTGGGTAAATTTTACCACTGGATAATATATTAAGTAAAGCTAATGATTATATATTGAAACAGATTTCCTGCCCTTTTGCCTCCAATTTTTTTTTTAAAGATTCTATTTATTTATTTGACAGAGAGAGAGAGACACTACAAGTAGGCAGAGAAGCAGACAGAGAGAGAAGGGGAAGCCGGCTCCCTGATGAGCAGAGAGCCCAATGCAGGGCTCCATCCCAGGACCCTGAGATCATGACCTGAGCTGAGGGTAGAGGCTTAACCCACTGAGCCACCCAGGCATCCCTGCTTCCAAATTTTAAGAACTTATTTAAGATAGTTACTCTACATGATTTTATGCCACAGTTAATTCACTTTAACATATTAACTCTCAGAGATTTTTCTTTAGTGCTTCAAATTTAGAAAATCTGTAATGACAGTTTCCTACCAAACTTCTATCTTTGGCATTGGGACAGAACTAAAATCCCCAATTTAAATGGAACCACTGGAAATAATAACTGTGTCCTTCGATGAAGGTCAAGAAATCCTCCAAAGTTTCCTATGTGGAGGTCATAAAGTCCAGACAAGAAGCCACACTTTATAAATTGTACCTGGTTTAGAGCTGTAGATCATTAACAGGTAGGTTGCTTTATCTTTAGCTGTGCACATTCAAAGAATGAATATGTCTTAAAACGTAATTGAAATGAATCTGGTGAAGAGTAATAAGGTGTAAGGCAAGATGGAGATAAGGCCAAATAAATGAATAAATTATCAAATAAAAAGTAATACTTAAGTTTATTTTTATTCTCTCAGCATGGGCTAAACCATTTCCTGATAGATAAACTATATCTGTCAGTTTAGGCTAAATAATGCTGCTATAACAAATAACACTAAAGCCTCAGTGACTCACAACAAAGATGCATTTCTCTCTGAAGTTATATGTCTATCACGAATTGTCTCTGACTCTGTTTCATGTTGTCTTACTCCAGGATTCAGGCTTACAGAGGAGCCCTAATTTAGAGTCTTACCAATCTCACGTAGAAAATGTAAGTAAGATTCAATACAGAAAGAATTTGTGGAAAATGAGTGTCAATATTTTCTATTAAAACTCATTAATAATTGATGGGCCAAAGTAAGTTATATGTTCAGGCTTGAGACCAAGTGAGCTGAGATTATACTCCAAAGAGAGTATACCACTACAAAGAA
Organism: Mustela nivalis; assembly: GCF_964662115.1. Classification (NCBI taxonomy): domain Eukaryota; kingdom Metazoa; phylum Chordata; class Mammalia; order Carnivora; family Mustelidae; genus Mustela; species Mustela nivalis. Next base: position 47,419,722 of record NC_139027.1, on the reverse strand, counting down.
CAATGCTTACAAAGGGGCAACAGGTATGTTGAACTATGATGAAGCTCACTACATTGTCCTATATGTCAGAAAAAAGATGACTTAGAGTTGACTATATCATGTAGCCTCATATCACCTCCCAATAAAAATAATTATGAAAGTACATACCTCTCCTCAAAAAAAAAAAAAAAAAAAATTGGGAGTGACTGACAACCAAGTGCCAGACTCTTGATTGATGGTGCTACATTGAAGAGTAAACCAAGGAGATAACCAAGTGTGTGTAGTGCAACAACAATCTGTCACAGTTTTCCAGAGGCAATATTCTTTTAGTATCATCAGTGTCCTGAATTTGTATGTTTAAATGTTTTTTTTTTTTTTTAATTTTATTTGTTTGACAGACAGAGATCACAAGTAGGCAGTGAGGCAGGCAGAGAGAGAGGAGGAAGCAGGCTCCCCGCTGAGCAGAGAGCCTGATACGGGGCTCGATCCCAAAACACTGAGATCACGACCTGAGCTAAAGGCAGAGGCTTGAACCTACTGAGCCATCCAGGTGCCCCTAAACATTTTTATAATGAAATATTGACTAAAAAAAGTCTCTCAGATTGATGTTCAACTATATTGTAACTCCTAGGGATGTGTGATATCTCTCTCTACATGTTTATGTCTCAGAAACACATGTCCTAAAATCATCAGGAAATAGAGAACCACCTGTTTATTCTGAGATGATGTCCATAACAGTCTGGAGAGGCTCTTTACCCATACATCCATGCTTTAGTAACTTTCTACATTTGGGCAGAAACAACTAAACAAAATTGAGTTGTCACTACTAAACCAAGAAGAAGTAAGAGAGAAGTGGTCTAAGATGGTACTGTAAGTCCAAGTGAATAGAGAAGGAATTCTGTGGAAATTGACATTTTTTGTTCTTCCTCTAGTGTGAGTACAGCAGAACCAGGTGGTGGGCTGGTGAAAAAGCAAAAAACAAGACCTTTTCACAAAAGATGAGTAATGTGGCACAATTTCTTTTAAAGCACAATTTGTTGATATTAGTTCAAATGCTAAACAATGTACATGTTACTTATTTCAGCAGTTTTACTTCTAGAAACTCATGCTAAGGAAATAATCATAGCTATAAGCAAAGAAGTATTGAGGTAATTATTTTCTATACCTTTTTAGAAAACTTAAAATGCACTAAGGATGGAATTAACCACTTCTGATACACTTTTTATTTAATACTGACAAAAACAGAAGGAAGTCTGAATGATCATACCCCTTTCCCAGGAACTAAGATTGTGATCTAAAGATTTCTAAAGAAGCTTATCCCTTAAGTAGAAGTGGAAGAGTAAGTATTTGAATCCAGACATGTCAGTCTGGATAGGTTAGATGAGCTTCCCATGCTCTTCTCAAAAAATTAGAAACTACCTAAATAAGGAGAAATTAACCACCTATTACTTACATGTAGTTCAAATAGTCATTGAAGAGATAATTGCACTTATCAAAAAAGAGTATTTTAGATGAGGACATTAGCAAAATTGGCACAGTGGGTAGCTCCAGAGGTCCATCCATCCATAGGAACATTGAAAAATCAAGCAAAAACTGTCAGAATCAACTGTGTCAGAACTGTGGAAAATAGTCAAAAGCTTATAGCAATCAAGTCAACACTGAATCAAGAAAAAATACAACTTAAAAACAGTAAAAAGTTGCCATGTTTTTTCTTGCATTTATACCATCTGCTCCTTGGGTCAAGTCTTGAAGATGGCAGCCTACTTTCCAGCATGGAACTCTTGTCTGTGGTTCCTCAATGGGCAGACAAGCCTTATTCTCAAAGAATTGTGTTTATGTATTCTACCCTTTCTGGAAGCTACCTGAAGACTGACACAAAGTGTGTGACTTTATTTTGCCTAACAAAGAACCCCAGAGTGGGAAAGAGGTAGACATTCCACAAAGCCATTGCAATGCAAATGAACAACTTGTGGCCTGTGGCTAAAGATTATAGTTATGGCAAATAATAAAACATCTAAATCCTGCGAGTAAAAGCTGGGGAGAGAGGTTTTATTTATTTATTTATTTATTTATTTATTTATTTATTAAAATTCCAAAGTACTCATATATACTAGAGAATTTTAAAAGCATATATACTCTAGGGCAAAGCATGTGCTCATAAAACACCTGAGAAAACCCTAACCTTTCACTGCATAACATTGCTGAAAGAAATTAAAGAACACATAAATAAATAGGAACACATTTCATGCTCATGGATTGGAAGATTAATATTATTAAAATGTTGATACTAGGGGCATCTTGGTGGCTCAGCCAGTTAATTTTCTTCCTTCAGCTCAGGTCATGATTCCAGAGTCCTAGGAATGAGCCCTGAGAAGGGGTCCCTGCTCAGAGGGAGATCTGTTTCTCCCTCTCCCTCTGCCCCTATTCACCACGTGCTCACTCCCTCTCTCTGAAATAAATAAATAAAATATTTTTAAAAAATGGTTGATACTACACAAAGAGATTTACAGAATCAATGGAATCCCTATATAAATCCAATGATCTACTTTTTTTTTTCTTGCAGAAATAGAAAAACCCATCCTAAAATTTATATGAAACCTCAAGGGACCTTGAATAGCCAAAATAATCTTGAAAAGGAATCTTGAAAAGAACAAAGTTGGAAGACTCACAATTCCTGATTTCAACACTTACTATAAAGCTGTAAAGTAAAAAAAAAAAAAAAAAAAAAAAAAAAAAAGTGGTACTGGCATAAAGACAAATATATGGAAAAACAATAGAATAGGAAGCCTAGAAATAAACCATGCATATATGGTCAAATGGTATATTTAACAAGGGCACGAAGATCATTCAATGGGGAAAAGGACAGTCTCTTCAACAAATGGTTATAGGAAAACTGGATATCTACAAGCAAAAGAATGAAGTTGGACCCTCTGCTAATGACATATATAAAAATTACTTTAAAATGAATCAAAGGTCTAAATCTAAGAAGTAAAACTATACAACTATTGGAAAACTAAGGCAAAAAGCTACATAAGGCTGGATTTGGCAATGATTTTGGGATATGGCACCAAAAGCACAGGCAACAAAAGGAAAAATAGACAAAATGGGAATTCATGGAAATTTAAAAATTTTGTGCATCAAAAGACAATATCAATGGAGTAAAAGGCAAACCCCAGAATGTGAGAAAGTATCTGCAAATTATATATCTGATAAGGGATTAATATCCATAATATAGAGAGAACTCCTAAAACTCAACAATAAAACTAAAAAATGAGCAAAGAAGCAAAAGTCCAATAAGCACATGAAAAGATGTTCTACATCACTAATCATTAGGGAAATGTAAATCAAAGGGAAATTCAAATTGAAACTACAATGGAATATTACCTCCTACCCATTGTGAAGGCTACTATCAAAAAAAAAAAAATAGGTAAAATAAAATAAAATGGCAAGTGTTGGCAAGCATGTAGAGAAATTGGAATCCTTGATATTGTTGATAGGAATGTGAAATGATACAGCCACTGTAGAAAACAGTATGACAGTTTCTTTAAAAATTAAAAATAGAGTTAACATATGATCTAGCAATCACATTCTGTGTACATACCCAAAAGAATTAAAAGCAGAGTCTTGAGTAGATATTTGTAAACACATGTTCATAGTAGCATTATTCACAGTAGTTTAAAATATGGAAGCAACTCAAACATCCATTGATGGGTGAATGGATAAGCGAAATGTGGTATATACATAAAATGGAATATTATTCAGCCTGAAAAAGTAAGAAAATGCTGACATGCTACATCATGGGTGAACCTTGAGGACATTATACTAAGTGAAATAAGCTAATCACAAAAAGACAAACACCATATGATTCCTCTTATACTTAGAGTACCCATAATCATAGAGACAACTAATGGAATGTTGGTTGAGAGGGGCTATGAGGAAATTATGAGGAGTTATTTTTTAATGGATATAGAGTTTCATTTTGATAAGATGAGTGAGCTAGATGGATGGTGGTGATTGTTGTACAACATGAATGTGCTTAATACCACTGAACTATACACTTAAAAATAGTTAAGGAACCACACAGAAATTTTGGAACTGAAAGCTATAGTAACTAAAATGAAAAACTCACAAGGTGGTTTTAATATCAGATGTGAGCAAACAAAAGAAAGAGTCAGCAAACCTGAAGATAAGTCAATTGAAAAGATCTAGTCTGAGGAGCAGGAGAAAAATAAAGAAAGAAAAATGAACACAACCTAAAGGAGACCTGTGGAACATAATCAATCATACTAACATATACATAATCAATCCCAGAAAGAGAGGGGAGAGAGAATGGAACAGAGAGAATATCTGAAAAAATAGTGGCTAAACACTCCCCATATTTTGTAAACCTCACATTAAAGAAGCTTAATAAATTCCAACAAGAATAAACTAAAAAAGATCAACACCAAAACATGTCAAAATGAGATTGTCAAAAACCAAAGACAATCCTGAAAAAATCAGATTGTCAGAAACCAAAGAGAATCCTGAAAACAGCAGGAGTGAAGTGACACATCATATACAGTGGTCCTCCATCAGATTAACAGAAGAAATTGAGAAAGCACTTTTAAATTGTTGAAAGAATAAACTGTCAGCCAAGATTTCTATATCCAGCAAAACTCCCCTTCAAAAAATGCATATAGTAAGTCTTTACAAGATAAATAAGAATGAAGTTGGATTCCTACTTTATATCACATACAAAAAAAATTCTTCAAAATGAGTCAAATACCTAAATATAGGAGATGAAACTATGAAACTCTTAGAAGAGAACATAGAGGTAAATTTTCATGTCCTTAGATATGGCAATGGATTCTTAGATGTGACACCAAAGCGTGGGCAACAAAAGAAAGAAAGAAATTGGGCTTCATCAAAATTAAAATTTCTATGCATCATCATATGATGATGTCATCAAAATGACATCATCAAGAAAGTGGAAAAACACCCACAGAATGGGAGGAAATATTTGCAAAGCATATCTGATAAAGGTCTAGTATCTGAAATACAAAAAAAGGCCTTATAACTCAACAACAAAAGAGATAGCTCAAAAAATGGGGAAAAAGCTTAGACACGTCTCCAAAGAAGATCTAGAATAGCCTCTGGCAAATGAAAAAATGTTCAGTTTTAGCAATTAATAGGGGACTGCAAATAAAATCACAATGAGGTATCACATCACACTCACTAGGATAACTACACTTTTTTTTTTTTAAGATTTATTTATTTATTTATTTGACAGAGAGAGAGATCACAAGTAGGCAGAGAGGCAGGCAGAGAGAGAGAGAGGAAGAAGCAGGCTCCCCGCTGAGCAGAGAGCCCGATGTGGGACTCAATCCCAGGACCCTGAGATCATGACCTGAGCCGAAGGCAGCGGCTTAACCCACTGAGCCACCCAGGCACCCGGATAACTACACTTTTTAAAAATTGAAACTAACAAGTATTCAGAGATCAAAACCTTTGTACATTGCTGGTGAGTGTATAAAATAGTACAGCCACTAACCAAACAGTTCGGTAGTTCCTCAAAAAGTTAGATATAGAATTACTATATGACCCAGCAATCCTATTCTTAGATATATATCCTTAAAAATAGAATAAGTACTCGAACATTTACTTGCACAGAATTATTTGCAGTAACTAAGAAGTAGCAACCCAAATGTTCATTACCTTATTGAACAGATTAACAAAATGTGATGTATACATACAATGGAATGTTTTCAGCACAGAACAAAATGAAGTAATGATATGTATTAATACATGGATGTACCTTGAAAGCATTATGCTGTGGCACCTGGGTGGTTCAGTGGGTTAAAGCCTCTGCTTCAGCTCAGGTCATGATCTCAGGGTCCTGGAATCAGGCCCCACATCAGGATCTCTGCTCAGAAGGGAGCCTGCATCTCTCTCTGCCTGTCTCTCTGCCTACTTGTGATCTCTCTTTCTGCCTGCCTCTTTGCCTATTTGTGATCTCTGTCTGTCAAATAAATAAATAAAATCTTTAAAAAAAAAAAAAGAATTATGCTAGTTGGGAGAAAAAAGAATTCAGATACAAAAGTAACATACTGTGTAATTACATTATATGAAATATTAAGGATATTCAGAAATATCAAGACAGAAAATAGCTAAGGGTTTTCCAGAGGCAAAGGGGTGGGGAATAGGAAATGACTGCTTGATTGATAGGAGGTTTTTCTTTTGAGTTAATAAAAACATTTTGGACCAAGACAGAGGTTGTGGCTGCACAGTATTGTGAATGTATCAAGTGCCACTGAATTGTATGCTCTGAAATGGTTGTTTTTTTCAGTTGCACATATTTCACTTCAATTTTAGAAACCCACTTTAAATATTTTATGACATTAAAATTGTGAACATGCATATTGTTAACAGAGTATGTATTAGGATGTTGTGTGTATGTATTTGTGTATCTGTTTCTTAAATAGATTATATATCATATAAAGGACAGAGTTTTTTAAAAAATATGTTTTGTTTACTACTGTATTGCCAGGACTTCAACCTGGCATTAGTTTGCACTCAAAAAACATCTGTTGAATGGATGAGTAAGTCTGTGATTAGGTGAAGGCTAGAGAGAGAACAAAATGTCACTTCTCGCTATCACTCAGGGAATTGTGGGTGATTTCTATTTTCTTCAGTTTGCTTATTTGCATTTTCTAAGATTTAGTTCTTTTTAATAAATGTGTAATTTTGTAATAAAAACTAACAACAACAGAAGCCCTTAAAAAGGAATGGGATGGTTTTTAAATTAGGTGTTCCTCAGAACTGACCCCCTTCCTATTCAGTTTAATTAAACAGACTTATTCTAGGTAAATATTTCTTCAGAGTAGGAAACATACCAGCCACTAAATCCTTGGAGAAAGACATTGAAAATAATTTTCTCAGGACATGATTAAAAATGTCTTAGTGCTCCAAATAAGAAGCCAACATTTCTTTTTAGAAAAATGAAAAAAAACAATCCAGTGATGAATAGCAAACATTTTTCCAGTAAAGAGATCTCTGATATTAAGAAAACAGTAGCAGAATTTGATGACCGTGTCATTATGGGTGCAAATTGCTGAAAATATACAACAGGAAAAGCAAGGTCAACCAATATTAACATACAATTTTTCAGAGCCCCAAGCAAGCAGATTAATGTGCTGCTTAATAAAGTGCAAGCTTTTCAAAGGTGGCTGTTTAATGAACAATTATAGCACCCCAGATGTTAGAGAAGGAATTGAAGACAGCATAGTATTTTGGAACTCATAATGAGTCTGGATATAATGAAATCTACTTCAGTAATGAGATGACAATAGACCTAAAACATGGATCCCTGAAGCAGTGATGAGCTAACCTTTAAAAATCATTGTGAAATCTAGTTAAGAGAAAGAGGTGAAAGCTCAGATTCTTTAATCTCATTAATTGGAAACTTCCACTGCACACACTAAAAATCAGTTTCATTATACCTGAAAGCCTCAACTATATAAGAAGAAAAATTATTTTTATCAGGATGTTATTTGAAACTGAACTAGGGAATTTAAATTAAGGGGGAAAGAGCCTTAAACATTATGGTCACTGGGGGAAAAAAAAACAATAAAGCAATAGTTTGGACTGGTTTCATGTTATCAGAATTGACTTTTCAACTTTAGCTGGAGACTGTCATATTTCCAAGAGAATTCATTAATGATGTATTTGGAATTCCAATAAAAATTTGAAGTGAGAAGATAACAGGAACTCTCTGTCCATGAGGAAAATCAGAGCCAGTGTGTCTAGTATGACATCATCTTGCCACATCTACACTAAAATGACCAGCTACAATAGGAAAATCCAACATATCATCCAGAGTTTTTAATTGTAAGCAATAGAAAAAAGAAAAACTGGAATTTAATGAAAGGATATTAAATCACCCACAGAATGACCACCCATCCTTGAGATCACACTTGGGAAACAATTGGACCAAGGGCAACTATACACTATGAAGTCTATCCACCACCATTATTGTGGAATGCTGGATGTTCTAGTTTGCCCCATTGATGCTGATGTACAGAATATAGAATATCACCATATGTACTACTACTTCTGGAAAACTGTTATTACTGCCAACACCACCATCACCAAAATGGAGTCTATTCCCATTTCTATGAATTGCAAACTCCCACTTCAAGGTCAGAGTGTATGGGCTTAAAACTTAGGGCTTACATCCTTTATTTGCCCTTTTGCTGTAAGGGAGGCTGACTTCTCAGGTTCTATAGGAAACAGAGAAACCTTGATGGTTCCTATCAAGTCAAACACAGAGGAAGTTCCTAAACATGTGATGATATTCCAATAATGGACTGGTAAAAATGATTAATATTACCTATAATCTCAAAATTTGATTGTTCAATATTAATATGTATGTTTCTTGCACTTCAAAACAATGGTCTTGCCTACCATAATGCGACTACCACGTATTGCAGGCAAATCAGCTCACCTCATAACCTTGAAGGAGACATCCAAAGTCATGTTACATACCATGTCACATGATCTACTGAGAGTAGTGTTTCCTTCCTTCTGCCTGAATACCGTTTGTATATAGGCAAACTACTAAGTCATAAAAATAGCCAAACCCATTATATTGAACAATGGGTAAAATGAGGGAAACTGAAATATTTTCTCTGTCTCTCAACACAGACATACACAGATATACACACACACTCACACATCCATGCACATACATGGAAAGCAAGAAAACACATACATACGGTACGCTAATTCTGTGACTTAATTCTGAAATTAGCTATGAAATGGATGTACTATTTCTTCTCTCTATTAATAGCTGAAGGTTACTTTCATTCTTACCCAGCACCTCAAATGGTCAGCAATCTGCCTACGGTGGGATGGCTCACAGCTCAGTTCTAACAAATCTGAACCTCAGTTCTAACAGGTTCTCTGTTCAGGGTTGCGGTAGTCTTATGTTACTTGTTACTCATGAGCCTAGTAGTAAACATATGTACCTTAGGGAGTCCCAAGGGTATCTTTTTACTCCTCTTTGACTCCAGCATAGCTGCGTTAACAGGAATTCAAGTATCCCTTGATATTTAAGGTATATTTATTAACGGACATGAAAAGAACAAAGTGACCTGGTAATAGTCTTACTCAGCTTCTAACTCAGGGGGAAAATTGTGTGTCCTTCATAGAAATATTTCTCCAGTAAACATTAAAATCTCTAAATAGAGCTCAGAATGGAAGCAAATATTTTACCAGTAGTCCTTGAGGGCTAATCATGAAATGCTCTTCCCTATAGGTATTAGCCTTCCCCAGAAAGTCCCTCTGGCATCCAGTAGATTTCAGGCCAGTAAAAGCATTTTGACTTTTCCTTTTATCTCAGATAAAAATGATACATGCATGCACCACAGGAACCCACATAACTTCTAATACTAGAGAAATGCAAAACCAGGGTTGATAACCCACATGTTCAAAACACATAGTCCTAGGTTAATTTTAGCCAAGCCAGTACTGGTAATGTGTTCTTGGGCGAGTTACTTAGTATCTTTTTTTTTTTTTTTTTTTTAAATTTTTTTTTTTTTTTAAAGATTTTATTTATTTGACAGACAGAGATCACAGGTAGGCAGAGAGGCAGGCAGAGAGAGAGGAGGAAGCAGGCTCCCCACTGAGCAGAGAGCCCGATGCGGGGCTCGATCCCAGGACCTGAGATCATGACCTGAGCCGAAGGCAGAGGCTTAACCCACTGAGCCACCCAGGGTATCTTATAGGTTTCAGTTTTCCCATCAGTAAAATGCGGAGAATACCAACTACACAGAGATGTTGAGTTTTTTCTTACCTTAAGATAATATACAGTTAAAGTGCTTAGCACATTGCCTACTACTGTGGGTGTTTGATTCATAGAAGCAGGGGCATATTTAAAGTATTTTGTAATCAGTCCATCAGAGCCACCGGTTTTTCAGAACTGATACAGACTTTGAGGCTAGAGCATCTTGAGGGCCTAGCATTGGCCCATATGAAGGTGGATATTGAAGAAGGTCAGCAGTGGGGCTGGGGATCCGGAGCCAGTCAGGGTGCTCCAGAGAAGCTCCCTGGTAGCAGACCACGTGGGAACATTTCCCCAGATTACTACTGGCACAGCGGGTGTGAGGGCCAGTCCCAGAAATCAGTAATATTCATGGAGGCGGGGAAGGCAATGGTGCTAGTTATGATGAAACATTCCCTTAGTATGTGTAAGCATCAGGTCATGATCCTGGGGTCCTGAGATCTAGTCCCGCATCAGGCTCCCTGGTCAGTGGGAAGCCTGCTTTTCCCTCTCCTTCCCCACTCCCTCTGCTCATGATCTTTCTCCCTCTCTTTTTCTCAAATAAAGAAAATCTTAAAAAAAAAAAAAAAGGAGAGAGAGAGAGAGATAAATTATCCAACACATAAAAAGACTCAGAATATGAGAAGTAAAGGGGAAAAAAAATCCGTAATGGGAGTAGGGTAAAAAAAGAGGAAAGTCATAAATTGAATGCAAATGATGTTCTTGAAATTTCCAAACACTACAGTTGTTCAGTAGCTTTTAACAGCATAAAAATGTGACTCGTTATTCTTGGAAATAAGAATACTCCGTAATGTTTAGGTTTTTCTTTATGAAACAATTAATTTTTAAAGGGAATTTAATTTTGTTTGTCAGGACTTTCTTCTAGCCAAATGGAAAACTCTTACAGAGAGTTAATTATATTTAATTTCCTAGAATTTGTGGGGAAAAAAGGGGGAAAAAATTCAGCTTCTGAGACATGTATTTTGCTGCACAGAAGAAAACAGCACTCATAAGCGACTTTCAGTTTTACTTTTTCTGCCTCTATATTTTAAAACAGTATCTATGATTAAATATATAGTCTCCTTTTGAGAAACGATATTATTTCAAGTCACATTTATTGAGCAGCTACCATTTACTAGGTAGGCAACAGGATACTGTCATTGATAGAGCATGATCTTTGTGAGGGAAACCAATATTTAATGCCAGTGCTGTCCTACACACAATAGACAAAGTTCCAGGCTAGCTATGTGAGCTCTTGTCAATGTCCTCCTCTTCTGAGTGCTCCTGAAAGACAAGTTTCTTTTCCAGTCCCTAGAGGAGGCCAAGCTTAGATCTACCTTTGGTTCTTGGCATTTGCTCTGCCCTCTCTCTGGGATACTCTTTTTTTTTTTTTTTTTTAAGATTTTATTTATTTACTTGAGAGAGAGACAGTGAGAGAGAGCATGAACGAGGAGAAGGTCAGAGAGAGAAGCGGACTCCCCATGGAGCTGGGAGCCTGATGCGGGACTTGATCCCGGGACTCCAGGATCATGACCTGGGCCGAAGGCAGTCGTCCAACCAACTGAGCCACCCAGGGTCTCTCTCTGGGATACTCTTGGCATAACAGTCTTCCATTTCATATTTCTTTATAGGCCACCTTTTCAGAGAGACCTCATATGACAAGTAGAAACACCCCAGTGATCACTCTAACCTCATTGCCCTGTTTTATTATTTTTGATATACTAATTATCCAAAATAGGTATGTGTTATGTACTCATGGTCTACCCTCCAAATACAAACTCAACTAGCCAATATTCTGGTGTGGTCACCATGGTATCTTTAGTAATAGAGACAATTCATAGCATATAGAAATGACCCCAAGTAATATTATAAAATAAAATAGTATAAAATAAAATCACTTGATTTTCAGAAAGTAAAAACACAAAGCAAACCTGAATCACTTGATTTTCAGCTATATGGATTTTGGAATTGCTAGAACTTTACACTACATTTGAAAAATGCTGTCATACACCATATACGTGAGGGAATAAACATAAAGCTATCTGGGGATGGTATATAACCTATTCCATGTGGGTTCTTTGGCTACACTACTATATCTCAGTAATAGATGAGGTTGCAGGTTGTATTAAAACAATTAAACTTAAGGCTGAAACAATGTGTCTTAAAATTTTCAACATTTCGGAGACCTGTTCTTAAGGCCCTGAACTAATTTGCACTCATCTATTAAATATGGTGCCTCTCATCCAGGCCCACACTGTGAGGTTGTGCTAATAATGGTTTATCTAATTTTTAAATCCAATGTTCAAAGGGGAAGCAGAATTTTTTCTCTGGCTCTTTGTGGAGAGATAAAATGGCTCTAGGAATGAAAGAACAATAGATCAAATATGAAACCACACATCTAAAGCCAGAGGAAAAGAGCAGAAAGGGAGATGGCCAGATACCAACTTTTAAGGGAAAAGATGTTCATATTGGAGAAAGATAAAAGAAAAAGGAGGAGAAAGGGTCTTAACGTGTAAACTTTCCCACAGCTCAGAAAAACATTTCCTCATTGCAATATTTACCAGGCATATCATTGTCATCTAACTGCTGTCAGATAATTTTAAAAGATCGTGTACCCAATAACAACAGATATTTACATAACAGATACCTGATAGAAAATAAATATGTCAGATACAATTACAAGAAATGTATAATACAAGAAATGTAAAACACATAAGAAAAATCATAATAAATTTAATATATATTTATATATAATATTAATAGTTATAATAAATATAATATATAATTGAAATACTTCATTGATTTTAATAAATAAGGATATTATATGAATTTAGTGTTGAATAGAAAGATTGAATAATACAAATATGAAAGTAATTTCTAAATTAGTTTTATTTAATTCAAGTTTAATTCAAGTCAAAGGCTTAATTATGTATCTGTTAGAAATTTGAATTTATAAATATAAATATAAATTAAAATTGTTCTAAAATTCCTCCAGATTTAATTTAAAAATATGCTAATTCTCTCTCAAATAATTTTGTGTAACTTATTAATTCCAGGGAAAAATATTTAAGTTTGAATTTGAAAAAAAATGGAAAGGAAATGTAAAGCTTACATGGAGGCTAATATTAAAGAATATAAAGTTATATCTACACTCAATATCATTTAAGTAATATGATACTCACCACTAATTGGACAAACAGATAAGTATATCAAACAGAAACTCTAGAAATAAACCCGAGTATGTAAGTATTTAGTTTATACATGGGGTGGTGTTTTAGGTTATCTTTAAACACCCAAGTTTGTCCATAAATGGTGTCAAAATAATTGGCTAAGTATATGGAAGGGGAAAGCACCTTTTATCTTACTTTATGCATCAAAATAAATTTCAAAATAATCAAGAACTTAATAGTAAAACATGAAACCAAAAATAGACCCACCTCCAAACCTGCTTTTCTCCAAACAATTATATTCTGGAAATATAAGTATATATCATCATATTAAATAACTGCATATTAGTCCATTACTTATGCTAAAATTCAGTTACTTCATCTCTTTTTTTCTTCCATAATTGATATATGAATATATGCAGTTATTTGTTAACATTTCTTCTCCCTTGCAACACAGTGAGTGCCCCGACAACGGAGATGTTTTCCACCATTTTTCAGGCTATATATAGTCCCAGGGCCCAGGATGGGATCTAGCTAATGTTAGGTTCTCTAAAAGTAGTTATTGGGTAAAAGAGAGTTGTGCTAGATCCTTAAGGACAGCTAATTTTGAAAACAAAATATATATGGTCTATGGGAGCCAGCTGTAGGATTTGAAACCCAGATTTATTAAGAATTTGAGTGGTAAAGATGATGGGTGATACAGAAATTATGGGACCTGATTATCATTAAACCATGTGACAGTGAACCTGACATCATTTTATCTTGATGAAACTAAAGACCCAAGGAAGTTTCGTGAATCAATTTTTATCTATTATTAAAAAGAGAAACAACATATTGGTTCTTCAACTGGGGTCACCCAAGTAGGTAAAGCAACTTATACACAAGTACTTCACTGTTTCTACAAAATAATCTGCTTTGAGTTCCCCAGAATGGACCTAAGTAAGAAGCAGCTCACATTGGAGTCACTCACTGACGCATTAACATTTCTCTACAGAAATTTCAAGGTAGTCAAACATTAATGTACAAAGTTTGCCGAACGGAGTTACTGATAATAGAAAAATGATGGATAGAGCCTACATGAACAGCAATAAAGGAATAATTAAATCAAGTCTGGGATTAGCCATATCTAATTATGAGAAGGCGAGGAAATGGTGACCAATGGGCCATCTCTAGGGCAGGCTCTATTCAAATGACCTATGGTGTACAGTTGTTTTTCAATCCCCAACCTATTTCAGACTGACATTTTACAAAACACAATAAAAAACTTTTAGCAATATCAAATTGCTGTAAATTTTCTAAGCACTTCCCCTGATTCTCTGCACTTATCTGTCTATGGACCAATTAAAAACTGTTCAGAAGCTGGCATCAGCCCACAAACCATACTTTGTGTAGCAGAGTTTTACAAAACTTTGGTAAACATGCTCATTAATTCAAAATTGAATTTAAAAAAAAAATGAATCCCAAATATGCCAAATATAAAAATGGGCTTACTTGGAGTGTTTTCCACTCGGATATTATTCATCTCAAGTAAAACGTCCATGTGTAATACTGACTACGCTTCAGAATATGGGAATTATTTGTCAGCAACTGGTTCTGTGCCACAAATATCTAGGCTGGGGACTCTTGTTATTCTAGTTTTTGTACAGCAAACACTAAGATGATATTTAGACTATTTTATAATATACCAACTCCTCTACCATAAACAAAGTATCTTGATTTTTACCTTTATCTGTCTATTTTCCCTCTATAAATAAAACTATCATTCAAGTCTGTTCTTAGGAAAATATTAGCTAAAGTCCATTAACATCAGGAAACAAATAACTAAAATAATCCTGGCCAAGAATCCTTTCCAAAGAGCTAATTAACTTCAAGTATTTGAAGCCAACAGGATTGCCCACCCTCACCCCTAGAGAGGGCAAATAGGCCTTATTTCCCTGTAATACACTCACAGGCTCTGTTAATAGTTAAAGTCTGGCAGTCAAAGCCCAGAGGTTGAGTTTTTAGTGCTGTTAGATTATCCCAGGGCAGCATCAATTTCTGGCAGTGATAATGCATGCAATGGCTTTCCGGCAGGACACGGCCACAGGGTTCCTGGCAAAGCCACTGAGCAAGGTTTTTGTAAGCAGATCCATATCATTTTTGACAGGACTAACATATGGCTTCGAGTTTCTGGCCAAAGCCTCCTTCATGGTTCCTATCAGAAGGGACCCTACATGCTCTCTGGCAACGCTGCCATGCTATGTAAAGGATTTAATTCCTGGAAGTATATTGCCATGATGATTTGCTACAGAACAAATTTCAAAGTTGGTTTCCTGCCAACACAAAATTCTATAGGTCATGTCAAGGCCAACACCACAGTGGGTTTTCAGCAAGAAGATATTGAACGGATCTTTTAATAGCTCTCATACTCACACTTTGCCATATTCTTAAGTGTTTCCATGTACCTTGAGCGTAAAGGAAATATTTTCTACATGAAAGCATATTGCGATCACATAATGTGTTTTGCGCGTGTACGTATATGAGCATTCTCCAGCACCTCTCACTTGTCCGTCTCATGGAGTGAATTGCAGTTATTTCAAAATTTCACTCTAATTTACAAAAGCCAATGCATGTTCCTGCTGACAGGGAGGATGGAAAGAACAATAACGTCCCACAGTGCAAAATAGAATTCAATTCTTTCATCTTTTCATTCTGACCACAGACTAATTCAGCAGCTTCACTGGCTGCAAATTTCTGAAGGCAAGGACCCCTGGCCTTTGAAAGGTGATTAAAGTTCAAGATATAAGACAGGAAGTAGCAATATAGCCTTCACTGGGATGACGCATTATTATATTTTCCTAAAATAGCATGACGTACAGTGTGTGTATTTAAAATGCTCTTTTAATCCTGCTTTCGTGACTCTGAAATCGACAATGTCATTTCACATTTTCTGAATACTTTCCTCACAACTGGGTTCACCCTGCTCAGGGTTAAACTCAGTAAGTATGGATTCAAGTAACAGCTTTCTCAAAGAAAAGGTTATAGAATCACTACATTTTATTTGATTTATATAAAATATTAAAACACTGACAAGAGAAAAGCAAGCCTTCCTCAGCTCAAAATAAAACAAAATGCTTTTTAAAAGCGATTATTATTCAACAAAAGCAAACAACTTTTTCTAGGTCACTTCCTTTCTGTTTCATGTTGCCTCTGGGGTCTTATAATAACAATTAAGTCGGTGTAGCTCTTAAAATTGGTTTGTTTTCATCCCTAGAAAAACTCTGTCCCTCAACCGAAGCTTATTCACACTTGAGTAACACTTGAAATACAAGCAGATGAACTCTAATGTGTAAACCGATGTGGGGGAAAATGTCTAGGTGAAGCACAAAGGTACAAGACTTATTGGCAAGTGTAGATTGAATATGTGAGACTTGTTTCTCCATTGTTCATTTTGGTATGCTTAAGAGAGAGAGAAAAAAACAGGAAGGACATTTTCTGAGTGCCCTTTGGGACTAAAGCACGGTATTGATGAAGATACTGTAGTTGTAATTCCAAATCAGCTCTTACCTTGTCCCTTCACCAGAGCCTGAACAAGAGCCCTGAAGCTGACTTCTGTCCTTTCTCTTTCACAGCTGCAAAGGCCTCCTCCAGTAGGTAGAACTCTGGTTTTTCTTCCATAACCATTCTAATACTTTTACAATTGTCTTATGCAGAGAGTAAGACACGATCGTCACAGACGTTCAATATTTCATTCATTTATTTGCTCAATCAGTAAATAGTAATTGAGTAGAAAATATACTTAGATTCACTCTTTGGATGTGGAGTGTCCTTATGGGGTTCAAAACTCTGAACCTCATCCTTGGACCATAATAAGGGAAGCCTTGTCAATTATAATTAGTTTTTGCCTTGCCAAAAGAAATAGGTCAAAAAAGAGGGATGGAGAGAAAAGACTTACAGTGCCATGAAGTTAAAAGCTCAAAATTTTCCAGTGAACCATAGTTGAATTTGGAAAACAGCATGTTGTACTACTCTACTAAGTACAAGTATAATATAATTTAGTGTAAAGAATATATAACAATGTGGCACCAGGAAAAAATAATAACTTACAAACACGACAAGCAACACTTTGTTTCACAATGTTGTGTTAATGCAGGACCATTTCACACTAACTCACTAAGTGCCAATGTTTCCAGCCAAAGAGTTTAAAGATCATTGATTTGTCTGGTGTCGATAACCAATGGCTCAAACCCAAGAGACAGCTGAAACCCAGAGGAGAAATAAATCTGGCTGGAAGAATCACTGAGAATGAACTGACTCTTAGGTGATAGGAAAAGACGTGGTATTTGGTCTTTCTTTGACTTTCTTTGTTGTGATGTGGGAGGTGTGGGTTTCTTGGGTGGTAATGACAACCAAGTAGTCAATAAGGTTCAGGTTTTCTCCTGAGATCAACAGAGGAGTCAGACTCTGTCCCAACAGGAAGGGGCCACCATGTAAATTGATCTCAGTGAGGTGAATTGCTCCCAAAGTGATGGGTGTGTTTTTAAGCAAGAATAATGACAGAACTTTTGGGGTTTCACATGGAGATATGTCCCTTTTCCCCTGAGAAAGGGTAGTTACTATAATTTTCAAAGTACTTATTAGGCACTAAAGAAAGTTTTCACATAACATTCTTATGCTATTTTAAGGATGAGGAAAGGATCTTTCAGAGTTAAATAAATAACACAAGAATGCAGAGCCAGCACCTGGCAGAGGCAAAGCTGGAGTGCAGGCTGGCTTCTCTTCCAGTCAGCTGCCCACCCCCAACCCCCAGGAGACTCTCCCTGAGTCTGTAGTTCCTTCTTACCAGTGGGGGGAGGAGGGGGGGCAATGGCAAAGGCATCATTTTTCCAGTAATTTTAGAGCACAGATTTTGCTAAGTGCATTTCTCATTTCTATCCTCACAAAACACCCATGGGTTCCTTTAGGTGGGGTCAGGAATGTTGGATTTCTCTATGAAATTCTAAATTCTTAAATCCATGATGCTTTTTCTCCTTTTCTTTCATAATTAGAAAAAAAAAATCAAAAGTAGTGACAAATTCTCTAATTAGGACATTTTTTCTCCCAAGGAAAATAATTTTAGATCAACTGTTCAGCCTTCATTAAAGCCATTACCACTCTATGGAACAGAAAATATGTTAGAGCTTCCTACTGCTGTGTTTACAGCTGGATTGTCTTCTATTCCACATTTTATCAAACTGTGGTATAATCAAGGTACAGGTTAAGGTAACACATTATTAGGCCTCCCAGGAGAAGTGTAAATGAACTCTGACTTGTATATTGGCTAATTATTTTGTGTGCTACATCATTAGCTATAGAAAGTCTTTACACTTAGATGTATTAATGACAGGAAAATTCAAGCCTATCATTTTTAAAGGGCACAATAGCATTATCCAAGGACATGTTATAGCTGAGCCATGGAAAAGGGATTTCTTCAATTCTTCTCATTTTATAACTGTTTCCTGACTGTAAATGTTGTAACTGTTTATTGCAGAAAATGCAAGAAGATACTGAAAACCACCAAGAAAAATATAAAAATTGCTTGAATCTCATAACCCAGAGATAACTACCATTAACATATTCAAACTCTAAGTATATGTAAAATATGCAAATATACTTATAAGTTCACAAAATTGGGACAGTAGTATATCATTTGTTTATAGATTAATATTTTTCATTTAATAAAACAGGAACACATCCCTATTTATTAAAATATTTATATGCAGTTATATTTATGGATATAAAATTCATAATATATCAACATTTATTTAGTCAACACTCTATTATCATTTACTTTGTTTGTTTCAAATTTTTGAACTATTATAAACAATCCCAGCAGGAATACATTAAGGAAAAAAAAAAAATGGTATCAATCCCTGTGATGGTTTCCTAAGAATAAATTAGTGGAGTCAAAGAATATGTAGTATTAAATTTTTTTTTTCTAAAATGTTATACCAATTTAATGCCCAGCAGCAGTGAGAAAACATTGTTTATGACTCTATCATTGCTGAGAGTAGCTATTATCAAGACATTTAAACAATTATCAATTTGACAGATTAAAGATTTTATGTCCTTTTTATTTAATGGAAGGTCTTTTTGATAATTACTGATTACTAGAGGAAAATTGTTCAATATGGTTATTAGTTATTAGTTATAGTTATAGTTAGTTATAGTTCAATATAGTTATTAGTCAATAAATTATATTTTACTTTTTATTGTATACATTTCATCCATCCAGCCATCCATCCATGCATCTGTTCATTTGTGAAGTGGCTACTCTGCTGCCTGCAGCCTCATTCCAGCTGCTGGAAACACAGACGTGAACATGACAACCTCCTGCTCTCACAGGCACACGTGCTCCTGAAGGGAGACAGAGAAACAGAACTTCAAAAACAAACAAATTAACTTCAGCCCATGTGTAATCGTTTCCTAGGGCTGCTGTCACAAATGACCACGAACTGGGTGTCTCACAGAATAGAAATGCATTTACAGTTTTGAGGCGAGAGGTTTGAAATCAAGGTGTCAGCAGAGCCTCGCTTTCTCTAAGGCTCTAGGGGAGTCGACTTCCTTACCATCTTCCAGTGTCCAGTGGCCCCGGGTGTTTCTTAATTTGTGTCATAGTCACACTCATCTCTGCCTCCATCTTTCCTCTGTGTTGCCTTCGATGTGTCTCTCTCGAATCTCTCTCTCCTTTCTCTTAGAAGGACATCTGGCACTGCCCTGAGAGCTCACCCTAAACAGTATGCACGCATCTGAACTCAATGATGATCTGCAAAGACTGTATTTCCAAAGAAGGTTACGTTCACAGGTACTGGGGATTAGGACTTGAACAGAGCTTTGAGAGGGTCACGGTTCAACCTGCCACACTGTGCCAAATACAAGAAGGTGCAAAAACAGTGTGAATTTCAGCTTCCAAGGCACAGAGTGGTCAGGGATGGGCTGGGAGGCCTCCTTGAGATGCAGCAGCCGGGAAAGTCACCACTAAGCTGAGACCCAGATGAGCCAGCCACACAGAGATCTCCAAGCAGCAAGCAACAGCCTTCGTGGTATCCCCAAGGGCTAGAAAAATAGGAAGGGGCTGGATCATATAAGACTTTATGGACCATGGTAAAGAGATTATAGTTGATTGGGATATAAAATTATCTTTTAAAATAAGAGAAGAATAAATGAAACAAGATGGGATTGGGAGGGAGACAAACCATAAGTGACTCTTAATCTCACAAAACAAACTGAGGGTTGCTGGGGGGAGGGGGGTTGGGAGAAGGGGGGTGGGGTTATGGACATTGGGGGAGGTGTGTGCTTTGGTGAGTGCTGTGGGGTGTGTGGACCTGGTGATTCATGGACCTGTAGCCCTGGGGATAAAAATATAAGTTTATAAAAAATAAAAAATTAATAAAAAAGAAAAAAGAAAAGAAAAAATCCTAAATAACAATAAATAAATAAATAAATAAAAAGTAACTGTTACTGGATGCTTACTATGGGCCAGACAATACTGAAATGAGTTTTGTGTAACTTAACTTCCCTCATACATAACAAAAAAATAGTTTTCACAGCTTCTGAAAATAAGAAAATAAAGGTTTCGAAGTTCTAAATAATTTTTTAAAGTTATAAAGATACTTAGGAACATTTCTTATTGTTTTGTAAGTGCTTATTATGTTAAGTATGTTAACCTATAATTTTTCCAATTTGTACTTTCTTTTTTTTTTTTTAAGTTTTTTTAATTTATTTGACACAGAGATCACAAGTAGGCAGAGCGGCAGGCAGAGAGAGGGGGAAGCAGGGTCCCTGCTGAGCAGAAAGCCCAATGTAGTGCTAGATCCCAGGGCCCTGGGATCATGACCTGAGCCAAAGACAGAGGCTTTAACCCACTGAGCCACCCAGGCACCCCAACCAATTTGTACTTTCTTTTTAAGATAGACTCTGGGCTTCTTAACCAACAGGTATTACTTATTGATACACTTAATTACCTATTAATCTATGTACCTATGCAACTATATTTTATTTTATGGATTCCATCTTTCCTGGTGTGATTAGAAAAAAAAGAAAAAGAAACTTCATCATCAGGGATTATGATAAATGGAGGCCTGTCTTTTATTATGATAGTCTTATGCTTTCTTTTCTTCCCTGATGTGTGTGTGTGTTCATTTATTTTACATGTATTTTTATCATCTATCTGGAAGAGGTTTTTGAACTAGAACTCAGAACTTTGGTTCTTCTGATCAATAAAACAGAAAAAAACTGGTGTCATGATGAAGGCCTTCACTCTGGTACATTGCACTAAGCCCCTATACACAGCTGCAACCTCAAACCTAAATCCACAGTGGCAAAAATCATTTTCTGTGCTAGAACATGGTATGACCTTGTCTTTGTCAGTACAGGCAGCTAGCAAAAAAATACCATAACCCGGGTGGTTTAAACAAACATTTTTTCACAGTTCTAGGTGTTTGGATATCCAAGTGAAGGTGCCAGGATAGCTGGTGTGTGTTGATAGTACTTTTCCTTGTTTGAAGGTAGACATCTTCTCTCTGTCCCCTCCTATAGCAGAAACTAGAGAGAGAACCTCTGGTGTCTCTTCTCCTTCTTATAAAAGCACAAATTCCATCATGATAGCTCCACCCTCATGACCTCATCTAAAACTAATTACTTGCCTAAGGCGCACGCTCTCTCTCTAAATGTCATCCTCTGAAGAATGAGGGTTTCCCCGTAAGAATGGTGGGAGTGGGGGCCGGGGACGTATTCAATCCAGCGCTAATCTCTAGCTCTTGGCTTTTCAAATTACAGAGCATTAATGTGGCTTTATAATAATCTTCTCTACGGGCTTCTTGTGGTGGCACATTTCTTTCTGAGAGGGAAAGTTGTGAGTCTGTGTTTGGTATTCTCTCTTGTTTGTTTTTATTTAGTCCCAAGGCTATCCTATATATCAGATTTACTCTAAAAATAATTACTTTTTACCTGGATTCCGAAAGTGATTCAGGCCCTTCTTCTCTTTTCCTTTGGCTGTTTCGAAAATGTTCAAGGAAAGGATAGGGGAAGGGGTGTTCTGCTGATTTTATTAGATGCTTAAAATTAGAACTATTTCTATATTCACACATATATAAGAACATAGCTACTAATGAAGTTCTGACTTCTCATCAAAATGAATTTTTCCATCAGTACCACTTGATTTCCAGAGTTAAACTTTTATCATGGATGCCACTGGCTTCAACGAAGTGCCTTGTTTGTTTTCTAAGTCAATCCTATGCTGTATTTTCAAAAAAGTCAGATCTCCTAGTTGTTGGTTGTTGGTCAGATTGCTAAGCTAACAGAGTCTAATATCAGATAAAATCAGAAAGAAGGGCCAGGGATATTGAAGTAGCTTAACTGGTTTTGTGACTGATTTGGGGAAAGAAAGAAAGAAAGAAAGAAAGAAAGAAAGAAAGAAAGAAAGAAAGAAAGAAAAGGAAAATCAGAAGGCTACAAATTATTTAAAAACATCTGACAGTATGTAAACTGTTCACATTAAGCAGCCAAACATATGAGAGTGGGTCCATAAGAACATCAAGAAGCACAGACCTTTAAAACCAAAAATGGCATGTTCTCAGAAAACTGATTCCTATGCACTTATGTGTGACAAAGAAGCCATATCTCAGTTTGGTAGATTTCAAGCACTCTATCAACTTCCAGCCCCAAAAGAAAAAAGGGTGATTATTGATATGAAACTCAAAACAGAAATCATACAGAGAAACAAGAAAAATCCTACCAATTTTCTCACATAGAAGTAACTCTTGTTTAAGCAGCTACATCAGATCCATTTATATAATTGTAAAATATAGACAGTTCACTTTAAGTTAGAGATTCTGAAAACCATGCTCAGAATTTTATGGGAGCTCAATTATTTATTTTATGCTTCTTTCATTCTACTTTCCCCTTATATAGTAACAATACACACAAATCCCTCAAAACATGATAAATAAAATTAAATCACCCTATTATATCCACTAACGAGAACCAGGAGGTTAAATGATTTGTTTTTGTATGGGCTATCCTTATTCTTTTTCTTGATTAGAACAGTTTAGGAGCTGGAACTTTTTTTTTTTTTTTCCCTTCCCTTTTCCCCCCTTCTTTTTCTATGCCATCTGGGTAGGCAAACCCAATTAGCACATGTTGAAAGCTAGCAACACCTTTTCCAACATTTCAAAGTTTTGGCAAGCTTTAAAAGTTACTGTGTCACATAAAAGCTCATTTGGCACATTACAGGGTTTGCAGTATGAATTTATCATATGGAATGATCATTTTCCAAGTGTATCGAGAACATACAGCACAATTGGAATTGGAAAGATCATTTGAAATAAACTTCATCATTGTGGTTCTAGGATCAATCCGCTCAATCTCTTTAATGGAGTTCTTCACCTTCTTTCCTTATACAAAAGAGAAAAGAGTTATGGTCCAGAAAAGCCCTGGCCTTGGTCTCAGACAGTCTTATTCCTGGCACTCTCTCAACTCACTAAGGAAATCTTGGAAAGGATGAAGATGAAGGCTCCAAGTTTACACTACGAGTTTTATAAATTTCCCCAATTCTTACGTCTTTCTCATTATGCTAATGGTTTCCAACGCTTCTCAGAGCTTAGCAATCATTGCTCTCCTCAATGATTATATACCTGGAGCTGGCTGCCAATTGCCCACTAGTTTCTCCCTTCTACGTCGGTAACATGCATTAGAGGAATTCTCTGGTGCATTATGCTTGTCTGTTGTGGTACATATGTTATATTGCCTTGTTTGCCATCTGTTCCAAACTCCTTTAAGGGTGCCTTCCTTTACCGAAGAGGCTGGACAACAAAATATTACATTTCCCAGGCTCCCTTGCACCCAGAGTTCCAGATGTTATTTAGGACCCACATTTAGATACACTTGCCTGAGCGTTGAATCTGTAATTAAGTTAAGTAGGGAGACAGGCAATAACCCTTGAAACATCCATTTCCCTGTTGCATATCAAGCAGCCATAACAGGGCTCGGGGGTCAATAGTTCTGACAGCAGCTCTATATCCCTGAATCAGTACCCAAACAGCTGAGTCAGCAGCTACCCCATTTTTAAGATTCTGGATTATGGCCAAATTGGTACTTCTTTTGGTAGATTGGTTCTATGGATTTTCTATGCTGGTTCCTTCTGTGAGTTTCAGCCCAGACCCTGCTCTGCCAGCTTTTCCAATGACATGTGTAAGCCTCTACCTCCCAGGATTATATAACTTCAGGTTTAAAAAAAAAAAAAAAAAAAACAGTTTTCATTTGTACTGAATTCTGACTCATACAGCCATATTGTACTACAATGAGATTACTATGTCCTTGATCTCAAACTACGTTTATGAGATGATTTAAGCTATACAACATATTGTCCTTTATCTCCTTTTTGCTTACACAGAGAGGAGAATATGAGGAATTATTTTGGAATTATAAATATCTCAGTAGTTCAAGAAGACAGTTTATTCTAAAACTCTTGGCATCAAAGCAGATCAATCTACAACTATTTTTGTGTGTGTTCCTATTGGTACAAAGAACTATACTGAAAGCCTACATCACATAATACCTCCATACATACATACCCACATCTTTTTTTTTTTAAGATTTTATTTATTTATTTGACAGAAAGATAGATCACAAATAGGCAGAGTAACAGGCAGAGGGAAGGAGAAGCAGGCTCCTTACCGAGCAGAGAGCCCAATACGGGGCTTGATCCCAGGACCTTGGGACCATAACCTGAGCTGAAGGCAGAGGCTTAACCCTCTGAGCCACCCAGGCGCCCCATACCCACATCTTAACTGTTCAATGCATACACCTGTTTGGATGCTCCATTGTAAACCAGTCTCCTCTCCCTAACCCAATCCAAAGGCATGCTAAAAACGAACAAAACTGACACTGGAACTAATATTACCATTTCTCTATGTTCATATGTTATTCTTACTTTTAAATCATCCCTAATGTCTAAACAGACTCTATGTCTTATTAATCCTTCTATGTCAGCCATTCTTTATCAAGGGCAACATGTTAAAGGGGAGCCAAATAGCTCCACTCTGCTATATTCTGGCTCTCTGTGAGTGACATCCTCTCATTGTCCTTAGTCTGAACAATGATCCCAGTAATTCTAAGCTATAGTGTTGGAAGACAGCTAAATGAGAACATTCATACATCAGTGGTGACTGGCATAGTAGCTGCTCCATAAAGGGTTGCTTCCTGTCTGCTGCCATCATTCTCATTCCAGTCATATCATACCTGTGGTTTTAATAACCTCTGAATATTTCTGGCTGGGGCAGAAGGCATTTAGATAGAGAGCTCACCATATAAGAGGACTTTGAGGGGCACCTAGGTGGCCCAGTCAGTTGAGGGTTGGACTCTTGGTTTGGGCTCAGGTCATGATCTCAGGGTCCTGAGATCAAGCTTTGCCTCAGCCTCCACACTCTCCTTGTCCCACTTCGTGCCTCCTGCTCTGCCCTTCCCCTGACTCATGCTATTTCTCTCTCAAATGGATAAATAAACAAAAGTCTTTTTTAAAAAGATTGGCTCAGTTGTTAAGCCTCTGCCTTCAGCTCAGGTCATGATCTCAGGATTTGGGATAAAGCCCCACATCAGGCTCCCTGCTCAGTAAGGAGTCTGCTTCTCTCTCTCTGACTCCCCTTGCTTATGTTCTCTCTCGCGTGCTCGATGCGTCTCTCTCTGTCTAATAAATAAATAAAATCTTAAAAAAGAAAGAGGTCTTTAGAAAAAAAGAGCAAGGTGCCTTATGCGTGTAATCTTGGGTTTTCACCATAAATTCCTCCTATGATGCCATCAAATCAGTTTTAAGCCTTTACCGATCATGAAAAGGTTATCGATAACATTTCAAATGTTTGCAATCTTTAATTCCTATGTAGATTTCTACAGTTTTAACATATTTGTTTTCCTAATTATGTTATAAACTGAACTCAAGACTTATGCTTCATTCCTTGCTGCATACCATACTATAGGTTTCTAAAAAGTTTATATCGACCTGATCTGACATGTAGTTTTAGAATAAGCCACATTCTTGAATCATTGCAATATTTTAGAATTCCAAAATAATTCCTCATGCCCATATCTTTGTCTCTCTGTCCTTTTACTCATTTTACTTTTTGGTATACTCCTAAAATACAATTTTAATTTTTTTATTTTTGTAATTTTTACTAATAGATATCTTGTTAGAACTTCTGCGATAAGAATTAAAATTTGTCTAGACTTACAACAATAGCTATTTCTGAAATTATACTCAACCCCCCAAATTCTGATTCACTTAGACTAAAAAGTCACTCTTCAAATTGTCACCTTGTCACAAGTGAACTAAGGAAATACTGAATGAAATCAACCTATTATGTTCATATATCAGACTATCCTAAAGTGATCTTTCAGTGGCTGACACATCTCAAGTGTCTTAATTAAACATTTTTTTTTAATAAATGAGATGAAGATCCTTAAAAGCACAGTGCTTGCAATAGAGAAAAATTTTTGCTGTTCTTTAAAAATAGATTAGAATCAATGATGGCTCAATGTGTTTTTTAAGATTTTATTTATTTATTTATTTGAGAAAAAAGAGAATGAAGGGGGTGCAGGGAAGGAGTAGAGGGAGAGGGACAAGAAGACTCCACTCCGAGTCTAGAGGTGCTACGCTTGGGAGGCTCAATCCCAGGACCCCAAGACCACAACCTGAATTGAAATCAAGAATCGGACACTCAATGGACTGAGCCATGCAGGTGCCCTGATGGTTCAATATTTTTTAAGCAAATATCATTTCTCATAATCTTTAGTGTATTTTTTAAAAAGTTATTTATAAATATGATTAACTATTGGAGCTTAACAAACGCTTCAGTGTCATATATTCTCTGCATTGCTCTGAAGAGACACACATGTAGACAACTTTGCTATGTAAAAAGTAGTCTAAACGTTTGGGTGGAATTAGGTAGTTGTTGGATGAATGATGATTTACCAATTCCATCAGTGGCTTTAGTGGTTAAACGTGTCAACATGGCTATTGCCTTGCAAAGGGCCCCTGCTTTCGTACACATCTTGAAAATACTTATGTAATGTGGAGCCTGTTCAAAAGGCTCATTCCTACAAGGAAAAGAAAAAAGCCAAAATCCGAGTTCCCAAAATGAATGAAAATGTGTTCATTCCTCCCACTTCAGGGAGGTGTCAAAAAAGACTGTCAGTTTCATAATTATGCCTCTTGAGCAGATGGGTGGTAAGACATTCTATGACATTTGAGAAGAAAATAATTTTAAAACCCTAAAAATAATAATAAAGGAACTTCTAAATAAAGTGCATGCTCCAACACAGAAGTAAAATATCTTAAAGTAGAAATGGGTTTTTTAGAACAACTAGAGACCCATTTGTTAGCTAGACCTTTCTATGTTTACAGTACATACACCATCAGGTTTTACAGCAGGTCATAACAAAAGACAACCCTGCAGAATGTTCTGGAATAGCTACATAAGTTTGGAGCCGATGAATTTATGTAGTATGAATCTACAGTTTGCTTCTGCTTTGAATCAACCACAGGAAATAGCTGATGCAGAGAACAAGGTTAAAATTACAATATGAAGTAGGGGTTGGGAGAGGGGTGGTTAATTTTCAGCTTTTGTTTCATTCACTCAAAAAGAACAAGTAAAACATAATACAAGGAGGAAACACACAGCTCAAATTTCTATCACAACCTGAAGGCTACCTGGCTCTGAACTGCCAAATCTATTGATAGACGATAAAGATTTCCATTCCCTGAATCATCACACCCTTTCAGAACCCTGTATTTTCCTGTCAGTGTTTCTTTGGGTCCACTGAGTAGATAAACACTGCAGCTTTAGGTGTGAAGTCTATCTGAAGAGGCATAAAAAAGGATATTGACAAGTCATTTGTTCTCCTGTCTTTTGTGTCAGATTCAGAAAACCAAGGGAGAGCAAAAGAAAAACCAAAAAGATTTCAAAGCCTGTATCAAATTTTGGTTGATTTAGCAACCTGACTCCTGCAACTACCTGGAAGGTTCTAATAAACAGGCCCTCACTTTCAAATATAAAATGTTTTTAAATTACACGAATAATATGTGCTTATTATAGAATACGATAGAAAATAAAGAGAAGTTTAAAAAAAGAAAGAAGGAAAGAAAATAAATGTCGTCCACAATTCTACCACCTATTGATCAGGACTATAAGCATTTGGTGCTAGCTCTTCCGGGCATTTTTCTATATACACATAACCGTATTTGCAAAAATAAGATCATTGTATGGTTTTGTGGGTTGCTGTTCCATGTACATTTCTCTTTCTTTCTTTTTTTCAAGATTTCTTTTAATTTATTTACTTGAGGGAGAGAGAGATAGTAAGAGAGAGCATGAGAGGGAGGAATGGAAGAAGCAGGCTCTCCATGAGTAAGGAGCCCGACACCGGGCTTGATCCCAGGACCCTGAGATCATGATCTGAGCTGAAGACAAACGCTTAACCAACTGAGCCCCACTAGGCGCCCATCCATGTACATTTCTTGACAACTTTCATTGTCATTAGATTCTTACCATTTTTGATGGGTGTTATACTGTTTATATGCACATGTAAGAGAGTAATAATATAGAGATAGATATATAGTTCCTGCGACATTATATATGTTGTTGAGAGATAAAATGGGACATATTATAAATTTTAAGAGTTTATGTGAGCACTTAGCTATTTGAAAAAGGTAAACTGGAAGTGGTTAGCAGCACTTTGCTGCCAGAGGCCAAGGGAAAGACTAACATGGAGACTTGTGGACACAAAGAAAGGAAAGTATTTGAGTGGTTATAGCTTACAGCCTAGTTGGTTGTTTGTGATTGTCCTTGGGGCTGTGATTTTGTGACCTTCTCAGATTTACAGACTTCAGTTTTGATTTGCTTACCTAGGCCACAGTGTCTTTACAGCCATCCCAATCGAATCACGAACGATGTATGTGCTACCGCATTCCGGACGGTGTTAGTATTTCGCTTGGGTTATTTCTAATGTTTTGATTTGAATACTGCTGTGATGAGTTTTCTCATCTATACAATGTTTCAAATAAGTTTTCTATATTATTGAAATAGTTTCCTTAAAATCTTATGAGTAGAGTTGCAAGGTCAAAAAGAATGTAGATGCATACTTTTAAAATTTTTTATTACCAAATTTTCTTCCAGAAAAGTTTCCTCTAATTTATGCTATTTGGTTACTAGGGAAGCCAAAAACTATTAATAACTTTGTTGGCAATTTGTATTTTTTATTCTGCGAATCTTTATTCGTGACTTTCTTAGGATTCAGTAGCACATAATAGAAACAACCACAACTCTTTCAAGTAATTGGAATGTAATACAGGGTATTTTATGCTTATAAAATAATTGGAAGACTTGGAAACAAAAACTGCAGCCTGAACATGCCCAATAGAGGAGGTGTTCCACGTAACCCACCGGGCAAGTCACCATGCCCCAGCTTCTGTGAGAATTGGCTCACAGCTCTCCACTCCTCCTCAGAATTTTCTCTGGCTGAATGGGAATTGTCTCTCCCTGGAGGTTAAGTCACACTCCTCCCCAGAAGAAGCCAACAGCCAATAACTGGCTGACATGAGGTACAAAAAGCCAGATACTTGCCTCAAGGTGGTACGGTCAATGCCCCAAAGTTCCCTTCAAAGCACCCCTCAGGTACTAGCTACATTCTTACTTAGTCTCTCCATCCCCACTCTGCTTCCCTAACTCCCCTTTCTCTAAGAGCATTCCATCAACAGATCACTCACAGAAAAATCCCCATTTTGGCTCTGCTTCTAAGGATCCTGACTGAACACAATAACCCTGAGAACAATATTGCAAAACTGGCCAACCATGAAGGCTGGGGGGCCGACTGAAAAGCTTGGGAACCGGAAGGCTGCTTTCCTAGTGCTGCTCTAGTTCATACACAAACACACACACACACACATATGCATATATATGTAAGCAAACAGCCCGGATGTTGTATCTTAATATCCATAAAGCTATGGAGTGTCCATAGTGTCACTACTACTGTTGCTGCCACGAAACTAATCACCCGCACAAATGAAATTGCCTTCAGAAGCAGCAAGACAGCAAAAGCATGTCTTCCATCTCACAGGTCTCATCTACATTTTTGTACTCTGTCCAGAAAGAAGTACTTCACGCTTCTTTGCAGAAGTTTGGACCCCAAGCATTATGGAAGTCTGATGAACATTGTCTTCAGCCCCCTCCAAGCTTTTAAGATATTAAGGTTGGTTGCAGGGTTTAGAAGGATCTGAGTGGCCGGTGTGCCACTATTTACCACTGAAACTTCTGCTTATTTTCTATGATGGATTCTTACGCTCCCTCCTGTGTCTGATGATTCTCGGCTCATCATTTGTGTCTTAATGTAATTTATGATGATTTTTGACGTCCAGAATACATTAAAAAAAATTGCCCTTTTCCTTATAGTTTCTCTTTGCTATTACCCTGAGAACGGCTTTCCCTATGAAGGTTATAAACAAAAATGTTTCTTATGTTCTATTCTAGGCCTTTCAGAGCTCTGTTACATACCTTTCACTGTATGTGAATATTAGATTAGCATATCCAGCGAGATAAAGACTCTAATATTTTTTCCAAGGTAAGCAGCTAAATATGTAAGCAAAGATTATTGAGTAATTAAATTTTTAGAGTCAAACTTGAATGTAATTCTTTTTGATACTTTAAGATTTGTGCTCACTTTTATTGCTAGCCTGTCTGACCCCAGCTGTTGTTACAGAACGCTTTACAATAGCCAGCAGAAAAAAGCAAACTCTGACATTCTCTTTCCAACTTTGCTACCGTATTTCTCAAGAATCACTGTGTCAAGTGCTAGAACAAATCATTGGAGCATTGTAAGTGCAATTGCATTAAATTTATAATTTTTTTTAAAAAGCACTTATGGGTGTTGAATCATGTTATTTAAGATGATTGGATTTTTTTTTTTTTTTTTTTAGTGTGATAGTTAACTTTGAACATTTTCTTCACATAGGTGTCACAACTCTTTTGTTATAAATTTTACGTGAATAAATTATTTTTTCTGTGAGTCTTCAGGCTGGAATATTTATTTCCCCATTTATTTTAGTAAATGGATATCCTAAGAATAGAGAAGAGCTTTCAATGTTTATGTGATGGTACCTTTATCCTGTTTTCTGTCCTGTCAAGGATATAGAGAACAGTGTTTAGGTCTTCTATTTCTGTCCATTTTTTCCAATGCGGTTCATGAAGGCAAATTTTTTCTTTTTAAATAAACTTCATGACAGCTCTAGCTGTCACATGCACATGGAAATCTCATAAAATAATGTGGGTATTTTGTTTCAAATATTGATTTTAAATTTAAATTCTATTTTTTGCTTAATGTTGTGTCCACTGCTTTGACTTTGCTAGCGCATACCTTTTGCATTTTACTTTGGAGTTTTGTATTTTATTTTTTTTTTAAATCATTTTATTTAGCAGCACCTGGGTGGCTCAGTTGGTGAAGTGCCTGACTTCAGCCTCAGATCATGATCTCAGGGTCCTGGATTTGAGCTTTACCTCACATCAGTCTCCCTATTCAGCAGGGGGTCTGTTTCTCCCTCTCCCTCTCCCTCTGCCCCTCTGCCCTGCTTGTGTTCTCTTGCTCTCTCTCTCTCAAATAAATAAATAGAATCTTTTAAAATATAAAATAAAACCATTTTATTTAAGTATGATTGACATACAAAAAGTTGTATATACTTAATATCTATAACTTGATGTGTTTGCAGATAAATTGATGTCCATGAAATCTTCACGATGATCTGTGCCATATACACATTCATCACCTCTAAAAATTCTGTATTTTTGTACAGACTTTCATTCCTTGATTTTTAACATTGGTCTATTAGTTCATTTAAAATGATGGTGTATAGTGAGGATTGTTTGTTAGCATAATCTGAGATGTGTATAAAAAAGCACTCCCACCTAACCTGAGCAAACCAAAAAGGAGGGAGGAAAATAGAGGTGCTAGTTTGACAGGTGGGAGTGGGGTTGGAGGTAAAATAATTTTCTACAGGAGGAAGCCCATCATGGATCGTGAATAAAGTTAAAACCTCAGTCAACAACAGCATAGAATCACATTATCTAGAAAGTCAGGAATAGATTGCCAAAAAAAACAGATAAAATATTTTGAAGATTTTAAAGTGAGCAATTCTGAAGACAAGAAGGGCAGCATACTGCTGCTTTTTATTATAAGACTTATAAATAATTTGACTTAAAATATGTAAATGCTTACTTAGATAAAAGTAAATTTAAGACAGACCAATGAAAAATAAATTGATCGATATAAGGAAAACAAAAATATCACATTATTTAAGATAATGGTAACTTCTTGAAGACTGAAAGACAAAATCTTGTAACAGTGTTAACCTCTGAGGAAAGGCAATAGAAGAGGGGTAGAAAAATGTATATTTTACATCTCCCTGTAATTTTTGATTTTTTTTTACACCGTGCACACACTTTCTTTCATATTAAAGGTGTTATATATTTTTAATTTTTTAAAAAAGAAAAATAGGAAATTGTTTTAAATAGAAACAAAAGAAATTTGTTGAACTAGAGTAAACAAGCTAATTAGAAAGTTGTACCTCATTTTACATTGCAGACATATGACAAAAATTTGTGTATGAGTTGAATTACTTTAAACAAATTAAGGAATCTGAATACTTATAAATATTAAAAAAAAAAAAAAAACACCCTCCCGTGGTAAAACCAAACAGGAAATATCTATCCCTATCTGTATGTTACATTGCAACAAAAAATTATAAATAATGGGTGCATTAGCTTCATGCATGCACACACACACACACACACACACATCAGATAATATACTTATCTTTATAATGTATACAAATATAATATCTATCTTAGTGTAAATAGATCTAAATCCTACCTTAATTCTAATTAGAATACTATTTCTCTATCCTTGGGATCATGGGATTTTCTTCTATAGTGAATGTCTAGCTATTATGCTTCTTCAAATAATGTAGTAAGAGATCACATAGTGGAAAATATCCTGATGGTGAGCATATCTGAAAAGGGTTTTGTGAGCTCTATACTCATATAAAAGTCTGGGCTTCAGAAACTCTCCCCTCAGCACTTGACTGGGAGGAAGGGAAGTGAAGATGGGTCTGGTTTCTAGTTGCCAGACCTGTTGACCCTTTGGGAATGGTGGGGAGTGGAGAGGACATCTCAACAAACCCGCCCCATTGCTGGGAGATTGAGTTTCTGTATTTACAATAATCGTTGTGACTGCCATCTTTTCTGGTGGGTCCTGGGATCAAGCCTCGCATCGGGCTCTCTGCTCAGCAGGGGGCCTGCTTCCCTTCCTCTCTCTCTCTGCCTGCCTCTCTGACCACTTGTCATCTCTGTCTGTCAAATAAATAAATAAAATCTTAAAAAAAAAAAAAAAACCTACATTCTCAGGAAGCTGCTATGTGGTTCCTGCCTCCCACCCATTTCTTTAGCCATAAATATAAGAATTGTGAGATCCCAGCTGCCTCGACTTCCTCCCACCCAGTGGGCAAAGATCATTTTTCCTCAACATGGGTTACTCTTCTTGTCTCTAGTCTTTTAAACAAGGAGAAAAAAAATCAACCTCCTGCATTCTCTGTTGAATTCTGCTACATCGTGATTCATTTTGGCAATGGCAATATTTCACGTTCATTGGGAGTTCTCTTCCTAAGTTGTCCCATCTCTACTGCATTTGGCAGAAATTGTTAGTGTTTGCCATGTACATAAAACTAATTCACACATCAATGCAAAGCTTTTACTCTCTGTCTTTTTTTAATGATTTATGTTAGAATGAATAGAATTAAATCTTTCAAGAAATGACCCAGAAATATTTAAGAGCTACATTTGACACATCTGTGAGGAAATTTCTTCTGCAGTCTCCTAAGTTAGAAGAAAACGTATTATATTTCACGGATTACCTAGGTAAGCAGTCTTTTTCATTTGTAAGTTAACAGATTATTTTACTGTCGTATGAAAGTGTTTTTTTTTTTTTTTCCTTAATATAAGGACAAAACTTGCATTTGGGAAGTGTAGGTGAGCTTATGAGGTCATTCAAAAAGGACTCCTGGTTGTGCTCATTATGCATCTGTATATGTCTAGAACATTTCATTAGCTGTCTGTTGTGCTATAAAAAATTACCACAGATATAACATATTAAATGACACAAACTTAGTATCTTATAATTCTGTAGGTCAGAGGCCCACCACAGGCCTCACTGGGTTAAAATCAAGGTGCTGTCAAGGTTAGGTTCCTTTTGGGAGACTTGAGGTAAGATTCTATTTCCTTGCCTTTTCCCGTTTCTGGAGACTGTCTCCATTCCCCGGGTCAGGACCCCTCCTTCCAGCTTCAAATCCAACAGCAGTAGCCCCTCTCTGAGCCTGCCTTCATTCTTACATCTCCTTCTCTGATCACAACTGGGAAGGATTCTTTGATTTTGAGGACCACCATGGAGAATTGGGCCCACCTAGATAACCCAGGGTACTCTCCCAATTACCAGGTCCTTATCTTAATCACATCTTCAAAGTCCTTTTTGTCATGTAACATGTTCACATATGTAACATATTCATAGATTCTAGGGATTAGGATGTGGACAAATATGAAGTTTTACGAAAAATTATCAACAAAACAAAACAGAAACAATAAAAAACTACTTATAAGGCTCTTGATCAATCTGTCTTTTAGACCATTATAAATGGATTTCAGATCATTTTCTGAGACAAACTGTTAACTTGGAGTTTATGGAAAGTTCTGGTCTCCTCAGTAGGAGAAGGCAGGGCCTTTGGTCACAGATAACATCTTTTCCAGGAAACCAATACTGCTTCTTGACAGGGCCCCTAAAATTTGTTGATATTTAAAATGGTGCATTGTTCAGTAGGAGAAACATTGGTATTTAAAATTCCATATAAATTGTTTGTCTACCAGGCAACATAAGACCTCAGCCATGTTGGGTGGAATCTGATGGGGTTGAGCCTGTCATCATCCTTCAGGCAGACTCAGTCCCGTAGGCTAAAGAGGTCCTGGGAGCTTCTCCAGGTCCCCTGTTGGATGCAGTGGTTTCTGGACATATAATGATCAATGATCAACAGACTCTGTAGTCTACCTCCTGTTTTATTCGTTGGGATTACATTTTCTACACGGGTACCTTTCCATTTGGTAGCCAGATGGGGAGGAATGTTGCCCTGTCTCAAAGCTTTCCTCGATGATTACCCTTCTTCCGTGCCTCTCTCCAAAGCTCAGGGGAAACTTGAAGGACCCAGGTGCCTTCCAAGCCCTTCCTTACTATGCCGTGTCTTCACTGCTCTCTCCTTACATCCTCACTGCAGGTGCCCAACATCGGGCAGATGTGCGTTTTCTGCCTCTCCTGCTTATTTTCTCGAAGTGGTTTGCACAGCAGATGTTCCAGTAAATGTTTTCTCCTTCGCCTTTTCACAATTTTGCTACAAAATAAGAACTGTATATGTGCTATTGCCCTTCAGATTTTCAAAGAGAAGATTCTTCACAGCTCCCTTTCCACCTCCTGGGAAACTGCCCCCTCCTTCCTTCTGGGCACAGGTGTCACTTCTTAGAAGTGTGGGTCCCATTATGCTTCTTTCATCGGCTCCTTTTTTCCACTATGAGGTGCCTTTCTCTACAGCCTGATTGCTGCATAATTCTTTCCTGATTTCAGATTCCGCTGCTTCTTCTGACCCAATAGCATGGCCAGTGGAACAGTTTGCATACTTGTCCTCTTTCATCCCAGAACTATTCTTAGTCCTGAAAATTTATCACCCTGCTTTGGAAAATGGCAGATACAAGGTCAGGTATCATCAAAAAAGAAAAGCTCATTACATAAAGTGAGCCTCTCTATTAATTCTATTATAATAATATCTGCAATAATGACCATCTGATCATATACATGCATATTATAAATCTAATATGATATTTTAATAATATCAAATCCATTAAGTGATAAGTTATTGAAATGCACTTACTTGTTCAGTCTACCAATATTTCTTGTCACCTTGTGCCAACTGTGTGCTAGGCACACAGGGAAAACACCATCAAGTCATACTCATCTTAGGTTCACAGAACCTAATATTCAGCTCAGCCTGCAAACCACATCCATTAAATGTGTGTGGAATCTCCGTAGAGCACCAAAGCAGCAGCTGAATAAAATAGCTCTTCTCTTTGTCAACAAAGGACAATGTACTACCGCAGTGCACTTACCACTTCGATTCGGACAAACCCGAGACCACATTCAGTCTCGGACATGCAGGGGCTACATGCCCATGAAGGAAATGATCATTTCTAAATCTCAGGTTTTTCACCTATTAGTTTTTTTTTTTTTTTTTGTAAGATCAGATGAGGCAAGTTTGCAAAATCATCCCACCCGTGCTGGGCATAGAGGGTCTGTGGTGCACATTCTAGTTCTCAAGCTCCCGGTTTTGTTAGCCCTGTCATGGCAGGCACGAGGTTAAAGTGCCCAGGGTGGGTGGAGGAACAGGGAAGGAATAATTCCGCAAGTTTCCCAAAGTGAAGATTCAGAAAATGATCCCCAGAAAATTCAGAAGCATCCTTCCTTACAAAGACTGGGTGAAGTTATAAAATTAGAGAGCTGGAGACAGTTGAGGACATAAGGTTCATGCCGGGTATGGCTCCTGGGCTAGGTAAGGCTCTGAGGGTAAACCGACCAGTTTATTAAATGGAGTCTTTGCTCATGTGGCTGTTTTGGTCAGTGCAACCTGGCCTTTGCTGAAATGGTTTACGGGAAGAAGACTCTGTGACTATGGCTGGGTCATCTTGCTCAGGGTCGAGACCAACATGGATGCTGGGTTTCAAATACACTTCAATTAAATGACTCATCAAGTATTAAGCAGAGAAAATCAGTAACTGCTTTTACGCTAATGCTAATGGAAGCTCCTTTACTCAACAGACACATCAGACCCTCTTCCAAAGATGTTCTCTTTTCATACAGGAGGGTGGGATTGTCTGAAAAAATATAGAATTCTCAGGTAAATTTGAATTTCATCTAAGCAATGAAAAATATTTTAATAGTCTCAAATTTATCTCAAATATTTCACCAGAGATACTTATTTATTGTTTATCTGAATTTTAAATTTAACCAGGCATCCAATTTTTTTGTTTGTGCTCTGGTTTTGGCTACATCCTGACAACCATGAGTGAGGTAGATTCTCCTTAGGCCATTTGCTTCTTACCATTACAATGGTATTAAAGAAACCCCTTTCAAACCAAGCTCACTAACAGGACACAAGGATCAATATGGCCTTGAAAACACTTCATGAAAATCATTTAGTTCACTAGCAAGTGTTTTTCTTTTTCTTTTTTTTTATCATCAACAAATTTTTAAAAGAAAGTTCCAGAAGCAATTCTTCTGCAAAAAAAAAAAAACAACAAAAAAACAAAAAAACAAAAACATACTTTGGAAAAGTCTCTAGCATGTGATTAAATGAGTTAATATTTTAAGGCATATTATTTCCAATAACTTTTATAAAAGCCCTATATGATCACTACAGTTGTTATTCCTACTTTACTGATCAGAATATTAAGGCACAGATATTTTAAATCCGTTGATTTCCCTGGAGTTGGTATTCAAGCCCAGGTTTTAACAATTGGAGTGTGTACTCATAAACACCATGCTATTCTGTCTTCAATTAATGTAACTTAGGACACAATACCTCAAATTATATGCAATGATAAGAAATTAGACTTTTTTCTGCCATCTCAAAAGACGCTGGGCTAAATTATCTAAGCCTATCAACTAATAAAAGTCAGATGACACAATGTCCCAAGTATTATAATGAATACACTAGAAAATGCTCCAAATTGGTTTCTCCTTTATCAAGCAAATCTTTTGTTTCCACAAGTAAATTAAAATAATGTCCAAATTAACTCTCTACTCTCAATTGTTTTTATCTTGCCAATTCCCTTGCCTGTGCTCAGTCTTGCTTGGGCCGTGCCCAGTGGAACCAATGTGGCTTCTTCAGTAGTGAGTGATCATTCTAACACCAAATTGCTCATGTCCTCCACATTTATGATGTTCCAGTGGATCATCACAACACATACCACATACAAATATCAATGTATCAGCCCAGTGAATTCTCACCAGAATTCTAAAATATGATCAAATCTCAGACTAGTTTCCCAACAGCTCTCTTGAGGATCTATCATTCATTATTCCTCTCATCTCTCTTATTTAAAAGCTTTTATTTCCCCTTTGGTTTCTGTCTTTCTGGCATTTCAGTGCTAGATTGATGTAGACTCTGTATAAAGGAAACAGTCTTAATTCTTTTATTGTCAGAGATCTCCAGAATTTG
The DNA here is from genome assembly GCF_964662115.1 of Mustela nivalis. Lineage (NCBI taxonomy): Eukaryota > Metazoa > Chordata > Mammalia > Carnivora > Mustelidae > Mustela > Mustela nivalis. The sequence continues at coordinate 47,381,420 of NC_139027.1, read as the reverse complement.
AATAGGCAAACTCTCTGCTCCAGTATTTTTGAGAAGTTGGAAAAGTCCCCAGACTTTTATATCTTAGGACTGTTTCTGATGGTTCTTCCTCAAGCTGTGACCTCTCATCAAGTACTTTTCTAATAGCCATGTCTATCCTTGGCTTTGGAAATTTGCTACTACAAAGACGGTAGGACACATTATTCCAATCTCATTTTTCTCCTGTAGCATACCCTTTTATTTTTCTTAGTTACCATGTCAGGCACTCATCCCAAGAGGAAAAGAAAATTTTGAATTCAAAACACAATGTTGCCCACTGCTTGGACCCACTGAGCTAGACCATTCCACTGAACGGTCATGCTTCTCTGTTCCTGGAAATAAAGCCCTAGCTCTATCAAGACTTTCTGTCCATGTAGGACTGGACCTGAATGGGTTTAGCTGCCTGGCAGTCTGAGTCTGCCTCAAATCCCAAAATGATATCCTCCCGCCCAGACCAGATTCTAGCTTCTAATTTTTTCTACTCCATGGGAGATCATGTCTAAAAGAAATGCAATTAGTGGCAATAGCAGTTTCAATTCTAGGAGAAACTTTCCCAGCCTCAAAGCAGGTATCTCATCATCATCAAAGCAAGATCCTTTTAGAGACAAGTAGGATACAGCTCAAGGAAAAATGTTATGTCAGCTGATTGAAATGTTATTACCAGTGATTCAGGTAGGATTTAGCCCCCCAGGTCCCAGTTCATTGTGTACTTTCTTAAACTGCTGAGCCAGGCAAGACTGTGTTTGGTTGGGGAGATAATTGTATTACAACTGAAGCTGAAAATATAATTAATTATAATATTATGGCCTATTATATTTAATACTATTAGTATTCCATTATGGAATTGGAGCTTTATGAAAATTATTGCCGAATTACAAAAAAAATCACTTATACTTGTTTGTAAAAATGGTAGATGAAACATTCATATTGACTTTGAATCCCTCCCGAATCTCAATAGATATCAACAAAGGATTTTTAAGGCATAATCTCATAAAGGAAAAGGAAAGGAATTAACAACAATATTTTAGAAGCTAACCACAGAAGGATGAGTGGTACCTGATTTGGCATAAGACCCAAAGTGTAGAAAGCTAGAAATCACCAAGCTTCAGAAATTATTAGCAAAGGGTCCTCTGGAAATCAAAGTGAAGGCAGGATTAAAACCAGAAGGATCCCAATCTGGAACAGAATGGCAAGTAAGAGAAGGTACGGCAGCAGGTAATGGAAATTAGCTACTATAAATACTATAAATAAATATTTGGCTACTCCAAATAAAAGATAAATAAGATTGCCAGCCCAATGCTGTGCAGCTACTAGATTGCCCCTCTCTCATCCTGGTAGAAGAGGGGAGACTGAGCACCAGTACACAAAGCCCAGTTGGCCATTGGTCTATGTACACAACAAAAGAAAGGAATTCCATGAATATACATCAAATGGTGGGCCCATCAGTCCCAGCTCTCCTGGGATTCTCCTATTCTCCACCAGGTCAGCACCATCCTGGCAGGATGTTAGGTCCTCCTGATTAGCCCCAAAAGAAAGAACTAAGGGTTCTAAGGGCCTATTTAGCCAGAGCGATGCCATCTGGTTAAACAGTGATTTTGTTGTTTATGCAGTAAAACTTAAACTGACCCTGCCCCTACTCAGGGAACTTACTTAAAAGCAAGTCTGGGAAACAGTCCCAGGTAACAAAGCTCAAATACAAGGGCGGGTCAGGGCAGGTGGAGACATCCAATGAGTAGGGCGGGCATATTGTCTCCCTAGCTACCAGGGAGTGTGGGTCCCGCCTTTTGGGCACCAATTCTGACCAAGGTGATAGGCTAGTTCAAATATCTACTGGGTAAATTGTAATTCAATTGGCCACCTGTGTGTGACCTAGTATGACTGTGCAGCTTTCTCTGTGTGTTACAATCACATTGGCCACCTGTGCGTGGCCAGGCCCAACCACATGGCCCTTGCCCTTAAAAGCTAGTCTGTAAGGCAGAAAGTGGTCATCTCTTTGTAAGAGAAGGCCCCGGCCGGTCAGTTTGATTCTCCATGCTTGGCGCGAAATAAAGCTTTGCTTGACCTTTGCTTTGTATCAGTATCACTCCTTTGATTATAGACCCAACAGGATGATGCTAGCAGATAGGCTTTAACAAAAGAGCCCCAAGAGATGATATTTCAGAGATACTCTTATCTCAGTCCCTACTTACAGCATTTCAGTGAGCTTTGTATATAGAAACAAAACAACCAAGCATATGAGGAAAATGACTAGCATGAAATTTGGAGGTTCAAAGAAGAAACAGAAAATTAGAGGAAGCTATGAAGGGAGAAATTTTTCAAAACTTATTCTAATGTAAATGTACAATTTATATTTATATAAAATGTTTATATCTCTATACCAATATATATTATATCTGGCATAAATCTATAAAACTAAGCATACAGAATGTTTTTATAAAAGAAAAAAAGACTGACAAATGGAAAATCACCACGAAAAATGGGTGTAGAGCTTAAGAGTGTTACATGTTTGAATATCAAACATGCAATTTGACTGCCTCCTTCCCTTAATCATTGTTGGAGATTGGACAGTTCATTTCTTCCTTGGAGTCCCTCCTTTGTAACATAAGGGGTAATGGACTTCACCTCTTATCATTGTTCTGGGGATTAAACCAGAAATGAATATCAAAGTCTGAGGAAAGTGCTAGCAGATAGGGTCACATATGAGAGACTCAAGTTTTGTAGCTATTCTAATCACCATTACTACTAGTTTGTTATGCACAACAGAAGCAAAACTTACCAACCTCTCATTACCAGCGTAAAAATCTCTGCTGTCTCCACATTTGTGTACATTTCTGACCACAAATGAGAAATGGTAGACTCCTCTAGAAGAATGGAAGTGTGTGCATTCTTAGACTGGGAGAGTTCCTGCTCACTGCCATGCCCACCTTCAGTTGAGTGGTGTTGCACCGAGTTCAGGAATCCCAGAGCAGGCAAGACTGGAGAACAGAGAGCCTACATGGACTAGTTCTAAAGAACAGAGACTGTAGGACAACCCCATTCATGTCAGAGAGCTTCAGTTTGTCCTCATGGACTCTGCTTTGGCTCTACACTCATCTTCAGAGCATCATGGCAATGTGTGTTGGCGGGACATTCAGCTTCTCCTTGGAGTATTCTGTTCCGCCAGTCCCTCCTCAGGGGCTCAGCAGCACAGTCCTAGGTAAATGGAATGAGATGATGCGAGGAAGCACAACAGAGCTGATTAGTGCTAAGGATCAAAACAAAGCACACCAAAACAAAACAAAACTCAAAGGAAATGTCCCAATGCAGCAAAATCAGAAAGCCCTACCTAAAGCGCAGTCCTAGCTACAGCCAAAAGAATTCTCCTTGAGTTGAGTTGATTTTTTTCTTTCCCTGCGGCACTGTTAGTGGGTTTGGCTGACCCTGGGCTTATTCCACGCTGTTTTGGTGCATTAGCCTGCTGCTACCGTATCCTACACACCAGAGGAGGCAGCCTTGGGGAAGTAAAACTACTTAACACAATTTGATAAAACAAAGCACACTGTTCCAGGATGTGAGACCAGGCAGGTTTTAAACAGGTTGACCCTTTCTACTATGTGTTCTTTTTCCTACTCTTTCTGTTCATATTGTAAAAAAAAGTGATGTAATAAACATTTCCAAAAGTGTATGCCTATCAATGAAATCTATAAAGTCATATCCATTCACACACAGAAAAGCTTCTCTGTTACAGAATAGTTGAAATGGATGCAAATTCTGTGGCAAAGAAACAGAATTAGTGGGTGGGTGGGTGTTTAACATTTCAAAGAAGTTCCCTCCAACCCCAACAGATGTATCCACACTAAGACTTGCTATTTTGTTAAATAATAACCTTTGCACCACTCCAGGTAAAGACAGTGATATTATGGGGGGAAATGGTGCATTAGAAGAGAGTTTAGACCTTATATATATTTTTCCATTCTAAGAGTTCCCTGTTGTGTCAGACACCAATTGGAGAAATAAAAGTTACATTGTAATTTCAAAATGATTGATACTCAAGTGAGGAAACCATCCTCAGTACTTTATTATTTGTTTTCAAGGTGAATTATATTCTAAGCTTATACAGTTCCATTTCCCACTGTTTTGTATAACAAATGCAAGTTACATTTCCTGAATTCCAAAAAAGAAAAAATAAACCCTTTATTCCCCCTAGATTGCCAGCTCATTCTTCCCAAGGCACTGATTTTATCCTTTCACTTCCCTAAATTAAAGCAATAGTCCGAAACCCTTTAGCCACAGGGACTTCTCACCACCTAATTGTATCTTCTTATCCAACCTCACAGGACCATCCCTCCCACTTCCCCCTCTGAGGTCCTTTACCTTGTTTTGCCTCTGTGGGTTTCAACCACTGAGCTAGGTATTTTATAGAGATCATCACAATACAAAGTCTTCCAAGTACACATTTGAATCTTAAGTTTCAAGTCCAATTTCTCCCAATTTTTGCCTATACAATATAGCGTGTCTCTCTCTTACTTCACAATTTATAAGCTGTCCTGAGAATTTTAGATTTTTTCACTTTTATGTTGTTAACACATAAGGTGGACATATTGAAAGTAAAGAAAGCATTATTGTGGAAAATCACAATTATTGTAGTTATTGGCAAACATTTAATATAATCATTGTTCAGAAATGGAGAAGCCACAGGACATTTTAAGTGCTGTTAGTAATCTGGTCCCCCAAATGACATCACCTGCAGCCACATGGCAGGACCTAATGATAAAAACTTAAAAGCACTCTGGTAGGCATTTACATGTAGCACAACAACCCAGAACCAAGACAGTCAAGGTTTTATATTAAGGGACAAGTGCAATTCGGCGTTAAGATAAAGTTCGAACTGTTGAGGCTAATGGAGTATTTTCAGGAATAAACCTGCAAAAACCTGGGTCATATATCTTTGCATTGCTCCAGGGTCCGCACAGAGAGAGAGAGAAAAACAACCAGGCCGCAGGCCCAGACGCATTTTACAGTCGTTCCCATTAACTCTTAGAGAGAATGCAGACATACCACCTAATGACAGCAATTTCCAGTCAATCTAGCAAAAGACATGACCTGTTCTGGGTTTCCTGGAGGTTATAAGAACACTGACTAATTTATTGAGCCAATATAATAAGATAACCAGATGGAGAAGCTAATGGGCTGAGACACCGACAGTTAAGCATTATTTGCTATCACTGGTAGAGTGGAGAGTAGAGTATATTATAGGCCAGTACTTACCTTTTAATTAAAATAATACTGTTTTCAGCATTATTTTAGCATAGCAGTTAGGCAGCATGGATTCAAACTACCAGCCTTCTTATTTTTTAAAATTTTCTTTTCCTTTTAGCTTCTTTGGGGATGACTGCTTGAGCAAAATCCGACAACCAGAATAGTATAGTATTTTGATCCAGCTGTTTAAAGCATATTTAATTGCTTGCTGTATAATTGCTTGTTTGACCCCACCAAGTTAATATTTAAAAGATAAAGAAGCAGTATGGCAACAGTCACAAAGACAGGAAAACTTAGAACTGAAAATAAAATCTTTCAGGTTTTTTCAGACCTCGACATCCCATCTCTAATACCTTCTAACAGTTATTCTGTCAATCACAGAAATTTAAAATATCCCCTTCAGATTTCTGCTTACAAGTACTCCTCGGTTGTTTCTACAACAAGACATGACGATCTGGCCTTAACCGCATCCATTTCAGCTGCCCAATCCCTTCTACACCGACGAACGTTATAATCTTAAAAAAAAAAGGTCTTATCATCTTACACCCAGAGTCTGATCCCTGACCCCATGTGTCTGGGATTCTCTTGTACCTCAAAGCCTTGAAGGTATCCTTGTATCTCCCTCCCCACCCATAGAGTTTTTCTCTCATCTTTATCTTTGATGTTGTTTCAAACTTTTAATATGGACAAATGAAACACATGTCAGCGCAATTTCCGCTTTGTCAACTTATTCCGTCCACCATTATTGCTCCTCTGTGGCTCCAGTCACACCTATTTTTAGCTTATTCTGTCTCTCTGCCCCTAATTTACTGCTCTTCCTTCCCTGCTCCCCAGTTACCCCTTCATGTCTCTCTGGTCCCATCTGACTCTCTTCTTTTCATCTTTATTTTTTTCTTTCAGTCTTTTGAATTTACTGTTTGGCCCCTCTGATTTCAATACATCTGAGTGTTTCGAGTCATAGGGTTGATTTCCGTTTTATTTTTCTGGCTTTAAATTTTGGAAGACATACGCACACTAGTAAAATCAGCAGCAACAAATACACATATGCACACAAATAAAAAACCTTTATTCCTTCATCTTTCCCTCCTTCCTCACAGAAATTGAAAGTAGTAATAGCCAGCCTTTGTACTCACTGTGTCCGTGATGGGAATTCCAGGAATATCCATGTTTCTCATCTCCAAACAGAAGTATAAGGGCACTTCTCAAAATTAATTTCGGAATTCTTTACTTTTTAAAAATGGTATGTCTCAGGGCTGCCTGGGTGGCTCAGTCGGTTAAGTTTCTGCCTCTGGCTCAGGTCATGATCTCAGGGTCCTTGAATTGAGCCCTGCATTGGGCTCTCTGCTCAGCACAGAACCTGCTTCCCTTTCTCTCTCTCTGCCTACTTGTGATCTCTGTCTGTCAAATAAATAAATAAAATCCTTGAAAAAAAGTTAAGTCTCGGGGCGCCTGGGTGGCTCAGTGGTTTGGGCTGCTGCCTTCGGCTCGGGTCATGATCTCAGGGTCCTGGGATCTAGCCCCGCATCGGGCTCTCTGCTCTGCAGGAAGCCTGCTTCTCTCTCTCTCTCTGCCTACCTCTCTGCCTACTTGTGATCTCTGTCTGTCAAATAAATAAATAAAATCTTAAAAAAAAAAAAAGTTAAGTCTCTGCTCCCTTTCATTACTCTGGGGAATGGAAATTTGACTATACTGCGTGTGAAAGGGTTGTGTTTCTATTAGAGCTTTGAGTTCTTCTACTGGGACTGAAGCAGCCCAACAGAAGAGTAAGAGTAAAATCTCTTACAAGTGTGAACAAGTCTGAAAGCATATCATCACCGGAGGCTTTAATAATGACCTTTTGTATCGTTGTGTCCATTATACCCTTTTTAAGTTTGTTCATACCTTGCAATATTCACTTATTGTGCTAATTTTTGTACCTGTCTACTTTAAAGTTTTAAGCACAATATTGATCCCTCTGTAATTTCCGAAAATCATATTATTTTCCTACAGGCAGCTCAACTTTTCATGTATAATACTTTAGGGAAAAAATTATAAAATTTATTGTAAAATAAGTGCATTTTATTTTTCTTTTGTACACACACATACACACACATAAAAAGTTTGGTCCACTAAATATTATTTGTAAGAATAAAATTATACTTGAAGAAAGGTACTTTTAGAGACTTCCTTTAAATGGACTACTTTTGTTTGTTTGTTTACTCCTTCAGTATAGGAGATAATATTCTGTTACAGGTGCTTTATTTATTTATTTTTTATTTTAAAGATTTTATTTATTTATTTGACAGACAGAGATCACAAATAGGCAGAGAGGCAGGCAGAGAGAGAGAGGAGGAAGCAGGCTCACTGCTGAGCAGAGAGCCCAATGCGGGGCTCAATCCCAGGACCCTGAGATCATGACCCCAGCCGAAGGCAGAGACTTTAACCCACTGAGCCACCCAGGCCCCCCTACAGGTACTTTAAATAACAAAATTATATTACCTCTTGGGTGTGGTCTAGGCTCCCACTACTGTACAGATTTGCCCTCCACAAAGTCTCTCTAGGGAATCGCTAAATAAGTTCTTCCAAAGGTTCTGGACCATGAAACATTAACGCTCCTTAAAGAAACTGCAATTTACCAACCTCCAAGTTGCTTTGTACCCACTTAAGATTTTTAAGCCTGACATGAAGTCTTCATTTCCATGCTTAGTTCCACTGGCCATTTGTTAACCCTGACATAGGAGAAGATGCTAATCCTCCCTATGACTCAGTCTGTTCATGGGAAAATGGAGAAAAAAAGAATACTCACTCCAGAAGATTATTGAATAAGACAATAACAGAATAGGTAATATGGACCAAAATTTCTGATGAGGACAACTATAAAGGCTATACAAAAAAAATTTTTTTGAAAGTACATGAGCGCATCAAGAAACTCACAAGGTGGGGAACTGTTGAGCCACAATCTAGTGGTGGTAGACAGAGGCTTAGGGAATTGATCCTATTAGAGCAGCTCCTCACTTTGGGGACATTTGCTAATGTCAGGGGAAATGGTTGAGAGTCAGTGGCTTATAAACACTTTTGAGAATCTCCTGTGCCAAGGGAGACAGGAATTGGGATTTTGAGTTCCCGTATGCAGGAATGTGGTCCTGAAGAATGCCCCTCCGTTTAGATAGAGGATCTGCAGGGGCTCACACCAGGTGTAAAAGTGAACCAGAAACTAATATTCCATTCAGGGGACTCCAGTTCAAAATTGTCTGTCTCAATACATGAAATTGGATTAAGGTGATCACATAGTGATAATGCCCCCAGGAGTTTGGCAGAAGATGGTCATATTAAGAAAAATGTAGATGAATGTGTAGGTTTACATCAGAGTCATGATCTCAAAGAAGATCTCAAATATGAGATTTTACAGGTAATAACTGTCAGCATAATAACTAAACCTTCTCAAAAGAAGATTAAATTATTTTCCCTCTTTTCTTCTTTTCCTTTTTTTTTCTTTTTTAAATGGAAGATTATAAAACAATTGTAAAGAAGCTGCAGAGAGAGGGCAAGCATGTGCTTTCTCCTTTCCTATGCCCCTGAACTAGAGGGAAAAAGATGGTTTAGCTAGAGAAGTTAGTGAGACCATCCCAACCAAATTCCATTGATAGAAAGTTCAGGAAAAATCTCAGGTGAAGGAAATGTCTGCCCACCTGCTTTTCATGGCCAGTACTTGGTTAATTTTAGAATGTATTATCTGGCTCACAGTCACGTTTCAGCAAATGCTTTTTGAATATAATGCTGATTTGTAGATATGTCATTTGTGGAATGAGAAACCTATTCACACAGTAAAGGGGGAAATATCTATAAGCACATCAGCACAGTGGTCAATCCTTAGGCTGCCTGTGGTAATTCAGGTGAATGCCACTGTGCTTCCTATTTTCAACATGTTGTTACTGAATCTCAATACACTTTGTTTTCCAAATTGAAAATCACATTTATTTTTATTAATATTTGACTTTCACTTTATCATCATAGCCATATTTATATGGAACTTATTAAAATACTTCCCAGATTTGTCTTGTCTATTAATTGGCATAATATTTGAACTTAGGAAGTGTCAAGGTTAAGTATCTTACCTAGATATAGAAACAGAATGACAAAGTGTGACAGCAGGAATTGTATATGATATGCCCTCCTACTCAATCATGTGTAGCATGTCACTTCTCGTCCAACTTATCATGAAAGCCATTGAATGTATCTGACAGGACATATATTTGACTGCTGGAATGATGGACGTCTCTGAATGTGTAGACCTGGCTTGATGGGAGAAGATTATGAATGTGTGGCATCGAGGGCAGGTTCCCAGCAGAGAAAACGGAATTTCTACCTGATGCTGCACCAGGATTCTGGGAGATTTGCCCTGTATGATGGCTGACAGTTTGCATGTGTCTTAACTCTGGCAATCAGTCAACCTGCTCTTGATAGGTAATTGCCCGCGGGAACCTAATTTTTCCACATCAATTGTCACACATGTCTCTAATATTCTTATTCACCATTAACTAGATTGACGATGTTGTTTCAGACAAGAATAGGGAAAGGAAGGAAAGGTTTCTCTTTCTTCCTCAAAAGACACAACATTTCGGCTAGATTATATAAGTAAAAAGCTAACAAATCTTTGGAGCAGATACTTAAGATGAAAATAGATGACAATGTCCAATGTCACATTCATGCATTAGTCAGTATGAAATTACTAATAATATATTATGTTGATGCACATGAACTCAAGTTATTTTAACTCCTTGAAGGAGGGAATACATGAATTTTAAAAGTAGGAGCTTTCGTTAACCACTTGATGTGGCTCTTTGTCTTTCTAGATTTTTGTTTTATATGTTTTAAGCTAAAATAAATTATTTATTTTTCTAATTATAAAAATAATATATATGTTATTTATGTCTGGAAACAAGATGATGATTGATAAAATGAAGAAATATAAATTATTAATAATTCTATCATAAGTTTTGATATATATATTTTCAGATATATAAAAACACACACATATACATATTATTTATACATTATCACTCTAATGGGTATTTAGTATTCATTTTACCAACTCTGTATTAATGTACTTTTGAGTTTTTTGTAGTTTTAAACTTACAAATTACACTTTAAATTATAACCTTGAGGTTACATGTATGAAGATACCTTTATTATTTTTTTATGAAAAATGACAAAAATGAATCACTGGAATGAAGCATATACAATTTTAGACGTTTTTTATATCTAAGGTTTAACTTCTCAGAATTTAGACTTCTAAGAATAGGATAAGAATTTTCAGTCTCTCAACCGAAGGGTTTTTTTTTTTTTTTTAGGGTTTTTTTTTTTTTTTTTGACAACATAATAAATTAAGAGAAAACAAGATTACCTTTGCTGTTTGCCTTGGACTTGATTTGATTACAGATGGATAAAACATGTGTTTTATTTTTATTTCTTGTGTGTGTATTTATATGTGAATGTGCATGAGAAATGGTTGTTTAAAAAATCATGATCATCATTCTCGTATTTTTCTATGTAATTTATATTTTAAAGTTTTTATTTTGAGATAATTATAGATTCATGTTGCAAAAATAGCACAGAGTGCTTGTGTAAACTTCACTTTGTTTTCCAAATATTTACTTTGTACATAACGATAACCATCAAAACAAGGAAATTGACGTTGGTGTTTATAGTTATGGGGCACTTTCATCATTCCGTGTACCTACCGTTACAATCAGGATACAGAACCATTTTATGGTTTTGTATACAAAGATTTCTCTTATGCTACACCTTTATTATCACACCACACCCACCCCTTTCTCCTGAACATCCCTTTCCCCTAGACACCACTAATCTGCTTTCCATCCCTATAATTTTGCCACCTTAATAATGTTACATAAATAAAATCACTAACATCCTTTTAGGACTCTCTGCATATTACAGTCTTTACACACTTGTGATTATTTCTTTATGTTGCCCCTTCTTTTAAAGGACCGTTTTAAATTTTGAGATATTCCTTTTACCGAGTGCTGTATTTTATTTATTAAACAGGTCATTTTATGGTGTCTAACTTTAGAGTTTTCCTAATATCAGTGCACTTAATGTGTATATTTTTACATTTGTTAAATCGTTTAAAATTTCACATGTAAAATTTCACATGTAAATGTCTTCACTTTGGTTTTATTTTGACGCATTGCAAAAGAGAAACTCCAACTTAATTTTGTTGTTGTTAACATAATTTTCCCAATATAAGTAGTTGAATGACCCATATACTTCTCCAATTTGAAATAGACAACTTTACAGAATACTGAATAATATATACATGCATATGCATACACACATTTGCATAATGACTTTCACTTACCGTAGTCTATCAGGTCTGTTTCTGGGATTTTCAAATTTCAGTAACCTCCAACGTTTCTTTTATTGAGGTCTCTTGTACTGTGAGGTATGCGTAGCCAGCATTAATGCAAGGCTCACACATTTATCGAGAGGTATGCTCCTAGTTTCATTCTCTCATCTGGCCCAGATAGTCTCTTGTCAGTTAGTACCATTGGAAAAACCCCTAATCACTTGCACCCAATCAAGTCTGAGGTGAAACAGTGTTTCCTACTTATCCTGATGGGAACCAGTCTTCCCTAGGCAGTAGGCTTAGAGGAATTCATCAGACTTGTCCTCTGCCTCCCCAGAGTTCCTGCCTCTCTGGGGCGCCTACCAGCTACAGCTGGCAAAGACAATGGCCCAGTGGGGAGTCTGGCTAGCACACAGCACGGGCTTGCTATCTCTTGCTTCTCTTGTCAATTAGGTGGTGTTTCTCTAGAGAGCCTTCTACCAAACTAATCTCTTCACAGTAGCTACTTAAAACCTCCATCTCTAGGGGCGCCTGGGTGGCTCAGTGGGTTAAGCCGCTGCCTTCGGCTCAGGTCATGATCTCAGGGTCCTGGGATCCAGTCCCGCATTGGGCTCTCTGCTCAGCAGGGAGCCTGCTTCCCTCTCTCTCTCTCTCTCTCTCTCTCTGCCTGCCTCTCCATCTACTTGTGATTTCTCTCTGTCAAATAAATAAATAAAATTAAAAAAAAAAAAAAAAAACCTCCATCTCTACTCTCAAACCTCCACTCTGGATTTCTGTCACTCTCAGCAGATGACATGTTATCTTCTTCACAAAGAAAAGAGAAGCTCTCTTTTAATTCCCTCAACTTTTTACCATGTCACCTATCGCATTACCTGCAACCACCTACTTTTCCCTTCATTTATAACAAAAGAGTTGTCCCTCCTTTTTATAGCTTATTTCTCCACCTACGGTCTTGTTTTCTTGGAGACCTTGCCCTATTGATTACCCCTCTTGTATTTCTTTAATAAATTTCTATCCTTTGCTTCTTTCCCTCAAAATTTTTCTAGCTTCTCCAATCTTAAGAAAAAAAAAAAATCCAATTCTCACATGTCATGTCAGGTTGCAGCTCTCTGCGGTTACATGACATTTCTAATTATTCATCCTGTTTATTGGTGTTTTCTGACTAGCCCTGTCAGAATACTGTCCATTATATTGATCTTTTCAAATACCCAGTGCCAGAATTTCTTCATCGACTTTTAAATTTTTCTGTTTTCCAATGTATTCATTGTGTTATTACTACTCTTTCTATTTTGAAAGATTTATCCTATTTTTAGTTATAGTCTTTCGGTATCTAGATCTTTTCTTATTACTTATTTAATTAAATGTAGAATTTATTAGTTAGTGCTTCTTGTTTCATAATGAAAGTATTTGCTGTTAGTATTTTTCATCTGATTTTACCCTGAGATGCATCTCATATGGTTTGATATATGGTCTTGTCATACTCCTTTTTTCTTTAAAGCCTATAATTGCAGTTTTGTTTTCTCTTTGTATCCAAAGTTATTAAGAATAGTGCTTTTGGTTTCCAAGTAGTTTGATTATTTCAGTTCATTTCATTATTACTTTCTGGAATCATCTAGTGAAAGTCAGATAATGTGATCGCCATAAGATATCCCTTGTTTCCTCGCTATTTAAGAACATTCACATACATTTAAAAACAGTGTGTATTCTCTGTAGGATATAGCATTTAATATGAAACTATTAAAACAACATTATTATTAAAGACAATACTCCATCCTTGGCTTTTCAAAACTATTTTTTCTATTTTGAATATGTCAAGTCTAAGAGAGCTAAGTCAAAGTTTTCCACTAAAATTGGTGTTTGGGCCATAACTTCTTGCTTTTGAATGCTAAATATCTAATTGTATAAATGCTTATGACAAAACAGCTTCACTCTGGAGTGAAATTTTAATCAAAATAATATAATCCTCTTTATCTAATTTCTTCACCTGGATTACTAACTCATCTGTTAATATAGATTTGGTAATATGGCTTGCCTGATATGGTTTTACTAATCCGTTCACTGTTATTTTTGGATGGATTGTCTCATAATTACCATATAGATTCATTTTGTCTTTTGACCCCTTTTTTCAGAATTGTATTTTAATAAAATATTACTTACATATATATTTATTAAATAGCTAACTCTTCTGGAATATAGTAAAATTCAAAAGGAACACACTGGTGAAAAACAAAATAAATCTCTGTCTCTCCCTTGTCTCCCAGGTACCCACTAAATGTTCCCAGAAGTAACATTATTAATTCAAAATAACCAACTTACATACATTTGTACATGGTGTTTTTTTTCCAAACAAATTATAGCATATTCTTCTCTTTTTTTTTTTTTGCCCCTGATGTATTTTACTTAGTCTAATTTCTATACAGAATCTCTCTCTATGCATATACAACTATGTTATTCTTTTCAGTGACTACAGAGTATGTCATTGTTTTCCTGCATCATAATTTCTGCCAACCTTCTTTCTTTCTTTCAATTCACACGTCTAGCTTTCACCAAGATTCTCTTTTTTTACTGTATATGAATTCTGTTATGATTAATAAGTCTGGATATAATAATTAACATTAGTTAAAACTAACACATGCACGGGAATAGTCCAAATGCATTTTAAAATTGGCACTCTGTTGTACTGAGCTACATAATTGCATAATCAAATTATTCTTAAATTATGTCCATTGACCGTATTGACTTACTGATGAATGGGCACAGGGATTTCTCACAGCAAACTTATTTCTTCAGGCTCTTTTGCTATGTGGGTGGAACCCTCGCCTTTGCCAGGTCAAGATGCATGAGAGATAGAATCTAACACCATTTGTATATAAACACATGCATCTCCACATTCACTATTTGTGTTATTGCTACAGAATTGTGCTCTATAAATAAAATAATTCCAATTAACTTTAGTTGGTTAATTCCTATACAAAAGAAATGAAACTATATCTATAATTACAGATAATGTATTTTCAGACAGAATCAAACTTCTTTCTAAATTAGGCTTCATGAGACCTCAATTCTGAGCAACACAGTTTTACAAATCGGATGATTAGAAGAATTTGCACAGACTGGCATCTGCCTTCATATCCACTATCTACACATTTCTAAGGCCAAGTGCTAGAAGACGTGTTCACTCTGTGATTTGGCTGCTGGCCCTATGCCTTCATCTGTGAGTCAGCAGAATGGGTAGCAGGAGTATTCCTGGAAGCCCTTCCTACTCTTGGGCAGAGAGCTATAACTTACGGGACTGTGAAACACACAATATATCCACCACAACCCAAATTTTGTGTATTCACTACAAAATTTCTTCTTTGCCTAAGTACTCTTAATCTTTTTGGTTCCATAGACCTCTTTGGCCATCTGAACCCTATGGGCTTTTCAGAATAAGTGCATAAAATAATATAATAATATGATAAAACAAGTCGGTATACTGAAATGCATTTATAAAATAATAAAGTGGAAATATATTGACATATTGTGTCTTTATTATTACATTAAAAAGACCTACTCCTGTGATTTCAAATAGTGATAAACAATTGATATGCTGAGTTAGCTATTATAATGCTATAGTGATATAAAATATATGTAATGTAGGGAAAAATAATCACAGATATTGTCAATTTACTGTGAGTTAATGCTTCAATTCATAGGTAAGGGAAATGCTAAGTCTGTGAACATAAGAATGTACTTTTCTACCCCAATTCATTTGTGCATCTGAGTTCAGTTTAATTACCTGTATGTTAAGACCCCATGGCGGACCCGAATCACCCATGGCCCCTCCAGACACACTATAAGGAGAGGAGGATAAGGGATAGGAAGTTGACATGGAACAATATAATGATTTAATCAATTACAGTTAAAATATCTTTCTTTTGTAAATGTTACAGAATGCAGTAGCCATGTGGGTACATTGTTAGAAGTCCTGTCTAGAAAAGATCTATGAAAGTGTAGGAAATTGCAGCTTAACATCCAGTTCACTTCTTGGTAACTGTATCTCCATTTAGCTTCAGGATAGATACACCTGTCCATTATATGTATATTTGATTTCCAGAGACTTTTCTCCCGAAGTCTTACCTTTCAACTTTGTACCTTTACATTTTATAGTGGGGAAATGGCTTTAATTCTTTGAATTCTTCCATTTATTTGAACTTAATGGCATTGTATGTTTGTTCATTTTCACTGAGGTGTGTATATACCTACCCTATAGGAAGCTGAAGTAAACTAAAAGATGTGTTAATTAAATTCTGTGCCCTTTAGTACTGAATAAGAAACATGGGAATGGTACAGAATCTTTGCAATTTTATTTCACCAATGAAAAAGTTAGCAATGTGTGCAGTCTTGATGGGAACTCCAGGTAAAATTGTCAAGGGTAGGAGTATACTTTTTCCATTAACTAAAAGCTTTCCCATATTTGTTGGGTTAGCTACCATGAGAGGGATGCTTAGGGCTAAGCATCGTTTACTAACTCATACAATTGACAACGTAAATGGCCCCTTGTGATATCCTGAATTACTGCTCATCCATAATGGGTGCTTCTCAATGCAGTGCCTTTTCTAAGGGGAAGATTATACATTCTCATACTGTTGAAATCAGGTCTTACCATGTGACTTGCCTTAGGCCAGTGGTTCTCAAATAGGAGCAATTTTGCCACCAATGGACACATCGGTACCCAGAGACATTTTTGGTTGCCACAGCTAGGGGAGGAATTGCTATTGGTATTGAGTGGACAGAGGTCAGGAATACTATTACATTCTACGATGCACAGCACTGCTTTCCACAACAGAGACTTACTGAGCTCAAGATGTCAAAAATGTCAATGTCAAGAAACCCTGCTTTAGGCAATAAAATGTAAAAATAGATGATGTTTCTCCTTTTAGGCAGAAGAGTTGAGAGTAATTTCATTAGTTATGTTCTCTGACAATATTCCAGAGGGAGATTGCCCCATCAACCTGGTTTCCAGAGTAAAAATAACATGAAACAACCAACATTTGTGAAGCATTTGAGGTCTTACCCTACTTGCCAACAACAATCTTGGCCTCCCACTGTTTTAGAATGGAAGGCATGAAACTCTTGAGTCAGAGTAAAAAAAAAAAAAAAAAAAAAAAAAAAATCATTCCTTACACCACAGGCAAGCAGCATGAACATCATGTTTCATGTCAGTTCATCTTGTCTCCCAATTCCTATGAGAGTGACATGGGGGAGGTCAGGTCCAAGAGTACATGGATGGAAAAACGGAGTTAGGGAGCTCAAAGTTTTTATAATGGATTGAAACAAACCTGCATGACCTTTGCCGGCAAGAAAAAGTTAACTTTATTAAACTGGGCAGTAGACAAGTGCTCCCTTTCCTTCGGAGGGAGACACTATCTCTATCTCTCAAGGCTGGTCACTCACTATACAAACTACTCAGAAAAGATAGTCCAGAGCCAAGTCAGCAGTGCCTCTGCTCAAAAGACATGCACAAATGTGAGAGAACCATGGGATTATCTCCCCAAAGGAGAAAAACACCAGCAAAGCTACAGTGAACTTACAGAATGAGTTAAAAATATGTTTGTGGAGGTGCCTAACTGGCTCAATTGGTTAAGCCTTGGATTCTTGATTTTGGTTCAGGTCATGATCTCAGGATTGTGAAATCAAGCCCCATATCAGGCTCCACACTCAGTGGGGAGTCAGCTTAAGATTCTCTCCCTCTCCCTTTGCCCCTCTCCCCACCCATGATCTCCCATTTATAAATGGGATATATATATATATAGAATAAATAAATAAATGTTAAAATAAATAAATTTGTGATATAAGCCACTGTTATTTGAGCCACTCACTCTCTTTACTGGAAATCATATGATTTCTTACTCTTGAACCAATTAGCAAATGGTGACCAGCTAACTAATTCCCACAAATAAGATCCTTTTACACCCAAAATTTATAATAATTGTGCTCAGCCTGTAATATGAAAATGAAGGAAGAAGATACACAAGTTTTCCCCTAATACTCTCTTCAGATGTATTTGTATGAAGCCATAAAGTCTCATCTGCCTGGCTAACAACTAATTTATAAATCACTTACCAATTACTTGAAGTAATGAATAGACTAATTAATATTAGTGCAACTGATACACTGTAAATATTTTACAAGGGATTTATTTGTTACCCATCATAATTTTATGTATTCTGTTAACATGATAAATCATTTCAAAAGGTTAGTATGCCTTATGAATGGTTTATAAATATTTGCAAACAATTTATCTCATATAATGGCCCATAAATAATTTGTGATTTATACATTACCACATACTTTTGTTTACCATAAATATTTGAATTCCTGGAAATTCATTTAAAGCTACTGAGTTCCAAAGTGATCTACTGTAGTTTTCAATGAAGAACAGCAATAAGGCTTTGTGGAATTTTCTTTGTTTTCATTTTAGTAATCCCACATATATTTATTCCTATAAGGATTTAGATGATGCGATTATTAGTGATGAGATTGGTATGTTTTAACAATAATGAATATTTTTTAAAACTAAGTGAACATGAATTTTCAAAATAAGTACGTTACCAAGAAAAGTCTTGGTTTCAAAATTCACCTCTGGAAACTTCTTCTGGAGTTATCTTCTTCATAAATTTGAACTTAGTCTGGATTTAGTCTATAAACCTACAGAGTTCTTTTAAAACTAAAACTCCCAAATTTCTCTAGTTTTTCCTTCCATGTGCTATCTCCTTCACTTTCAAACAACTTTCTTTCCTTCCACGACATTCACTCTTGAACACACTAAGACCTGGGTTCCTCATCAGTCTTTCATAAGAAACAGCTTTCTTAAACGACAGAAAGATTTCTCATGTGTCTGTAAGTGTGTGTGTTTTATGATTGGAAGAATAACACAAATTCATTATAGAACTTTGAACAGTACAGAAAAATAGATGTTGCCATCAGAAATATGTACTTTTGTTTATTTGGGTAGTTATCCCACATTCTTGTCTTTCTGTTCTTTCTAAGTGTAAATATGTATTCTTACACAAATTTGCAGATGGCACCAAATTTAATTTTACTTGTAGGCTATGAAGACTAGGTCTTTGAGGACAAATATTAAATCATAAACTGGGAATGCTGAAGAAACTGGAAAATCCCAAATAGTGTTTTTTGAACAGTTTTAGCTGTGACCCATGTTAAGAAATATGTTTATCATTGTGATCAATTTTACACATGTATTTTTTAAAAGCCTCATAAAACAATTCCCATAGTTCTGATATCACTTTTAATATCTTCTACTCTTTTTTCTCTTCCATTTCATTTTTTGAAAATGTGACAAGTGGTTTCATTAGTGGGTCATAGACAGTGAGTCAAAAGCTCAAGTTTGGAAAACAGTGATCTATGAGTGCCTTTATTGCCAGATCTGATAACAGACCCCTAAGCACTAATTCACTTATCTCTGGGAACTCATGGCTTCCTTTAGCTTATTTGCTATTGGAGTCACCAGACCTCTGTGGCCACCTGGAGTGAATTACCACTGATTCAATCTCTGCCCCAGAGTAGAGCTTCCCAGTATTGGTTTCAGTTTTAATTCGTTTATATACTGACCTCACTAATCTATAGGTGTTTGATCAAATCAAAGCACCATCTATCAAAGTTTCTCAATAGCGGCACTACCGACATTTTTGGCTGAACAATTCTTTGTTATGAAGGGCTGTCTTGTTTATAAAATGTTTAGCAGCATCATTGACCTCTACCCACCAGATGCCAGCAATAACCTTCCACATACATCATTTATGACAATAAAAGATGTTCACAGACATTATTAAATGTCCCCTGGTTAGGTGGGGGGCAAAATCCTTTCAAGTCAACAACCATGACTCTATATGATCAGTTATTTAATCAGTGAGAACTTACAGGGAGACAAAAAATGAAATTCCAAATGAGTCCCTTAGTAATTCATTCTGTCATTCAAACCACTATAACTTCATCCCCCTACCAACTTTTGCTCAGTTCACCAATGCCAGGAAACAATGTGTTTCCCATGGATCTATACCATGTATTTCTGCTGTGAAAGACAATAATATTAATAATAAGCAGTTATCATGTAATAGGCTCTGCTCTAAGTGCTTTGGATAACAACCCCACCAAAGGCTTTGAAAGGCTGAAGGCAATTAAATGCCCTGCTTGGTAAAGCCATAAAGGCCTATTAAGGGATGGACTCAAGCTCTGAACCCAGTGTGGCTGCGGCATTCACATATTTATCCACTCTACCACAACCGATCTTAATAACTCAGGATCTATAAATTGGTTTATAACACATTGATTTCCAGACAACTGTGCTCTCAAAACATGACTATCTGCAGAATAGAATTCCTGCAAAAGGGAGACAGCATTCTTCCACTATCATCCAGTTAAACATCAGATTGTCCCGTTAGTACAATTCTTAATTAAGACCCTAGGGAGTCATTGATTCAGTGCACTCTACTTATATGTTACTAAGGCTTTGCCTTCAGTGGGTCTGGTCTGGTCTCTAAAGAATATATACCATATTAAATGAGCTCCAGGGGTGGTGGAATCCATTGTGTTTGTCAGCCTCATTCAGCCAGTCTTTCACCCCAGCATGTATAACCTCATAGTTCACACACAAAGCATTGACTGTCATCTTAAAAGAAATGTCAGATGGATTCTTCACTAATAAGTGGACTTGCTGAACTTGGGGGTGGAGGATGGAATGGTGTAAAAGGGTTCAAACAAACTGTCAGGCATCGACTCCATTGTCTCTAAGCAAGGCAATTCCGTTGAAAGAACTGGAGTTGATCAGAAAACTGACTGACAGGGGCGCCCACCCGTGTGGCTCAATCATTAAGTGTCTGCCTTCTGCTCAGGTCATGATCCCGAGGTCCTGGAATCAAGCCCTGCCTTGGGCTCCCTGCTCGGTGAGGAATCTGCTTCTCCCTCTGCCCTTCATCCTGCTGGTGCTCTCTCTCCTCTCTCTCTCTCCTGCTCTCTCTCTCTCAAATAAATAAATAAAATCTTTAAAAAAAAAAAAAGAAAAGAAAAAGGAAAATTGATTTTCATGTGCAATTCAGTCACCCATTTCTTTGCTCCAGGGTCTGCACCTCTATGTTTCCTTCTGAATTACATTAAGATCCAATGTCTTGGATCTAACATAAATTTTACAGCCTTGGAGAAAATCATAGTTTGTCTAGAAGGCAAGAAACATGTTTGAGCATCTATGCTGCAATCCATTTCCTTACACGAGGCCATGTTCATCTTTATAGGTATATGTCTTACCTACTGTCTCTGGAAATCAAATATACATATATTATATGTATTTACCCTGAGTGGGATGAGTATACAACTGTATTTTAGAGTCTTCTGTTTTATGAGTCTTCCTATCTTAACCCAGTCTCTAAAATGCCATTTTCCCTTAATATTTTGTCTAGACAAGAGGCCCAAAAGATAATTGCACATGACATTAGTGAATTTGGACCAAATGAGACACTAGAATATTTGAAATATTTGTGAGTGTGTGTGTGTGTGTTTGTGAGATGTGTATATTTTGATTTCTTAGTCACTAACAGAAAGTATCAGATAATGTTCAAAGTGTTATATATAATACTACATCCTTTTATTCTGGATCAGTGAGTTCTGCATCATATTAGAAGTTGATGCTGAATGGATCTGAGGCCGCTAAGGTCTCAGTGGATGGCCAGATCTTGACCATTTTATCTGTATTGGCAGGGATGATCTAAAGCCCATTAGTAACTAATTCTTCTAGTCTTCAAATGTACATGCTGGAAAAGTGAACGTATGGTTATATGTGAATTTCAGGACCAAATATGCCATAACACTTCTTTTTGAGAGTCATGATGCTACTCTGATGAATTTGTGGTAAACAAGACTTGGAAGCATAATACTATATTGGGTTTCTGTAGACACTTATACATGGTGAACAGAAGGCTGCTTTGAGCTATACTCCAAGTCGAAAGGCAGGCATATTATTTTCTCCCAGAGCTCTACCAACATGGAGAGTTGCTGCTTCGTATTTATGACTCTCTTGATTTCCTTCCCTTCTAGGGAGTTACTGAAGTTGTTGGGTTTTAGCTCTGCAAAACAATTGGAGATGGCGGCTGATTCATCATTCTGGATCTCTTCATACCTAATGATCAGCAGACCCTTCTGCCAGTTCTCAATGACCATGTAGCATGAACAAGAAAGAAACCTGTGCTCTGTTAAGCCACTGAGATTTGAAGATTTTTTGTTAATGCAACATAACCTCATCTTTCCTAAGATAACACAAAGTGGCTATATCATTAACATGAAGGTGAATGAATAAACAAGTAGAAAATAGCCAAAAACAAGCAGAAAAATAGACAAGAACAATGATTCTCATACTTCGGAGACCATCAGAGTCACCTGGAAGACTTGTCAAAACACAGGTTGCTAGGCTTCATTCCCAGAATTTCTATTTCAGCAGGTTTGGTAGGTGGCACTCCAGAATTTGCATTTCCAACATACTTCCAGGTGATGCTGATGCTGCTGATATGGGAACCACACTTGGAGAACCTCTCACCTGAAATGTATTTAAAAAAAAAAGTGATGATGAGAATGCCTGCATATATCATACAATAAAGCTACAATGATTCAAGTAGGCTGTTTTTTGGATACCAATTATGTCTTCATTGTGAAATTCACTAGAAGGTCCAGGACCAGATACAATATGTGTATGTTTTATCTTTGCAATTTAAATCTGAAATTATTTTATTTTCCCAAACTTCTAACAATTGAAAGCACTTCTCCTCTTGAGCAATTGACCCTTTTAGTGATATTTTGACCCAACTGCATGATTTATATCTATGGTTATCAAAAGAAAGTCTAGTCCATTAAAAAAAATTAGTTGCACATGTAATTAAAAGTTTAACCTCCTTCCCCCCAAAACACACTATTTTCTCATCCCAAATTTTAGTCTAACTGTGTAGAGGGGAAACCAGGGAGTAGGGTGTCCTCTCCATATTAGTAGTCACCAACCTACTTCCTGGGTGTCTGTTTCTTGCTTGTTTGTACTCGCTGTGACTGAATAATCCCACATCCGTGGTGGCAGAGATCCTGATCAACATGGTTATTTTTTAAGGCATTATGTTTTGAGTCTTGGTGGAGTCTTCGTGAGAGGTCATTATTAGTGGGGACTTAATTCCAGTTGCTCAACTGGTATTTGTGACCCTCTGTAGGACTCAGTCTACATATTTTTACTATACACAGCCACAGTTAAAATCTAAGTATATGGTGAAAAATAAATTTCTAGTCATTTCTAGAAAAAGAAAAAGAAAGATCTTAGTAAGCAAAAAACAGGATTTCAGAGTCTTCTCTGTTACTTAGAAGGCAATCAATAAAATTTATTTCAATCTCAAATATAAAAATTTGCGAGGCTGTCCTTTCTAAATGCTAATCAGCCAGTCAGTTACTATGATATTTGTAGCAGAGAAAGCACAACTTGGTCACTGCTACCATGGAAAATTACCCTTCTCCCATTAAAACATTTGTCATTTCACCAGCCAACTGACAGCTGATGGACCATTGTGGGTTCCTGAATTCCCCCTTCGAATACCTTAGTCAAATCACTAGACTCTGAGAAGTGGACAGTGTGAGATGAGATAGCCTGCTTCCCACTTGGACCAGGTTCTCCTGGATCAACTCCTATCTCTTAGCCATTTTGTCCTGCTTCTTCAGTAACAAAACTTTTTATAAACCATCCGGTGACTTGATACTTAAATATTTAGATATTCTTTGCATCATTAAAACAAGAGGTAGCTTTAAACGCTGCCACCATTGCTTGCCTTGGCCCCCCAAATTATAAGATTTTGGCTAATATTCTTAACTTCACAACCTAATCATGATCATTATGTACATGGGCCTGTATGTATGTACATTCTGGGTTCTCCATACATTCTGGTTGTAAGCATCTATAATATAGTCTTATAGAACTATATAAAAAGGGGGGTTGGTTACTAGCTATATATTTCATGAAACAGTTTTTAGGGACATTTTGCTATGTGACAGGTTTTATATGGTATTAAGATTCTGTTCTCTAAGGGTTTAAACTTTAGGTAGAGAATCAAGAGTAACAAATAATGCTGCATAAAAATATAGAATTAATAAAAGTCTAAGACAATAATAAAAGAGGTCTATAAACTGGTATCTGATTAAGTACCAAATAAACAATACAAATAAATAGCAGGAGTTTAGAGGAAGAAAAGAGAACATTCAATGTAAATCTATTTGAGCACTCAGAATCTCAATTTAAATAAGGTATAACCTTGATCTACAGAAAGACTGTCACGGATTTGCAATTCAATCTAAAAATGTATAGGAAAAGTCATATCTTTAAAAATTGCTTCCACATTTGCAATACCCAAATGCATGTGTCTCAACAAACACCACAATTTACAAAGCATCCATAATTCTAGCTTAGGAAAGCAACTCTTTAGAGCAAATTAAAGACGATTTAAGTAGTTGCCACATATAACCAAACAGAGCATTATATATATATATATTTTTTTTTATTTGCTTGTTTGCACCTTTAAGAAATCACATTAGCATTTGGGTTGATGTTTTAATTTTTTATGTATTTGTACTGCTTTCTGTTAAAAAGGAACAGAAATTGAAGGGTTATACAAGCCAGACAATATATTTTCACACACAAAAAAAATAAAATACACTTGAAAAGGAAGATTACTTCATCCATGCAATACTTAGTCAATAATTCCCAAATTTCTACACAGAGAGTAAGATAAAGTCACAGTCACACTTAGCCAGTAAGAGTACTTCAAATCCTGAGGGATCCAGCAACACTGATTGTAAAGAAGTTATGATTTCAAATAGCTAGTTCATTAGCATACATGTAGGCAATTTACCTTGCTCTTTGAAATAAGTAATAAGATCTTGAGAATAGACACATACAAATTAAAGCCATACTCCAGGCAAAGTAATTTATCTTACTTTCAAGGGTACATTATTAAACAAGTTCTGTGATTGCTCTGGGGACAATTTCTAATGCCACGGCAAGGGTACCTATGTCCTGCTTCCTTTGATGTACTCATATTAAGAAGGTAGATTCGAAAAGGCAAGGTATTCTTCGAAAAGGTAACATGGAAGGCAGATTTAAAAAGACAACTGGAAAAAAAGACAACTGGAAATTTGAGGAAAAAAGAATGACCACAGGATGGGTGAGAGACTTTCTACCCTCAAAATCAAGAGATTATTGAGGGCAGAGAAAGAAAAAAAAAAGAATTTTTAAAGAACGTTCAAAAATACTACATTGGTGGGTACAAATATTTAGGATTTGTCTCATTTCATACTGAAGTAATTGGCTAAAGACATTTCAGGGTCATAGAGAGCTCTTTATCTGATATGTAATTACTGTTACAGACGTGGACATTCAGGTATTGGTAATAGCCATAGTAAACTAAGCTTTGTAGTAGTCACAGAATCTTTGAAATTTTAGTGGCTTTGCACAAGATTCAAGTTACCAGCATTGTTGGCTATGTTTTTCAGCTCTATTTGGAACCTTTGCCTTAATGGTAACTCAGGAAGTCAGGATCTTTCCACCAGCTATATGGTCAGGAAAGAAAGAAAATGAAGAGTTCCCACCTTTTCTTAAGTGCTTCAGGCTCCAAGTAATAGGTAACTTCCATACCTTTTATACTGATAAGAACCCAATCATTGTATCAAATCTAACCACAGTAGTCTTTCAGTGCTCTATAAGAAAGGAAAATGGTATGGTGAACACATAACATTGTCTCTACCACAGAACTATGGAGAACATATGAGAGCTAGCTGAGTCATCAAGGACTTTAAAAATATATACACTTGAAAAGGAAAATTACATTATGCATAAAGTGCTAGCTAACATTTGATACATTTCTATACAGAGTACAATATTCTGTTTGGTTAGTTGAGTTTGTTTGAGTGTTGCAAGTTTGCTAAGGCAGTGTTCCCTGGTCCATGTATATGTCCATTAATTTGTTTACCTGCCAAGAAAAAGATTTAAATGTATTAGTTCAGACATATAAGTTTACCAATGAGGAATAAAGGAAGGAGACAGATGAGAATCATCCTCATGAAGGGAGAAAAATATTATGCAATATACTATACAAAAAAGCGTGACCATTACTAAGTGCTGTTGTTATGGGACTTTGTATTAAATATTACTCATAATTTCTGGGTCCTAAGAAGGGTCCAGAAGTCTTCATAGCCTACAAACAATGCTCATTCTGTTTGGGTTTTTGCTTTGGTTTGGATGTTAAAACTGATGGTACCTCACAGGTACTAAGAGGGTATAAAATGTTCATTACTCATGTACATGAGGGTCCAAAGGGCAGGCTCCCGCAGACTCAAAATGATCTTGAGAGGGTCACCTGGATGGCTCAGTCGTTTAAGCATCTGCATTTCGCTCATGGCCATGATCCCAGGGTCCTGGAATGGAGCACTGTGTGAGGTTCCCTGCTCAGCCAAAGTCTGCTTCTCCCTCTCTCTCTGCCCCTCCCCCTGCTTCTGCTCTCTCAAATAAATAAAAATATATTTTTAAAGAAGGGTCTTGAGAAAGCAGGGAAAGGAGACTAGCTTGGGATTTATGATAGTTACAGGGTAGGGCTGGGCTGTGAGTTTATGTGTATAGGCTAGGGCTCACATAGTTTGAATTTCTCATTTGCTCCAGGAAAGGAAGCACTCAGGCTTTCTTATCAGCTTGTCCAGATGTGGGGCAGAAGAGGATAAGGGAGGGTAGAACTTAAAAGCTATTAACAGTCAAATATGAAAATCTTTCTGTTCATCTTTCTGATAGTTTTTCTGGACTTAATCTAGTTTGTTTTACCCTTATTATATATAAAACACAGCTCATCATACTCTTTGTGGGGGATGGGGGGTTGTGAATTGATGAGAAATTGAACACTTTAATTTTTATGACCTCAGAAGATTCCTTTAGAACTTGTTACACACATAGATATCTCTTAAAAGGTGAAAATTACAAGGCTACTCAAACAATCATTCTCTCTCTATTAAGCAAGGTCTTGGATTGACCTTGGAGTAAAAATCTTCCATGGAGTACGTATTGGAGTGTATTCTGTGGCTAGAAAATTAGTAAGAGGCATATTCAGAAATGGTATGTTCACACCAACTTTAAACCATGGATTTATTTATTTATTTATTGGAGAGAAAGGGATAGTGAGTGCCTGTCTCTGCATGATGGGAGGAGGGGGTGAATGAGAGAGAATCTCCAGCAGAATTTCTGCTGCACACAGAGCGATGCTCCTGCTCGCTCTATCCCAGGACCCTGAGATCAGGATCTGAGCCAAAACCAAGAATCAGATACTTAACCAACTGAGCCACTCAAGGCATCCCTTATTCATTCATTTGCTAAGAAATATTTGTTTGTTACCTACTATATATCAGGCTCCAGAATCTTGGCAAGTTTGAAAACACTTGAGTAGTTCATAGGCAATTAAAGATAAGTACAATAGAAATTCCCTCATCATTCAATATTTAATTTAGAGACTGGAAAGCTTGACAAATAATATGTATTTTATTATATCTAACCCACCTACCATAACTGCATGACAAATTAGAAATTGGTAGAAATTGAACTGAAAAGATGAACTACAATATGTGTTTTTCATCTCAAAATTTGAAAGTCATCACGCAATTTGGGGTTCTGGGAATTTATATCATTTTTACCTCTAATGGAAAATGTAGAGAATCATAAGATCTTAGAGGTGGAAGGAATCAAGTTGTCATCAAGTCCACACTAGACCATTTTGTACTCTAATTTTGCAGTTGGACATCAGGCATCCACACTGATACTTCTGGTAACAAGTTTTCACTACTTGCCGAGACAGGCTCTTTGGTTAGTTGTCAGAATTGGAAAATTCTCTTTCCTTGGCTTCAATGAAATTTATAATTCCTATTACCCTGATATTTTTCTGGATCATCCTTTTGATTCTCCTTTGATGGCACTTTTGCTGTTCTCAGAGCTCCGATTTGGTCCCTCTTCAATTCTTAATCTATACGTATCATTCATGGTTAATTTCTCAAATTCCCATGGATTCAACATTCAATTCTAATATGTACAGCTCCATCATTATTTTTCATTTCAACTCTCCCTATCTTGCTCTCTCCCAAACGGCAACCGTATGATTCTCAGTTCTTAAAAGCTGACATGTCCATACCAGAATCCATTATTTTCTGCCACTAACAAGGTCATCCCTCCTATGGTGCTATCCCAGGTAACATCAGTATGTTCTCTGCTGCTGAAATCAGAAATATGGACAGACACTATCCTCAGTTTCTTATAGTTCCTCAATCCTTTCCTGCTTCCAATTGCATAATCCTACTGCTTCTTTTCCTAAATAACTCCCATGTGAAGTCTCAAGGTGCCATAGAACATGGGGGCCAGGAGATCCTCTCCCTTGAGGAGACTTCTGGGCTCTGAATCGTGGTTCTATGCTTTAATGCCTTAGCCTCTCCATTCCTTGCATCGACCTCTGTAAAATGCTTCTAACACCAGTAAATATATTTAGCTCAAAGAATTGCTGTGGGTTATTAAGTATAAAAATATTGAAACAGCACATGATACGTAATAAGCTCTTCATAAATGTTAAGCTATCCCTTTAATTATTTCTGCTGTTAATTCTCATTGGCACTTCTTAGGTAACTCCTACCTTATCTCTTAAGTGTTATGTTGCAGTATACTCCTAAGTGGTTTCTAACAAAGCCAAATAATGTTTACTACTCTTATAACATTCATCTGTGACTCCCCTTGTTGCTGCTAGTATGAATCCTAAATTCCTTAAGTTAGAGCCCTAACTCCTTACCATAGCTTCCTCCACATTGTCAGATCTGGTCTCTGGTTACCTCTCCAACAAACTGTGTACTACTTCTTCCCTTGCTCATTGTAATCTGGTTTCTTGAACTATTCTTGTCCTTCTTACCTTGGTTTGACTGTTGAACTCCTTGGAATATTCTTCCCATCTCACCAATTTGATGCAATATTATGTCACTCGAGTTTGTGTTTCAATTATACCTAGTTCTTCCTTATTATAGCATCACATATAATGATGATGGCATATAAGAAATACTTGCTGAATGAATGCATGCATTTAAATAAAAGCTGCCATCCTATACTACCCAACCTGATTTTTTAGCATCTGGAGAAAAGAGCAATCACACTCCCAGTTATGCTCCAATCATCTCAATCAATGAAGACAGGAAAGTTTTGTCCTACCTGAATCTCTTCTTTAGTCTGAAGTTCTCTGTTTATTCCACAATTCTGTTATGATTTCCAGGATCTCAATACTCTATAGACTCATCATACTCTAGGTGAATTTTAAAATGTAAGTAAACATAGTATCTCAGTTTTGTTCAAACTATGGTAAAATATTGAGAACTAAGATACTCTGCTTATGTAGAAATTGGTGCTGTATGAATAGTTTTGCGTAATACACTCTGATCAAAAGCTCTAAATATTTACTTTTGATGAAAAATTAAATACTTCTTTCTTAGAGTGGAAGGTATTCCAGAAAGTTACATTTGTAAGTATTAGGAATCTATACCCATACTGAATATAATCCATCCTCCGCCCTAGAAGAACTCTACATCAGTTCTTCATTAAACATATAATGTGTTCCTAAATGTATTCTGTGGAAAACTAGCCCTATAGGTTCTCAATAGCTGGTATTTTAGTGGAGAAATTCTACAATCCAATAATATTGGGAAATGCTGAATTCAAATAGCTTCTTCACTACAGGAATTCTGAAAGCTTTTAATATATTAATGAGCACTGAGACTATCTGAGAGGTTGGATAAAAAATGCAGCTTCCCTTAGGGTTACTTGACCTTGGAACCCTTTTATGCAAAGCACATCATGGGACTAACGTAAAACCAGTTGGGGAAATGTTTTCTTCTAAGTAATAGATCTCCTTAAAAACACTAAAATGCTGTATAAAACTTAGTTAATTAACTTCCTCAATGACCTTATTAAGAGAGATTTTAATAGTTCATGTGACTCAAACAAAGTAAACCATATAATCTCTCCTTATAAATGTATTTAGAATTCAGGCCCATTCAGAATCCCAACTAAACTAACTTCCTTCAAGCACTCCCCTGCTAGAATAAGCTGGCTCTTTTCTTTATGTATTTTTTTTCTATATAAAGACATTTAGATCATTCTAGTAATTATCCTGCTGCTGGTTTTGTTTTGTTTGTTCGGTTGGTTGATTAGTTGGTTTCCTGTCTGCTATGAAATGAATTGTGCTTTCCCAAATTCACATGCTGAACCCATACCCCCTAATGCAGTGGTATTTGAGATAGGGACTAGAAGGAGGTAATTAATGCTAAACGAGGCCATATATGTGGGGTCTTGATCTAATAAGATTAGTGTCATTACGAGAGGAGACACTAGAGCCCACTTTCTCTTTCTGCCGTGTGAAGATACAGTGAGAAAGTGGCCATTTATAAACCAGGAAGAGAGGTTTCTCTGGAATCTTGACCTTGGACTTTTCAGCTTCCAGAGCTGTGGGGAAATAAGTTTCTCATTGTGTTATGGCAACCTGAGCAGCATAATAGTCTCCAGACTAAGTACTACCTCAGATACGTCCATCAGATTCTCTCCATTCTCTAAAATCAAGTCAAAGTCTCCCTAAAGTGCTATAATCAAGCTCAGGAATGTGAATAATATAAGTACTTTTGATTCCAGGGAAGTCAGCATATAGTTTGTCCATGATTTCTATTAGGGTAGGACTCTTAATACATACAAAATCTGAGTTCATGACGGACCTTATTTTTATGCATTTTTATTCTTCTGTCATTTTGAAAAAACAAATACTAATGCGTGTTGGAAATCTAAAATCCATTTTAAAACATTTTAATCAATTACCTGGCTCTTGTAAAGAAACGACTTGCAAAGGATGAGCCAAAGTCCATGTTTGGTCCTCTTACCTCCCCTTCCCACCTGCCTTCTCACGCCCTGTCTGAGGGGAGCCTCTGGCCAAAGCACAGACGAATGAATAACATCCCCTGAGCCCAGAGACTGACCAGGAACTTGTCAACTCAGATAATAAAGACTGCCCACATTTTTGTGTACTCTTTGGTGATTTATTATGATTTTACAGTGTCACATACAGTAGAAACAATGGGCCTAATCTCCAAGGAAAGAGGAGTGTCATATATGAAGAGATCTATTCCCATTCATGATGCCAAGTTCTTATCATCTTAATTACTCTCATTTAATTCAGTTGATTTGACATTTGCTTTCTTGAAGAGTTTTAAATATATGAGGTCCTTGATTAAAAAAAAAAGAAAAGCCACTGTGCATCTCAGAAGCAAGAGTACATTATGCCATTTGTAAACATGGAGATAGTTATTTGCTCAGGTACATGCTTTTGTTGATGGACAAAGGAAGAACATTTTTTAAATCAATATTTTCCAAGTCAGTTTTAGAGAACATTTGTTCTGCAGAATTTTCTTAGAAAATTGAGGAAGGGTATTGTGTTTGAATACATTTAGGAAACCCAGGGTTAAACAAAGTGGGCTTCTTGACTACAGTTTTTCTGATATTCTTTAAATGTTAAAATGTCTTTTGATTTTTCAAAGGAAGGCTTTGTTATATGTAACATTCTTTGAATTTAATATGATCGTGGAAACTTCTTTTATTGCTGAGGCTGTTGCTGCTGTTCATTTTTTTACTTCTTTGCTTTCACAGATCTTCTGTCAGTGTTACATAGCTCATTTTAGAAAGTGCTTTTCATATAAAGTCCTGAGCCCCTCATACTACATGCTTGTATAAGGCCTCAGCTTGTTTTTAATCAGTTCTACAATCCGGGTAATCAACCTATAGACATAGAAGACTCTCTGTTTTATGGCAATAGTCCTCGAAATGTGGTCCACATGCCAGCAGCATCACCATGACCTGGTGACTTATTAGAAAGGAACATCCTCAGACCCCACCCCAGACCTACCGCACTGGGGCCCAACAGTCCCTTTTTAAAAGCCTTTCAGGTAAATTGTTATACATGCTGACATTTGAGAACCTGAGAACCATTGGTCTTGCATGTTAGAATCAGAATGGAGACTCAGATCTCAGTCAAGTAAAGTGGACACTTTTTTTTGAAAATGGATTGTATCCCTGGAATGTGCAATCCCACAACAGAGGAAGGGAAGTTGAGCAGTTAACCAGCAGAGTAACACATCACAAAGATAGAAATCCTACCAGGAGGGACTATAAGTAGAAGCCAAGCCTGGCCTTCCCAGGCACCTTGGCTGTTTGAGTGGCAGAGGTCATTTAGAGGAGGGTTGGGAACAAATGACTGGCATTCAGAGGCAGAAATCAGGTGCCTGGTAATAGAGGCAAGAGAAACACAGTGCTCAGCCTCAGAAGACCAGGATCCTAGAAATGTATCAAGGTAGCAGGAACTCTGAATTCCAGGGAACAACTAGGAGACAGTGACAGAATTGTGTTGTATAACAATGGGCTGAGGTTGGGTCACTACATGTCTGTACTTTGACTAAGTGAAATTAAACTTAGATTCACTGATAGATAACTGAGTTTCTGAACTTGGACTGGTCATGAACTTCTGAATTAAAAGCAATTAAAGGTTATAAAACATTAGGTATGGCAAATATGCCTGCATGAGAATCCATGTGGCTTCAGAGAATTAGGAAGGTGCAGAAGTGGAGACAGGATCCAACAAGTTTTTGCCACAAGTCTTGGATTCCTCAGTTAAGAAATCAATTACCAGCAATACTGTGTGGCTGTCATTGGGCTTGTAGAGCAGAGTGGATCTGCTTCTCTTCACTTCTCCTCCCTGCTTGATGATCTGTAATGCTTTATTACCTCCACTAAATGAATAGTCCTGCTTTCAATTCTTCATTAAGCAAGGACACATGCTATGCAGTGCATAACTTAAGTATCCTGGTTGTTACGCTTGTAGGCGTCCCCTGGAAGATGTGACATTGATACTAAATTCCAGGTGTGGCTTGACCAGTTAAGCTTAGATTTCAAACAATAACATTCCTTGTGGGGCACCTGGGTGGCTCAGTGGGTTAAAGCCTCTGCCTTCAGCTCAGGTCATGATCCCAGGGTCCTGGGATCGAGCCCCGCATCGGGCTGTCTGCTCAGCGGAGAGCCTGCTTCCTCCTCTCTCTCTCTGCCTGCCTCTCTGCCTAATTGTGATCTCTGTCAAATAAATAAATAAAAAAACTTTAAAAAAAAATTCCTTGTTTGGGACATTTCTATGATGCATTTTTTCTTTGGCAGTCTCATTACACTGAGTCATGTTAAACTACCTGTCGACTAAAATTCCCAAATGTAATCCATATACACTGATTACTCATAAAATGTAAAGGTTTACCGTTGGGATACTACACTTTCTCCCCTTTCTCAGTTTCATGGCAGGGAGCACTTTAGAGTGTAGATCTGCCACATCTGCACTCAAGCTACTGATAAAAGTATAGCAGGCAGGCCAGTGAAAATTATATATATATATATATGATACACTTATATATATCAGTCAAGCTTCTGAGTCTAGGTATTTCCCTATTGCATGATATAATAAGTAAAAGCAAACTCAGCATTATTAAAAATATTTATGAAAAAAGTTAATCAGAAGTTTTGAAAATTGATTCTTCTAATCTGCATGTGTCACATTCCCCATTCTTTTTAAGACACTGTTTTAATGTCCTTCCTCTATAAATACTCCATGGTACTCCTCAACATGCTAATCTTTTGGAGGTTCAATAAAAATTATAGTATAAAATCAAATTATTAATTAAGATAGTCTTCAAATAAAGCAAAACTTTCTTTGAGAGGTGTCCTTAATATTTCAACATGAAAAATGAGGAAAGTCCAAATAATTCCTGACTTTAAGAAGACAGTGAAAAATCTTAATATCAGCTAGACCCAGAGTAGCCAGAATTTCAAAAGGACCATGTGTGATGTCTTTCTTCCCCTGCACATTAGGAGGATACCATGTGCGCTGTTGGGCTCACCGGATGGCACCTTCTAATAAGGTCATGATTTAAACTCTTCAGTGTTGAGGGAGAAGAGGGATTCTGGAGCAGTTTGCATAGCAAAGCACTTGAATAAACCAGAAATGGTGATAGAAGTGACCTGCATAGACAAATTTGCAGCCTCTGGTTAAGGGGCCCAGACAAAAACCCGAATGGTGTCTCGCTTAAGCTTTGTATCCTCCTTGGTTATAACAGGTTTTCAGCACAGACGTGATTGACTTTTGTACTTTAAGGCATAATAATCTAATACTTGGTTCTAAATCCTTTCTGGAAATATCACTATCTTTTCTTAATGTTGTTTTCTCTGAAAACTGACGAGAACTCTCACATACTATAAAGCCTGAATTTTTCAACGAGGGACTTTTTAAGCCTCGTCAAGCAATTTTTTTCCCTCATTTTCATTTGTTTGCTTTGTTTTTGTCCATCATCAAAAGATTTTCAAAGTTCAGTGTTCATTTTTTTCTAGCCTATGCAAGCGCAAGTCTTTACACTGAGAGGGTATAGCATCTTCTTAATGCTTCCCATTTCACTAGAAGTTCACTTACCAAATTCATGTCAGACTTGATGCAACTGTTGGTCAAATATGACAGTTTTATTTTTTTTTAAAGATTGTATTTATTTGTCAGAGAGAGAGAGAGAGAGAGAGAGTACACACAAGCAAGCAGAGAGGCAGGCAGAGGCAGCGAGAGAAGCAGGCTTCCCTGCCGAGCAAGGATCCCAATTCAGGACTCGATCCCAGGACCCTGGGATCATGACCTGAGCCAAAGGCAGTGGCTTAACCAACTGAGCCACCCAGGCATCCCAAATATGACAGTTTTAAATAACAAAGAGACTTTTATAGATTTAGGACTTTTTTAGAAACAGAAACGAACAGAAAACAGTTGACTTAAGCCAACTTTGATGAAAATTTTTCAGGTAGACCTCTATTAAATCACCTGAGATGGGATGGGGTGGTAGATGGGATGCGCGAGTGACATCAGAGAAGGTGGGAGGGGTTAGAGGACCCTTATAATTTGGGCAGACACTCCCAAACGTTCTGCTGCAATCTATCTATTAAATAATTCTGAAGAGAAAATCACAATGCCAAAGAATTATCTCTAACTTTGAAACCTCATAGTCAATGCATTCTCCTTGAATGGTTCAGGAACATATCTAGATATCATCCAGATTATAAATGTTAACAGGGAAACTACCAGAATCTGACAGCAAGAGCCTGAGTTCCAATGTGAAAAGACTTCTTTTGGTTGAATTTTCTTTAATATGACAAGTATTTTTATCAATTAAGATAGATTTTAACTGGGGCACCTGGGTGGCTCAGTGGGTTAAGCCTCTGTCTTCGGCTCAGGTCATGATCTCAGGGTCCTGGGATCGAGCCCCACATCAGGCTCTCTGCTCAGCGGGGAGACTGCTTCCTCCTCTCTCTCTGCCTGTTTCTCTGCCTACTTGTGATCCCTCTCTGTCAAATAAGTAAATAAATAAAATCTTAAAAAAAAAAAAATAAAACTACTTTGAGAAAAAAAAAAACATGCTCAATACTACATTCTAGTTTTTCTTTGACATGGAAGTATTCACAAGTCTCTTTAATTATTAATTTAGTAGAATTTGTAATTACATGAATGGCAGCTATCAACTTAGCTCTTCAGAAGTCCCATTAGTACAACTGTATATTAGCGCTTTTCAGAATGCAAAACCTGACCTAATAAAGGATGACAAAAATTTTGTAATTTAAGTTTGTTTTAAATATAGGACGAGACAAATCAGACCACTATCTAGATCAGGATAATGTCCATTGTGAATCAGAAAGAATTGCTGACTTTCAGCATCACAGCACTAAGGAAGTCAAGTGAAAATCATTCAACTGATATTTGCAGAGTTATCACCTTTGTTTTAAGAATGGGGGATCCTTATGCTTCTTTTGAATTGTAATAATTTCTACACAGTTGTTTCTCTCTAAAAGATCATATAACCTCTGACCCTTCCACTGATACTTACATTTTTCCTCATATTGTTATGTAATTTTTGAGCTATATCATATGTTTCAAGAAAAAATCTGTGTAATGAGTTAGTGCATATGTCACATCTCATTCTTCTTTTCTACACCTTGTAGGGTCTCCTCACCAAATCACAGAACACACAGAAGGCATCTGGTAGGTACCAAGTGACGCAGGCTACAAGGATTTCACAATAAAGAGCTAAAGCACTCAACATCAAGGGGGCTGTGGTATACCAACCACAAAATAATATATTTATTTTTCCAACATTTTCTTTTATTGATAAAAACTACACAAACGCTAATTGATAATTAACTTAAAAAGCAATGTTATACATTATCTTGTATTTAGAAATTTGTCAACTTGGCAGCTTCCTTTGTTGACCATGTGACCACCGTTCTTCATATGCCCCTGTTCAGCTGAGATTTCTGCTGGTCTTTCCAACTGGAGGTCTATACAGATCCCATTCAGAATTCTTACACAGTGAAAACTCACAGGAGGACTTCCAGTAGGGGGAAAAAAAAAAAAGTCAAAATTCTTCCTACTGTGTGTCCTGAAGGACCATTCACCCAGATTTTACTGGATTTTCATTCCAGTAGTTTTGCCAAACTCTGTGGTCAACTTCGTTTCTTTGTGGTCTGTAATAAAGCAGATTTTCTTTTGGTACAACATAAGCTTTAATGCCCATGTTTAGAATTGGAAACAACATCACTTGACCGGAAAAAAAGAAAAGAATGTGAAACATAAAGCAAACCAAATCGGAACACACAGCATTTTAGAGGGAAAATGAAGGAAAGCAACTGAAATCAAGTCTGTGAAAGTTACACACACCTAACACGGAAAACTGTCGTGTTTCCCCCATTGCCCCCGCCCCCTCCCCAGCCCCAGGTCCTCCCCTCCCACCCCCCTGTGGTTCTCCAGCCCAGGAACCATGCAGTGTAGAAAAAGCAAATATACAAACAAACCTATCCGTAGCTAGAGTGAAATCTATTTTTATAAGAACTCGACACTTGGACTATGTACATCCACAGGAGCATTTCTGTTTTACGTTTTGAAGCAAAGAAAGTCCCGTAGTTCTCCTGGTTATGCCGCAGGTGCATCCGCGGCCCTCTCTCAGCAGTTTTGGTTTTTCCTCTCCTCTATGTCCTAAGTGTTTATTGAACAGGTACGATGAGCCAGCGTGCTTGCACGACTGTGGACACCCACTCTCCTTTAAGAGGAAGCCCTCCCCCCACCCCGCCCCCCACCCCCGAGGTCCCGCACCGAGGAGGAGTCGGTTTTCGCGTTAGTTTGTTATTCTCTCCAGGTAAATGGCTGGGGCCGCCGACCTGGCGATGGTGGCGATGAAGCTGTGGTCGCGGCCGAGCTCCAGGCTGGGGGTTTCGTCCTGCTCCGGAGACACCGCTTCATAGCCCTTGCTGACGCGGAGCGGCTGGTGAGCCTGGCAGTAGCCGATCACAGGCGGGTCGTAGCTGTAATACGGCAAGGGCTTCACGTGGTGCGGGATCTGGTGTGAGAAGGACAAAGATTTAGGGTTAGGAAAATGCCTTGGGAAGACAAGAAGAGGACGCGCCGGGGCTCCTGCTCTGAACTCTTCCATGCTGTTTGAAGTCATCAACTGCGGATTCCGCTATTAACAGACACAAAACAAAAGAAGGATTGTTAGTATGGAACTCGATCTTGTTCTGTCCAGAGAGATAAGCCTCATAGACCATTTTATGTCCAAAGCGTGTGTATTTATTTATAAACCTTATAGATGCACCTTGTATATAGCTGTGTGTGTGTGTGTACACACACATATATATACACTTTATAAAAATGTATGTATATACCTTTTACATATACTGTTATAGAAAGTGTGTGTATACATACACACATATTTATGAACACATATATCCATTCATATATACTTTGTATATGAAGATTTAAAAAGATTTTTTCATGATTTCAAAAGATTTCAAAAATCTTTCATAAAGATTTTTCCATGCCCAGGCCTGTCCTTTATCTTTCTATCTATTGC